>NC_133669.1:20104533-21304533 GCF_048934315.1 Petromyzon marinus | reverse complement strand
ACGGCGCATTGGTCCGTGGCACCGCAGCGTGTGAAAGTGCGCAAACCAATTGAGTACGAGGGCTCGTCCACTGGGTGCGTGTAAACAGTTCCGAGTCCTGCTGTCGAAATAGTTTCGCAGCCCGCGAAAAATTCCCAGCACGCGCGCCGAGGGTCACCGGATCAACCTGGGGCAGCGATCGCCGCGCGAAACGTGGGAGGTTGCGCGAGGACGAGCGAGCATTTAGGGAGCCGCCGCCGCCGCGCGCGCGAAAACGGAGGCGCACTTTAAAAACCCACCCGATGTCTCCACTAATACGCTCACTAAACAATCCCGTCCTTCAGTGGCAACGACGCAAGCCTTCAAGCGCACGTTCCCCCCACCTTCCTCTCGCAAGCGCTCGCCCGCCCGCTCCACCTCGACCGTAAACCCGACTCACGGCGTGAGGTGAGGACGCGGGGACGGCCAGACTCGTCTCCCCACCCGGCCTATAGCTGCCACATCGCTAAAATATTAATATTTTCACGTGAGACGTCTGCCTCACCAGCCCCCCTGCGTTGTTTGAGCAAAGGCGTTCTGCTGCTTTCCAGACCCGCCCCCCCTCCCCCCTCCTCCCCGCTCCATTTCCACCACCACTGGCAAAAAAAAATACATACGGAAATACCGTTTCAATATTTAGCCGGCAAGAGAGACACTTAAAGTAAAAAAAAAGAATGACACCCTCAATAGCAAGTGAAGCCGTTGCGAGATTTTGGCAAGCTGTGCAGCGTCATTGCGGTGGACGTGAAGGATTCATGCCGTGCAGATTTTGCGTTGAAAAGCTCTCGGATGCTCCACACGCAGGGAGGGAAAGCAGATTTCGGGATGCAATGTGCGGGGCACATTAAAAGGACGTGTAATTCACTTCTTTTTTTTATATATATATAAAAAAAAATAAGAATAATAAAGTGCCAGAGCTGGGGCGTGTTGGCTGGGAGTGCACATTCCCGATTACAAATTTTGACATTCCGCAGGCAGGTGGAGCAGTAGATTTTTCCGACACCATTAGCGCGCTGCAGAACGCTCTTCCTGATCTCATCCGGGACTGGCCGCCGGCGAGAAGGGATTTTTTTTTCACGACCCTCTAAGTCACGTGACAGGCAGCTACTCCACCTTGCCACTGCTGATTTTGCGCTCCATTAACCCTGTCTGGGGGAAGGGGGGGAAAAGAACCAAATCACTGAACGCGCCCGCCAAGGACGTTGGGTGCAGGATGCAAAGGGGGATGGGATGGGCTGGAAGTTAATAGAATTTTAAGATACAGAATCATGGGATGGGAAGAGGTGGGATGGTGATGTTATGAATGGAGAGAGTCTGAGGAGGGATAAGATGAGACAAGACATTGAATTGGAGGTGATAGTATGGGATGGTTTGAGATTATATGAGATGGGGAAATATGGAATGAGATGTGATGGAATGAGATGCCTGCACTTTCATGGTTGCTGAGTTTGGCATTACGCACCAATGGTAAAGCCAGGAATCTACCGCATTGCCCAACCATGCGTTGGTCCGCCGACCAAAGTCATCGCCGGCACTTCCAGGGGATGCCACGATGACTGCTCGCAAAGTGTGCTTCTCATCATTTTAGAACAAAGAAACCACTCGCTCTTTACAAACAAGGAGCCATGCAGCCCCCCCTCCCGCCCCCCCACTCGGGGCTACGCTGACGACGAAGGCGACGCAAAGTTTCCACTGGACACCAGGGTGCAAAACAACGTCACGCTTTGGTGCACTGGCCAAGTCACCCACCGGCGAGAGCACTTTGCAAGAGGCGGCTTGCTGAGCGCAAGACAAACCGCTTACTTTTGCAGCATTTTTTTCCCCCACATCAAAATTATCAAAATATTTGCTCTTTTTGCAAAGGGGGGGGGGCTTATTGGAGGGGTGGGGTGGTGGCGGTGGTTGTAAGCAACAAGGGGTCTGGAACGGGCGATTGGGTAGTCAGGGGGGGTGGTGGGATTTGTTAGGGATGAATACAGTAACAGTCCCGGCCACAAGCTGCAAAAAAAAAAGAAAGTAGGGGTGGTTGGGAAATGGGGGCGGGGGGGGGGGGCCGGTGGAAGGGATGGAAAGAAAAAGGGCTCGGCACATTTCAGCCAAATGAAGCACAATGGGGGCTTTATACGGCGGCGGCGGTGGCGGCGACGCCACTCGTACCAACACTGCAGGCAGCAGAGCGAGCCGATGCCAATGTCTTCCCCGGCGCCCTTTCTCGCGTCGGGGTTAAGTTGAGATGCGCGGCACCGACTTTGTGTGGCTGACGGAAGGGGGCTACACGTGTGAATGCAGGTGTGTCACGGGATCACGCTCTGTTTTGTGCGCAATGGGCAAAAACGCGAGTAAACGATCCGCCTCGTCCCCTAATCGCCGCTTTTGTGCGCGGGGGACCTCTCACATGCGCAACCCTTGATCCCGGGGCTCCTCAATGGGGTCCAGCCGAACGTGCGCGGCCGCGGACGAGGCGCGCTGTCGTCCGCTCGCGAGTACGCGCACCGCCGCCGGCCCCTTCCCTGCTGCCATCGCGATGGCACTGGCGCAGGATCAATCTCGTGGCACGCTCGCCCGCTCGCGCGCCTCACTCGCTCGCCCACCCCTGCCCACACGCCCGCCGGCCTCTACACATCAGGCCTGGCGATCCGACAGGCCCCTTCGTAAGCAGTACAATCATCGTCAAAAACAACTGCTGTCGGAGAAGCGCTCCCGCAGGGGGCCAGGATTCACAAGGAAAGCAATCAGAATGCTCGTTAGCTGGTGCGGAAGTGTTAACGTTGGAAATAGTTTCTTGTCGCTGTGATTCTCATGGGTGGCTTCTGCCCCATCAGCCCGGCAAAACCGCTGGCCGATATGGAAGGTAAATAGCTGGCGGCTAAAAAAAATATGATTAATTGAAGTTCACCGTCCTATAGATGGGCTCAACGTTTTTGCTTACGGAATGAGAGTCTTGCGGAAAATGCTGGTAATTAGGACTCAGCAGATAGTGCTCCTGCGGGGATCTGAGAGAGGATATAGGACATTAACTCCGTGACAGCAGCGCGACCCCGGGGAGCGCTCGGCAAGCGATATAGAGCCAGGGTTACGGTTGTGCATAAACACAGGGAGGAAAGAAATGAATTAATAAAATGTAGCATCCACGCGTGGCCAAAGATCAAAAGGCATAATACAAAAAGTGCGATAAATTAAATTGTTCTGACGGTAGGCCACAAAAGAAGTTTATAGTTTCCTAGGGTTCGCCGATAAAGAAAATATTTTAAACTAAAATTATCTGCAGCTATAAATTGTGGTTTTATTTCAATGTGCTATGTTCCCAGTCCAGTGTTTGTGAAACAAATTGCAAAATGATAAACAAATAAACCCTGGGATAAAAATAACAATGCGAGTCAAAGGAAATGGCTGGGAGGCGTGGGAGAGATGGTTTCAGTCCACAGTTCTACACGAAGGCATGGGGCACCATCCGCAACCCCCACTCTGCACCCCCCCCCCCCAAATCACCACCCCCATGCCCAGCACCCAGGAGAAACCTGCTTAATTAGCAGGAGCAGATGCTCGTTCTCCCAATTAACAAACGAGCTGGTAATTAGTGGACATCGATGGCATTGGGCCAGGCAAGAGCGGACACAAGCGGGGCGCTGATTAATGTTGCCATGACGGTGGCGCTCGGACACAGTCGCCCCGTGGATGAGAATCCGACAGGCCTCGATCACCGGCCAATGGCGTCACTCCGCCCGAGACAATGTTGTCAGATCAGGGGGTGGAAACGGTTGGATTTTGAGCAATAACAAATTTGTCGATGTAGGGGGTAAAACTTGTTGATTTGCAAGCAAGCTATTTTAAAACAAAATAAATAATGACCAACCGAAAGCAGAAAAGCCTAGCGATTATTCTGCCCAGCTTTGTTTCAGGACAAACTCGCACAGGAACGCTTCTTTCGCTAAATGTCAAGGCAAGAGAGGCCGCCAAAAACCTCGAGGTAAGACCTCTGACGGTGGCAGCTCTGTACCCAGACATCCTTTGCTGAGCACACCAAACCGCCGCACCCGCAGAAGATTCAATCGTCGGGGCCCTCATCATACGTTTGTCTCTTTGGCTGACGATGTAAAAAAGCGTTGGCCCTTACTCACTTGGTGCCACCAGCTTAGCCGTTCGGCCAAACCCCGGCACATTTAATAAGGCGTTTTACAGGCCTGGCGTTCCCAAGCCACTTTGCCACGAAAAGTGATATCTTGCTAATTAACGCGGCAGCCGGCTTGTTGCTTTAATGTCGGTGGTGTAATGCGTTCAAATTATCAGGTCTTGCGCTGGCAATGTAACTCGACACGCCTGAATGAAGTTAAGAAAAAACTTGCAGAGCCGTCTCGCAGAAAGCTTATCTTTATTTTATATTACGGTTAGGTCACAGTTGGCAGGCAGCATGCTGGATAACGCTCGAATCTAAATATTTGTTCGCGCTTAACTGTAACTGAAGAATTAAAAAAAATACCTTTTGGCATTTTTTTAAATTGCTTGTGACTGATGTAGCGACAGAAAGGAATAATATTGTACAAAAAAATCCTCTATTTTTTGGCGTACAAGTATGTATGAAAACGAGACGTGATTACAAAGAACCCAAAAACTTTAAATAGCCAGCCAACGTTTCCACTGGACGTGTTTTTATTATTGCATTTATCCCAGGTCTCCCTTACAAAGACACTTGTCTTCGCAATGGGCTCTCCCCTGGTGAAATGAAAGCGACAGACTGATGACGTATAATATGCTTTCCTAATTGCCCACCAACTCAAACAGTGATAATTGTTTCTCGGTTAATTAAGTTCCTTCTCCGCTCTCACTCATGCCCTCCGCTCCCCTAGACCCGAACCCTGATCATCACGGAGGTGGGGGGAGGAGGGGTCAACTGGGGGGTCAACAAGAGGTCACCAAACAAAAGTCTCCAACACCTCGAGTCGCACGCGCGCACGGCACGGAACTTCTCTCCGGTGTCTCCCCCGATGAGTCACGGCACGCACGCCCGTGGCGGCTTTGGCGACACCCGGCCATGGCCGCGCGTCACCATTTTTTCCGGGGGGGGGGGGGGGGGACGTGGGGGGCGTTTGCGCCTGAACCCAGCGCCGCAAGCCAAACGACCAAATCAATACCGCCGAGACAGCAGTTTTGACTTTGCGTTAAAAGCGAACGAGGAATGCGGGGCCAGGTGGCAGATGCCGGCGACGCTGCTGGACATCGTTCAGTGCGCGCGGATTGCGGGTGCTCGCCGCTCCGTGAGCGCGGCGTTGATCCGTGCGCACGCAAGAGCCGAGCCGGTTACGGGGCGAGGCCTGGCCCCGGCTTTGTTCCATATCAAAGGGGGGAGATTCTTAACCACAGCACCTCGCTGTTTGCCAATACTTAACCCAGAAACTTTGGAAAGCTCATCTCTCTCTCTCTGACGCTGCTTTGAATTTACCACATCAACCTCCACGGCGACTCAAAAGTGCCTGCAACCCCCCACCCAACCCCCAACTGGGCTCTTCCACTAATCCTACCGCACCCGCACCCCCCACTGCTTGCCCCCCCACCACCCCCAGATGCTCACCACCCACAAACTCCTCACCCAGCACCCAACAGTGCCAACGAAAGCCCTGTCGACCTCCCTACCACCCAGCACTCTGAGCCTCTCATCACCCACCCAAAAAAAAAACCCGCCACCACCATTCCCCCACCCGCCCGTTCAACGCCCACCTATCTTCCTCCCCGAAGAGTTTCTTCATCTCTGATTGTTTTGCTGAGATTAGGCATTTATAATGGGTGCTCGGCAGCTGCAGGAGGGAGAGAGATAGGGAGAGCGTGCGAAGGTTTCTGCTGGGACTTGTGGCGAAACTCCGCGCGCTCGAAACTCACAGCGTTGGAATGAGCAGCTTGCCCAGGTGGAGGGGTCTTCGACATTTCCCAACGCGGATCACCCTGTAATCTACTCTTTAAAAGATTAAAAAGAAAAGTAGGCGGCGGGGGGGGGGGGAATCTTCACGGGAAAAAAAACACAAAATTGGCCCTAGGGTTTTGCCAAACGGTGCAGAACAAACCACTTAGACTGCCGCCGCCCGTCACTCGCTAACATAGCATAGCCACTTTGCTCGTCCTCCCCCCCCCCCCATTATCTAATCTCTGGTCAATACCCGACAGATTGATTTTTTTCTTCTTCTCCCGTTGCCGCTTAAGAGATGAGACGTCTATAGCGGGGGATTGGTGCAGGGGAGGCCGCGAAGTGGTGGGCAGCGGCGACACGGCGTCCCATCAGCGATCGCTTGTGTTGTGATCGAAACGTCGTAGTTTTTTGTTGCTTTCTTTGAACCCCTATCTATGTGACTTTACCGAAAGACCCAAGGAATACGTACTGCCGATGCAGTACCGTATTCTTTGGGTCATTAAAGAGGATATTGCTCAATCGTATTACAAAACGCGTGAAAAACTCTCCGACGGGACACACTTGGCCGCCGTTCGTCTTTTAACGAACGCGGGGGCATAAATATGCACTGTGACAGGATGTCTTCTTCTGAATTCAATTCTCCCTCTACCCCTACCACAAACAAACAACCCAAAGTCGCTCGCTCACATTTGTTTTACCAAATCACCCGCCCACTGAGGCAATGAGTGTCTCTTTTTTTTCAACGGTTTTTACTTAACTTGATTCCTGTGTCGTGGTCAAATCTTGTATTGAAAATTTAGTCTCCTTCCTGTTGTCCAATCAATTCAAAATTTTGCACACGGACTCAGATCCGGTGACAACGCATGCCTGCATCAAAATCGGCATCAATTCCTAAATTAATTCGCTACTTTAAAACAATTTACATTTTGTATGGACGCCTTATTATTCATTGATTTGACGCTTTCGTCACTGCAGGAATTACTCTTTGGTTCTTTCGGTAAAGTCACCGAAAAAACGCCGCGGTCCCTCAACTCTCGAATCGCCTCGCCCAAGAAGCAGGCGCCACGCGTCTCGGGTGCCACGCGTCGCAGGAGCCGCCTGCTCCGTGTGAACGAGTTGCAGAAGTAATTAATTCAAGTAAGCGTTGATGTCGGAGCAGGCGCCGCATCATTGACGTACTTCTCCACCGTGAGTTTAACGAAGTTGTTAATAAAACCGTTGTTTTAACAAAACAAAAAAACTTTTTATAAGGAGTTTATTTCGCAAGCGATGCCCGAGATGAATTTGGCGAGGTTTGAGGCCGTTTTGCACTTTGGATGGGTGACCACCAAGGGCTTTGCCGGGCGTTGTAGGTGCTGAGCAACGTGGCGTGACCAGCAGATGGCAGCGCTGAGTGTCACCCTCTGGGTGGGTTTCCTCCACGTTCTCCGGCTTCCTCCCACAGGAAAGCAGATGCTCATTAATGGGAATTGGTCAAATGCGGCAGAGAACCCTTCTGAAGAGTTGTAGGACTCGGTAAGGCTTTCCCGGGTAAATAACTGTCATTACCGACGCTATTTTTAAACAGAAGCCAAATGATTATGGCATTTATTTTTCCACTCTTAAAACAGACTCTTTTGGGGGGGCCAGTGGCCTTAGACGCCACCGCCAAAACGCAATCTGCGGCAATTTCGTTCGCAGCGCTCGCGACTCCAACTTCAGACGGACAGAGTGCAACCGGGGGGGGGGCAAAAGTCCCCTTGAAGAGATCCCCAGCGGAGGAGGCGCACGGGGGGTGGAGGAGGGGGTGGGTGAGTCAGGAAAACGACGCACAATGTCCACCGCTCCCCGCGCTCCTGTTTTGCTTGGCGGCGGTGGTGACAGCGGCGGCGACGGTGAGAGAGGGGGGGGGGGAGAGAGAGAGAGAGAGGGGAAGACGGGTTCACGTTTCTCCCTGCTGAAAGCAGCGACAACCGCGCCGAGCCGCCGCAACCGCCGGCAGCAGCAGCAGCGCGGCGACACCGCCGACAGAGCCTGATGGCCGCGGCGTCGAGAGGCGTGGGGAGGGTAAGCGGAGATGCGGAGTGCGATGGACAAGAGAGAGAGAGGACGTCCAGACCAGGGGGGGGTGGTGTGGAGGTGGGGGGTGGGGGCGGTGCGGTGGGGTCGACGGAGGACGAAGTGAGGATTGAGGAAGGCGGGAAAAGGTGGTGATGATGGCGATGGGTGATGGGAGCCCCCTGGGGTTAGTGGAGAGATGGTTAGTGAGAGACGAGCGATGGGAAGGAAGTGGGAAGAGGTGCAGGACACACGGCGAGGAGGAAATCTGCAAAAGAAACTTGAGTCATTATGTCTGAATCAACCACTTGCTTCTTTGAATACCAGGTGGTATAGGCTTGAGCGGTGTTGCCGGGAGGTGACCATACAGCAATGGAATTCTTGAATCCATCTATGCGGAGCTTTGAGTGATGTCCTCGTATACGTGGGGGGATTTCTAAACACTCATAAATGGAATTGGTCAAACACCAGAGCTTCACAAATCTGAGACTTTTCTAAATATAAAAAATTATATCGTGAATCATTTCAAAATAGATTTATTAAAGTGACCACAAACTATCCTCACAGGGATTCATTCAGAATCAGAATGTTAATTTTTCCTGGACAAATCCGATCGGCTATGAAGCTCTTTTTCACATGTCATTAATTTGAAAGCGACCTCTATCGTTTCCACGGTCACCTATTCCAGTGCCTGGTATTCACTCGTAAAGGCATATCGCTATTTAATAACCGACCGATCTCTTTCAAAGAGACGGCTACAGACATGTCAGTGTCGGTGTTGGTGGTGGACGGGCGGTAGATTGTGTGATGGAGCGGTTTGTTTGTGGCACCCAGGATTTGGCTGAAACCTAACCAGAGCATTGGCAGGGAAGGCATGGAGATAACAGCAAAAGTAGGCGGGGTGGGTGGGACACACACACACACGATTATTTTGTTTGGAGGTGGGTGGCAGTGAGAGAGGCTGCACGTTGTTGAGCTGCGGGGAGGCTGGGATGAGGGTGGGGAGGGGGGTGGTGTGGGGGAGGCGGAAGAAAAAAATCACCAGGGGAGGCTCCAGGGACCCTACCCCAGCCCACACGGCGGGCGCCCCCCGCCCCCTCCTCCCCCACCGTCGTTGTTTCTCACTTGTTACACGAGCCACAAACACTGAAAGAGATTCCGTAATTTTTCTGTCGTCTGTGTGTTTTTTAAAAAAGAGGTCCTCCACTCGCAGTCCCGGTGTCGCGTTACCGTATTCTCATGCCTGCCTGCCGCACGGAGTGATAAGCTTTGCGGAAACAATCGCCTTTATTTGATTTTCGCTTCTCTTTTCTTTTGCTTGCCAACCCGCGTCGGTAATACAGCGTTCCTTTTGCCTTTGTTTTACAAAGGAAAGCATCACCGAGACTCAAGACGCTGCTCGATGAGGAGGGGGCTGTGTTTCAGGACGTTGGGTTAATTCCTCGGTTGAATATTTCTGCACGTGGGAGAAATCTGGAGCACCGGCGTTTCCCTTCCCCTCCATCCCTCCTTCAGTTATTCTCCATCACTTTGGAATAAGCTTCCTCTTTGCCATTAGAACTATCGAGTGACTTGAGATTTTTTTTAATCTATTTTTCTTTTACATAAAACTGGCTTTCCCACACTATGATGGAGGCGGTGGTGCGCCGGTTAGCACGGTGAGCCAACGAGCCCAGCTTCCTGAGTTCCATTCCCGGCAACGGCAAAGATTAGATATCCACACCAGTGCGTGGCTCACCCTTCACACGGGAGCTGCCTCTGGGCAATCCACCAAGCCCACATTTGAATCGCTGGACCGCAAGTGCCCAGCGTAGCCACCGCTTTTTTGCACCAAAGGACGAGTATCTTGCCATCCCCCTCGCGTCCCTTGCCATCGCGGGCCAATGGTTTTGCAGGCGACAGCGATCTTATGGGCGCTCGGGTTAACGCGCAGGGTTGGGGGTGGAGGGAGGTTGGGAGGCAGCGGCAGGGGAGGGAGGGCAGGGGAGCGAGCGAAGGCATCACGGGGCATCAGATGCAAACACGACGCATGAAAGAGCGCTTGGCAAAGCCAAAGCCCCGTCCAAATATTTACTCAAGTGTAGAAATCTTACGTCCCAAAGTCAAGATAGCAGTAGCTGGGGTAGAGTGACAGGCAAGTTAATCTGAGCCGGACAGGCAGCATATTAATGGTTTTGTTATCTGGAGCTGGGTCAATGACATTTGGCCCGATATTAATTGTAATCCCTGGTGAGCCAGGGCAATAATCCAACACGCATGCCACCGCCGCCACCACCACTACAATCAGCACAGCCCCGGAGCCCCGACGCCTGTTCCTTATCCAACCTTGCTCACAGCTGATATGGGCAGTCTAAAGTGTGGCTACAAGCGCTCGTCATATGCAGGATCGTTACCTCTTCCACTATAAAGTGCATGTGGAGTTACCTCCTGCAGATAATGGTTGCAACTGTAATGCTCTTTACACAGGTTGGAAAGAACGCAATAGCAAATTAATTTATGTCCTACAAAAAAATCACTGATGCTAATTTTATATGACTGTTCTCTTCAAGGTGTTTAGTTTAATAGAACTGCATGACCATTTGCCTCCTAGGGCTAAAGTGCACACAGTCAGTGCCGCGCTAAACATCATTGGAGCAGACGCACCTGACTGTGCGCTCTCATCCACAGACTCATTAGGGTTTGGATTCAAAATGTAATTACTTGCGGCTCGTACGTGTGAACGGAACCATTTTCACGTTTTAATGATCTGGCAACTCGTTACGATGTTCCTTGTGTTAATGGCCCCCACCAGAGAGCGGAAGGAAACGCTCTCGGAACGAGAAAAAAAAAGGAAGTTGCGAACTTTGCAAGTTACCGTTTGTAACCAAATACATGTGTGCCCGTGTACACACGACGTGAATATATCAACATGAAGCCAGGAATGATCTATCTGAGCTTGTTGTTTCAATTATACAAAATGCCACAATTTTGGTCCATTTCGTCCCACGAACAGGTCCTATTTTTAAACAGTTCAAACGCCAGGTGCATCCTCGCCGTGCAGGCATGCCACATTCATCTGCTGCTGCCCCTGTCTTCTGAAAGGCAATGAGGCTTTAATAATAATAAAAATATATATATATTCCCATGCCTGATCAAAAGCCGGCACGGTTCCTGAAGCCCGCTGCGCTCGGTAATCTGCGCTGATAAGGTTTAGCTGTGTATTTCATTGTGCCAACTTAACGGCATCTGCCTCCCGCTGAGTTACAAGGAAGCTCGTGACGGAGTGGCCACGGTCGGATGTTGGCACGACGCCCAAGCGGGCCCCCTCTACCCTGCCTCGCCTAGCCCAGCCGAGCCCCGGCTCGGCTCAGCCAACCGGACACCGCAAGTCACTCACATCACGTTACCGAATTCAGGGCGGTCAACAAAACGGCGTAGCCGCATCAGCAGAAGCTGCGGCGACGGCGGCATCGTCACGTGGTGCGACTCGACGTGCCCTCCGATTGAATGTAGGCGTCTGCGCCGAGACGGACGTTCGTTCGCTCGTCACGCGCGATGCACGGAGGTTGCGCAATGACGATGATGGCAAGGGGAGAGCGGGGGGGGGCGATGTCAGGCGGCAGTGGGGGCGCATTCCTCCATCGCCGAGCTCAAAAGGCAGCCTGCACTTGTGAACTCGGCAGGAGATCGATTCAAACCGAGAAGAAGAAGACGGTGGCATTTTTGTTTACGGCGCCAATTTTGTTGTTGCTATTTTTGTTGTTGTTGTTGTTGTGTGCTGCGCGTTATATTTTTATACATTTCTTTTGAGCCGGTTTGGTACGAGTGGAGTCATTACAATTCAAAGTGCTGAGCTGCCCTTATCCTTTAAAGTAAAATAAAGACATCTAGCAAAGTGATTAAGGGCTCGATTCGGCATGGATCTCGGCTGCAAGGCAGGAGGGGGGCCGGGGGGGGGGGGGGCAATGAATTATCGTCCGGTGGGAACACGTCGTCGGGCAGCGCTGAAAACAAAGCGGGAAGCAGCCGGCCGCAAGGAACAAGAAAGGAGTGGGTACGGGACGCAAACAGCCGAGCAGCAGCCAAGGGTAGGGCGGCACCGTCTCGGCACCTCCTCGGTGTTTGGCATCATTTTGCCGGGGGGGGGGGAGGCGGGGCGGAGGCTTCTCCGTGAGTGCACGCGAGCATGGACAGACGCACGCACGGATGCACGCACGGATGCAAACCATTCCTGGGTAAAGCCCCAGCCGCCCTCACCTGTCGCCGTGGGCGGCCCGTCCCACCGCCTTAGCGGCCGCGGGTAATGCGCTCGGATGGGATGATCGCGCTTTAAATGGGAGGTACTGAGATTTTTTTTTATAATAATAATAATAAACGCGTTGGTACTGCCAGGTTTGCTGGAGTGTGAAAATAGGGGCAGCGGGGTCAGCAGCGGTTTACGCTGTAAATTGAAAGGTGCGAGATCGATCCGGGTCACCTAGCAACACAGGGCCGAAAAAATAAACTCACGGACATGGTCCACCCCCCCCCCCCCCCCAGAGCTGCGTGGTGGTCCCGAGTTGCGTCTAAACAACCTGCGCATTCTTTGCAAAGCCAGACTGCAAAGCAAAACAAAACGTAAAACAAAACACACACCAAACTGAATTGGGGGGGGGGGGGGGGGGTGCGGGGGGGGATGGGAGAATGAGTGGGAGAGACAGAAATTGTTTCCAGCATCACAAATCTTTTTTATTCCCCCCCCCCACCTCCCTCTCCACCTCCACTCACTGTTAGGAGACGCACTTTTTTTTTTGCTGTGCACTGGACGTATTGGCAAACGCAGCACACGCACCTCTTGCACGAGCTCCTGGGAAGCAGGCCGGTCACGCTGCCACTACCACCACGGAGAGATCGTCAAAGTGCCCCCCCCCCGCCCCCCGCCCCCCAATCCGTCCAGAGTCGGGACAGCTTGGAGTGAAAAAAAACCTCTTTCATCCGCCGCGCTTTGTCTGCCAACCATGCATGTCAGATAGTGCGGCGGGGCGTTTTGGGGTAGTTTTGCGTGCGCGCATGGGCGGGGGGCAATGGGGGGAGACTTCTTGGGGGGGGGGGGGGTGGGAGTACGGGAGGGGGTGCATGCATAGACGGAGGCGAGGGTGGGGGGACAGGTTGAAGGGGGGTGCGGGACACGGGGAGTGGAGACAGGGAGAAGAAAGATGGGGGGGACATTATCCTACCCGCTGGAACGAGCGAGGCTCAACTCCAGCAACCGCTGCCTCCGCCTCTCCCACTATCCCCTCCCCTACCCTCTCGACCCCAAAACACCACCACCACCACCCCGCCCCCACCACCACCACCATCCTCCTCCCCTCGTCTCCACTCAGGTTGAGTTACACGCTGCCAGTCGACGGATCCATGCGAAGAATGTTGTTAGAAGAGAAAAAAAAAAGAAAACGTGAAAAAAAATTCGCTCAGTCCAGGGAACATATCAGATAAAGTCAGGCTCAGGACCGAATGCGCCCAGATGCTCGACGCCTGCATGGCCCCACGGACCTCCAGCGAGAGGAGGAGGACTGTGCAGCACCTACCGCTGGTTTCCAATTTCCTCTGTTCGTCGAACATGAGTCTGCTTGCTCAAATTAAAAAAAAAAATTGTTAAAACATCTCCGAAAAATGTACAGGGTGGCAAAAAGACCCATACGTGTGTCTGAATAACATATATCACGCTCGCAAATGTGACGACAAATGTACGTGCGCTTTACCTTCGGTGGAATACATGCATTCGGATGTAGGTAAAAATGCTCCTGAGTCAAAATGAGCTATGCACGATGGCTCCATCCAATTACGGGCAGCTGTAATGAGGACGGCGGCTGGAAAAACAACGCATTCATCTTCAGCACATGACGCCATTAAGCGGCCGTTAGAGAGGGGGGAGGGAAGATGAAAAACGCGGAACCCACGCAGGATAAAACGAGGGCAATTTTTTGATTCGAGGAAGTTTAGTTATTTCTCTTCTTATCGGAAAGCCAAGTGAAGGAGACCTCCTGCCCACCGCCGCCCCACTTCACTCCCACAGAACCGCAGCAACCATGATCTCAAAGCCCAGCCTCGGCAGCGCTGGACCAGACAACTCCTTCCTCGCCCATCGTCTCTCGACTTCCGTGAAAATTGTGTCACGCAAAAAAATAAGGATGCGCTCACGAATACTTTCCGCTAACGAACAGACAAAAGAGGCACGGTCAGCGGCGTGGAAGCAGAGGATGTAATTATACCCACCGCCACCACCGCCGCTGTCTCGTGCCTCTTGCGTTTTTCTGCTCAAACATGGAGAGAGATCTGCTGAGCGAAACCTGAGGCGATCGCGTAGGCCTCAATTTATAAAGGGAGGTCTGGGGTGCCACCCCAGTGCCATTGGTTCACACTCTGCACTTGCAACGCAGAGGTCGCCGGATCGACCTCCCAAGCACAGCAGTCGAAACGCCACGACAGTTCCTTAATCCGCCCCCACTCCCCCGCCACCTCTGTCCAACCACCAGCATAAATGGGTCCACCACAATCAGTCGATCGGCATGCCGTGTGCGGTGGGGTAAAGTGTGGGTACTCCCACCTCTTTCAAGATGTACGGCGGCGTGGAAGGGTCGGCTAAAATGGCTTCTCTACAGGCCTTCCCTCTGCAACTCCCTCTAATGGGGGCCCGTCTGCCAGCTGTGGCACGAGAAAGAAATTGCAGGGCTGTGCCTTTTAAGCTTTTAATAAAGGTCTGCTAAGCAAGGCCTTACCTAACTGCAACGTTCCCAGTTCATAAGACAGTCGATTTCAACAATGATGGTGGTAAAGTTACCTTGGTTTTAGCTGTACTTCCAGTCTGCTCTTGCTAAAATAATCCTCGACTTGTTAGGATTACGAAGGAAACGTTTTCCGCTCCGACCAGTCACCCAACTTTTCTGACCCGAGCAACCGTTCGTGTGTGAGACTTTTTTTTTTTACAAACTCAAAGTGAGATCAAGCGATCCTCCCGTGTCCCGGTCGTCATCCCCAAGTGCGTGTCTTTCATGCCGCCCTGTCTTCACGACATCTGGCCACCCATGAAACGTCCAGGGAAAAAAAAAAACCACACGTTTTACTTTCCGGCCCACCCGCCTGCCCGCCCGCCCGCCCGCCGGTCGCTACTCGCTCAAGCAGCGCGTGCTGCACATCATACCGCAAACACAAACGTGCAGAGTGCGACAAAAAGAAAACCACTAAAACGAAAACGTTTAACAAAGAGAGACGCAGGAAAGAATGAGGACTTGCACGCACTCGCGCGGCGGGGCTCAGAAGACAGCGTCGCGCGCGATCGTGCAACCGGCCGACACCGCTTGCGAACGCAGGAAGCACAGGCTCCTCCTGCGCAGCAAAACAATGACATCTGCGGTTTCTTCACCCCTGAGAAAAACCAACACGGGGAGGCCGAACCCCGCCGAGCTATTCGCCCGCCCGCACGGCCGCCGCCACTGCAGCCGCCACCGCCGATCATTTTCGTCTCCTACCCTGCCCTGGGTAAAGTACGTCGTTAACAAGAGGCATGGGAGAGGCGCAATCGACATGCTGATCTCTGAGATAAAGATCGGCCCAGTCCTGATCAATCAAGCGGCTCAGTCTCCAGGCCTTTTAAAATATAAAAATAAGACTCTAAAAGAAAAGAAAAATGTTTTTCTTTGCTTTTTAATTTCGCCTTATTGGGCACCCCCCGGCCCCCAACAAGCCACAACTCACGCCACTAGAGAGAAGTGAATTAGCAGGCACGGCATGTTTTGGTGACCCTTAAACCATTTGTACAATAAAAAAAAACGGCACGGCTAATCGGTGCAGCGAGCTCGCGGGCGGCAAAGCAGAAGGAGTGTGCGGGGATGCTCCTTCCTCTCCCCACGGGCAAGTCCTCGCGTCCCGTGAAACCTTCTCCATTTACCCTGCCTTCCGGTTCGGCGGCTCACGCTTTTTTTTCCCTTCATTCGCTCTAAAAAATGTTGGTCGCCAGAGAACACGTCGATGGCTCCAGCGCAGAGCAAGCGCGAGGAGTGAACACCAACACGAGAATGGGAGGAAGAAACGACGCGAAAAGAAAAAAAAACCCTCTCGTTTTGTCGATTTAAGTGGCAGCTGTGGCCCGCACAAATATTCAAGTGGGGGCCCTGTCATTTCGCCTTATTTATATAAATTTCGCGCATTTAAGCGGGGCGTAACGGACAACCCACTGGTGATCCTCTTAACGCGGATTAAAAATTCTGGCAGGTAGAGGCTAAAACACCAAAAGATTGTCGCGAATGAACGCGCCGTTTCGCGGCCGCCGCGATGACGAGCTCCTCTGCCAGCTCGCGTGCGGCTCCACCGCTGGGCGCGGCGCTGCGCCCGAGGCGCTGTCGCACCGGCGAACCCTATGGTTATGTCCCTCTTTCTTTCCATCGTTATTATGTTTATTATTATTATTTTAGATCGCATACCTCAGACACCGGCTGACAGCAAACAATGGATTAAAAGTTTTTTTTTTTTAAACTGGCAGCTTATCATTACCAAGGGCGGGTGGGCAGGCGGGCGGGCAGGCGGGCGGGCAGGTGTGTGTGTGTGAGGACACACACATCTCACACGCGTGTCCTCCCTTCCACCTTCACCTTCCGTGAAAAACGGCCTGGCCCTATAGTGAGAAAGATGAGACGGCTGCGGGAACATCACGGTTTTCGGTGCCCCGCTATCTCGATGAAAGCAACAGGAAATACCTGCTGTAGGTTCGTGCCTTTGATTTTGGGACAAAGGGAGGAGGTGGAGTGTGAGTGAGTGAAAGGAGGCGGTGGGGATGGGTGGGTAGGGTGGGGGGGCGAGAATGAGCCCGTGCTTCGACATCAGAGCGACTGTCGCATATCAAAGGGGAACCTGAGCGCTTAATGAGCACGCGCGCGCGCACGCTAATCTCGTCAGCGACGGCCAATAACCTGGCAGGGTGAGGCTCGACATGACGTGGAGATGCAGACGCCGCCGGAGACCCAGGACCCTGCCCCCCCCCCAACTCTTGCCCCCTCCAACTGCCCCGCTCCAACTGTCCCACCCCCCAGCTCACCCGTGCCCACCGGGGCGGGGGGGGTCGTGGGAAGTTTCACGTTACTGGAGACACGGGCTGGACGTTGGCGAAACGCGACTTGTCAAGTTACGCGTAAAATTTGGGGGACGGCTAACTTCACAGGCGGGCGGGCGGGCGGGCGGGCGGGGCGGGGGGAGTGGTGGGGGTGGTTCTCGCGAGCCCATCGCCGACCCCTCGGCTCCTGCCCGTGAGGCGAATCGGAGCCATGTGAGCGGCGCGGTGCTGCTCCTGCGCCCGGCTCAGGAGATTCGCTCCGCGCCCAGATGCTGAACTAAATGCATCCTCCTCCACCACCACCATCACCACCACCCCCGACACCACCCCAACAAGTGCACCACATGGGTTCACCCTGCAGAGCATTCATTTCCGCATTGCTCATAATCGCACCTCTGCCGTGGCCAGCCCACTCAGTCTGCGCGAGATATCTTCGACGAGATATGATTTAACAAAAAAATGATTGGGTGAGTTCCCCGTCCCGCCCCACTGTAATGTTGACACAGCTGCGTTTACGCTGGGGATTTTCTTCTTCTGGACAATAAAGACCCAGGTGATGAAAACGCGGCAAAGTGGAGTTAATTTAACCCCCGATGCAGACACGGTACAACAAACACAGAGCCCTCCACCCGAGCTGCTTTGGAAGCCAAATCAGCATCGCGTGTGTGTTGGCCACTGGCGTGAATGATCTCCCCGAGATAAAAAAAAAACTCAACCTCCAGTTACTCCAACACCCATTGAGCGGAGATTCGTGACATCATCCAGTTGCCAGAGCAACACGCAAGATTTGCTGAGAGATAACATAGTCCTTCCCAAGTCAGTCCAGACCTGTACATAGCCGTCTGTAGCTAACGCCCTACCTCGAGTAAACGCAGCTGACACTGTGTTCCTGTTGGCCATGTGACGACAACCACGCTTCATCGCTGACAATCTACCATCAGTCTCACAATGCACCCTTTCAATCGTGTACACACTCGTCAATTATTTTCCACATGCGCACGTAGAGGTATTGGGGGAGTTTTGCGGCACGTTGGACGCCGCACTGTGCTCCGATTCGGGTGTACGTACGTGTTGGAACGTGTGCAAGTTGAACCTCTTTCACACCGCACCTAGCCCTCTTTCACACCGCACGTAGCCCTCTTTCACACCGCACCTAGCCCTCTTTCACACCGCACGTAGCCCTCTTTCACACCGCACGTAGCCCTCTTTCACACCGCACGTAGCCCTCTTTCACACCGCACGTAGCCCAATCGTGCAAATCGGAGACGCGGGTGACCTGAGTTCACGACGTTGTCGTTCTGTGCGCGACCTGGACACCAGCATCGAGACGTCGTACCGGTCGCTCACGTCGCCCCCCCCCGCCCCCCCCCCCACCCCGCGCTAACGCTCGCCTCCCGAGCGCCTGCAGCAGAAGAGCAAACCCGCGAGATCCCCCCGCGCACCGACCCCCAAGAAAAAACCTGCCGCAGGTCCGCGGGACTCACTAGCAATGTGGAGCGACGCGTTGCGGCTCACGGCCTCGCCCAGGTAGTTGCGCGCGACGCACACGTAGCTGCCCTCGTCCGTCTTGGTGCGCCGCGTGTGCTGCACGCGCAGGAAGAAGAGCGAGCCGGTGTGCAGCAGCGTGCGGTGGTCATCCTTGCCGATCTCCACGCGCTCGCCGTCCTTGTACCACTCGACGGTGGGCGCCGGGCGCCCCTCCGCCTTGCAGTTGAGCGTGGCCGGCTCGCCGCGCAGCACGATCAGGTCCGACGGGTGCTCCGCGATGCGCGGGAGAGCGTCCTCCTGCCGGGGTCGTGACCCTGGTGCCACGCAAACGGATGGACACATCGTCATCATGGGGCGTCGCGGTGGCAGGATGTTAACTGCCTCGTCTGGTATACAGCAACTCGTGGGTTCAATCCCGAGACACACACGCCTCTGATTAGCACCTCCAATTAGCGCAGTTGGTTACGTATGGCGCAAAAAGAAGTTGAACATACGCCTGTATGTATGGAGTTTGCATGTCTCCTCCAGTTTTGCCCTCCACATTTAGAAACATGCGCTTATAGGATTTGGCTATGGCTATAAATTGATAAGTCACTTCGTTCGGCGATCATTTGTAGCCAAGTCGCTTCTGAAAAAGAGCTATGTAGCTCAGTGGGCCTTACTAGGTAACGTAAATAATTATTTTATAGTTCACTTGTATCATTACCGCCATAATCGTAGCCGTCAAAATAATTTTTGAGTAAAATGGATGAGATTTTAATTGTTTACCACGTTTACGAACCACAGAGAATGCGCCTGCAGACAAGGCACGTGTCATATACCCTCTCCACCATCCGTGCACATACCCTTATGGCTACAAAACTACAAACCCCCTAACCGCCACCCCCCTCTCTCTCTTTTTAAACTGGTGAAGCGAGATCCTGTCCCTGAACAGACAATGGGGATTTCACTCTTAAGTTAAATACGAGCGCACACGTAAAATTGCGACCCTTTGAAGTTTATACATCACCACGGCCCTTCAGAACGTGAGCAGCGGTCGTCCACAGGGCGTAATGTAGACTTGAATCACACACACACACACAGCAATTATGTAGCGTACTTCTAATGTTTGCACGAGATAGGTTTCGGCTTGTCCGTGAGCCTAAGCCATCATCGAGCCAATATCATTCCTCTGCTGGTGATGAAGGCCATCCCCAAGCCATCGCCTTCTCTCACGGCCCTGTCATGAAACAATCCGCCGAGCTCCTACAACGCGGGCATTATTTCGTAGCTCCATCTCCACGTGGATTGTCCTCTCGGGAGCGTTCTCTCCCTTGGCTGCCACTCCAGTGGAGCTGGCTAAACATCTCGAGAAGACAAGGAAAGCGTTTCGAGCCCCGGCAAGGGTTTCCTGGGTAAAGGAAAAGCATTGGCGAGGTGCGGTGGGGAAAAAAAACGTCATTGGCCACGATGACGCAACTCCACTTAGAATGCGACGTGTTAGTGTTTCTTTAAGACAGGGTTGGTGGACCATGTAGAGATGGAGTCTGCGTGAGACACTCACATACAGGGCAATGAGCAGTTATAACAGAAAGCCAATTGTTGACCTCCATGTAATGTGTTCTCCCCTTGATGGTTATGGGTTTCTCCAGGCGTGTCACGTTCGTTCTGACACGCCAACTTAGAAAGAAAAAGGGATTGTCCAAACACCCCGAAATAAGGACCCGATATAAAAATACGCTTTTCTAGGTAAATGCCCGCTTTATTTACCATTGCTGATTTGGCCCTCATATTGACGTTCATTCCACTTCAAATGAATGACAAGAAATAATAACAACAATAATTAACGTGATAGTCAGAAACAAAAACACAGTTGTTCAACTTCGATGAAGGCCTGTCAGCAAGATTCTTGACAAACGCGAATATTTTTGTCGGCATTATATTAATGCCCTGATAATTTTGGCAGCAAAAATGTTTTTGTTTAAGTCACAACTTGGTCTCTCACTTTGCTTTGCTTTCTTTGCAAGCAGACTTGCCATTCTTTGGCACATTACCCAATAAAGAGGCATTTCCTACACCACTATTCTCAAAATTCACATTTGCAGGAGCGTTTAAAATATATTTTTTCCGCGGGATGGCATAAAAAAGCGAACCCGAAAACAAGGTGCTTGCATGGCCAAGGTCCACATCTAATGGTTGTAAAAAAAAATCCGCCATCAACAGAGTCATCACTTTTCGTTTACATTAAAAAGTTAAAGTGACTGGACGCTGTCCAACTCATTTAACTCGATTGTTTTAAGGTTTCGCCAATTTGCCCTTTTGTTTGCTTTGCGCGGTGGCTCAATATTCCGGCCCTGGCGACGACGCCACACTGTACAACGTTTGCGTCTCGGAATTGCTCTCTTCGCTCGTGACAATGCCCTCGGAGCGATAAAGATCTCTCGGAAACGTATAAGCGCTCATCTTCACCATAGCCGAACGTTCCACGTGTCCATCTCTGCACGAATCTCGGGGGGGGGGGGTCAAGAAAAACCTGGGACCGAACATGCTGCCTTCGTCGAAAACGCAGGCACGTTTTAATTTTCACGATCCTCAATTGTGTAGGAATAATGCCGAATAAATAATGTACGGCTCTTAAGTCGAATCTACTCCTAGATGAACGACGTTGCACACCGTATCAGTCAGGGGGCTTGTTTCATTGCGCTTCAGTAGTACGGGTAGGTAAAGGTTTGCTGTGAAGGAGGCCAGGTCCCGGTTAGAATGCACTCGCTACTGGTGTTAGCTGTAATCCGGGAGTTCGAAGCAGAGTGTGCTTACCCTTTGTGCCACCCCTCCAAACCCCATAGAAAATCTATCAGCTGGGTCATTTATCAGTTGGTAGAGCCGCAGCGTTCATTATTATAAATACATGAAGTTAAAATCCCAGCAAGGACCAACCTGGCCACATTATCATCCGTCCAAGACAGCTAAAGCAAGAATCACCTCGTAAGATTACGCCACTTGGTGAAGAGATATGAACGGAGGATTTAGTTTGAGACTAGTTCTCACCGTAGAAATGTGAAATGTCCACCTGAGGATGGCCAATGGATGCGTGCACTGCCAAGGGTTCATAGGGACATAGCGATACTTGGGGACTTTTGAATGTTTTTCATTTCTGTGAAGAGCCACGTTGAGTTCCCATACAGCGGGCTTGCAATCGTTCATTGTTCACCTTTCACGCTGCATTTAAGTGCCGATGCTGTAAATCCACCCAGGTGTCACAGCACACGCTGACTCTGCATTGTACAAAGATATAGATACCTTTACAAAGAGTCAACACAATGAAATGTTTGAAAACTGAGAGATACCTGCTCAAAGAGGAAAGATCATGAAATGTTTGAAACCCATTATACCAACTCACGAATAATTCTGCAGAATTCTGAACGAGGGAAACTTTAGCTGCAAAGTGTGCTTAGGAGTTTCGCAATTATTCTTATTGTCCCTGAAACTTTTAACTTTTTCTGCTACAAAAAAACGTTACCACCAAAGACGATGTTTGCTGCGGTAAATCATTAAATTAAATCAATCGCGAAGTGAAGCGACTCAATCTATCCATCATGAAACTACTCGAGTTTAGAGTTAGACGTGTCATCATCTCTCACCACGTATAAGAAAACGTCACGGCGAGGAACTGACTGAGAACTAGCATAAAAAATGGTTAGGCATCGTAACAGCGGACCCTCCTAAAAGAAGAGCTATTGAGACACTCACTGAAGCTTCCTCGAATGAATAAGACGTATTTTTATTAAATTCACTGATAATGTAATCATTAAATTGAAAAAAACCGGAAAACGCCCATAGATCACGCATTCACTCAAGGCATTCACAAACAACTCAGAGGGAGGGAGGGAGGGAGAGAGGACGACTCAGAGAGAGCGAAGACAATTCAGAGAGAGAGAGAGCGAGGACGACTCATAGAGAATGAAGACGACTCAGAGAGAGAGGACAACTCAGAGAAAGAGGACGACTCAGAGAGAGAGGACGACTCAGAGAGAGAGGACGACTCAGAGAGAGAGCGAGGACGACTCAGAGAGAGGACAACTCAGAGAGAGAGTGAGGACGACTCAGAGAGAGAACGAGGACGACTCAGAGAGAGAGGACAACTCAGAGAGAGAGAGTGAGGACGACTCAGAGAGAGCGAGGACGACTCAGAGAGAGGACAACTCAGAGAGAGCGAGGACGACTCAGAGAGAGAGCGAGGACAAATCAGAGAGAGGACGACTCAGAGAGAGATAGCGAGGACGACTCAGAGGGAGAGAGTGAGGATGACTCAGAGAGAGCGAGGACGACTCAGAGAGAGGGAGAACGACTCAGAGAGAGAGCGAGGACGACTCAGAGAGCGAGGACGACTCAAAGAGAGCGAGGACGACTCAGAGAGATAACGAGGACGACTCAGAGAGAGAGGACGACTCAGAGAGAGATAGCGAGGACGACTCAGAGGGAGAGAGTGAGGATGACTCAGAGAGAAAAGGACGACTCAGAGAGAGAGCGAGGGCAACTCAGAGAGAGAGCGAGGACGACTCAGAGAGAGAGAGAGCGAGGACGACTCAGAAAGAGAGAGAACGACTCAGAGAGAGCGAGGACGACTCAGAGAGAGGACGACTCAGAGAGAGCGAGGACGACTCAGAGAGAGGACGACTCAGAGAGAGAGCGAGGATGACTCAGAGAGAGGACGACTCACAGAGAGAGGACGACTGAGAGAGAGCTAGGACGACTAAAAGAGAGCGAGGACGACTCAGAGGGAGAGAGAGTGAGGATGACTCAGAAAGAGAGAGAACGACTCAGAGAGAGCGAGGACGACTCAGAGAGAGGACGACTCAGAGAGAGCGAGGACGACTCAGAGAGAGGACGACTCAGAGAGAGAGCGAGGACGACTCAGAGAGAGAGGACGACTCAGAGAGAGAGCGAGGACGACTCAAAGAGAGCGAGGACGACTCAGAGGGAGAGAGAGTGAGGATGACTCAGAGAGAGCGAGGACGACTCAGAGAGAGCGAGGACGACTCAGAGAGAGAGGACGACTCAGAGGGAGAGAGTGAGGATGACTCAGAGAGAGCGAGAACGACTCAGAGAGAGGACGACTCAAAGGGAGAGAGTGAGGATGACTCAGAGAGAGCGAGGACGACTCAGAGAGAGCGAGGACGACTCAGAGAGAGAGGACGACTCAGAGGGAGAGAAGTGAGGATGACTCAGAGAGAGCGAGGACGACTCAGAGAGAGAGCGAGGACGATTCAGAGAGAGGACGACTCAGAGAGAGAGGACGACTCAGAGAGAGAGCGAGGACGACTCAAAGAGAGCGAGGACGACTCAGAGGGAGAGAGAGTGAGGATGACTCAGAGAGAGCGAGGACGACTCAGAGAGAGCGAGGACGACTCAGAGAGAGAGGACGACTCCGAGGGAGAGAGTGAGGATGACTCAGAGAGAGCGAGAACGACTCAGAGAGAGAGGACGACTCAGAGGGAGAGAGTGAGGATGACTCAGAGAGAGAGGACGACTCAGAGGGAGAGAGTGAAGATGACTCAGAGAGAGCGGACGACTCAAATAGAGCGAGGACGACTCATAGAGAGCGAGGACAACTCAGAGAGAGCGAGGACGACTCAGAGAGCGAGGACGACTCAGAGGGAGAGAGCGAAGACGACTCAGAGAGAGAGAGGACGACTCAGAGAGAGCGAGGACGACTCAGAGAGAGCGAGGACGACTCAGAGAGCGAGGACGACTCAGAGGGAGAGAGCGAAGACGACTCAGAGGCGCCAGGCAGAGGAATCTCAAGATGAGCGACAGGGCAAGCGGCAGAGACGGCGCTCGCTCTGGGGAAGCGCCGCTGTGACAGTGGAAATGAACGGGAGCCCCCTAAGGATACTGCGGTGGGTCAGCGAGCACCACGGCCTCGAGAACACGAGACGCCCAGAGCTGACCGCTCTCACCGTTTCTAATTTGCGTTCGTCTGCTGCGATCCCGGGGCCCCTCGTAGCGAGCACGCTCGAAATCCACCGAGATATTTTTTTTCTAAAAGCAGATTGTGCTTTTTTTCTGCTCGTCAAAGACCGAGAGGGCAAAACGTGCAGATGTAGTCGTTTGGTGCGGAGTAAACTATTTGAAACGCGTTGGGGTTTTTTTTTCTCTTCGCAAAAAAATTACTAAGTTTATTTTGGGTCATATATTAGTCGAGGGAACTGTTTTGGAAAGAAAGCATAAACTTAAACCCCCAGGGTCGCTCTAACAAATGGGACGATCCTCGTCTCTTGAGTTCTCACTTGGTTCAACGGAAATAAACTTAGCTGAAAAGATTTAACCTCAGACATGGTTGTCACTCGCACAGCCCTCTCACACAAGCAAAAAAAAACCCAATACGTGACAGCTGTGCAGGTAACTTAAAGTCGAAGGCCAGGCACTTGAGCACAAGAGCAAAAATGACAGTTATTTTCTAAATGACGGACAAAGCATCTTTTTTGCCGTTAAGCAGAAGCGCTGCTGCTGCGGGGGGGGGGAGGAGGAGCTGTTGTGCTCGCACAATGAAGAGTGGCGTTCAGGCAAGAATAAGAGTGTCGGATTATGGACAATTAATCGATGAGACGCGCATGTGAATGGTGGGACAGCACATCCGTGTGTCTCCCCGGGAAGACAGCAGGAGCCCCTGAACAGATTAGCGAGGCGGCCTGCTCGCACGCTTAAGAGGCCTTTAATCCCAACCGCGGAAAAGAGGTTTCTCCCTTTTTTTTTAAATGGGGGGGGAAAAGAAAAAAACGTTTGGTCCGAGAGGAAAAAAAAATAGCGAAATCGATGTCCCTCCCTTCCCTCGTTCCCCGAAGCCCCCTCGATTGTTAGGCGCAGAATTTTGCGCCAACGCGACAATCAGCGCTCGCTTCGCGCGGGGTGTCACTTTGGGCGCAAGAGCTCCTGGGTCGCTGGCGTCGCCGGCGCCTCCCGTCGTCATCACTGCGACAGCCTCGCGAGATGTTTGAGGTGCCGTCTGTCTATTTAACAGGCGTCCACCACCAGCCCGCCGCTGTTACGCCGCAGCGGCGCCCCCCCCCCCCCCCCCCACACACACACCCTCGAGTGCCACGGCCAGGGCAAGGGGTAAAGGTGTCGTTATAAAATCTCCGTAGCAGAACGCCGCAAAAATTTGAAACGAGCTCCATAAACACCACCTTCGTCACCTCCCGCCAGCCCCGCTCTCCCTTCCCCACGCCCTCCCCCCACCACCACCACCACCACCGCGCCAGCTCTCTCCTTAACCCCATCACGTCCGCTGACAGGGGCGAGAGGAAGGAGAGGTCCCCCACAATAGACGGACCGCAACACCGCTCTCATGCGGGTTGACAAATCTTGGCGGGGCGGGTTTGCAATCGCTACCGGTGCCCGTTCGCGCGCGTGCACGCACGCACACACACACGAGGCTCTGCGGTTCGATTAACGCGTCAGCCCGGCTGATTTCTTGTGGGAAGATTACCGCAGCCGCCGCCCCCACGTGCATTAAAGCGCACGGACCTTAGAGACCCCCCCCACCGCCCCCGATGCCCCTTGACACGAACAATTGTAACGGACATCGTTCTGCTTTTTGTGCGCCGAGTCTAATTATTACCAGCGCTCCGAATATAGAGCAAGGGCCGCAGCAGGAGTTGGTGCCACTTACGGTTGCGAAAACTCCAGTCGCGAGACTGATTCATGTGAACCTTATGGCGGTACCCCGGGGTACCATAATACCCCGGCTCTCGCATGGTGTCCGTGATGCAGTCATTTTTAGTCTCTGTTGATGGTCGGCGATGCGTCAATGGACTCATCTCGACGAGCTGTACTCACGATGCACCACCACCACGGTGTGTGTCGCGAGCGTTCGGGCTTTCAGCGCAATCGTCCTCGCTGCGTTTCGACATCGCGGAGTGTGGCACTGATTTCGGATTGATTGGTACCCCAGTCGCGAAGTTAAGTTACACCCCTGGAAAAAAAGTGTCCCAGAAATAAAATATTGAATTGCCTGGGCCATTTTGTATTATTTGGTACCCCGGAGTACCGCCATAAGGATCACTTGTACGAATAATTAATAAGAGTGAAGTAGGCGATGACCCATTCATTTAATTGACTGTTATGGGCCTCGTGACGAAATTGTAACCGCGAAAGTGATGCCACCTTGGGTGGTAGCGACAAGGGAAGACATCTGGTCTGGTCTCATGGACTAAATTAGCAAATTACCCACAGCTAGTTAACATTGATAATAATGTGTCCTCGTGGAACAACAGTTACGTGTTTATTTTTTTCTGGAAATAGTTTTTAAGTTGATTATTGAACTTTGAAACCCGTGTTGGCAACGTATCATTTTGTAGCTTATTTTGTAAGTTGGCTCTGCTTTGTCTCGATTTGATCTCACGTGGTTCGTGCTGCGCTTCCCTCACGTGGGGCCTCCCCTGAAACCGAGCCTCTGGGTGTTCACCGAGCTCTAACCTGGTCACCATCGTCATCACCGCAATCATCAACATCACAATCGCCATCGTTTGTAAGGCACCCTGATGCGCATTATTGCGATCCCTAAGCGCCGCACAAACGTTAGACGTGAAGGCGATGATGGCAATGTGGGTGATGATCCAGGCCTCCTCTAACAACACAGACAAGCGGGCTCACGCGGTTAAATACCGTAAATAAACACGATTTTAACTGACATCACCACGCCTTCGTGAGACCGCACCTTGAGAACGCCGTACGGAAGCAGTGCCCATCACGGGCAGAGGGAAAATGCCAAGCTGCTCTTAAGCCCAGGAGCCTCAATGATTCTTAGCCAAATGGAATGAATGAAGGTTTTAAGTTAGTTTCCGTGGTGGTGTCGGGGGAGAGGGGGAGAGGGGGGGGGGTCTCGCAAGGCAATGCGTCGGCGAGGGGGGTGGCGAGGAAGAAGGTGGCGAGGAGGAGGTGGTCGACGAGGAGGGGGTTGGCGCCGAGGGGGGGATGGTCAGGGGGGGGGGCAGCGAGGGGGGGGGCGAGGAGGGGAGGTCGGCGAGGGGGGGTTGGCGCCGAGGGGGGGGGATGGTAAGGGGGGGGGAGGGGACAGCGAGGTGGGAAGGGGAGACGGCGAGGGGGGGGCGAGGAGGTGGGATGGTCGACGAGGCGGGGGGGGGGGGTTGGCGCCAGGGGGGGGGATGGTCAGAGGGGTGGAGGGGACACCGAGGGGGGGACGGAGGCGAGGGGGGGGGCGAGGAGGGGAGACGGCAAGGAGGGGGGGGGGGGGTGTCGCTGGCGTTGCTGGCACGGCGGCGACGCGGACGGTGACGGCGGCGCAGCTCGAACGACGCGCGCGCTGTTCAAACAGCCGCGCGCGCTCTCGCTTCTCTTCGTGGGCCACAATGCACGCGGCAGTAAATTGCATCGGTGGAGGAGTGCAGGGCAAACAAAGGCAACGTTTCAACAAAAAAAGGGGAGACGAAGGGTGGGGGGGGGTGGTGGCGACGGAGAGAAAAGGCACTGAAGATAATAGTCGGCGCTGTCGCGTCTCACTTAAACTCAGGGGTTAAGCTATTTGGTTGCTGTGGGGAGCGGTAGCGTCATCGAAAGAGCACTGCGCTCTGAACACCGACTGGACATCTGTGGATTTTTTGTTTAAAAAAAAATGTTCAAAGAGCTTCGTAGCTCATCGCGGATTTTTTTTTTCCAGGATAAAAGATTCTGACTCGGAACCCGGTGACTGGAAGTTCGAACTCTGGCCGTGGACTAAAACTCAACCGGTCCGGCCTCCCTCCTCCTATCCTCCCCACCAGTTCACCAGCCCACAATCACCAGCGTGGTGATTGTTCGACGGTCAAACGACAACCCCAAACAACGACTGTGTCACGGCGGCGCGGGCAGGCGTTCATCGCGGAGGCGGACGACCAAAAAGGGTCGTGAATTTGTGAACGTAAATAAGCGTCAGACATGGATTGCGAACAATTAATTGTTATCGCAGAGCAATGTGGGTAAATAAAAAGTATAAGACAGCGGGGTTGCGTTATTCGTTTCAATCGCCAATCTTCACGACAAAATGTTAAACTTAAAAAGAGCTAACCGCGCTCGCCCAGGGAACTCTTCCGGCCAAACGCCACCACTATTCGACGCGGGCAATGAGCAAGGCTTTATTTTGTTCCGTGAAGTATTTTCCTTCGGGCCGAGCCAGGTAAAACTATAACTGTACCGCATTTGGATATTAAGGGGGATTTTTCAAGTGTCATGGGAATTCAGTGGGGTATTATATACACGGCGTACAGTGCAACGCAGTCGAGTGGACCTAATTTGAGACTTTTGTTTTTTTAAAGCTTCCTCTTTATGTGCTAATCAAAGACTAAGTGCTTTCATGTGAGGCGTCACAATGCTGAACATGTCTCTCTTTTAAATAACAAAACATCGAAAAACTGTTTTGTGTGAATCGGTACCCGTTTTTTTCAACGTACACATTTTCGTGTGTGTGTGTGTATTTTTAAAACCATGTAAACGGTGCTTAGTTGCCCCTGCACTCTCAACCCGACAACCCGAGTTCGATTTCTGGCCATTGTTAATAACCTCATCAGTGGCGAGTGATACCTGAACCATAACCGGGAATGCCACTTCTCTTGACCAACCCACACTGACCAGGCTTGGTTGATTTCTTTTTTCTCCGGGTCCTCCGGTTTTTCCCTCCACATGCATTGAGATTATTTAGATTATTTTGCGTGCTATAAATGTCCAAATGATGGGCCACGTTGTTGAGCTATCATTTGTGACCGGGTCGCTTCTGGAAAATAAGTTAATACCTCAGTGGGCTTTGGCTGGTAGGATGGGGATGGTTTAGTTGCAGTTGTATGTGTTTGGGTGATTTGTTCACCTTTCTTGTACTTTGCACTACTATCATGTTTTTGTACTGTCTGTTGTAACGTTCTTACCCGCCCCTACTGAACATCAACGAAAAAAGAGCTTTATAGCTCATCGGATTCTTCCAGTACAAATAAATAATCTGATTCTGATGATCAAATGAACCCCCATGACTGCTAATCCATGGGGGAATGCCTTCATCTGGCAGTGAATTGACAAATGGCCGTACATTTATAATGATGATTATAATCTATCGTTAAAGTTGTAAACTACACAAAATGTTTCATGGAACAACGACTGATAATTTTATTCTATAAACTCACGCACACATGCAGAAGATAAAGAGCCCACTCTTCGGCCTGGATAGATTGATGAAACAAAAACGTTTCGCAAGCACCTATTTAGTCTGGCACTGTGCACATAGAGGTGACGGGGGCCAGCACCACACATGCCTAGCCACCTTTGTCTCCCCAGTGCTGATTTTGGCATACCACCGCACTGGGTAATTAATTTTGCACTGCGCCGACCTACCCCGTACTGAGGCCAGATTTAAATTCCAAGAGTCACCGGTGTTGTGCATCATAGCAACAAAGTGAGCGCGGGTGGCTGGTAATGTAATGCAGAACGGTGACCACTACAATCCCACTCTCTCAGCAATACAAAAAAGACAAAGATCCCCCGTGTAGGCTTTAACAGACTATTGGGGCAACGGTTGTTAGCGATCACCTTTGAAGCCCGGCATGGGGCACGAAAGGGTGGTGGTGCTAGCACCATGGCTGCCCACCTTTGTCTTCCTAGTCAGTTGATCTTAAGGAAGGCCCAGGACCGGTTTCAGATATCACTCGCCTCTGATGTCACGTCGTGGCCAAGAATTGAACCCCAGGTCTCTGGATTTTCAGCGGAGCGCACTTAACCGCAAACGCCACCACTGCTCTCTCTCGGCAACACGCGGACGCGTGCACATTCACACTCGGCGAAGCAATCTTTGGGCGATGAATCAGCGACTGCAGCGCCATTCCCACCACCGCCCATTCTCAAAGTTGCAGTAAAAATTACGCTCAGCCAAAGCGGTGCAGGCAAGAGGACAAAACGCAAGACGCTCGAGGACAAATTCGACACAAGTTCAACAACCCCCCCCCCCCTGCAATTACCGAGGGTGCCGTAACGTGCAATCACTCTCCCGCTGCACTTTCATTCGTGGGGAGGGAGAGAGGGGAGGCAGGGCAGACGGGAGATGGACACAGAGCTCGCTGGGGGTGGGCTTAGGAACGGTGGCCGAGGGGAGGCGGTCGAATGGCGGACGAGACGGGATAGTAAACTCAAGGCGGTTGGGACACCTGTAAAGGGGTCTGGAAGGGTAATGTGAATTGGGGGTGGGGGGTAAAAAGCGGGGTATCCCATGCAGCTGCGAATGGTTGGACTCAGCAGAATGTTTCCCCGTCTCGAGAACAGAACCATAAAGTATATTGTTGAGATTCTTTCGCCTCAGTTTATTGACTCACGATTCGCTACGCCAACCATGACGCTCCACTCTGCGATGCAAGGGTGGATGTGGCTCAAATTGACAGATCGCACAAAAAAGCCAATCTTTGGTCTTGTTGCGCATTCCAGCCGTAGGTTGTTGTTTTTTAACACACTGAGCCATTCTTTTCGTGAGGTTCCCAGCTCAATTTATCCTATGAGTGATTACACCTGTCTCTTTGATGTGAGAAATTATCCCTGTTATTTCTTGCTCTGAAATATCAGCACACCTGTACTTTGTTATTTTCTTACACGACAGAGGAAAAAAAATGGTTACCGCTCGGTATGCGCGCGAGGTGGAGTGTACGCGCGCGTATATGGCCAACTTCTCGGTTCCAGATGTTGTTCCCGAGGAACACGACAACTTCCCGGGTCCGTGCGTAGGAACACATCTGAAAGGATTCATGGCTCCTTCCCTCCCGACCACGGGCTATTGCAAGCAGCCTCTGGACCGTTGAGTCAACACTAATTAGGGGAGGTATTAATTACGGTAATAGCCGGGAGTGGTTCGGGGAGCAGATGGCAGACGGCCACACGCGGGGGGGGGGGACGGGGGGGGGACTGCGAGCAGCGCGCACCTAAACGCTGCGTCCGGACAAACAGACACCTATCGAGTGGCTGACACCGGGTGGAATAAACAATGAGGGGCGACAAAAAACCTGACGTGCAAGAGCTGAAAAAAGCTGCTATCGTTCGGATGCCCACAAAGAGGGGGGCGGACAATTGGCCAGAGTGAGTTACAGGCAACGAGGCACAAAGAAACATCTGCCGACAACCACACCGAGTCAAGCGCCGACATTAACCCGTCTTCGCCCCCCCCCCCAAACTCGAACGATGGGAACGGTGACGGCCAGAGTGTGGAAGCCGAGGAGCGATGTTTCTGCGATGACCTAACAGGTGGTGGCCTCTCACGCACGCACATGCCCGAGCGCTACCACGAACCCATCCCAAACAACCAGAACCTCGGCGAACGTAATCAGTGGCCCTCGTAAGCTGATGGAACATATTACACGTGGATGAAATTAAACAGAAAGTAACAACAGCCGTCCGATGTGGTGGCGGGGGGGGGGGCGGACAGCTGGAGAGATGCCTTCTCCGCTCGTTCGGTGAGCTAGCCTGAGACCGACCGGCCTGGAAATGGCAATTATCTGCTAACGGACCCTCCCTTCCAGTACTCTCTGCCCACCCTACCCCCACCAACTCTCCAGTCGCGTCCAGCGAAGTCCATATCCCTCCCCCCCCCCCGTTCCCCCCGGCCAGTGAACCTTCGGGCCATTTTTTTAAGCACCAGGAAGCAGAGAGGACCAACTCTTTGCCTGGGAAGATGCAGAGATAGGGAAGTTCACGTCGGTTAAAACCAAACAAAAAACCGGGGGGGGGGCGTCCCGACAGGACCGTGCGAACGCCGCGACAGTTTCCGTATCTCGCCGAGCATCTCTCGCGGAGTCTTCGGGGAGATGCTTGGATCTGACGCCCAGCGACGCGCCCCCCCCCCCTCAGACCTGATAAAGGGGACGCAAGTTCCAGGCCGCGCTCTCGCTGTGTGTGTGTGTGCGCGCCGAACGTGCAATGAAGGTTTAATATTTCAGCCTCCTAACCCCACCTCCGGCAAAGTTTAACATTGATATCATGTTCAATCCTCGCGCCGTACAAAAGAGGCATTTTGACGGGCAGTCAACTTTGAACACGTGTCGCATTAATTCCCAATCGGGGTCACCTCCACCTTACTGGTTTGGACAATTTCACAATTATTACCCCCGCGATATTGAATGCAAGGTGCCAGCACCGTAATGCACCCGGTAATTTAGACGCATTACGATGGATGTGCTCTAGATGTGAGAAATTCCAATCCACAGTTAAGATTTACTTGACGAGTGACAGCTTTAGAGAAGACACCTGCCAGTTTTTTTAGAAGCTGGAGATTTAGAGGGAAAAAAAGTTTAATCATATTTCTTTAAAAAAAAACTAAAGCATTACGGGCGGTCTTTTAAAATGGCATCGCTCTCCTGCTCGCACTGACAGAAATGATAAATGATGACTCCGAACTATTACTTTACTTTGTAAATGGGATTATACACTTCTATCACTTCAATACATTATTGTTACATTAGACTAGATTATCGCACGATTACAGTTTTCAACTGTGTATTAACTCAATTTGTATTCAATTAAATTATATTGTGTTAATGTAAAGTGACTCACGCCCCACGTTGCTAAACCAAGAACAGAAATGTTTCAAGCTCATTAAGCACCGTGTGTTCGTGCTTAAAATATCACTTATCCAACACATCCTTGCTCACTCTCACGCAACATACGTACATCACACACTGTGAATACAAATTACAATTCCACAATCACGATTTGCAACCATATCTAAAGAAGCTTTACAAAACAGTGGGATGTGAATATCCCACTGGGGAAGGGACGTGCAATTATATAGTTAATAGAGAGCTAAACGTAGGCAGTCAGAGGAGGAAAGGGAAGGATTTGGCCTTGCGCCTAGACTTGCAGTGGCCACCACGGTGGCGAGATGTTAACTACCTCGCCTGGTATACAGGAGGGCGTGGGTTCGACCCCGACTCTAACGCCTGTATATTTGCAGTTTCCATGTTCTCCCCGTGGCCGCGTGGATTTTTCTCCGGGTGATCCGGATTTTCCATCCACATTTAGAATCATGCGTTTCGGGTATTTGGCTGCTGTACATTTCCACGTAATAAGCCACTTCGTTGAGCTTTTATTTGTGGCAAGGTCGCTTCTGAAAACGAGCTATATAGCTCAGTGGGCCTTGCTTGGTCAAATAAACAAAATAGTTTATCGTTTTTTTCCAATGAGCACGGGGAGAGATAGGAGAGAAAGAGAAGAGTGGATGGCAGGGGAGTAGAGCGAGTTGAGAGGGGAAAGGTAGGCTGGGGCAAGTTCTTGGAGGACCTTTATGACGATGAGGGCAATCTTGAAGGTGACCCAGGATACGTATCTAATTACAAAACGCACTTCTAGTGTGCGACTTGAGTTCGTGTATGTTTCCCCAACTCACAGTCATATTGTTCAGTACAGTATTATCACTCCCAACCATCACTGCACTTTGTATACTCCTGCATATGACTGATGAGTACACAAGAATGTAGCTTCAAAACAAGCCTAACGCAGAAACATTGCTTTCAACTTACAGTATCTCAATCTCAAAAACATTTTAGATAGCTGCCACTCCGGAATAAAAGTCGTAGAAATGTGTCTTTTTTAATTTTATGTCCGAGAGAAACATTAACTCGCAAGGTTTATTGGCTGCGCTCTATCCAAACGCAACTGGCAACAACCGGAAACAACTCGTACGATAATGATGAGATGATACTAATGATAAATATATACTCGGCAAGCTGCGGGAAATTTCAACAAAGCGCGAGCAAAGTTTATTGAAACGGACGGCAACCCATCAAAAGGTACCGTTGGCACAAATACAACCGAAGAAAATAAGAATAAACTTAATGGACAGCAAGCTTTTTTCTCAAATGTTCATACGTATGTATGTTGAACTTCGTTCGCACCGTACGTAGCCAACCGTTGCTAATTGGAGGTGCAGGGGGTGACAACTAAAGACAAAAAGCAGTTCGAAATGAATTCGGTTTTTTATATCTATAATTTGCTTCAGTGACTTCCCAACATGTCAGAATCGGAATATGTATATATACTGGGAGGAATCCGATGAGCTACAAAGCTCTTTTTCACAGACGTGAGAACGACAACAGAAAAAGCCACGCATTTTATGAACACGTAAATCCAGAACTCGGTGACAACGAGCGGAGGGCAGTTGGAAGAGGAGGAGGATGGGGGGGGGGGCATTTTCTGACAGTCACTGGGGAGAGTTTGGCACAATAAAAAAAACAATGGCTCTCAATACGTTACTGTCCATCGCCGGCGCTGCTCTGGCCACGAGCACACAGAGGCGAGTGATGGGTCCCAGACAGACACCCACAAAAGGAGTCGCGGACATTAACACTGGCGGAGGGCGTCACCCGCATTGCCTCACCGAGGGCCCTGAGGAGGAAATGTCTGCACACATCCGCGCGTCCCTTTGGGATTTTAATTCCACATAAGAGCGTTCGTCCGTGGCCCCGTGGTTTTTTTTGTTCCGCCAACCAATTCCGACCCCCCCCCCCCCTGTCGCCCCCAGCCCATTCCGTACAAAATGTAAAGGCAAAGGTGCCCCCGACTCCACATCGAGTTACTGTATCCGGAATGCACCACAAGACCCAGAAACCACCCCTCCAAGTTATGCCGGCGCGCGTTAATGTAAGTAAATGGGCCTTGGCAGGACGTGATGGCCGATGGACGAGGCTGCTGACGGAATGGCAGCCAAATGAGTGAAGGGGTCCGTGGGGATGACCACAGCAGGGAAGATGACAGTGATGAGACCAGTTCGCGCGCTCGAGTGAGATGCGGTTTTGACAGCGATAGACCGTGAAGGGCGGTTATTGGCGCATGGGGGCCTTCATCCAGCAGTGGCTGATAACGATTATGATGACAGCACATGAGGTGGCGGTGCGGCCAATACCACACAGGATCAGCTGTTTTTTTCTAGCTACCACTTGCACATTTAGGGCTGAGCTGATCCATGGAAGAACGAGGACAAGGCCTGATACCAATTGCCACCAGTTAGGTCTCGTGCCCAATCAGGAATTGAACCCCAAGTCGCACGGATCATATAAGCAAATTGCACTACCAATACAAAGATCCCCCGTATAGTCTTGACATACTGTAGGAGCAAGTGCTGTTAGCCAGCACCTATCGAACTAGGGGAGGCTCAGGACCCGGTTCAGATAATCCTGATTAGTGTTGGTGGCTGTGAGTGGGAATCGAGCTCAGGTCGCCGGGCTTGTAGCGCAGCGCGCTAACCACTACACCACCGCTCCAGCACCGCTCCTCACTACCGACACACACACACTCATACATCTCAAGCAATTTTAGGAATACGTACAAATGAGACCAAGAAATCACCCCTCCTCCACTTTATAAACAGTGGCCATTTGTTCAGGCTCCGTGTATACAACATACACTTACATGTGTACTACGGTTTAGACCAACCCCTCTTTCTTCTATAAAACCCACCGTTGGATCGAGATGTGGGGAGTGTATGGAGAGCATACTTCACATATAAACTACTATATTTTGTAAATATTCTTTTATTTTACCAGGTAAGGCCCACTGGACAATAGAACTCTTTTTCAGAAGCGACCTAACCGCATATGATAGCTCAACGAAGTGGCTTATCGCGTGGACATTTTATAGCAGCCAAATACTCCTAAAAGCGCGTTGATTTTCAATGGAGAGGGAATCCCGGAGGGCCCGGAGGCAAACCAACGCGACCACGGGGAGAGAGGCACGCAAACTCCAAATATGCAGGCGTCAGGGTCGTGATCGAATCCATGACCTCCTTCCTGTATACCAAGCGAGCTAGTTAACATCTCGCAACCGTGGCGCCCCGTGTGATGTGTATGTGATATCAATCACACGAACGAGTTACGAGAACATGCTTTCAATGAGCGCGCGATCACACCGCCCCGCAAACTTTGTGCGTGCACACAAGTTTCGCTCGTCTTAAAGCTTTCGTGACTGCAGGAATTCGTATTCTTTGGGTTTTTTCGGTAAAGTCACGTAGATAGGTTCAAAGAAAATAACAAAAAAAATAACAAAAGACTACGACGTTTCGATCGCGAACGTCATAGTTTTTTGTTATTTTTTGTGATTTGCTTTGCACCTACAGTATGTACGTCACTTTACCGAAAGACCCAAGAATATGAGTTTCGAGAACCAAAGAAGATGAATATGAGTTTCGCTTGTGTTTTTTTTGCGACCCAGTCGAATGTTCATTCCGAGCAATGGAACCATCAATTTCCCAGTTTAATAAAGTGACCTCCCTACCCCCCCAAAGCCACGAGTGCTTAGAATTGCATTGTGCCTGTTTCAAGATGCTGCGTTAAGGGCGGTCGAATGCTTTAGGCTGACCCAATAAATTGTCTATTATTCTAATTGAGGTTGCTCCTCAATCCTGTCGCAAAGATTAAGGAAGGATTGGGATATGTTTTCCCCTGATTGTCTTGTTTTTCCTGGTCACTTTTTCATCACGCCTCGTGGAGGATTTTTCTTTTGGATATATTTTAGCCCCTTGTAGATTTGGCCCCCAACTGTGTCAATTAAGTCACCACCATATTATATTACAACCTCACAGACCTTGCCATTTTACGTAACTTGGTTTCGGTTTGTATTTTTTAGTAACTAATGTCTCGTTTAACCTAGCCACGTTTACATTACACCTGGCCAGGATTGTCATCTTATGTAACTTTGCTACGTGCTATTGTATCTCGTCTTTCAGAGGGCCAATTGTTGTGTTATTTATCTGTGTACATTCACAATGTGCATGTATTTTGTTCTCAGCCACACAGATACTGTACATTATAGCTCTACGCATGTAACAGTTGTCAATTATAACCACATTATTTACGCAGCCTCCTAAGAACGTGTCTAAACGCACAAATTGTTTGAGATTCTCACGTGGAATGCGTTTCTCGGATATCCACGATTCTCTTTTTAAGAAGCACGCTGTATGTGTGGCGTGTCCCCTGGTGCCATGCTATGGTGATGCTAATTTGTGAGAGAAAGAAGAAGCCGCTTCAACACTGCACCCGCCGCCAAAGCCTCGCTCCAGTGACTGTTTCGTCATCACCAACAGAAGGACCGACAGCCAGTATCAATCCACTGCTGGATGAATTTCATCCCCCACCCCCCAACCCCGCCCCCCCCCCCCCCATGATCTCTCACGGGCACTCAAATTCCTTTGCTAAACGCGTGATGGTTTAAAAGATGGGAGAGGGAGGTAACAAAATAACAAAAACCTTAGCACAGCTCAACAGACATGAGACAGAAGTTTGTTACATTTCGGGGCAAAATCGAAAATGCGTCCCGATTATCTCACCAAGAGCAACGAAATTTTAAATGCCCCATCTGCCCCCCCCCCCCACCCCCGGAACCATTCCAAACTGATAACAGCTTTACCGAAGATAAAACATCGTGGAATAGTTCAAACAGTATTTGTATTGAAAGAGCAATTATTTCCGTAACGGAACGGCCTCCGCGGTCAGACCGGGGGCAACGCACCGCCGATTAGCACGGTTGGCGACTTAGGTACGGTGCGAACAAAAGGTCAACGTACAATTCCATGGCATACATTGACTTACCCAGGGCGTGCGAGATGATGCCACCGAGCAGACAGACGAAGAGATGCAAGCGGCCTCCCATTGTCCACACCAATCCGCCCGTCGCTCAAGAAATTGGAGATTAGTGATGCTACGATGCTCTCATTTATGTGTTTGAAAAGTTAATAAGCTTAAGTCTTAATTACTTTCTTTCGCGGTTCTAAGTCCCTCGACGTGGGTCCTTGCCGCATCGATTCACGCGGGTCCCCTCAATGGGGGTTCGACTCTGACCCACCACAACTTCTGGTCGACAGCTACAGGGGGAGGTGGTGATGGTGGTGACGATAATTATGAATGGTGGTCACGACAGGATCTACGCTTTGGTCAAGGCACAACTCGCACGAAGATCTTCCTCTTCCTTAGTCGTCTTCTCAAAAAAAATATATCCTCCCCCTGCTCTTCCTCGCTCAAATGTCTTCCCTGCTCCTCTTCAAAATTATTTCATCCTCAAATGTTTCTCTCAGGTAAGGTTCACGCATTGAGGTGTCTCGTTCTCATCGTCGACAAGAAATGGCTCCGCCGTAAAAACAAAAAAAAGTTCCCTTCAGCTCAAGTCCCGACGTCTCCTCGTCGAGGGTCCACTTGTGTAAAGGTCTATCGTCCTGCCCACAGGCCTTCCTCAAGCGCTCGCTCCTTCGAAGATGTCAATTCGCCTCGAAGATCCCGGGAGCCATTCGCGTTGTCGCGTGATGTGGCGTCGCACTTGCTTAAGTCGTCTTCACTTTAAGGAGTTGTTTGTTGTTTTGCTTGAGACGGGGGGGGGACACACACCAGGATGTTGCAGTTCCTCCCCCCTCCCACCTCTCCTTCGATGGAACGGAACTTCAACCCTTCCTCCCCCTCTCACTCAATCACTCGGATCTCCCTCCTCCTCCCGAAGACACACGGCGGCCGCTGTCGAAACCGTTCCCAGACGAGAAGAGAGCGGATGCCAGGAGGGCGAGGATGAGAGAGAGAGAGCTAGAGAAGAGCCTTGGGGTACGGACGATGCCGTCTTCTATTTGCGACGATTGTGAAGGTTAAATTAAATAATGGCAATAATAATTATCGGGATACACGCTGAAGCAGCGATGGCCGCATGGACACACCGTGCCGAGCCCTCCACGCGAATGAATGAGCTTAACGCATTCGAATGAAGCCGCAGCTTTTCTTTTTTTTTTACTTCCAATTCCGATCGGCTCCTATTTACTTTAAAAGAGTCAAGAAGAAGGGAACGGCCGTACGTTTAAAATAAATACTGCATTCCAGTTAACGCGTAACGCGTAACGTGTTTCACGCAACAAACTCAAATAGGCACGCGTTGCGCACAACCTCACGCACTTCGCTCGGGAGGGTTTGTGAGCGCGCAACTTACGCAAGACTTGCGCTTTAAACTACAGCTGCTGCTTGTTGCTGCTGCTGCTTATCGCTGTCGTAGCTTTCAACGCTGGGCCGTCGCCAAAGTCCACCAACACCAAGCTGCCAGCCACCCAGTTCCACGGACACTCGCGGCCGACGGATGAGAGGCGAGAGCGCAAATCCGTTCGCCGGCTTGGGTCGCGTCGGGTCGGAGCGGTTCGAGTCGGGGAGTCGCGTCCGTTCCGAAGCGAGTTCGCGTCCGTTCCACCGCGGCTTTGCGACAAACGATGACGATGGCGATGATGAGGCCGTTGTTGTTGATGATGTTGTTGCTGCTGCTGCTGCTGGTGATGATGGTGGTTGTTGGTGATGAGCTTGTTGCGTACGTTGCGCAGAGAGCAGCGCGCGCGCTCAACACGCGAGCGGACTCCCGCACTCACCCCCACACACTCACCACGCGCCTCGCACTCTCAGCTCCTCCTCCCTCCTCCTCTTCCTCGCTCTCGGCTCTCAGCAGCGAGCGGCGCGTTCCATTCGGACCCCACGCGTGGGGGGTGGGGGTGGGGTTGGTGGCTGGTTGGTGGTGGTTGCTGGTGTGGGAGGTTCTGCTGTTTGGGTGGCGGCGGGTTGTTGTTTGCTCGCGGCCGGGGCGAGTGCTGCGTGAGTGAACGGGATGACCACCGCTGCTAACTATGACCGGCAATGCCGTAGCTGCACACGGGACTTGCACGGGTCGCCGGTTTTCTTTCGTCGTTCTCCCTGCGCGGCAGTTAACACAACGTGCACGATTCTTACCCCACCCCCTCACCCCCTACTACTTCCCCACCATCCCCAAGCGCCTTCATCTACCTAAGTAGTATACATGGGGCACGGCATTGTTATGGTGGGGTCAAGCGTGGGGTGATCTCACCTTCTTCCAAGACGTTTTGGCAGCGTGGAAGAGTAGGCCAAAGATGTCCTAATTTAGGGGCTGTCTGGAGCTCCCTCTTGTGGACGGCCCATCGGCCACAAGTGGCGAGAGCGAGGACGGCACGGTCATTGCAGGGGTGTGCAACCCCTTGCATCGTTGCGACTACGTAATAAGCGCTGGCGGTTCTGCTTTATGGGTCGTACCGCGCGTGTTGTTCGGAATGATGTCCGACGGTTCGCTCCACGTGCGGGGAGCTTCTTCGGGAATTGATTTGAAGTCGGGCCGACATCAGAATCCGGCGGAAGCCGGCAACGCGTATATAATCGATTCAGTTCCTGATAAAGCTCCCAGCACGTGGATCGAAACGTCGGACATAATTCCGAACAACACTAAAAGGCACGGAGAAGCTCGTAAGCGCTGTGTGAGTGCATCTGTTGAACCGCGTACCGAAGTAAATAAATGCCCATGACAGTACGTACTTACATTCGCTCCCGTCTTGTTACAGTGTTCAACGTTAAGAATTATTCGAATACAATGATAAGTCTGGCAAAAACATTGGCCATCTTAAATGAGTAAGCCTATTTGCGGCGTAGCCTACACACACCCTTCTCTGCTCTGAAAAAGAGGACCATTGCCCGAAACGTCAGCCTATTGTACATATTAAATCTTGACTTAAAGCTTTCCTGCTTGTGTTGTGATCGAAACGTCGTCGTCTTTTGTTATTTTCTTTGAACCTATCTACGTGACTTTACCGAAAGACCCAAACAATATTGTACGTATTGTTTTCTGTTTGTGAGGCAGTGCCATTGACGAATGTGAGTGAGGGTGGTGGGGAGGAGGGGGGGATACTGAGCAGAGAGACAAAGACGCGCGCGCTGATGTACACAGCTCACTCACGTGCCACGCTGGCGATCAATAGTCGCTCGCGAATTCTCATTTGTACTCACGTGGACACAGCGACCACCACCGCCCCCCCTCCACCTCCCCGCAGCTATTGCACAGCCTCGCAAACATTTGTCGGCGGTGATGTTCACACAACGGAGGCGGCTAAACTCTTAACGGCCTACATTCCATGACAAGTTCTCCTACACTGCAAGTATATAATGCACGCAGTCTATGTCACTGCGTACTGTGCATTTGCTGTTTGTGTATACTGCACGTGGCACTAGGCAACACGCCGAGACTCCGTTCTCCCTGTGGACACAATTCACGGCAGCGAGCAGTTAAATCGATTGGGTAGTATTACCGTATTTAACCATGCAGCTGAAAATACGTTGACGCTCACAATCTCTTATCTCGTGTGCCGAACGCTCCCCATTAGCGTGGAATTAGGCAAACATCCCCAAATGCAGGGCCATAATTTAAACTCACGGCTTTTCTGAATTAATCAAAGGAGTTTACTGTCATAACGATATGAATACTAATTTATGTGGAGATGCATGTGTATACACGTACAGCCCTCTGTTATCCATAATAGAGGTTTTTTTTGGGTTAGATCGCGTAAATATATAAATGTGTCGTGAAAACCCGCCACCACCCGACACAGCCAACTAGTAAGGGTTGTCACGTAAACAGAACGTGGCCAATTCGTCACTAGTACAGCAACACCGGTGTGTTGGAGAGCCAAGCCACAACATTTACAATCTGAGTACGACGTTTCGCCAGTAATTACAACTAGCTTCATCAGGCGACAGCCAGATTTGTGGAGAAGTCCACCTGTTTTGTTCCTTATATAGAGGCGTAGCTGTGGTGACCACGCTTCTGCGCTCTTGCCCTCTGTTCAATCCACTGCTGTATGAGAGCCGTGTCTTGGCCGGTCATTTGACCCTAATTCATTCACCACGCTGCTCGCTGTGGGTAGGTGATGGCAGAGGGAGCATAGCCATTGGAGCACAGTACAGTACAACTACAGACGTTGCTGTACTGCCCTCTGCCGACAACGTCGCCCTTGGAGCAGCCTATAACACCTGTGCTGTGCACCTGAGGCATGGCCCAGGCTCCCAACATTCTCCGTAGCTTCCGAGACCTGACGAGGTCAGGCCACGTCCCGCGTCACTTCGTGTTAGGCTGTGTGTTTTATATAAAAGGCAATTAAAAATATATATAATAGTAATATACTCGTGCACATTGACATCGTAATTGGCGTTCTAGGTTGAGCAAGCTGAAATATCTTCTTTGGTTCTTTCGGTAAAGTCACGTAGAATGAGAATAAAATAATAAATTGATCAAATAAAATAACACAATAATATTCTCATGCTGAAATACGTTGCCCAATCGCAATTAGCGAAGCCGCCTCCTGCGCGTAACTTGAGCGTGTCTGACTGCTGATGAATCACCAAAGGGGCGATACATTGTACCTCTATCTGGGTGTTTAAGCAAAACAAGCAATTGGCTGGCAGGCTAAAATATGTTTTATTTAAGTGGCGAAACTGGGCGGAATTTGACTTATTTACAGGTAGTTATCTACTTACGATGAAGATGCGTTACGACGACCCCATCGTAAGTAAAAAATATCGTAAGTCGAAGATGGCCTAGCCTACCCAGGAGTCTTAAAGAATGGTGATAATTTAGCAACACAGAGCTATCTACAGTACCGTACTGTATAAACTATACACTGTATGTATTGATTAATTACAATACTGTATTGCACAGTAAAATGTAAAGTTAAAAAAACAAGGTAAATTCTTAGCCTACCTATATGAACTGCAATTTAATTGAAAGGCGGGAGATGCGTACATGCCGTCAGCGTCCCAACGTACAGTATCGTGCCTAGTACGCTGCTGCGTTTGCCTGCCTCGCGAAATTGAAAATATTTGACAATTTTGTCGTATCGCTATCGCCATCGTAAGATCGAAATATCGTAAGTCGGACCATCGTAACTCGAGGACTATCTGTATTATCAAGAATGCTCCGCTCCGATATTTTTTTGTTGTTGCGATGACGGCCCATGGTATACATAACAGAGAGGCTCATGCCAATAACATCTGGTAAACCAGCAGGATTCTAGCTCGTCTGACTGCTTGATGAGCCCCAGAAGAGCGAAACCAGTCGAGACTTTGCCTGTTGTAACAAATCTTACGGAATCATAGTTCATAATGTGTACATCTGTGGCTGATTGTAAGCACACTTAACGTGACTTTCCCATTGGCCATGAGTTATCGGAGCCTTTGGATCGAACTCCATATGCTCTACATTCAGCCTCGGGGCAAATGCTGTGAGCGAGCACCTCTTAAGTTCGACACGGAATATGGGTAACGTGGTTGCAAACACGACCGCCTTCGTCTCAATCGCGGTACTGTTTGTAATAATATCATTGTAATGAAGTGATATACCCATTTAAGGCCGAGTCTACCTAGAGGTTGCCCAGCGCGGGTTTAGATTCCAACTACCACTGGCGGTGTCGTCGGGGTCATCTCGCAGGCCTGTACTCAGTTGCAATTTATGCTGTTTGCGCATAGTCACTTTAAGATGTTTTCTTTTTCATGTTTTGTGTTTGTTGTGGTTGCACCCGATGCAACAAGAGCCGAATGGCTCACAGGGCAATACCAAATGAATGCAACTGAAAAAAACACACGGAAAACCGTGACCAAATGAGTCACGTAAATCCAAATCGTGTTCTTGGAAGAGCTACAACGCTCAACCAACATCTTAACGAGACGAAGAGGGACCCACTCGCCCACAACTCCTGGCTTTTCGGCAGCATTGATTCGAGCAAGCAAGCAAGCAAGCCTGTGACCGCCGATGAGACGCGTTGTGTCGAAACCGGTCCAGAGCTTTGCTTACACTGAATCAAAGCTGCTGAAACGATGCGCTTCCAGAAGACCGCGTGGGGTCTATGCATTGCGGCACGCATGCTTTCGTGATTTATACGTGGAGAGACGGGTGTGTATGAAGGAGACCTACAGTCGCGTTGTCATGTCTGTACACACAGTATAATGTTAGAACGTTACAATATGGTACAGCAGCCTGGAGTGGTCGGGAGTGGGGGGGGTGATTGTTTAACCCATTGGAGAGGAGGGGAGTGGAGGGCAGCGACAGCCTAAAGTTCTGCATTGCTCAAGTCTTGTGATAAACACTTTTTTTTAAAACATATATACATACAATCCTCATCGTGAGTGAACCAAATAATTCGCCTCCCGTGGAGTGTGAAGTATAAAACCCACAAAGCCAACGCCAGTACAGCAGAGTGTATATATATTTGTATGCACTGTATGTGTGTTCGCCGACAACTTGTTAAAACGCGCCGCAAAGGAGACGTTACGCAAACAGAAGAGAAAGAGAGACGCGAGACGCAGAGAGGCATGCCGGAGGAGGGACCTTCGGCGGCTGATTCATCAGGTAAGCCAGCCAGCCAGCCAGGGCAGGCAGACAACAACACGGTGCCCGACAGGATGTTGCTGAACCGGGGAGATGTCCGCGTGGAAGGGAGGGGGGGGTTAGGGAGCCGTGGTCGGATGGAATGTAGCCGCATGTGAGGAGAGATGAGCGGCTGGCGAAGGAGACGCGTAGATTGTCCACGCTCTCCGTTTTGTTTTGTTTACAGTCCTCTTTGTCAATCCACTGCTGGACGAAGGCCTCCTCTTCGAGCACGCTTCAGCACAGGGGCGGTGGTGATAACACTCGATTTAACCGAAGTCAGGACTCTCCGGGTTCATATCGTAGTGCAGTGCGCTAACCACGGCGCCACCGCTCCCAGGTAAGCATCGTCACCACCGTCGCAATCCTCCGCACCTTCATACACAATATAACCACAGGCACCAATCACTACCACCATGATCAGCATCATACGGTGTGTGGTTGTCCAACGGTTCATAATCGTCTTCATTAAATATTGGGCGGTTAAGTGGGGGGGGGGGGGGGGGTGGTGGATGAGTCGGTGGGTCGGGATTGAGTAGACAAATGAGATGGATGAGATGATGATGATGATGAAGAAACGGACGGTGTCGAACGAGGTAAAGAGGTGGTTACAAAAAACGTCCGTGGAGGTGCTCTAGAGGTTGGTGGGACTTGGAGTACGATGGGCGTCAGAGTGGATGGAGGTGAAGAGAGGATGACGTACCAGGAGGTGGAATATTAAGAGGAGGAGGTGCGGGAAGGCATATTAAGTAAGAGGCTGTTGAGATAACAGAGTGGTTGATGGGGGGGGGGAGGAACAGGAGGAGGTGGAGATTGCGAATGAGGGGGCCGTTAGTGGTGAAGGTGGAGGTATCATTGGGGGCGTTAATTGTGCCGTGGCGAAGGGGTTCCATTGAGAGGCCAGGTCGATTGAAACGAATGTTTTAGTTACACGTGGCTGTTCGGGTTAAAATCACTGTCATTCCCTAATTGCCACACACGCCCTATTACCGCTAAACGTGCAGTGAACCCAACCCCACTGCAGGACGGCACGTGCACTCACACGTACAGACAATGATGCCCCGTATAGCCTTACCAAACTGTTGAGGCAAGTGCTGTTAGCGAGCATCTACGAAGGCCGGCAAAGAACACGAGGGGGTAAGTGGCCAGCACCACGCACAGCCGCCTTTGTCTCCCTACCGGCGAAATTTACACACCGCACCAGATACTTATTTGAGGCTGAGTCGACCTAGGGGAGGTCCAGGACCGGTACCAGATAATAATGGTCACTGGCGTTGATGGTCGTGAGCGGGAATCGAACTCTGCACGACGGGTTAGTAACGCTACCCCTCCTCATACAAGCACGCACGTGGCGTGTGTGTGAGTGTATCATCGGGGATTAATTTCTCACTGAAAATTTCCCCGGGTCGCTTGTGGTACTTGAGCAGCCAGGCACGTGGCTGGTAGACAGAGCCATAGACGAGAGGTAATCTGCAAGTCTATACAATACGCCTGTGGACAACCTCCCTTAGCATTGGGAACGACGTGATATATCAACTTAAAAGGACTGGAATTTTTTTTTATGTGAGCACTCGTATTTAACTGAATAGCGAAAACCAAATTGGCTGTTCGGGGACAGCGTCGGCTCGCTGCACCAATTTAAAAGGAGCCCTCTTGAAATTAGGACGTGGGGGTGGTGGGGGCGGTGGGGGAGCTGTTGTAGGACTGTAATTAGAATTAAGATTACGGGGGGGTGGTGGAGTAAGTGTGGGGACACGACATCTGACTTGCTTTCAAACGCGAGTTCTGCGGATTTGTAAAACGTGGCCACTGAGAGGGCCGCCCAACGCGGAGACGGAGCCCCAAAATCGGCTCGTTACCGTTTTGCACGAAGAAGCCGAGGTGGGCTCGTTGCATCGCAGAAACCCCGAGAGACGGCGACGAGGGCTCATCGGGGGATGGATGACCGTCAACCCAGCGGCGGATGGCTCGTGGCTAATGATGGTTTCTTCGGCGCACAGTCGAGCGATGCAAATGTCTCAAACAAAAGTACGCAACAATGCAGCATATACAAACCTCATGTATTCTGTTGGGGTTTTTTTCTGTGCCTTTGGTCAAACCGATGCCCCCCCCCCCGAATGAATGACCTATTCTCCGGATTATAAGACGCATAGTCGCCCCCCACTCTGGAAAGCAAACGTTGGGGGTGCGTCTTATAATCCGGTGTGTCATGTTTTGCGTGTGACCAAAATCGATGTAACTTTATTGACGCTGGGGGGGGGGGTACAAGTGTGGTGGCGTGCGTCTATACTTTCCGAGGCGTCTTATAATGTGGAGAATACGGTATTACAATTCAAAGCTGTTTTTTTTGTGCGTGTGATCCATTTCACTCGGCACGCATAGCTGAACAAGAATTGCACAATTAAGTCATATCCATCCAAACTTGTTTTTAATGGGTGCGGGGGAGCCGCGGCGTGGCGTGATTTAATATCTTGGCTCCAATATTATTTAGGGGGTTGGGTATAGTTATTTATTTGTTTTAGCAAACTGTAATATAGACCAGGGCAATGGAACGCCAGTTAAACATGCGACATTACGCACGGCAATGGCAGTTCAATACAATGACTCTCTAAGAACGCGGCGAAAATCAGAGCAAGGTTTTATGGGGGGGGGGGGGGGGTGGAGAGTCTCGCATGAAAACCGCCTTTGTGTCATTTGCTACACTGCACTATGTTACCCGTAGGAATGTTAGTGGATTGTGTTATAGGTGGATGTGGGGGGGGGGCGTTTGGGGGGGGAGGTGGTGCAGTGGTTGGCTCACTTGCGGAATGAAGTCGGAAAACTGAATTTGTGTAATTCCCGGTCCTACCCACCGATCGCCAACCCGCACTGACCAGCGTGGCGAAGTATGGTCGAACATCCCCAATGACCAACACGGCGTGAAGAGGAGGCTTTCATCCAGCAGTGGATCGACAATGGACTGTAAGTGATGTTTTTGTTTATTGCGTTGTGTGCTTGGGTTGTGTTTCAGCCCAAGTGAGATACTCGTGGGGATGTTGTGGCCTTTAAAAAGGAGGCTCTCCTTGGTTGAGTTGACACACGTGACACACGTACTCAAATTTTTCACTTTTGCTGTGTAGTCGACGTTCATTTCAAGCGAGATGTCTGTGTGTTTTTTTGCCGTAACATTGGCACATTGCGCAATGATCATCTCGACCCGTTCTAATAATACCTTCAATTACCACGGTAATTGCAAAGCTGCGTAAGTTGATTGGGTGCTCCGACGTACGTGACGCACGTGGATTTAGTTCGCGCGTGCCACAGTCGTCAGGGACCGAACGCTGCCGTTGCCTGCGGCAGTTTGGCCCCGGGAGCTCGCGGTGCTGGGCCGGGCGCGGTGGCTCACGTCAATAATCATAATCCAGCTGCCTTGGTAAAGCGCGTTTGGTGGTATCGGGAAAAGATCGCCGTCATCATTACGAACCTGCGAGGACTCTCTCGGCCCGCAGGGATTATGTGGTGACCAGGAGATGGCACGGCAGCAAACAAACTGCCAACCCATCGGCGACGGATTTTTTTTTAATGTATATTGCGTGGTGTCTCCCTCGTATGCGTGGGGTTTTCTCCAGTGTTTGATTGCATAAAACAGCTTTCTGTGGAAATGTTCCGGTGTTTGCGTTGGAAACTAACGGGCATTTACACGTAATTTTCTCATGTGGGAACTAACCCAGGAATCAATCATGAATCATATTGGTCGCCAAAGCCAACGTGTTAATATTTTATTTATTAGACATGTTTCTAGGCCGAACTATGCTGAACAGGGCTCCATGTTCAATATGGAGTGCTCTTTCCAATAACATCAAGAAATAATTTAACAGACCACACGATGCTGCGATGACACAACATTCATTCAAAATTAAATCTTCAGTGGTCCTTGACAACAACCATAGTTTTTTATTCGACGTTTGAAATTACTGGTCTTCGTCAGAAAATTATTATAGACAGCCAACATAGGCTGCAGACTACGCTCACTCATAACATTTAAAAATAACATTTACAAACTGTAGAATGGCTTCTGGGAGTAGCGCTTGCACATGTGAGTGAAAATAATAATCAAAAGAGTAATTTGAAAATCCCAACCGCACTGTTAGATTGTACATGTACAGCCCTTCTACCGGTCTCTTCCTGGATGAAGACCGGGTCAGAGGGGTTATGTAACCATACTTCACCGTGCTAGTTCGTACGGGTTGATCAAGGTGGGAGCATAGACGTGAATGCTGAGATCAAGGTCTGGGCTGTAGAATCGGTGATAAAGTCAAAGTCTGGGCTTTAGATTGGGAGTTGGGTCATTGGTCCGGTCTATAGAGTGGGAGTAGGATTATAAGTGTGAGTTGGAGGGTGGTGCAGGATTATTGGTGGCACTAAGTTATCTACTCATGGAGTCACTGTGAATGTGCCGCGAAATACGTCTCAACAAGAAAGGCACGCGGGCGATTCAGGCATACACGCGCACGTAGCTCAAAATATAAACCATTGTTCCGTACATGTGCAGCGAACACAGTGAATACATGGCCTGCTGTCAAATGTGCCCCAGCATACCTGGGTAAGGCCCTTCACGGATGGGTAGATTACCAATCTTGTGTCTCTCAAGTGTTGTGTATACATACAACAGGCACAACGTAACTCCTGTGGTGCAGAGTGGCAGGTTTGCCCCAGTGAGCAGTCAGCGGTAGCTCGTGGTTGTATTCAAATGGCACGTGTTGTGTGTTTTATTTATGTGTACTCAAACTTTAGGTTACAGACCCGAACAGCCTAAATGCCCCCCCCCCCCCCCCCGATCTTGTCACATCTCAAAAGCTAGGCCAGGATCAAGCTTTCGTGCTTGGATGAGAGACCGCCTGAGAACAACCAGGTGTTGTGTTAGGCTTGGGCAATGAGATGGCCATCAGGTGGCGGTCCAGCGGTTGATTGAATCCATCTGCGCGTGTTTCCCTCCAGGTGCTCCTGGTTTCCTGCCATATGAAGCCAAACATTCGCGGTTTTGTTGGCCAAACATCCCACGCCTTCTACGTCTTCACCCACGCTCTCCATTGGTAAGCAATACACATACATGGGTTGTTGTTTTAACATTTGGAATATCGCATGTATTTGGCATTGTCCGTATTTGTTTGTTGGTGTTTTATCTGGACCAACCCTTCCGACCAGACAATTACCCCGGATAAGCGAGAGTTGACCGAGTGAGTGGTCCGAATTTTTGCGTGCGCGTGGACGGTGATAGGGGGCGCGCTAGAACCACGTGGCGAGGGTAAGGGGGCTCGGTCACAGAGCGTTAGCGCCCACGAGTGTCCAAAGGTAGGCAGTGCGCCTAGGAGTTACACCGCCATCCCTTCCCAGCGAAACGCGTCGGATAGATCGACTAATTTATATATTTTGAAAGAAAAAAACCGGCATAAAAGCCAAGACACACGAAAATATAAACAGCACCAGCTACCCAGAGCCAATTTCTGTCACGAAGTAATCGTTGTGGGAATTTCTCGTGCTATGCCCTCTCAACAAGAACCACTTATTTATTGGATCCCAAGCAAGCCTTGCTCCATCGCAACGTTTGTGACCCAGCAAAAGATTGATCATAGTAAATAGTGACTCATTCATACGTCTACCTAAGTGAACAAACATTCAATTAAGTGCCTATTATTTAATCGTCGCGGCACGGTGATTCGGACGCTCCACAATGAACCCGGCAGCCTCAGTTTAATTGCGGTCACGGCCACACATCTTTCACCAACCTACACTGACTATCGTGGTCAAATATGGTCATGCCAATCATACGGATAGCAAGCCAGTGATGAGGTCTTCTTCCAAAAGTGGATTGACAAAGGGCTGTAAATGACTAATATGTTATTCAATCAAGTGTAGAATCCATGGCTCCCAGTAGCCACGAGGCAGCATGCAGCAGCAGGTTTCAATGATTGGCTTGACCACTCCTTACATTGTGTCTCATTACATCACTGTCATGAGATTATATATTGTGTCCATTATTGAAAACATTGGCATTCAATCTCACATTCTCTTATTTACTTTTATAGTTAGTGTCAATATCGAATTGTCAACGTCAAATTAAACGTAACTTATTTTAATTAGAAATAGCTTGATAAGATTTGTGATTTATTTTTGCAAGAGGCATTGAGCTACAATCCCATTAAGGGCCAGTTACCATTATTATTTTGTCATTAGCCATAGGTTATTTTCTAATGCGGCACTGTGGCTGCGACATTCATTAAATATTAATTCTGCTCACGAGACTGAGGGGCGATTTGTCACCTCGATGCTTGACCACTTTATATCGAGGCACGTGGTGGGAAACGGTCCCCTTTACAGTGACACCTTGGATTGCGAGTAACTAGGTCTGCGAGTGTTTTGCAAGACGAGCAAAAATGTAAATAAGTAATAATTTGATAAACGAGCAATGTCTTGCAATACGAGCAGTACGTACACAGTATAACGCTTTGCCTGCCGAGCGTCACGTCACCACAACTGAGCCAATGGTTCTTCTCTCTCTCTCTCGCTGCGGGATTGTGGGTAATCGCTTTGTCTGCCGAGTGTCACGTGATCACAACTGAGCCAATGGTTCTTCTCTCTCTCTCTCGCTGCGGGATTGTGGGTAATCATCTCCCATGCTCGGTCTCAGTCGGCGTGCCTCACTCTTATAGTCAACATCCGTGCAAGCGTTTACTGTTTACTATAGTACTATAGTGTTGTGACCACGTGTATACTGTTTACTATAGTACTGTAGTGTTGTGACTACGTGTATACTGTTTACTATAGTACTATAGTGTTGTGACCACGTGTATACTACAGTATAGTGTTGTGACCACGTGTATACTGTTTACTACAGTACTATAGTGTTGTGACCACGTGTATTACTACAGTACTATAGTGTTGTGACCACGTGTATACTGTTTACTACAGTATCGTGTTGTAACCACATGTGTGCGTAAATCATTTTTTTATTTTGTGTCCAAGTGTAGTGACTTCTTTAGTAACTACTGCAAGTGAAAGTCGTCCTACACAATAACCCTCTTCCATTCTCTCGTCTCCCTCACACCAGCCACGATACAAATGTAATTAATAAATTTGATTACTTTATATTACATTTAAATAATACAAATATAAAAGCTATTTTGTATTAATCATTTTTATATGAATACAGTATTTTTGGGTTGTGGAACGAATCATCTGAGTTTACATTATTTCTTACGGGGGAAATTCGCTTTGATATACGAGTGCTTTGGATTATGAGCACGTTTCCGGAACGAATTATGCTCGCAATCCAAGGTTTCACTGTATTTGGCAACATAAATACCGAGAAATCCTGAGCAAACGCCGTATTAATGAGATTGTCACGACTTCCTTAGCAATGGGGCCTTCTTGGCTGGTGTCTTCGTGCAGTCTCAAAGGGGCTTCTCAGGAGGCCCGATAATTTCTGTAACAACATTTTTCAGTGATGCTTATTGTTGAATAAATTTGTTTTATATATAAATTCTTTTGAATTCCTCCCTTTTTTTTACTTTCCCAAATCTCATTTAAAAATGCTAATTTTCCCCAATTCCACCCACGAGTGTTTGTTTTTAATTACATCACAATGCTCACGGGATTTGTAATTGCACGCACAACGAACTACGTTTCAACCGTTAATTGCCATTAAGCGGCGTGCCAGCTCCAAATATTATGGACATTACGTGTTTTGAATTTTTAACGCCTAACAAACTCGACGTAAATAGAGTGCGTTTGGAAATATCGTGCACTCCAGCTAACGGTATCCCAGCAGTCAAACGTCTCTCATTTCTGGTACCATGTTATTATCATTCCTCTGGAACTGCTGGCTGGTATATTTTTTTTGGCATCTCTGTTTTAGTATCAGTATTATGTTCTACAGTGAGCGTGGTGCTGCATGCATTAATAAGGCCTTTTTTCCCCCCTGGCCTACTACCCCCCACCCCACCACCACAACCACCCACCCACCAAGTGAACAGATCGCATAAGCAATCTCCGACCGTCTGGCCATCCCTACTTCTTAAACCATTTGACCAATTTTGACAAATCTCTGGGGATGACCTCAGTCTGAAGCGACTCTCCAAGGATTGTTTTTTTAGGCCACGGGTCACGGCACTCCAAAACATTCCATCTGTGCCAACGGTATCTCCACAACGATTTGACCAGTCTTGACACTCTCAAGACATTCCTATGATCTTGATATCTCACAGGGGCTTGTTTTCTTTTTAGGGGTAAGAGGTTATAGGCCAAGGTCAATGCTCCCAATACGAATCTGAAAAATCCAAGTTACTTAGGCAGTGCAGCAGTAATGCACCACATTCCTCTGCGTTGAAGACGCTGCCGATGTCCGTAGATTCTAAAAATACATTTGACTCGGCTACTTACAGCGTTTCAAATGTAACATCATTCCACATAATGATTCTTTCATCCAAAGACCCTTTTTATCTTCTCTAATCCTGCAATTTCAAAACACCGAAACAGCTACGGAATTCGCGGGCAAAACAATCGCTTGACAGGTAAATGTGCACACTGGCAGGTAAATGGACGGCAATGTGAATCGCATTGAGGATTGGGCTCGGGAGTGTGAGGTGGACGTGCTATTGTTGTGAATGCGGCGCACGTGGTGTGTGGGGGGTGCACAGGTGACCTGGGCCGTCCGGGCACTCGCCACCGAGCCGGCTTGCACGACGCCTGCCGTTTGATTTACGCTGCAGCCAGCCGCCTCACGGTTCATTCTGCGACTCGCCGACAACACTCCACCCGCGACCACGTGGAGCATTGCATTCTCCGGGAGATGTCTGTCATACGACCAGTTCATGTCGTGCAGGTGGCAGAGCCCAAAATTCCAGTTGAGGTGAAATACTGGCGTATAAATCGCGTTGTGTTATGAACCCAGTGACCCGAGTTCGATTCCCGGCCGTGGCTAATATATAGTTGGAGAGTAATATCAGAACTGGTTATGGGTCCCTCTTCACCAACCCGCACTGACCAGCATGGTCAAAGTACCCCCAGCACTGACACAGCATTAGTAGGCCTTCATCCAGCGGTAGATTGGCAAAGGGATATTGTTGGCTTTTTAAACATCATTACAGTATTATGAATAACAAAAAATAAAAATTATAATAATGACGTCCATGCCCGAGTAACATCTCTCTGGTGAACGAGAGAACGGACTTGCAGTAGGCCAACAACTGGTTAAAAAAAGGACAGCAAACGGAAGATCACAGACGGACGACGCACGGATGCATTTACATTCCCCAGAAGTGTTTACGAGCTTACAGTACAGTGCATCACCAAGGCTGACAGATTAATTTTCAGGAAGAGCCATGGGGGCGACAGCACCACATGGAGTCTGCGGAGTAACCTTTTAAAAATTTATTGTTAATTACCTTTAGAGCGCAGCGCTTTTCATCACATCTGCTGAACAAAATCAAATCGGCTTTTACGCAAAGAAATACATTTGTCGAAGTAAAAGTGGGTGAAACGAAGACCATTTAATACATAATTATGCTTGCCTCATTCATGAGTTTTTTGTGTCACTGGAAAGAATAGCACACTATAAAATGACATTAATAAGACGCACTTTAGAATTATATCTGGCACACTGCTCAGATTTACGCTGCACATTGTTGGTGATCCATCCATTGGAGGAGATTTTAGTTTCGCGAGTAAGTAAATGTTAAAGAAGCTTAAGTCACATTTCATTTCCTCATCTTAAATGACTCTTGAGCATATTTCTTTTAGGTAAATCATTTGTTGAATGTCTCCTCCCTAATAGATCTTTCAACATAATTAAAAACGAAAATATTCACCTTCAATACTTTGGAATCATTTATGTTACACCAATATAGGCATTATAGACTTGTGGCGAAAGTGCTATTAGTGAGCACTTATGAATGCCAACACGACACGTGAGGGGTGGGTGGCCAGCAAAACGCCCGGTCGCCTTTGTCTTCCCAATACTAATGCTTAGACACCGCGCCAGGTACTTAAGGCTGAATCGTACTAGGGGAGGCAGCAGTACCGGTTAAGATAATCATAACGGCTGTTGGCCATGAATGGGAAACTAACTCAGAACACCGGGTTCGTAGCACAGCGTGCTAACCACTGTGCCACTGCTCCATCACAATCATAACAAATACAAAAACAATGATCCCCTATAGCCTTAACAGACTGTAGGGGCAAGGGTTGTTAGCGAGCACCTATGAAGGCCAGAACGGAACACAAGGGGGCGGGTGGCCAGCACCACTCCCGACCCCCTTTGTCTCCCCAGTGGCGATGTTTACACACCGCACCAGGTACTCATTTGAGGCTGAGTCGACCTAGGGGAGGCCCATGACCGGTTCAGATAATCGTAACTGGTATTGGCCATGAGCGAGAATTGAACCTGGATTGCTGGGTTCTCAGCGCAGCACGCCAACCCGTGATGCACTACCACTCCCCCCACAATGATAACAAAGACAAAGACAAAGATCCCCCGTATAGCCTTAACAGACTGTAGGGGCAAGTACTGTTAGCGAGCACCTATGACGGCCGGAACGGTACACGAGGGGGTGGGTGGCCAGCACCACGCCCGACCGCCTTAGTCTCCCCAGTGGCAATGTTTTTATCCACCGCAACAGTTACTCATTTGAGGATGAGTCGACCTAAGGGAGGCCCAGGACCGGTTCAGATAATCGTCACTGGTGTTGGCCGTGAGCGGAAATCGAACCCGGGTCGCCAGGTTCATAGCGCAGCGCGCTCACCGCTACACTACCGCTCCCCATCCACAATGATAACACACACACACATGTGCATGAATCCCAACGTCGCAACGGACATGGCAGTGCGAGGGAGATGTACGGCTTCTGTGTCGTCATCGTCGGACATTGAGGTTCCTCGCTCAAGGGCAAGCACCGTTTTATACTTATCGCCTCATCACAACGGCTCCTCGCAGGGACAAAATGCCAAACAGAACAATTATCCAACGTAAGCGAAAAAAAGAGCTAAACCGTAAACGGCAACAGCACATCGCACACGCACCGCTCTCCGGGGATGGCGTGAACTTCACGAAATGTGGGGTCCCTAAGCCCCGACATCATTTAATTTCACGGTCACCGGCCTGCGCAGGAATAATTACGACCACTGACGACAAACTAGGAGGCAGATGCCTCCAGAGGACTCCGCAGGAGCCACCGATACAACGCTCGCATGGCAGCAGGCCTGCTTAGGTGTTTGGCCCATTCCTTCGTAATCTTGGACGTTGGCGGAATCTGTTAGTGCCTGAGGGAAATCCCCACGCATGCGAGGGGGACAGCCTCATGCAAGTCCATGCCTCATTACACAGCGGTAGCACTCATCTACCAACCCGAGTCACTGGATTGTGGGCCATACGTCATTGCACACGGGATATTCTTTTATTCGGACAAACACACATACGCCGCGCTCGTCGTTAACGCACGGCGAAGCGTGCCGTGAAGTCAACTCCACATTGCTCACGCTCCTATTACTTGGGCTGAAAAAACATTTTGGAGCAACTTCTGGACTCTGGAGTACCCAATAAAATGTACTCAGAGTTACTTACGGTTGCCCAATGGGTAACTACAAAATTTCACCTCGGCCATGTGACAAAACGGCCCTGCACACGCTCACCACCCACCTGCTCGCAACCAGCTTACACGCACAACAACAACAACCGCCATTCGCCACTAAGTGGCGGTTATGTCACCACGGTGCTTGTGCCAGTCTAGGTGCACTTTAAGGCCACGTGACGTGTCGAACGCCCGCTGGCAGGAGGTCACGGGACAGACTCAGGTACCATTGGTTGACCGACTGAGATGACTCGCCGATGCACCACCTGTGCCCCCTACTGTGCCAACTTGCTGTGTTTGCTCCCTATTCACACGCACACATACGCACACACACGCACGCTCAAAAACTCACAGACTCGCTGGTTTCGCTCACAATCTACGGGAACCTCTCCAGCCAGCCGATTCCGCACACACGGAGCGCTCTCGCCATCCTGAGAGCGGGAGGGCGGCCGACCAACAGCGCCACATCTTCAATCTGCACTCGATCTCTCTGCCACAAAGGCCGGCTGCCACGGAGGGCAGCAAAGGGGGGCCAATAAGTGGCCGGCTCCTGGGAGAGGCCCAGGAGCGCCGCTAACAAAAAAAAGAAGAAGAAGAGGAGGAGGCTGAAGCAAGTGTCGCCGAGGAGAGCGACTCGTGAATGGGCAGCAGGCGTTTTACGGCGGAGTCCTGCCCGAATAATTAAGTAGGAGCTGTGGAGGAAAGTCCTTCAGATTGTTTCCTTTGCCCTTTGTTGGCACCCGCACTTAAACCAACACACTCGACGGCCGTTGAAGAGAGGGAAGAGAGGGCCCCGTGTTTGCTCAGGAGTTACTTAATGCCACGCCGGACCTCGCGGCCACCACCAGAGAGGCGCTGCGGTGGAGTGAAGAGGGAGCAAAAGAAGGGGGCTCGCGGTTGCCCGGCGAGATAGGACAACGGGCGAACGTGCGAGCGGGTGAGCGAGCGAGCGATCGTGGAAGCGAAGGAGTAAGGAGCGGGCACAAGACGCGAGAACGATGGGGGGGGGGGGGGGGCGGCGGGGGGTGGCGAGGCGGTCGGTACTCACAGCTGAGAAGGTGCCGCGGTTTTGCGTGGAGTGGCAGTGATCCGCGAGTGGCAGCAAAGTGGCGCGACTGTCCCGGCGTAAAGAGGCGCGGGGAGGGTTCGTCCACCTCGCAGTCGCACTGGCACAGGCAGAGCCGTGCCAGCGCCTGGCCCACGAAACAAACTCCTAGCAGCAGGGAGCACAGCGCCCCGGACATCGCTCTTTATGCAGGGAACAGCGGGGACTCAACCTTCGACTGCCGAGAGCGGCGCAGGGAGGAAACTTAAAGGCTGAGGCGGCCCCCCTTTCTGTGGCCCTGCACCTCCGGGGTACGCGAGGGGAAGATCTGAGGAAATTATGTTGGTGCTTGGCTAATAGGAAAGGTTGATTTGAATGCTTCCCGCTTATTTTTTTGGTGCATGGACAATCGAGAAGAAAGGGAGTAGGGACACCATGCTGAGAGAGCAATTCGTTAGGGGACAAAGGCAAGGCGGGGGGGGGGGAGGACCGGGCGCCGAGGGGTGGGAGACGAGGCTGCGAGGGATACGGCATGCTTGGGTGGTTAAATCCCCCCGTGGCCGCGTCGCCACACGTTGGCGAAAACACGGTGGGAGCGACGCCACCCAACCGCCTTCCTCCTCCTTAATCGCCACCGCACAGCGCGGTGGCGAAGTGCGGCCACGGCACGGAGGAGGAGGAGAAGAAGGACAAGCCGAGCGCGAGGAAGAAGTGTTTTGTGCGCGTGCGGCATCCCCAGTGTGGCCAGTGGGGGACACGGATCAGAGGCTGGGCCGGGCTCAGACCCGAGTATTGTCCACCACTCAGGCCAGTGAAAGCGAGTCTTGACAGCCCAGGAGAATGCTTGTTTCCAAACACCTCTGTTTTGCCTCCGTGATAGATTTGCGGCCCATTGTCTCCAGGGGCAGCAGAATGCCACGGGCCCAGTGTGGACGGAGTAAAGTCTTCTCTCCACACTTTTCCCAGGCCGCAACTGGGGCCGCACCACGGAGCAACCCGAGATGCGGAGAACCTGTTCGTCTGTCAGGCGCCGCTGACAGCGCGCCTCACCTGCTCTGCCAACTTCAAACTCGACAAGTGAATTTGCCGGCCTCTTATAGCGGCCTAAAAATGACACAATGAGGTCCGCAAAAAATAGAGACTCCGCGAGGGACCGAACGAGCTTGTTCGGCCAACCAATTAACCCAAAACAATATCGTTTTAAACAGGCGACCGCATTGTGCCCGCTGCGCCGGGATGGCCAGCGCCGCCTTCACCGTGTCGAAGCGAGCGATTGTGTACAATGTCAAGCGCCGGCCTTGACGCGAATGGCGAGAAGGCGGTAAATAAATTGGAAGCGTTTGATGCGGCGCAAACAATTCCCCCCCTTTTTCTAAGCGGACGAAATGAATGCCTTCCCCCCCCCCCCCCCGGCTGTGGCGACCATCGCGTTTCCACGATTAGGCACGGTGTTGCGAGTGACACGGCCGTGGCCACATCGGAAAAGAAAACGCAAAAGGGGAAAGAAGAAAAAAAACAACGATAAACGCGTAAGCACGCCAACCGAGGCACCAATAAAAGCGAGGGAGGCATTCTATCAACATGCAGGCCTTCACCGTCCTGCAGCAACAGCACTGAGAATCGCAACGTTGACAAGTATAACAAATGTCTCCTCTAGCTCAAAATGCAAGAGCTTTCCAGAAGTTAACTCTGAGGCAACTAGGCGGCTCAAAAAGCTCCATAATGGCTGTCAGAGCACAGAGCTGGCACCGTTGAATCTGCACAGCTGCCCAGCCCATTATTAAATAAAGTTCTCACGTTTAGCAAATTGAGTGTCTTCAGGCTCAATTACCAATAACCAGATACAAAACATGATTGTAGTAATGAAGCCCAGCTTTAAAGGGGTAAAATATGAAATGTATTTTTAGAAATCACATTCGTCAACGTAACTTTTTTAAACCCAAAAATATATATAGTGAGGGAAAAACGTATTTGATCCCCTGCTGATTGTGTACGTTTGCCCACTGACAAATAAATGATCAGTCTATAATTTTAATGGTAGGTTTATTTGAACAGTGAGAGACAGAATAACAACAAAAAAATACAGAAAAACGCATGTAAAAAATGTTATACATTTATTTGCATTTTAATGAGGGAAATAAGTATTTGACCCCCTCTCAATCAGAAAGATTTCTGGCTCCCAGGTGTCTTTTATACAGGTAACGAGCTGAGTTTAGGAGCACACTCTTAAAGGGAGTGCTCCTAATCTCCGCTTGTTACCTGTATAAAAGACACCTATCCACAGAAGCAATCAATCAATCAGATTCCAAACTCTCCACCATGGCCAAGACCAAAGAGCTCTCCAAGGATGTCAGGGACAAGATTGTAGACCTACACAAGGCTGGAATGGGCTACAAGACCATTGCCAAGCAGCTTGGTGAGAAGGTGACAACAATTGGTGCGATTATTCGCAAATGGAAGAAACAAAAGAACTGTCAATCTCCCTCGGCCTGGGGCTCCATGCAAGATCTCACCTCGTGGAGTTGCAATGATCATGAGAACGGTGAGGAATCAGCCCAGAACTACACGGGAGTATCTTGTCAATGATCTCAAGGCAGCTGGGACCATAGTCACTAAGAAAACAATTGGTAACACACTACGCCGTGAAGGACTGAAATCCTGCAGCGCCCGCAAGGTCCCCCTGCTCAAGAAAGCACACATACATGCCCGTCTGAAGTTTGCCAATGAACATTTGAATGATTCAGAGGACAACTGGGTGAAAGTATCGTGGTCAGATGAGACCAAAATGGAGCTCTTTGGCATCAACTCAACTTGCCGTGTTTGGAGGAGGAGGAATGCTGCCTATGACCACAAGAACACCATCCCCACCGTCAAACATGGAGGTGGAAACATTATGCTTTGGGGGTGTTTTTCTGCTAAGAGGACAGGACAACTTCACCGCATCAAAGGGACGATGGACGGGGCCATGTACCGTCAAATCTTGGGTGAGAACCTCCTTCCCTCAGCCAGGGCATTGAAAATGGGTCGTGGATGGGTATTCCAGCATGACAATGACCCAAAACACACGACCAAGGCAACAAAGGAGTGGCTCAAGAAGAAGCACATTAAGGTCCTGGAGTGGCCTAGCCAGTCTCCAGACCTTAATCCCATAGAAAATCTGTGGAGAGAGTTGAAGGTTCGAGTTGCCAAACGTCAGCCTCGAAACCTCAATGGCTTGGAGAAGATCTGCAAAGAGGAGTGAGACAAAATCCCTCCTGATATGTGTGCAAACCTGGTGGCCAACTACAAGAAACGTCTGACCTCTGTGATTGCCAACAAGGGTTTTGCCACCAAGTACTAAGTCATTTTTTGCAGAGGGGTCAAATACTTATTTCCCTCATTAAAATGCAAATCAATTCATAACATTTTTGACATGCGTTTTTCTGGATTTTTTTGTTGTTATTCTGTCTCTCACTGTTCAAATAAACCTACCATTAAAATTATAGACTGATCATTTTTTTGTCAGTGGGCAAACGTACAAAATCAGCAGGGGATCAAATACTTTTTTCCCTCACTGTACATAATAAACTGAAGCTTTTGGCAATTGCCCATCCTCAGAGGCTGGAGAGAACATAGATTGACCGACTTGCACTCTGGAGCCCTGAGAAAATTGGGACATTCTAAGACAATTTACAGATAAACATTTGAAAATTGACACATCAAAGTTTAAAATGTATCAGACAACAATGGAGCAAAACCACTCTTTACTGAGCAAAATGTATTGCCATCTAGAATTAGGTGAGAGAAGCCTGCAGAAGTTTCTGAAGTGGTTTTGTCTAGACTTCTGGGTAATTTTCTGACATGATCTGATGCTCTGCAGACTGATGGATTTTTTTGAAGAAAATGTATTCAATTCGTCACACAATTTGTGAAACGTGTAAATAGAAATTACCAATGAGATCCAAAAGGTATTTTTAGTTAACCATCCTACATTTAGTGCTAATCAAATATAGGCAATGGTACAATTAATATTTGTGCACCAAAACAGGTCTTATTAAACAAAAAACCGTAAAGCTAAAAGCAGGCACACACGTCAAGAATGACAGTTCATTATCCAAACCGTTTCGAGATGCACAGAGCTTTACACTGGCATATTATAAGAGCAGATTAGGCCGAAATCCTCTAAAACTTGTCCTCACAAAATGCAATAGTTTTGATCTGTTTCAAAGAGAGGAAGAATTGGGGAGGCGGGGGGGGGGTTGGTCGGGTGGGGGCTGGTGTGTGGAAGAAAAAAATAAGTTGGGGAAGCTCTTTTCTGGGTTGCTAGGCTGAGAGGGTTGGGTGGGGTGGGCCAGGCGAGAAGGACAGAAAGAGCGTGCGAGTGAGAGAGCCCAGTTGTTTCGGCCCTAATCCCCCCCAGCGCCCCCCCCCCCCCCCGTTAGTAACAAATTTCAGTACAAAGCCGACCGCGGCATGGCGAGGCATGCGAAGAGCGGCCCTGGGGCCCCCTCGATACCTCAATCACCTCCTTTGTGTGGCCAACGCGGCCCCGGCGAGCGGAGGCCACGGCAGTGCGACCGGGAGGGCCCTGGCACCGCGGGGCACGTGGGGACCGGCACCAGCCAGCGTCCCAGGCGACGAGCCGCGAAAACAGCGCAATGTTTCAGAGCTTCTCTGCACGAAATACTCCGGACAAAAAAAAATTGCCCATGCAATTCTCGTCTTGTGCTTTTGGTGGGTTTTTTTTTATTTTAAGCCATGGTTTTAGGTTGGAAATTCGTAAATCCAATCCAAGGCGGTGCTTTCTTTCCTTCCTGGCTTGCGCACAAATGTTTAAACTCAAGCTCTGAAAGTAAAAAAACACAGAATGAAACAAAATAAAAATGTAAGCTTTATTTACACAGTGTTATTTTAACACAGAGTTGACATTAATCGTCCACGGTGACTATTCAATAAATGTTCCAGCTGAGTTGGACGTTCAGGTTAAATTATGGCAACAAACTTTTTTCGACAGTCGAAAAGCTGCAAGTTGAGAGAGGCATTAGCGGCATGCGCTGCTGGGATTTCAGCTGCCATCGCGCTAATCTGGGACACGGAGGCAGCGCGCTCGAGAGCCCTCGGGCAGGCTTGTCCCCTCCCATCCACGGCGGAACGTTGGCGCAAGAAGGCGCACGGACGCCCACTCCTCGCCTTATCCCAAAATCATAACGGTTTTTGTGCCGGAGGGCGTTTTTCAATTGCACCTCTCTGCAATTTGGAGACATTTTTGCAGCGTGAGCTACAATACTGGGCGTAGCCCTCCGAGAGACAGCCAATCACTCCAGGGGCTGCAAGCCATTGTGTCGGGACTGAAATGCTATCAGTTCAAGTGTCCGAGAAATGCGACAAGCTTAATCTGTGAGGCTGCAAAGGACTTTGAGGATTTGGCTCTTCGTTTCTCTTCAGTTTTTTTTATTATTTTTAACTCATGTGCCGTATCTTACTCTATCTTACTCTTAACCACAATGCCTCAGATTGTGCCTCATCCGTTTATAACACTTCTTCTCACCTACAGCGTTTAAGCCCTGCAGGTTTGGTACCCGTCAGTCGATGGTGGTCTGCCCCTTGGGATTTAAGTTTTAATTCTCTTTTGGCCAGTGTCTGCTTTTGATTTTTTTTAACTGTGTTTCAACTGCTCAGAGTGGCACTGGCACAGCAGGGTGTGGCCATTGACAGGGGCTCTCGCTGGGCCCTCACTTTGCATGCAAATTCCACGGCGTCTCGCCAGTTTATGATTAAGTTGTTCTACTCCGCGGGCTGTCATTTAAACGCAGATTTTTTTTTTGTAATCCTTATCGCATAACTCGTAAATTTCGGTGAAAAAGAACCAAATTCTGGAAGGGTGGGGAGGGGGAAAACCACCCACCCACCACCCCCACACAATAAAAAGGCTAATTGTCCCATGATCCTAGCGCAGATTTTCCCACCGGGAGGCTGCCAAAGCCTCCGCTTTCCAGTCCTGGTAGGAGGCCTCGTGCGCACAGCACGAAGCTCCCCGCGATTTCACACACTGTCCCTGAGACGCCGGGGGGGGGGGGGGTGCTGGAAGGTGGCGGGGGCATCCGCGCTGCGCCGGCGAGCAAAGTGGGTGGGCGAGACAGAGCTCTCGCTTCGTCCGGCGGTGCCGATCGTTCCCCAGTTGCTGCTGCCCCAAGTTGCCATAAGTTAATGATCGAGAGTCGGTGCGTCTTCATTCGGTCGAATTTGCCTACCATCAGATGGCCCCTGAATGCGCGCCGATCTCGTCAGATCTTGCAGGTGACTCTTGGCCAGTACCCGTATGGGAGACTGTCTGGGATCATGGATATTTTATGATTGGGCTTCGAAATGGCAATAATATGGCAAAGTACAGATATCGATTATAGAATCTGTGTCGAGCTCTAAGTGTTACTCCTCATATTCGTGGGTTTTCTCTGGGTCCTCCGGTTTCCTCACAAGTGCCAAACACCCATTAGTGGAAATGGCCAAATATTCCAATGCAAGAGTCTCGGGTGAGTAAGGTGAAAAATATGAGGCTGCTGTGGGGAAAGTGATAACACTCTTGTGTAAATTATTGTGTGCATACAAAATGGCGGTGAATATTTCCATTTCCACATCCTTTTGAGAGTAAAAAGAAAAATATTTTGAAACTGGGCATTTTGTTTAACAGCTGGTATGAAAAATAACATTGAATCCCTTAGTCAATGGACCTTCCATACCATTTGGCATGGGCCCTCGTGCAAATAAATCTCCCCACCGCCCACCGCCCTATCTCCCACTCTGTGTTGCCCAGCACTTGGACCTCTATGGTCTATAGGCCTCAGTGCATTTAGACAGCCTGCACTCCATACCTATGCCACCGTTAAATGTTTTAATTGAAGGGGAAACCTATACTGGTTTAACTTCACTGAATCTCATTAGAAAACTACGGCCTCTTTAACAAACAACATTGGGTGGCCCAATGTTATGGACAACGTGAGGCCCAAAATATTGAATTTCAATTATGTAGAACACTTTTTGTCCACGTATTTTTTTTCAGTGCAGCCTAGTGTACAACAGTTTAACATTCAACATGTGGGGGGATAATTTGTACGAAAAACACATTACATTGCTCGTATTACCTGGCACTCCATCATCGGCAGTAACATCTTTTTTTCAGCAACAAAGGAGCACTACAATTAATAAATGCCTTTTTTGTATTTTTTTAAGCCTCCTCTGCGAATGCATTTGGACAGACAATATTTCCCTCTGGAAACCTAACGTGGAATTCTGGGAAAACCACGTATTGGTAGTCATGGAACTTTATTTTACCAGGTAACAACCCATTGAGACCGCAAGTCTCAATTTCAAGGGTTGTCTGGATCAACAAGTGACAACCAGTACAGTAATGTACAGTAAATTGTAGTCGGGGGGAACAGACTAAAAACCCCCGAGGCTAAAAATAAAAAAATATATAAGCAGCAATTAGAACAAGGCGATGAGAAGGAAGAGAGACTAGCTGAGAAAACTGAGGTGACCCCTGCTGAAAAATGTGAAACGCGCGCCGAGTTCCAACTGCCCTCACCACAACGACCACACCAAATTCCACCAATCGCATCGTCCACACCGCATGTCGCTGCGATTCTGACTCATAGTCATCGTCGCTTCTTAGGAAACTTGCCAATCACGGCAGCTCTGACCAAAGAACTGTCGTAATTCAAAATAGAACACGATTTCAACCCTTAGAACTACACAGCAGTTTTACTCTTGAATGAGATGATTCATCAATGTATAAATGCGCCGATCTTCAGCTCTTTTTTTCCAGGTTCACCCCCCCCCCCCCAGCCTTCTCTAAAGTTGGGACAGAAACCAGAGATGGGCCGTCAGTTACCTCAATATGAACCACACTGCCTCCAAACGTTGCACATACCTGCCCTCTGATATTCCCTTACTTTCCGAACCACTGCATTCGCCCAGCAGCTGGCGTTTTCGACAAGGGGCCAGCCTGCAACAAATTTGATGGATGAATTCACGCAGACAGCCGACGATATCTGCAGGGCATTTTTTTTCCGAAGAGCGCAATCTTGCTGTAAAGTGAATGCAAATGGGCCAATGACGTAACTTCCGAGAGAAGACGATTCCTGTGTCAGTTGTTATAGCTTTAAAAAAAATACAAAAAAGTTTCACGGTCATGATTCATTATGGCTGTCCCAGATCTTGACATTTTTAAGGGACCTAATATATTTCATTTCTTTACCGTATGCCCTTTATTTTAACCAAGAGCTCAACAAGCTTAATTATCTGTTATAAAGAGAGACTTGTGATAAATGCATTCACATGTGCACACGTTAATAATTTTCACAAATTCAGTTGAGCATATTTCTTTCACGTAGTTTTTTGTGTGTGTGCGCGTGTCTATATGCCGAGAGACATAACACTGGGCCGACACAATGCCCTACACTCACCAGCGATGCAAATGAAAGCGTAAGTAGTGTGATAATGTTACACGGAAATAATTAGGCCAGTTCAGTGGGTGGGGGAGGCTGTGCTCGCGAGACAGCCGATGGGGGCAACTGCAAATAAATTGGTGCGGGGAGGAGCAGGGGGCTTGGGGAGAGATGAGATGGAGGAGTGTTTGGGGTAGATAGGAGTGAGGTTGGGAGTGGGGAGAGTGGTGGTGGTGGGTGGGAGCGTGGGTCCGGTGTGGGAGCGTGGGTCCGGTGTGGGCGTGCGGTAGGGCCTCCGTACTCTGTCCACGAGTGCCGTGCGTGGTGGCGGTGCAGAGGGCGTCTGAATGCGGCGGCGGTGGCTGCCTCATGCTTCATTGGCCATCAATGAGGAGCTCGGCAATTCTACCTCCGCGGAGAGTCGTGAGCACATCCCTGGCCTCCCCCCCCCGCCACCCAGCCCGCTCTTCCGTAGAAACAATGACAGGCCACAGCAAGAGAAGCAGGCTTAAACCGGCCCAGCCACAAAGCATCCTTTTGTGTTTTGCGTGAGGATTTTTTTATGTTCACTCCCATCCCAAACCCCCACCACGAAATCCCCTCCCCGCGCCCCCTACCACCATCCTTTGCCCCATCAAAATAAAATAGGAGAGGAGCAATTCCCTTTGCTTCTTCTTTGCTTTGCAGCTCTTCTTGAGCGACCTAAACCCCCCCACCCCTTCCCCACAGGGCGTCCCAGCGCGCTGCTGCTGCCGCCCAGAATTACGGCCGCCTTAATGCCTCTCCACGCGCACGACGACAATGCCACCGCAGTCTCCACTTTGTTCTCTATTTGATTCCGTACTGTATTTTTCTTGGCCCCGTCCGTGCCAGGGGTCACCCGCTAAAAATGGTGATGGTGGTCAGTGGGGGGTTTTTGGGAGGTGGTGGTGGTGGAGGAGGAGGCGAATCGGTCTGAGGACTCCCCAAAACGCCGCGCGCTCGGTCACTCGTGCTCCGATCTCCTAATTAAGCGGCGGGGTACAGAATTGGCGAGCTCGCATCTCCCCCCACCAACCGCCTCGGTAGGCGATGTGGATCTCCACCGACCATCGCCCACGATTGTCCCCAAGGATGAAACACTTTAATTTGTATCTGGCCAGCCAAAGAGTTGTATTTGTTCCATCCCAAGCTGACGATCTCAGCAGCCGATGTGAGTGAGCACCTATCAGCTGGATTAACAAAAAGTATAGGAGTGTAGATCAAGACAAAATATAAATGAGTGCCGCCCTATGCAACAACTCCGATTATCACGGTTGGCTACGTACGATGCGAAATAAATTATGCATACCCACAACTGTGGATGCTGTGGAGTCACCTGGCTGTACTCTGCCCCCCTAAAAGGAAAAACAAAGTGGTGCTCCATTGTTGAATTGTTAACCCGACCATGAAACATATATTCAGTCAAGGAGCATATATCCAGATCCCCCTCGTGCGCGGATTATCTACAACTATTAGATTTACTTCTTCATCACTGCACACTTAGAACCGTGCATCCCGTGCAATACATCTCCAAGTTCTTGTCAATGCGAACATTGTGAACATTGACATTTCTGGCAAATGTACTTTTACAAAATCAGGATTTTTTATTTCCCACAATACACCATAGTGAAAAGGGGAGATTTGGCCACGCGGTATCGCTGCATAGGATGGTATGCAGGAAGCGTTTAGCGCAAGTATGAGGCAGAAATCCAGCACGCTAAGGCACAAAAGTAAGAATTAGAAAATGAAGAAAAATGGTTGTACAGTAAGTGCAAACCATAAATGTGGGTTGCTGTCAATTTCCTAGTCACACCAGATCATGTTTCGAATTATTACAATTCAGTGGCAATGTTACAGGCTCCAACATCCAAACCAGAGACATATTTGAGATCGTAAGTAGCAGGAGAAACGTTCCAAGCTGTTGCACAGGGCTCCCTTGTTATATCGTGTTGCTAAAGATGGGCTGTGCTGCACATATGCACCCAATAAACGTGCAATCCAATTTGTTTGACTTTTTTCCCTGTGTATGAATATATGTCATTCAAACGTGTATTACTTGATAGATATTTTCCTGTACAGCAGGCCAATCTAAACCACTTTCACCCCCCCCCCCCCCCACTCTCACTCCCTTAGACCCCCTCCCAACTGCACGCATCCCAAACCAAACCAGCCCCATTGCCAAACACCACCCCCTACCCCACCGACATCCACTCAGTGAAAGATTAAATTCATCTCCCAGCATGCCTCCACCCTCTGGCCCCCTTTCTCCTTTTCAGCCACAGCCATGCTTTCACACCCTGTTATTGCCGCTCGCTCTGTGGGCCAATTTAGACGAAAATGCCCCTTCCTGGGCGAGGGGAAATGACCGTGTAATGGCTACATCCAAAATTACGAGCGGCGGGCACAGCTGGGTGGCAGCCGGGCGGCTTGGCCGACTAATTATATGCCAGCTCTCTCCCGCGGAGATGAAATCGAGAAGAGAAAACAAGTTTTGTGTTTTTTTCCCCTTCCTTTTTTTAAAAAGAGTTTAATGGGTAACTCCTACCTGACACCACTTTCTCTGACCTCGTCACAGCCCGTGAGTCGGAAACTTTCTCCGACCCGTTCACACGGCTATGACTTAAAGGATTACACAGGACCTCCACTTTCATCCTCCAGCCCCTGTGGTCTCTCTTTCCCACAATAATATCGCGATGGCACGATCGTCTAATATCGTAAAATACACCATGATATGATGAGGACATTATCACATTTGTATAATATTCCTATACAATATATTTGTACAGTATAGTTAATTACTATATATGTTTTATATAATACAACGTGGCTATGTAAAAGATCTAAACATAAATATGTCTTTAGCTGCTGTAATATAGAAGATGCACAAAACGTGTGGGAGAAGCTTGTGGGAATGAACAATGGGCTCATCATTATATTTGTTGTATGCTGTAGTACCATATATACAAACACAATGACAAAAATCCATACATTAGACCAGTGGTTCTTAACTTGGGGTGCACGCACCCCCTGGGAGTGGGGGGTGCCCTTTCTGAGTGTGCGAGACATGCCATTTTTTGTTTAGAAGGTAAACATCGAAACACAAATTGAGCACGGGCACATAAGTGCAGCTACTTTGTTTCATAAAAGCAATGTATTTATTAACTTGTAAAAAAAATAACGATTGAAAAACCAAAGGGGTGCAAGGCTACAGTAAAGGTTAAGAACCACTGCATTAGACAAATAATCAGTTCAACTGTTAATTAACTTTATGCCAAATTGGCAAGTGACTAGATTCCAGAAATCTGTGTGGTTTTGACAGGTTATTCAATAGTGCAGTGTGACTTCATTTTCACAAAGACCATATCATTGCATCTTATTTAAATGTTTATATATTGTACATACATACATACATGAATTAAAAACACAGAATAGGAATTATACACTATCAAACTAACATTTCTGCAGGGAAATAGCATGTGATGCCAACTCCCGACGTGAGAATGTAAAAGACCCTGTGGCATCATACAAAAGGACAATTCACTGCGTGCCGGTGTTATTACTCAGAATCCTCAATTTTAACATGATCTAATGCTGTATATAGCATCAGATTTTTTTTAAACACAAGAGATATGGCGCGCGTATGTATCCATTGCAAATGCTAGTTAAGGACAATGAAGTGAATTTCCATCAATTGCATGTGACTGTTGTGACCAGTTTGAATTCGAATTTAAAACTGCAACAGATTTTGCCAGATAAAATGCATGAAGGCAGTTTCCAATTCATGTGCATTTAGAACACAATTTTACATGACAATGAAAATGCTGCTTCTTCAAGCATAGACTACACACATCACTTCAAATCTGGCCATACCTTGTTCTTGAGTTTGGACAGGCATGACGATTCTCAGTGAATCTTTACAGGGTGGTCATAGAAATTGATCCATCCCAGAAAAGTCACATGGAACATCAAATATGCATTCTGACACAATTAAATTAAATGTTTTTAAAAGCAGGAGAGAGACAGAGAACGCATTGTCACAGAAACCATCTTCTGCAAGCGACATCTACAACAAAACGCAAGAACACAAACATGCGTGGTACAAAATCCAGCACTGAGAACAAAAACAATCAAACACTTGAGAATTTGTTGTGTTTAAAAACAGCTGCCTCGACGAGAGCCAATCGGGCATTACCGACACAGCGTGGTGTGCGCGTGGCCTCCCCGGGCCGTTCTGCGTGCGAGTGCCGTCGACAGCAGAAATTCGCTCCCTGCGGTGAGACGCGAAGAAATAAATAAGACGGTTCAACAAAACAGAAATGACGTGCTCACAATGCGGCGGGCTCGTCTGTCATTGTCACGTGCAAGCCACGGGCTTTATAGTGGCCAGAGGTTAGCAGGGTCCCCATTAATATGGTGGTTTCAGGAGACCGCTTGAGAAGTTATCATTATTATCATCATACAAAAATTGTGTGGGTCTATATTTGACCCCTTTACAATCCACTACTGGACGAGGGCCTCCCCACAGCGTGCGGGTCGTGAGGATTATTTGATCACCACGCTGGTCAGTAAGGTTTGGGGTGAAGGTGGGGAGCACATGTTGGAGAATAGAAGTACAGTACAAAATATGATTATTCATGCACTGCCCTCTGCTGTCCATACAGCCCACGGTCTTGCCTTTAATACTAATAATTAATTGATGGTAACACATCAAAGTATATGTTCAAGCACACTTAGCTTCTGAAATCAGGCATATTCAGGGTGATCTTGCCATCGGCCAAAAATGCCAAACTTCAAACGAACATTGGATAGCAACAATGGTCATCAGAATACGCATGCACGATGCAGTTTTTTATTTCATCAAAACATCCACGTATAAAAAAATAAGTAACTAAATTATGTATGCATGCTCTTCCTCTCTTTTAAATAATCTCATTGGTGCAGACCGTGGTTTGTTGCATTTTACCAATAATGTCCTTTCTTTAGCCAGAACAGCCTCAAGACTTTTTAGGAGGGTCCTATATTCGGATTATTAGCGTTTTAAATAAATACAGTGAGTGTTTGGCATGTGGGAGTAAACCATATTAACAAGATAAAACCCATGCATATGAGAGTGTAATATTCGAATATTTTCAGAGGTGAATATAATAATCGAATGCCAGTATTTTCATCTTTGGGTCACCTTATAATGGGAAAACAAATACCTGCCATTCCTTCTCGACTACACTGTGTGTGTGCATTGAAGCCAGGTTTCAGCCACCTTCCTGAGAAAGCATTTATTTAAATTCGTGATAATAATAAAACAATCCCCAAGATAAATGTAATACTGGTGTCTCCTTCATTGGGGATGGTTAATTGATGAGTGAAATGTTATTACAATGAGGTGAGACCACATTCAGCCAAGTCTCCTATGCAATAATACAAATTATGGTGAAACTGTACCGTAAGAGTGTATCCAGTGCTGCTTCATATAAACTACTGCGTGTGTGTATGTTAACATAGTACTGTATGAGCTTTCTGCAGGTACTCCGGTTACCTCCCACGTGTCGTAAGACGCATTAATGGAATTATCAAAAGCATTCTATTGTGCAGGGACCTTCCTGAAAAATGTCTTGAGACTCAGTGAGACTTTCCTGGATTAAAAAGGCCCTCATTATTCGTATTACAGTATGAGCATCCATACATAGCAACGTTTAAATAGGTTTATTTAGTTTTTCAACATCATGCAAATACGAATTTTTTAACAACCGTGTAAGCGAACCATCTCATGCAGCCACACTGCCCCCAAGTGGATAAATCCAATATAGCTTTTTTAATGGTCTCGTGCATACACTGCAGTACTGTACAAGATAATTGTATCGTCTCCCACATACCCTACAAATAAAGCATCTTTTCCCATTAGCTTATTGGCTTCATAAACCAATGCTATTTCTCTACGCAAGAAAACTCTGCGTCTCACTGGCAGATTCGGGAATACATCAGCGTAGGGAGGGCCTCATGCAACGCTGGAATTTATGTATCATTTATAATATCAAGAGATACCTGAGCCGGTCCTGGGCTAGTCTGGTTCATCAACCCGCACGGACCAGCATCGTCAAGTTATATCATTGCCAAACACCTATGACCGACACGGCGTGGAAGAGATTCCTTCATCCAGAGGTAAACTGATAAATGACCGTGCACAAACACTGCGTCTAACTTCAAGAGCATACGCTGGTCGTGATGTGAACTCACGAACAATTCACGTTGACACAATTCACCCGGCTCTCCATGCGTTCGAGTTTAAATACCAATTTATGGATCAACTCAACCCATCGTCCCATATACAGACACCCACCAGGTGGCGGGCAGGACCTATATTGAACTCCTTTCCCATTGTCAATCCACTGTCTCCGCAACGCATATAACAACAAATTCAACTTAGTCGCATCCCTCCGCTGTGCCGGTGTGCCACTTTCACATCTGTGAATACAATCGGCTTCATGGCTCATCGGATTCCTGCAGTGTTAAATAAATATTCTGATGAAGACCGCTTGTGTTGCGATCGAAACGTCGTGGGTTTTTTTTTGCTTTTAATTTAATTATTAATTTTATTTGAATTTTCTGTCTACGTGACATAAATATTCTGATTCTTGAAAGCAAATAGGTGGCGTGGGGTGGTGGTGGGGGGGGGGTGGTGGGGGCGGTATGGTGGGGGGGGGGGATTTGGTGGGGGGTATAGTGGGGGGGGGGGTTGGTGGGAGGGGTGTGGTGGGGGGCGGTATGGTGGGGGGGTTTGGTGGGGGTATGGTGGGGGCGTTATGGTGGGGGGGGAGTGTGGTGAGGGGGATTTAGTCGGGGGTATAGTGGGGGGTGTGGTGGGGGGCGGTATGGTGGGGGGGGGTGTGGTGGGGGGATATGGTGGGGGGAGTGTGGTGGGGGGGGATTTGGTGGGGGGTATAGTGGGGGGGGTTTGGTGGGGGGTAAAGTGGGGGGGGGGGGGGGTTGGTGGGAGGGGTGTGGTGGGGGGCGGTATGGTGGGGGGAGGGGGGAGTGTGGTGGGGAGGGATTTGGTCGGGGGTATAGTGGGGGGGGTGTGGTGGGGGGAGTGTGGTGGGGGGGATTTGGTGGGGGGTATAGTGGGGGGGTGTGTGGTGGGGAGCGGTATGGTGGGGGCGGGGTGTAGTGGGGGGGATTTGTGGGGGGTATGGTGGGGGGGGATTTGGTGGGGGTATGGTGTGGGGGTGTATCCCAATCGGAGCGCGCCGTGTGGGCGGAGCCAACGTCCAAATTGTCCAATGGGAGGGCGCGGAGGTTGGCGCGAACCCGGCGCGCGCGAGCCTCGGTTTCCCGCGCTTCGAGTCAGCGATAACATCGCCGAGACCCCCAAAAAACAACAAACATGACATTAAACAATCCAACAAAGTAACAGCAGTGTGTAGCGACCATAATACCGCCGTGTAAAAGATACTGCATTTATTTATTCATAATATCCGCAGTAATTGATTCTCGTGTGGTTTTAAGGACCGGCTACAAAAGGGTATTTATTCTCTGAGGGGATTAAGCAACGTTACGAAGTCAGACGTTACTTTTTTTGCTTGTTAAAAGTAACACAGAGCCTCCGAGAGGCCGCGGTTATTGATTTACATGTTTTAAATATCCACATTTTTAATACGTGGAGGAGGGAGGTGCGCGATGGCAGCGGCGTCCGGACGTCAGGCGCTGAGCGACATTTCCAACCCCCAGATCCAAGGTGTCACACGTCCTCCCCTCATCCCCCAGTGTCTCATTGTCTCCTCATCCCCCAGTGTCTCCTCATCCCCCAGTGTCTCATTGTCTCCTCATCCCCCAGTGTCTCATTGTCTCCTCATCCCCCAGTGTCTCAGTGTCTCCTCATCCCCCAGTGTCTCATTGTCTCCTCATCCCCCAGTGTCTCAGTGTCTCCTCATCCCCCAGTGTCTCAGTGTCTCCTCATCCTCCGGTGTCTCCTCATCCCCCGGTGTCTCCTCATCCCCCGGTGTATCCTCATCCCCCGGTGTCTCCTCATCCCCCGGTGTCTCCTCATCCCCCGGTGTCTCCTCATCCCCCAGTGTCTCCTCATCCCCCAGTGTCTCCTCATCCCCCAGTGTCTCCTCATCCCCCAGTGTCTGCTCCCCGGTGTCTCCTCATGCCCCGGTGTCTCCTCATCTCCCAGTGTCTCCTCATCCCCCGGTGTCTCCTCATCCCCCAGTGTCTCAGTGTCTCCTCATCCCCCAGTGTCTCAGTGTCTCCTCATCCCCCGGTGTCTCCTCATCCCCCGGTGTCTCCTCATCCCCCGGTGTATCCTCATCCCCCGGTGTCTCCTCATCCCCCAGTGTCTCCTCATCCCCCGGTGTCTCCTCATCCCCCGGTGTCTCCTCATCCCCCTGTGTCTCCTCATCCCCGAGTGTCTGCTCCCCGGTGTCTCCTCATGCCCCGGTGTCTCCTCATCTCCCAGTGTCTCCTCATCCCCCGGTGTCTCCTCATCCCCCGGTGTCTCCTCATCCCCCGGTGTCTCCTCATCCCCCAGTGTCTCCTCATCCCCCGTTGTCTCCTCATCCCCCGGTGTCTCCTCATCCCCCGGTGTCTCATCCCCCAGTGTCTCCTCATCCCCCGGTGTCTCCTCACCCCCCGGTGTCTCCTCATCCCCCGGTGTCTCCTCATCCCCCAGTGTCTCATCCCCCAGTGTCTCCTCATCCCCTTTCTCTCCTTGTCCTATTGGTCTCCTCATCCCCCAGTGTCTCCTCATCCCCTTTCTCTCATTGTCCTATTGGTCTCCTCATCCCCCGGTGTCTCCTCATCCCCCGGTGTCTCGTCATCCCCCGGTGTCTCCTCATCCCCCAGTGTCTCCTCATCCCCCGGTGTCTCGTCATCCCCCGGTGTCTCCTCATCCCCTTTCTCTCCTTGTCCTATTGGTCTCCTCATCCCCCAGTCTCACCTCATCCCCCAGTGTCTCCTCATCCCCTTTCTCTCCTTGTCCTATTGGTCTCCTCATCCCCTTGTGTCTCCTCATCCCCCGGTGTCTCCTCATCCCCTGGTGTATCCTCATCCCCCGGTGTCTCCTCATCCCCCAGTGTCTCCTCATCCCCCGGTGTCTCCTCATCCCCTGGTGTCTCCTCATCCCCCGGTGTCTCCTCATCCCCCTGTGTCTCCTCATCCCCCAGTGTCTGCTCCCCGGTGTTTCCTCATGCCCCGGTGTATCCTCATCTCCCAGTGTCTCCTCATCCCCCGGTGTCTCCTCATCCCCCGGTGTCTCCTCATCCCCCGGTGTCTCCTCATCCCCCAGTGTCTCCTCATCCCCTTTCTCTCCTTGTCCTATTGGTCTCCTCATCCCCCAGTGTCTCATCCCCTTTCTCTCATTGTCCTATTGGTCTCCTCATCCCCCAGTCTCACCTCATCCCCCAGTGTCTCCTCATCCCCTTTCTCTCCTTGTCCTATTGGTCTCCTCATCCCCTTGTGTCTCCTCATCCCCCGGTGTCTCCTCATCCCCCGGTGTCTCCTCATCCCCCGGTGTCTCCTCATCCCCCGGTGTCTCCTCATCCCCCGGTGTCTCCTCATCCCCCAGTGTCTCCTCATCCCCCAGTGTCTCCTCATCCCCTTGTGTCTCCCACGCCTTGCCTCTCCCGTCTCGCCCCCATTGTTACCATTGTATTGTCCTCGTTTCCGTGATCGCATGCACCTCTGCTTGTCCATCTGGTTTCTCTGGTTTATTTGTGCCACATGTTTTTTTTTATTGTTTGTTCGTTGTAAATGTACGACCCGCCGCTACTGGACGTCTCTGAAAAAGAGTTTCATAGCTCATCGGATTCCTCCAGTGTAAATAAAGACAACGATTTGTGTCCCAGTGTCCCTCGTCCCCTTGCCCCCACATCTCATCTAGCAGTTCGGTTGTATTCTAGATTTAAAGCTTTCGTGACTGCTAGGATCCATGCTCTTTGGTTCTATTGGGTAAAGTCACGTAGGTGAAAATAAAATAACAAAAAATCACTTGATTTTTTGTTATTTTATTTTCACCTACGTGACTTTTTGTTATTTTATTTTCACCTACGTGACTTTACCCAATAGAACCAAAGAGTATAGTTCGGTTGTATGTTGAGCTGACAAAATGGTTGTATTTGTACATCTATATACACGCATTTAGTATGTGATTATACTCTAAATAAGCCTGAGGCATAGCCCCGCTAAAGAAGTGTTTTGCGTGGTCCATTTCAGAGACGCAAAGACGCTTATATGAAGATCTCCTGGACCCGACGGGATCTCCTATGACGCCCAACTCACTAAATCGGCAACGTCGGTCAAAAATTACCCCCTGTAAACCAAGAGACGAGCCCGTGGCGTGCGTTCCAAACGCAGGTAAACTGCGCTGAGCGCATTATAATCAGGTATAAGGCGTTCAGAGCAGTACCATGGTGTACCATGTCCAAAAGTGCAAATTACTCTTCAGAGCAATGTTCTTCACTAAATTGCAGAGGGGGGCCACTTTTGCCGATAAGACATCATCAGTTGGAGGGCCACCACACATTTGAAACCATTGGGGTTTGACAGACCAATGGGGCTTTTTTTGTCACATTTGTGTATTGTCAGGGGCTGCACTGAAGGACACCAGGGGCCACCAAGTGGCCCGCGGGCCTTGCAATCAAGAACACTGCTTTAGACAGTCGTACAGAAACCATAACAAAGTCAACCAACCCACTGTTTTTGTATTGCCTGTATGCAGAAACAGACCAGGGCGTCTTGTATGAGACACCTCCCTGTTCATCCCAGCGGAAGAGACTCGTCCCTTCTCAAAAGAAGCCCTTCATTGCTGACGAGACCCCTTGCAGGTGCTCTGCAACAACAGGTGACCCACCAAAACCCCATCCTCACCTTTGTTGGCATCGGCCATTGCATGCATGTCAGAATCTTGTGCAGCAGCTGAAAGAATAAAAACAGCTGAGTTTCTGTTGCCTGCAAGACTGTGCGCAGTTGTGCTTGAATTCTAGAGTTTTTGCAGGCCTGACGATCAAGAAAAAGAGGATTCCCAGCACCGAGGAGATGACGGAGCGACCGCAGCTGCAGACAATACTGGCCGCGCTGAGCAGGGATCAGCTGGTGTCGCTCATTGGCTCATTTCTCGAAAGACACCCGGAGCGAGAAGGGGTGAGTGTGATACGGCGAAGCTGTGGTATTTCTCCCGTGACTGAAAATCTCAATCCAGATAAGCCCTCATTGATGTCAAACACTTTGAGTGGATATTGCTTGGAAATTTGTTGGAAACTGATTTTTGTTGTTGTGTCTTTAGTGAGGAAACATCGAAAACTGTCGGGGGAAATCCCACGCATGCAAGGAGTCTGCAACCTGCTTGATGTACTGCCCCCTAGAGGAACCGTCTGGTATAACCAGACGAGTATTTGGCTATTAAATTCTACATAAGGCTGTTATCATGTGGCCAGGTCGCTTCTGCTAATAGCTATATCGCTCAGTGGGCCTTACCTTCTATAATTTTAAATAGTTCAATCGTTACCAAGTTTGTAAAAACCTGCACCGATTTCCGTTGTGAAAAGTTATCTGTTTGTCAAACGTGAGCTTAACTCCCTTTGCTCAAGACTTTACAAGTCCACATGCTTAAACAGTTTTGTGAACATCAGAACAGCACTCATAGTAGTTATCAGCTGTATGCTTGCAATGTCACCAATCACCCTTGAGTGTTAGTGATGGCACTCTTAAGCCACGGCAAACCAGCAATAACTTGACATTTCATTTGCAGGAACTGAGGAGCCTCATCCCAACGCCAGATGTGACCCCTCTGATAGAAAATCTTGAGAGCCTGAAGAAAACTATCTACAAATCTTTCCCCAGCTCACGGTCTGGGTCCCACCGTGATTCCTTCTGCTACAGAAGAGTAATTTCTCACCTGCAGGCTTTCAGAGTGAGCTTTGTCCTTGAAAGTTATATGACTAACATCACCAGCTTCCATCATGGACAACTCAACGCACAGTTTTCTTTTTATCACATTAAAGCATAACTAGATCACTCCAATAGGCCTATTTTATGCAAACGAGCATCACAATGTTACATGCCCCACAAGCAGTGTCCATCACATGTCAATCAAACTAAAGTTTATTAAAGCATGAATTTAGCCAAATTGTGTGAAAAAACTAATGCATTCGTGACTAGACAAACCACCAGCCCACTACTCTTGAGAACGGGTTAATCAGAGGTGTGCATGAGGTATTTTATATTTTTGCTGAAGGAAGCTTTGGATTTATTGACAGATCACATGCCAGGAGCAAGGGAAGATTCTGCTTCAGAGTCAGTTTCACGAGGCCATGCTGGACTACTCCCTCCTCGCTTGCTCCACTGTCGCAGCTCTTCCCGACTGGGATAACGTTGCCCACAACGCAGTCAAGCAGCGCTGCTTCCGAACGCTCACCATGCAGTGCATGTCTGCGCTGAGCAAAAGCACCTTCGAGAGGGAAGGATATACCCGTTTACGGAAGAGGTGATTAACAACACCATACAGTTAATCTCAAAAGAGAAGTGCTTTCATATTGGATTAGTCATTCGATCAATTGCAAGTGTCGGAATTTTGAGACGTAATCCCATTTTTCCCCCATTCCAGGTTCGAGAGTGTGTGCACCATCAACAGTGAGCTGCAGCCCTGCCTCCTGGAAGTGGAACGAAAGCTTAGCCAACTGTAACAGCTTAATGTTGCGGTGTGTGGAATAAGTCCTACCAAATATCCACTATTTAAATGTGTTGGCAGTTAAATGCAATAATTGTTTTAATGTAACATTACAAAAAAATGTATTAACTGTAAAGACTACTAAAGTCTAAATATTCACGATTTTGGCACTTTAGTGATGGTGCTTTAATTTAATGGTGTTGTTCATAATCCTCTACGTGTGAAGTTGCCCAAGTGTTAGTTTTGCTTTGGGATTTTTTTTCAAGTCGTTCCTATAAAAAAATATTTGCACAAATCCAATCTAATCAGCATGGACTGCTATAATCTAATACTCAAGCCAACATCTATGCCATGCACACGTTGCATAGGGTGATCCAGATGTCGTGACCGCAATTTAATGCTCTAAAATTTAATATTTTAAAGTAAGGTTTATTTAAAACAAATGAATATGCAAAGGAAACACGTTAGCGGTCAATTAAGTGTGGGTCACAAAGACATCCGTACGACCCTGTTCATGATTTGGCGAGTGCACAAACTAGGTGGCGCTAGATGCCTGTTGCATATATTATCTGAATGTCATGTACCTTTGTTTCAATGAACTATTTTGAAGTTTCCATGCATTCAAGCACAACCTTTACTTGTATTGAAATGTGCCATTCAAATTTTTTGTAACATTTTAATATTGAGTAGTTTATCACCTATATTAACATTGAAATGTATTAAGTGTGCCTTAACATATATTGCTTTATTCACTTTAGGAAATCCTAATGAATTGCGGATTAAAGTGGTTTCGTTTGAAAACGGCTCTGCAGGAATTACTTCTAAGTTCACCTTTAACCTGTAAACTGGGATTTTGAAAACAAAACTACATTGAACTCTTAATATATTCATGGTTCCAGCAATGCCGACTCATGAACAATTAATCTTTAAGCCACTGCTAGGCTATGAAGGTATTTTTTCACAATGTTAAGTCAAAACCTCGGGCTGGGAAACTATTTAGTTAGTCACGCAATTTTAAAAGAACTTGCTTTCAAAAAGCCAATGGAATTAGGATTGTCTACCATGCTTCATGACAAGATTTATTCCGCTGTAAAGTACACAAAGTCTTGACTTACAGCTTTCGTGACTGCAGGAATTCATATTCTCTGGGTTTATCGGCAAAGTCACGTAGATAGAAAAAAAAAAACATTAAATGAAAATAAAGTGAAAAATATATTTGCGATATTTTTATTAACACTTCATTTTGTTTACCAAAAAACCCAAAGAATATACTACACAAAATGTTTTGAAAGTCCAGAGGGTGGGGATGCTTTTCAATCTTTTATTTGTCCCATCGATTGCAGTACTGCACCCAGTGATATACTTTAGACACCCAGGATTGGCGACAGGCAGTTATCATACACTATTGACTTAGGGCTCCAGATTTTGTATGTAAACATAGGTCTGCCCTTGCAAAAGCCACCAAACGCCATAACTTAACACTTGTAAACATACCCGATTTCCAAAGCAGCTTCCAAGAACGGAGCACAAAACCTGCACCGCAGCCACCACTGGAAAAATTACCGTTGAATGTCTTTTCCTATCAGAACTCTGCAGCATCGCATTTCCCACTTCTTGAATCCCAGAGGACCTGCTTTTTTAGTCTTGACCATATGCCAGTTTGATGTAGAACACAATTGGACACACAAAAATCAAGGGTCAGTTCAAAATCAGATTATGCTTCAAATGTTTTTATTTTGAATATCAACTAAAACGTAATTATAAAAACCAGATGTAAATAGACACCAACGCTCAAAAACGTTCAGAAAAACTTGGAACTGTGGTTAAAAATACCAGTTGTGTGAAACAAAAAACTGCAGCAAAGCACAGAACGTCAACATTGCCTGGACCAATAACTAAGTTGTTGCTGTCAACAAGTTCAGAATTTATGCTGGTGTGGACTGGTACACGTTAACCCCCCCCCCGCCCCCAAAAACTCCCATCCCCCAACCCACGTGGCCAAACTTTCTAGAAACCTACATTATGGATAGGAGCCCGGCCTATCCCCCCCACAAACGAACAAATCTTAAGAAATAGCTTCGGGAAGATGGGTGGGAGGAGGTCACATACAATTGTTTCGAAGGTGAAGAGGCTGGAGAAATAGCGCTAAACTTCCAACTCAAGAAACAGCGGCTCCATTAAACTAAATAGCCGTCCCGCCAATGTGAGCCCCAAAAGCCATAGGCATCGCATTGCTAAAGTGATTTACTCACAGGCTACTTTCTAGAAAAATATTGGGTGTACCTCGGGGGAGGGGAGCAGGCACGTGGGAGAGTTGTGGCGAAATAAAGAGAATGAACGAGCAGCCTTTGGTGAAGGCAACGCGCGCGGCGTGGGATGGGTGGGCGCTGGGGGCCCCCCCTTTCGGCACAGGGTTAGGCGATTGTCTGGCTCAATGAGCAACCCGCAGCAAACCAACCACACCACCACCTCGGCCCACATCTACTCCACCAGCCAATCGCGTTCCGCTTTGCTCAAAAGACAACACGGGTCTCGCATGGCAGCCGCTCACGCGAGACTACACGGCAATGTACCCATCAGCAACGATAACAAAACTGCACACCCGAGAAATTGGCTTCATCTTTTACCATCGTTAAGCCCCCCGCTATGTAGGCAAACCTCGCTACTTTATGCAATTTCCCTCCACACAAACCACCCCCCCCACACACCTTTGCTTTTAAAGCGTGGCGACATCTTGCCCGCTGTTTTAGGCGCACGCCATTTTCCCCATAGAAACTGCGTCTCCCCTTCCCCATGTTGGGGCCACCCGAGCGGTGAACCCACCCGGGCGTTGTCGTCAAGTTGAAACGCAGAACAATCGTCATTTTGAAAACAAAATCAACCGCGGTTAAGCAAGCACGCGCAGTCACCGCTGTTGCACGCAACGAAAGCCCAAGTGGTACGCACACAAGCACGGCACGTGGGGGAAAGGAGGGGGGGCGGGGGGCACAGCAATTAACTCTTAACATCACCAACTTATAATTAACGCCACTAATCCCGATATCTCCTGGACCTCGTCAACATCAAACTCCGTTAATTCGCATCACCTCCCACCCTTAAAAACGGATTTCCCATCGTTAACCCCAAGCCCACAGAGCATCACCAGCCCCCGCGATGCCAACCATCACCCCCCCACCCCCGAAGCTTGTAGGTGAACAGTGGCAGGGACCACGGGATCTTCTCTGCTCATCATCCCACCACGCTGCCCAGTTCATGTGGTGGTGGGGGCAGCGATGGAGCGGTGCGAAGTCGGGCTGCGTTGTCGTAGAGAAAGGCGGCAGAAGAGGTCGTTTTGTCGTAGAGAATGGAGGCGGTCATAGAGAAGGTGAGGGGGGGGCATGCGCAGGGAGGAAACGCGCTCAGTACTCCTGCGACTGCGAGGACTTCTTGCCGGCCTTGCCGCCGCTGCTCGCCGCCTGGCCCGTCTTCTTGGGCAGCAGCACGGCTTGGATGTTGGGCAGTACGCCGCCCTGCGCTATGGTCACGCCGCCCAGAAGCTTGTTGAGCTCCTCGTCGTTGCGGATGGCGAGCTGCAGATGTCGGGGGATGATGCGCGTCTTCTTGTTGTCGCGTGCGGCGTTTCCCGCCAACTCGAGGATCTCGGCCGACAGGTACTCGAGCACGGCGGCCAGGTAGACGGGTGCGCCGGCGCCCACCCGCTCCGCGTAGTTGCCCTTGCGCAGGAGGCGGTGAACGCGACCCACGGGGAACTGCAGGCCCGCGCGGGAAGAACGCGACTTGGCCTTGGCGCGGGCTTTGCCACCGGTCTTGCCTCGTCCAGACATGGCTTGTGGGTTTTTCTTTTGTCTCGCTGGCCGGCCGCTGTTGCTGCAGCTGAGCGACGCCCGCCGATGAGTCGTATCGCGAAGTGGCGTGGAGTGAACCAAGCCCGCCAAATGCTCGTGTTTATATAGATTTTGGGGAGTGGGCGTGACCTCGCTCGTCGAGCCACCAATGGGAGCGCGGGTGTCGGCTCCCCGCACCCCCTCGCGTCGTGGGAGCGGGGGGGGGCGCGCGCCAGCGATCGTTGCGTTTTGGCGCCAAAAAAAAATGTTCTCATGTCGTTTAATGAAACCGACGAAACATTTTTTTCAGAGAATTAACGGCACTGCGGTGAAGTTATAAAAGAAAAAAAAGCGCTTTACAAAGTACACTTGTGCCCATAGACTTCCTAAAAAAAAGCACTTAAGTACTGTATTCTGTAATTTCTCTACAGTACGTTTCCGCCTCAATGCTTGCACTGTGCTAACAATTTGGTTAAGAAATAGCAACAAAATATCGATGCCGCATTACTACTGTATTTTCGCTCCAAATAGTTTCAATTAAAAGGTTGAAACAACCTCTTGAGGGACTAAACGTGTCGTGTTGAACTTCTTTCGCACCGTACGAAGCCAACAGTGCTAATCGCAGTACTGTACAGTAATGTTAGGATCTTGTTAAACCACACTGAACCAAGTACTCTGCACATGACTACATTTTAAGATGTTTTTAATTAAATTGCAAGCCGTTCAATAAGAGGGATAGTTTTTTTTTATCAAACTAAAAACTCCCACGACTTTAATTAACCAATTACAATCAAGAATTTGCCTAAATGCAGATACAGAAATCAAATGTGTTTGTGTCCGTTCCATGTGACCTTGCATTTCTCAGGGTGATCTCATTCAATCCTCGTGCAGTAACATTTTTTTTAATCATACCACGTCCTATAAAAGTGTCGAACCAAGATACAGATTTTTTCCTTTCACTTTATTATTCCGAACCAATTTATACCAGCTCCATAATAACCTCGGTACAGTTCCTTTTTCCGTCACCATCTCAACCACACTCACAACCGAGGTCCGACGTCTTCCTTCCACGTGGTCCACATCTCGAGTGCATTCATTCATTTTAGCAGTGGTGCACAAACACAAATTCTCATCACGTCCGTCGTGGACACACGTATATTGACTTACCTTTGGGCAATGGCTCAAAATCCAAAGGCCTTTAAAAGTTTCTTCAGAATTTTTATACAAAAAAAAACCTTTACGATTTCCTGCAACAAATTATTGAGGCGGTGCTAATCCATTTACAGCCCTGAGCCAGTGGTGTTACATTCCACATTCATGTGGCGGGGGTGAGTCTAACTACGGGACCATTTGCCGACTTCCCCACAAAGTAGTTATCTATTTTACCGAACCCAGAAGGATGATGGGCTGGCATCCCCCAACAAGGATTTTAACTTGCAACCTTCACAAACCACCTGGCTGGATCTTAAAATAGCATCCTGCTTTGGTCGAAAATGTTTTGCCAAAAGCCAATTTGCCTAGAGCAATCCTTAAATTTATCTCCAAAGCATTTACCCTCGCACGTCAAAATACTCCCCAGATTGTAAGAAATGTTCGAATTAATCCAATCGGCTACTTTGATTAGCATCTATTGCTTGGGTATTTATATTAAAAATTTTCAATGGCAGACCGACGTAAAACCCTAACATAAAGAGAACAGCCTTGTACCTCTCTGCCCCATACCGTCTTGGAGTAGGGTAGCACCCAGGAGTTCAAGACCACCCACGTTGCAGTCCATATCCATGGACTCTACACAAGTGTGTAACGGCCTCCGCAATCCGCATTGCAAGTGGAACGATTCGTCAATAAAGTCTATTAATCGACTCAATATTGTCAACTTTTTTAAAGTCAATTATTCAGGTGTCTTTAAAAATGCTGGCAAAACCGAAAATCCTGCCTCCAAAAGACAAGCCTCACTTCATCACCTCCCCATCCAGCGGCACACGTGCGAATAGAGGCATGATTTTTTTTCCCCAACCACTTCCGCGTTATTCGATGAGTTAAGTAAAACCGAACCGATCAACGGTAATCAATTCCTTAAACAATTAGATATTCCGGCTCTACCTCAGTGATGCGATGAACTCTACTCTCCATTGGTCGAACTGGGCTGCTGAAGTCAATGGGGAGGCACAGCAGAAGGGCCGCAGCGTATGTGCAGTTGGAAATGCAGATGCCGTTTCACTATAAAGGGCCAGCGTAAAGCTTGAAAGCATTTGGCAATTCAGCACAGCTGACTCATTTGACATGTTTATTTATCAATCACCAGCTTACTTTTTAAATGAACGATACAAATGAACTCACACATTACAGTTCCGCAGAATAACCAAGTTCACATGATAAACATGGATAATTACTGTATTGAAATAAAACACGTGGTTAGACAAAGTCGATTTCCAATGCTCGAATAAGTTGTTCGTGTTTTGGAAAATAAAAGTACAAAACATTGTACCAACTTTAAAATGATCACTTAGAACCAGGGAAAATATGTACCTGTCCTTATTTTAAATGCACTTGGCAAGAAAAATGTCTAAGTGAAGTCATTTGTCCAACTAGCTGGAAACAGTGTTAGCTATTTCCTTAAACATTACTAATTTATATCTCCACGCGTGGACACAATATCTTGTGTACGAATAAAAAATAGCCCACATACAAATGTGACAATTTCAAACGCTTCCAATGGCTGCATTACTTCATCCGTAGAAAGCAACACACAGGACAATGTGTGCCAATGCAACTGAATGGATTTTATTGGAAAAATGCATCACCCCTTCCTTTACCTTAAAAGTTAGAGTATGAAATAGAAGGGTACAAACTGCACACGTTTATGCAATGCAAAACGGTCTGCTCTCTTTCGCTTCTAAGTCTCCGTATCATCAGCAGCAACAGCCGAAGACTCATTCACCACCCCAAACCGCTTCTTCCTCTCTTCCAGTTGCTCTTCCTCCACCACCTCCTCCTCCTCTGCATTCTGAGCAGCGTCGTGAGGTCTTTTTAAGGATTTCGCCGCAGTTGGGGTTGCTGCATTGGCGGCGGCAGCAGCTGCTTGGTTGGCCTGGTGATGCAACGCTTTGACCATGGCCTGCAGGTGCAGCGGCGGATGGAAGTATCGGCACTTTGGGCGCATGCAACGGGCCATGACGAAGTCCATGCACACAGTGACTCGACCATCAACTGGATCCATCAGCTTCAGCTCGGGGGGGTGTGCCAGCCGACAGCTGGTGTTCAACAGCGGGCAGCTGCCACGCAAGAATTCCGTGCACACTTCCAGCTTGTCAGGACGGAGTGGGGTCTGCGTGCCGAGCTGCAGGGATGCAGCTGCTTGCATTGCGTTCATCACGAGCGTGGCATAGGCAGTAGGGACCCCGGCCGCTTTGGCCAGGATTTCCGGCGAGGGATAGGTCACCGCCGGGGTCAGCGAAGAAGCAAGGTAATTCCCATAGGACAAAGAAGACGCAGCCTGGGGTTGCGCACTCAGCTGCGGGTACGGGTGCACGGGGGCGAGCATGGAGGGAGCCGTCATCTGCATTTGCGAAATCGCCGTGACATTCTTTTGTTGGATCCCATGATTTTTTCCACTGATCTCGAGCTGCATCTTGAAATGCTTGGGCGGGTGGAAATACTTGCAGTTCTCGCGTGTGCAGCGCCCCTTGACGAAGTCGAAGCAGGCTATGACGCGGCCGTGGGGGGCGGTGACGTGTTTGGGTGGGTGTGCGTAGCGGCACTCGTCCTCCGTGCGCGAGCACGTGCCCCTCTGGAAGTCGCGGCACACCTCCAGCATGAGCCAGTTGTTGTCGCGGGAGCCAGCCTGGTTCGAGACGGTGACCGCCAGCGCCACGTCACTGTTCATGCTCCCTTCTTCGAAGAGACCAGCCCCGCTCCCTCCTATTGGGAGTTGAGCCCTCTTGGTGCCTCCTACTGTTAAGAGAAAAAATATTGCAAATATTTTAAATATTTTATTTTTTTATTATTGTAATAAAGGGAAGTCTTGCCAATATATCCAATAACTAATTCTGCATCTAAGGTATATTATGCTGTTGAGAAGAAACAATACATTCTGACTTTCCCTCACTTTCACAAACGAGCAGTTATTTGGCTAATGCTACAATAATGCCTGGTGATCTCCTCTCTGCATCACCATTCCCACATCTTCCTTTGACCCAAAGGAAGTGTGCAAACTCTCTCCTCGTGTCTCTTTTCTTGTCTCTTAAAAAGTGCCTCAATTAGACAATAATAATGTATTGAGGCTCAAATAGTGGCTCCATTGGAAAGAGGCACAGGCAACCCTTTTAGCTATTTTGCCAGTTTTCTATAGGGCAAGTCCGTTATCGCAACACTTCATACTAAAATGTATATTATATTAAATCATCTTCATGGGCATTGCCATGACCCCAAATTACAGAAAGACAGACATATAGACAAGAGCGAAAGCATTAAACCTTGGTCGAAAAGTGTTAAGAACTAATCGGAATAACCTGCTGAATGGTGAGGTCCTCCTGCACCGGCCGGCGTTGCGAGGTGAGGCGGCGCATGGAGATACTTGCAGTTCTCGCGCGAGCAGCGCCCCTTGAGGAAGTCGAAGCAGGCTATGACGCGCCCGTTGGAGATGTTCACGTGCTGCGGTGGATGCGCGTAGCGGCATTCCTCCGCCGTGCGCGAGCACGAGCTCCTCTGGAACTCGCGGCACACCTCCAGCAGCAGCCAGTTGGTGTCGCGGGACGCCAGGCTAACAGAATCCATGTTGTTCTCGTCGCTGTACATGAGTCCTTCGAGGTGAGCGCCCACACTGGGTACTGCTGTAAGGATGCACCGACTATTTGTAAGCATTCAAGTAATTTATAACAAATATATCATTTTTTAATAATCAAGCTTTCTAATACAAGCACCTCTTGTCTTATCTGCATGCACATACACCGATTCTGCATTGGTGTAAATAATGCTACTTGGGAATAAACCTCCATCAAATTACCACTATCCCTCACCTCAAGTAACAGTGTAATCGGCTAATGCTACATTAACCCCTGGCGAGTCTCTGACCTATCCTGACATTTTCTCTGGGTTTTCACCTGATGTCACAATTACTTCTACTTCCTCACTCAATACAAAACCATGCGTGTCTGTCCTGGTGTCTCCTAGTCCTCATACCTCTCTCCCCTCGTGTAACACTCTCATTGTCCTCTCGTGTCTCACTCTATTCGTGTATCTCATGTCTATCATTGTACGTCTCTCATCTATCACCGTAAAGCCTTGTACATGTCTTCTCATGCGTTTCAGGTCTCCGTACGTATAGAATTTGTCCGTTTATAAATGTATATGTGAAGGTGCATGTGTGCCACCACTCCAGCCCAATATCATTAATATATCATCAACATCATGTACAAATAGGTTACAATATAATGTTAAAGGCCTAGCTGTGAGCTTTACCGGCTTCTGCTGCACTGCAAGCTCTTTCCCCCAGCAGCAGTTGACAGTCGGCTCCGAAAATCTGAACGTCTCCTCACCGTCGAAAATTCTTCCTCCAATTTAAGACAAATTGTCCACGTCTGAGTCACATACAACACACAAATTTAATAAGATACCATCCGAGGCAAATGTGACTTCATCCATGATATTTAGAACAGCTAAAATGTGCGTATGATATTTGATCTAAGTATTAATTCACACACTTACAAATTAATCCCAGTTACGTTTAGATCTCTCTGATAAATATAACGTACACGTACATCCTATCCTGAAGAGGGCATTTGCCACAATCACAGAGACTAAATAAATTATTCTAAAGAACTGGTAAACCACTGAATTTTCCCTCCTAATAAACCTGGAAATACAATTCTTTAAATGGCTACCATTGAACGCTGGGAACCTTTTTCCACATGGTACGGAACCTTTTGTTAAAATCTTAAATAAAACGCGCATTGCTGTATATAAATTGGTTATATAACTTGCCTTCCGTTATCAAAGAAAATACTTACTCAAGGCATCACCACTGCCATATAGCAGAAGTATATATATAAAATTGACAAACATTTTCAGGTTTGATGACAAGCTCTCATGGTCAGTTCTGAAGAGAAATAACAGAGGCTGGCGCTGTATTGTCAAATGAGAACTATCCAGAAAGCATAAGCTATGAAAAATCACAGAAAAATGGAAGTAGGCTAAATATCAATGTGGTTGAACAATAGCCCAAGCAGTTGAGAGTTCAAATATGTGGAAAGTCGGCAGATACTCGACTAAGATCATGCGAACTGCAGCATCGGTTCGGTTTGTACGATTTCACGTATGTGTGACTCCCTAATTTCTACCCAAAATTCACGATGTGGTTTTAATCCAGTCACGTGTGGATATGCGGTCGGTCGTGGAACAACATTGAGAGTACTACATGTGCTACTCTTGTTTGGTTTTGCTTTGTGCGCCACTTTTCTTGAAACGCACCTATCGCATAAAGCAAGGGAAACCTCTTATATATTTCAAAAGCTGTGTAGAAGATAGACGAACAGGTAATTGAAGGAAATACGGTGTACACATCGTCGCATGGAGCGACGCGTTATATTCGGTAAAGACATGAAGCCAACAGATTAGTGTGGTTGGCTACGTATGGTGTGAAATAAGTTCAGCATACATACATACAGAATAATGTGAACATATCAGGTGTAAATGGGATGTCAAATATAAAGATTGTCTCAATTTGGCGGAAACCGAGTAATGAGGAAGTGTTAGTGGTTTCAGGAGTACATATATCTAATAGGAACACTTTATAGAAAGCAAAACACCTGGATTGGGCATACGGTCACTAGGGATGGCTTGCTGAAGGAAGCTGTACAAGGAAGTTGTGAAAGAGGCCAACAGGAAGGAAGGAGAAGACACATGCTCTACGTGGTGAAAGGGGCATTACGATAGGAAGAGGAAATCACAAAATCAGAGTGGAAGGAACTTGAACAAATAAGAACAGGGCATTGGAGCAGAGAACCGAGTGGAATGTTTTGAACAATGCTCCTACTTGGCAGGAAGATTTCATTGTATGTACATATAAAAATGGCAATTATTTTTCCAGAAAAGACCCGATGAGCAAAATCTGCATAGGAACGTTTGGCCAATTCCTTATTTTAAGTGTTTGTAGTCAAATGGGAGGAATGCAGAGGGTTTGACACTCAGCGATTCCACCAATAATACAAAGTTCTATCTCGTACCAAGTGGCCAGCCGTCCAAGTACTGCACTAGCCAGACTTAATCCTATCTTTGCATTCTAATTATTACGAAAAAGCCCCCATAAAAAAAACCCTCGGATATAAAACCACTGCATTGTGACATCTTTTTGCTGAATGCAATAGTAAGGACCGTATATACGCATTGAAAAATGACGATTCTTTTGATTTATAAAAGCTAGCATAGTCCTTTCAGGTTATATAACGCTTAACGGACGTCCTCTTAAGCCAAGCCGCACTGACCGGCGTGGTGAAGTATGGTCACACAATCCTCCCACCCCATTATGATCGGACAACGGCGTGATGAATTTCACTCCAGCAGTGTTGGTGACACCACGGCCTGCGAGCGAGTTGACGTGCTGAGCATGGCAAACGCATATCTTATTACATACAATACTGGTGGTTCATATATATACACACACGCACACATGCATACATTGCACTGTTTGCAACATATATAGATGTTGCAGGGTGCGATACAACAGGCAAAACAATCTCTCCGTATGGCCTTGGACGGGAGTGTTAAGCGAGCACCTACAATGCCATGCACGCCACTGTACGGCAGAAATTACACTCGGTCGTAACCACAAGCACTCTCAATTTAAAACACACGCGTACACACAGTTGCAGACCGGGCACAAATGAGAACAACGGTCCCAACACAACTCGTCAATAGCAAGGCCCTCGCGTTAGAACAGCAACAACAACAATAAACCAAGCGAAACAAGTAACGATATGGCGGGATAATAAAAAGGTGGTCTCTCTCTCTTCTCGGGGTTGGGATCTGGGCCTTCGAAAGATGCGGAGGTGAAAGCAACTCGGGCGGGCGTCTCCCAGCAAAACGGCGTTGGCGAGCAGCGCGATCTCGTACGACGTCGTTCTTTCCCGCCTGGGAATCGCCTTCAAGGTATTAACGAGACGACGTTTCGCAGCCCCCTTCCGTCTTGGCTCCGCGTTAAGGCCGTGAGCCCGAAGCGTCACGGCGGAGCAATGGGAGAGAGATGGGGGGGGGGTGGTGGTGGTGGTGGTCATCGTCCGAAACGTCGCCTATCACACACACCGCACGTACCCTTATCAACGAATGTAACGTTTTTTGTTGTTGTAGGTTTTAGTGATAAGATTTATATTTTGTGAAAACGCGGCCGAGTTGAAAACCATAGCACACACGCGCACGCGAGATTTCAATTCGCACCGCGGATGCGCACGGGAACGGGTGGTGGGGGGGGAGGGGTCCCATTTAAAAACCGTAGCGCGGATAAGCGGCCGCGGCCGTCCGCCCGCAACAAGCACGAGGAGCCTCCCCCCGCCCATCGAGAGCGAAATTAAAACAAAATCCGCCGTCGCGACTCGATCTAAAACAAATCGTCAACGACACAAAACGCCGTCTGCTCGCTCGCTCGCTACGTACACAGAGACACACAACGACAAGGGGGATGACGAAGGGAAGTAATTCGATGTTACGGGACGGGTCTCGACTTGCCGTGAAAGGGCCCCCAGCCCGTTGACGGCGCGGCTCTCTCTCTCTCTCTACGACACGCACGCCTCTCTCACGCGAAACACTCTCTTCGCTATCACACACATACACACACATACACGACTACTAACTACTCCACTCTCTCACGCGAGCACACCACCACCATCCACCACCCCCCAAGTGGTGAGGCTTCAAACCTTTCCTCGCAGCGAGGCAGAAAATGAGAGACGGAGAGAAGATGGGGAGGGTTCCTTTTTGTGTGTCTGTGTGTGTGTGGTGGTGGTGGGGGAGGAAGGGTTCCTTCTCTTCCCTCACCGCGCCGACCCCCAAAGCAATCGCGCGAACAAAACGCCCCGGGGGCCGCGGAGAGAGCGAGGGAGGCGCCGAGGCGTGCGTGAAGGGCCCGCTCCAGGGGCGTCTTTGCCTCGCGAAACGAGACCCCGACGCGTGAACAAAACAACAACCACCACCATCGTGGTCGTGGTTCAGGGCACCCAAAGCCATTCGACCCACGCCGCCGGTCGGCGAGCGGGGAAGGAGTTTGCCTCGCCGCGTTTGGAATTCGACGTGAAAAATAAGGTGAGGCCGCATCATCATCGTCTTCTTATTGTTGTTGTTTGTTGTTGTTCAGTGTTCTTCAGTTCTTCTCGTTCGGCGTTTTGTAGAATTCGACGTGAAATAATGTGGGCCGCTTCTTCATCAGTGTTCTAAAGTGTGCTTAAAATGTTTGTAGAATATCGACGCGAAATAAGGGCGAGCCGTTTTTTCTGTGTTCTTCGGTTCTTCTTAAGTGTTTGTGGAATTCGACGTGAAATAAGCTGAGCCGCTTCATCATCTGTGTTCAGCGTTCATTTCTTCAGTGTTTGTAGGATATGGACGTGAAATAAGGGCGAGCTTCGGTGTCCTTCAGTTCTTCTTGTCAAAGCGTTCTTCAGCGTTTGTAGAATATCGACGTGCAATAAGGGTGAGCCGCTTCTTCTTCTCCGCCTCTTAATTGTTCCACGTCGTTTGAAAGGGTGAGATCACACCAAGAGGATATGGCGTTGGAAGTAGTGGGTGATGTTGTTGAGCACTTGGCAGCTGCTGTCTGCCGTGCTTCTGAGGAGTTTTGTTTGAAGTGATTTTGCAGTCGAATAGTTATCGGCACCGTCATCACATTTGAGATCGTCGGCAGCTTTATGGACAACCAGCTAATGGCATGGCTATCAAGCACGTTCAATCAATCACCACTGTCTTTATTACGACCACCACCATCACCTCTGTTACCAAAGCATCATCATGGCCAGTACCAGCAACAACATCATCACTGTAAACTTACCAACCTCATCATTATTGATGTCACATTATCAAACTCACCATCATTGCTACTGTAGTGTCGTGCGTTTCTTGCTCGAGGCTTGTGTGACGTGCGTCGCACACACACTCAGTCGGAGACGAGGTAGTCGCAGGAGGCACCGTCTCTCTTTTATTGTGTTCACGCCACCAACTCGGGCCCCCTCTCTCTCACGACCACGCTGCCGCACGACCTGTCCCAGACACGGCCCTGTCCCAGACACGGCTCTGTCCCAGACACAGCTCTGTCCCAGACACGGCCCGTCCCAGACACGGCCCCGTCCCAGACACAACCCTGTCCCGTCCCAGACACGACCCTGTCCCAGAAAGGACCCTGTCCCAGACACGGCCCCGTCCCAGACACGGCCCCGTCCCAGACACGGCCCTGTCCGCGTTGCACCGACGGCGTCGACCGGGACAGCCAACCGCTGTCCGGCCGCGTAACGATCGGGCGAAGGCGGCGGTGACGAGGGCAGCGATCGACGGCGACGACGAGACGAGTCCAATCCCAGAACCGGCAGCCCGGAGCTTTCGCTCTCCACTGCGTTTATTCACCTCGGCGTGGCTTGGCTCCGTCCTAGCCGCCCGCGCCTCTCTTCTCGAACCCGCCAGAGGTTTCAGGGGCCTCCCCACGAGGTCTACCGTGACCCTTGCCCCAGTTCCTCCGCCCTGCCGGCACACACGCACCGTGTATATGCTCAATGGCGTGTGCGCTAAGTGCCCACCTGCAGTTGCAGGTGCTGTACAACAGTCGGTGCTGTGTCACTACACTACGATAAATGCACCATTATCACCAACAACAGCAACACCGTCTTCACATGGTCATCAGTGTTTTCACTGTCATGATCACCACTATCATGAAAATCATCATTACCACCATAATCTCTATTATAACCTAGCATCACTGTCACTACCATCAACATGACCACAATCACCTGGTTATTACCACCACCACTAGCATCACCAAACATCATTATCTTCGCTAACATCATCGCCACTACCATCACCACCACCACTACCATCGTCACTACTAGCAGTTGATGTACGAGCTGAGGTCATTCCGATGTGCTTTCAGAATATTTATACTGGAGGAATCCGATGATCTCTTTTTCACAGATGTCTAGTAGGGAGCAAACCAGAACGTTACAACAAACAATACAAAAACACGATCAGAGTGCAAAGTATAGGAAAGGTAAACAAATCACTTGAAAAATGTATAGAAATAAAACTAAACTTTTATCTTTTTGAAAGGTAAACTAATCGCTTAAAATATATAGAAATAAAACAAAACTTTGTATCTTACCAGGTAAGGCCCACTGAGCCATTATCATTCGACCTGATCCTACTGTGTATTGTTCTGCATGATGTCCGACGTTTTCCTCCATGTGCTGGAAGCTTCATGAGGAAGTTGTAATTTTTAGCCGAGACGTCCAATCGAAGTTTGAGCAATCACAAAGGTTGGGTGACCCCCGAGAGGCTTGACATTCGTTTCATCCACAGGGAAGGATTGAGCCGCGAGGATGGACAGCGAGCTGGCTCGGGACGGGCGCCTCCTGGAGCTGGTGGACGAGGACTGGAGAGAGGACCTCCTTCCGCAAGAGGACGTGGATGTGCCCCTGGTGACCTGCGTCCACCCCGCACCCCCATACCCTTCCCCCAGCCGCACAGTTCCCGATCGTTCCTTCTGGCTCTGACATTCTGCCTCGAAGATACTGGTCGTGGAACCATCAGAATCATCAGAATGTTTATACTGGAGGAATCCGATGAGCAATAAATCTCGTTCTGCACAGATGTCCATCAACCCTCATCAGGACATCATCAACAGACCGATGCACAAATCTCCTTCATAAATGGAGAATTTCAGGCACAAGCCGTCAGTAGTGTCATTGTGGCCATGCAACCCAAACTATGGACCAAATAGTAAACCACTGTTGTCTGTGCTCCTTCAGTGAACTCTGTCCCGAAGCCTTTACATGGCTAGAAGACCTCGACATTGGCATATAGCTCCTGCACATATTATCGTACGCAAGATTAAAATAGTTCCCAATCGTTCATCGCACTGATGTAGCGTTGCATGGTTAGCATGAGCCCTTGGTGCAAGGAATCAAATAAGGCAACACCCTAAACAACATCCACTCCTCTAAGTGGTCTTTTATTTAAAATGTATTTATTATATCTCACCAGGAAAAAAATCCTTAATGGAACATCTCGTTTTTAATGGTGTCACCTGACACATACATCGCAAACCCACAATAGCTACTCCACCGTCACAGTGCCTTCGTTCCCTGTTGTGGTCGGTGTCACTAATTTACATGAGGAGGGGGGACTAGTGGGAAACAGAGGGCTGCTATAGCCGTGGGGACAGGACATTAGGCAGCGAAGGTTAACACTTGCCGAGCACGCTGGTTCGTTTTTTTTGCCTCGGATCCACCTCAGAAATAGGATCTGTCTGATTATGTGAGTAAATACATTAATGATACATACGTTGTTACCAATGGAAATATACTTTTGTATGGCAAGGTAAAATTTGTAACGTGTGTATGGATGTTAAGCCATTTAATTACCTCTTTGGAGGCTTGGTGGACATTAGTGATTGTTTCCGCTAATCGGTGATGGGGGGCATTGTTAGATTATGCGATCGACCATCACTCACCATTATGATTAAGCAAGGCATGTTTTTGGACCCCTCTGCCCAAAAGGGATTTTAGTGAGGGGCTAATGTGTATTGTTCACCCCATTTGGTGGGAAGGTAGTTCAGTTTCTATCCCCGTGGTGCTGCCTGTGTCCTTAATAATCTTGCAAAGCTGGGAAAGGCTTGAACGGGCACAGCTGCACCTCAGGGGGAGGAACATTGCTTGCTTCCTGTCCAAGTACCGTACAGTTACCGTAAGACTGTATGATGCAGGGCTTGTATTATCAGATGAAAATTTGACCTTGTTGATCTCTAGGGCAAAGAGCATTTTCCAGTCAAATAACCATACAGATTTTTGAAGCTGCAGAAAGTTGCAGTTAAAAAAAAAGATTGATAAGCACGGGCTCAAAGGTGCAAAAAGCCAAAGGGGATCGGCAACAAACAGCATTATCCAAATTTTTATTTAAAGCTTTCGTGACTGCAGGGATTCATATTCTTGGTTCTTTCGGTAAAGTCATGTAGAAGGGAAACAAAATAATAAAAATATAAAATAAAATTATCACGACGTTTCGACTGCAACACAAGCAATCATCATCAGGTGTGAAAACCAATACGTATCTATCAATGCAGTCAAGAGGATGTTAAAGACCTACGAAATTTTCAGCAGTAGACCATTGTCTGCAAGCATATCAATTCATTCCCATTTTGGTATGTTTTTTTCACAACTAAACTGAATAATTAGTGAGTCTCCCTTGCTAGAGATTCATATTCTTGATGAACTTCTGTCTGGTTTAAAAACCTACTGATTTCCACCTAAATGTAATATTACCATCTCAATGGAATCTCGAATAAATTAATTATTTTAAATAACAGAAGGAAGTTAATTTATCTTGCCAACGGTTTACGCTCATTTACAAGTGGAGGTGTAACGAATGGACTTTTAACCTGCGCTGTGCTACGCATGTGTGTGTGTGTGTTTGCGATATGTTCTGCCTATGCAGATGGAGTTGCCGGAGCCTGACCAAGACAACGGTCACGTGACGGAGTCCGTGCGGGAGCAGGAGATGAAGTGGACCGACCTGGCCCTGCAGAACCTGCACGAAAGCATGCCCCAGTCTGCGGCCAACTGACCAAGTCGGGGCTCCGTAAAAGATCTCCAAACTCAAGCAATTGCTCGGATCGGTGATTCTGGCCATGTTTTCTAGAGCGTTGTTTCTCAACTCCAGTGGTTCACAAGGTCCCCCACGATACCGCCTTTTTGTGATTGCAATCATTGCTGTTCGTATGCATTTAAGCCACTGCAGGCTGCCAACATCTGATTGTTTTTTAACCATTGGGGGGTCGTGAGGACTGCAGTTGAGAATCGCTGAACCAGAGTGAGTAGATAACGATTCCGACTGCCCCTCCCCCCAAGATTGAACGAGTGGCGACAATTCGAATGAGAAGTAGATATTTAGTTTTGCTTGATTTTTTTTTCTCTCTCATCTGTAGTGTCATTACGTTAGCCTGAAGTTGAAATGTGCACATCTTTATCATGTGTGTGAATTGTAAAATAATAGATTCTCACATGCATGGTTAACTCCACTGCATTTTTCATGAGCATAAGCATTTATGTTAATAAATCAATAGTTTAATCATAACTAAGTACATGAAATGGCGAGCTTTCGGCTTTGCAACAACTGCATCAATAGCAATCCCTTTCTAGATTTGAAGCTTTCGTGACTGCAAGGATCCATACTCTTTGGTTACCTATGTGACTTTACCGAATAGAACCAAAGAGTATAGCAATCCCTTTGTTTTATTGTGTAACTGGATGGGTTATTTTCACGTCAGATTATTTGATACCTGTAATGCAGAATAAAGGTACACGGGAATGCAGCTGCCAACAGAGCACTGATAAGTACTTCCAGAGTAATTTTCTCCAGTCGCATTTGTTGAACCAATGCTTCGCGGTCGCCAAGTGTTATGGGCCAGGTCCACCCTCCACAATGCAAGGACCTAAAAAGTGGATTTGCAGCAGAGCATGGTATACAGTGTAATTGGGTTTAAAGCTATCGAAGTTTAATATTTGGCTCGATTAGGAATTAAAAATGGGTCCGATTTGGCTGACAACCGTAGACACGATTTCATTGTTTACAATTCAACAAAAGCGACCAGGCATTGTAATGAAAACGGATAAAAGTGTCGAAACAGTATTTAACATTTTATTAAGAATACAAATGCTGTAGTTAGGTGCATGTCAACACGTTATGCAATAGTGTACAGTGGCACATTAACTGCAGCAGATATGTAACGAGTACTTTAAATTGACAACTTATGGCTCTAAGATTTAAAAAAATAATACGTATGCTTCATACACTAAATATAAAATGTGTCAAGGACAATGTTACCTTGGTGAATGAGCATAACAATGGAATTCAGGTAACAGAACATTTTTATCTTATGTGTCGTAACATAAGTGGCCATAACCTGAATACCTTCTAGTATTTATGTTTTTATACTTAAATTTGCTCGCTGCTTATTGAAACATACGCGTTATTTACAATAAACATAACGTAAATAGCCTACGGTATGTGTGTGTTTACAATCTGCACAAGTACTTTTATACTGACAACCTTATGTGAGTGAATCTTATGGCGGGACCCCGGGAAGTAAAAATCGTAATTAAAGAATGTATTTATTTTTGGCGACTCCGCGTCACCGCGCACATAAACGCCGCGACCCACCTGACACGGATCAGTCTGTTGTCGTCCAAGCGCAGCGAAGACGAATGCGCAGAAGAGCTGAACAAGCGAATGCACTCCATGCTCGGGTATGGGCAGAATCATAAGTCTTATCCAAGGCTGCTCAAACTGCCTACACGACTTAAGTCCTTTATTTGTGATAACGGTATGCATAATACACTGAAACTGCTCTCTTATCGTCATTATTATTTGTGATCTACCAATGTCTGCAGCCTGGATCAATCGATGACAATCCTATATTACCTGCAGATATTTAACAGATGAGATGCTTTGCACCGTTAATTCCTCCTGTTTGATAATACTTCTGTTGTCCGTATGCATCTGTGCAGATGGGTTTTTTTTGTTGCGGTTAAGCCATCGTCCCCACATACCGCTCGTATCAATGCGTATAAGAGGAGTGGCAACCCACTATGTAGAGTAACATTGGTATAAACGCTTGTTACAATATGAACAGCGCATTGAAAACGCGTACTAATTTATGTACTGTTTACAAAGCGTGTTCAAAAATTCACACTGAGAAACACGATGATTGACAGAGGGGTGTAAATTATTATAGTGTAATTAAATAGAGGTACTGCAGGTAAGTAGTTTTCAGTTTTAAAGGCAGTTTAACAAGACAACACTTGCCACCATCCTTCAAACCCATTGTTGAAAAAGATACGTTTTTGTTTACATTATAATCTAATGTTTATGCGAGAGCTGGGGGCTTATGGGATTTTGGGGTCCCGCCATAAGGTTCATGTGTCTATTTTTTGCGATTATGTTCATCAGCCTCACTTTTAATTGCTCCTTTAAATGTAAACAACACACCCAAATATTATTAGGTGTGTTTACAGTCTACGCAAAACAACTATTTAAACTTCCCCTGCCCCCACATAATAAAATTCAACCGGTACTGCCCTCGTCCAGCAGTGGATTGATCAAGTACATAGGCGACAATAATTATGCTCATCTGCAGATACATCTGGGGACAGTTGCTGTATACACAGATCCCAACTTCCCAGATGCTCTTCTCAGATTCCCCACTTTCCAAGGGTCCTGCCTCATTCTCCCGTACCCCGGTCTCCCGTGCTCAGGTGCGGCAGCAAAATCCACATTTCTTGCAGAACGAGCAGCAGAAGCAGCAGAGTGAGAGCGGGGAGTGTCTGCGTGTGCGATTCCTTGCCCAGCCCTGCTTTCACAGGCAACACACATACAAAGGCAAATATCTCACATGTAGCTTACACACAATGTTGGGGCAAGTACTGTTGGCAAGCGTCTGCGAATGCTAGCAGGGAGCATGGGAGCCTGGTGTAGCTAGAACCGAGCTTTCATTCGCACATTTGCATGGATAAAGCGATTTAAGTGTATTGGCTTTCCTGTCCAATATCGATCATAATGACGCATTTATGGAGGCTGCAGAGAGTTACAATAGTCGAGTAGGGATGTGATGAAGGCTTTGGCAGACAGGGTAAGAAAGTGGCGAATGAGAGAAATGGTGATATTTCTGGATAAGAGAATGGGAGCTCAGGAGTAATGACAACTCCTAAGGTTTGCCTGTGGCAGTGTGATGTCAGTCGAGGAATTATTAAGACCGTTCAGGTGAAGAAGTTACCAATGCCTGCGCGATGTTGACATCCACGGCCGGGAGTGCCACCTCTCCAGCGGTTGTAATTTTTGCTGCAATCTTCGCCTTATTTGCAAACAGAAAGTAGAACGTTTGTGTTAATGACCGCACAGCACCAGATACTCACGTTATCCTGAGTTGACTTAGGGGGTGGAGGTAAAAAAAATAGGTTCAGATCCATAGTGCAACTGGTGTTGTGCATCACCTGCAAGACTCAAACCGCCGTATACACTATCATGTGGCATTTATCACCAGTTGAGCTCCTATTGAGACACCAAAATATTGGTAACGGGGAGGTGGGGGAGGGGGTGATTTGGGTAAAATAAAAATAGATACAAGTTAAAATAGCCGAGTGTTTGAAAAAACGAGTTAAAATTTATAATGTAATGAGTTACCTTCAATTTCAATGATGCCCTTCACCCAGCAAAGTCTCACCTAGACCTAGTCTAATGAGTCCTTTTCCAGACGCCACTGGAGGTTGGCCAATTCCATTAATGAGTAGAGCATTTGGCATAATTTTTTTATATATATACACATATAACGTACAGCGTGTATCCATATTTATTTTAATATGAAGCAAGAGCAGATGAAGAATTGGTTAAGTGTTACTTAACCGGGGTTTAAAGGAGCTAGGCAATAAATACCTGGTCGGTCATCCGCAAGAGCGATGAGACGCAGAGGATGAGAAGAAGTCCACACAGTGCCTGGCGAGCCATTCTTCTGCCGCTGTCAAAAAAAGAATTAAGGAGCCCTCCTGTATGTCTATGTATGTAATGTTGAACTTCGTGAGCACCGTACGTAGCCAACCGTGCTAATCAGAGGTGCGAGGGAAGAACAACAAACGAAACCCAAAACAAAGTAATTCTAAAGAAATACGTTTTCAATCTGTGATTTAAAAGTGCACAGCTGCCAGTTGCTTCCTAATGTCCTGTGGCGTGGTCCCTCGCGAGTCCACACGCTCCATTTATCCTGTCTCCCCAACACACGTGGGTGAGCGGTAACCCATTCCCTTACCCAATCACTGTTCACACACAAAATTAGATTGCACGTGAAAAAGAGCGCCCGCTCCTGAGGTCAATGTGAATGATTACACAACCTTTAATCGGTTTCTTTTACCTTCCCGGAAAGGAATATACCGTAAAACCCAACGATCACGAGTCATTATTTGGATTTATTGATAGCGCATTGGCGTTCGCCTGGGGCTAGATAACAGGAAGACGCAATCCAAATTAACTCTTAATCTTGTAAATTCTTACCTAAGCTGTTTCCCAGGCTATCTGATGTGCGTTAGGCCTCCATGCGTGTACTTATTTTCCCAATTGATTGCAATTGTCATATCAATAATGTCATGATAAATATAACCCCTGAGGAAATCTGAGCAGGGTACCCCACTTGTCAAAGAATGGCTGTGAAATATATTTATTTCATAGGACTTATTCCAATTAAAAACATCCTTTAAGTGGCCTATTTATCCTTTACACATGCACGAGGGGTTATACTTTGCTGTACTCTATTACGAGACTGTTGCATGACAGTCAAAGCAATATTTGTTTCAGAACTCAAACTTAGCCAAAGAGTGGATCCAAATGTAATGTTTTTTTGTGCAGTCATAGGGGACTTCACAGGATTGATGTCACCGGAGCATTATAAAAGTCCTTATTATTCACGTGGCGTTTGAAAACAGCAACAAGCTACAGAAGTTATTGTTGTGTTAGCTATACCACGGGATCCAGGGTGGTAGCTGAGTGGAATCCGCTTGTTCCACGTGTTGTATTAAAAAGTCATCAGTGATATTCGCTCAATATTTTGCACCTCACCGCATTCGCAGCTTGGCGAGTCGTTGAACTTCCGCTCATGGACGGTATATTTCATCACGACTGAAGTTGCAAACTCATCACCAACAGTTCAGCAAAATGTATCTGCAAAAACCTGCTTTCTGAAGCCTCGATTATCGTTGCCACCCTGTAGGCGTTTGACCTGCACAGTCCAGGAAGTGGTACGTGTTTGGATGGCAGAAATTGCTTTGTTTCAGACCTGGGCTGAATGATACATGTCTGGTTTTGGCTAGAGGAAAAGGTGGCACACCTAGCACTGATAGATGTGGCTCACGAGGATCAGTTTTATACAAGTGTAGTGCTTCAAATAAAGACACACACTACTTGAGTTAAGGCGATTCGTTTATGAACACTTCCCTTACGGGACAGGTTCTATAATAGGTGTAGACGTATCTATCGCTGTGTAACACTGTGTAACACTATATATCACTGTATAACACTATATATCACTGTATAACACTGTGTAACACTATGTAACACTGTGTAACACTATGTATCACTGTGTAACACTATGTAACACGGTGTAACACTGTTACACAGTGTAACACTATGTTACACTGTGTGACACTATGTAACACTGTGTAACCCTTTACACGCAAGACTAAGATTCCAACCCGACGACGTGACCCGACCCACCAAGGGTTACCCACAAATACGACCCTTTACTGTCCCTACGCTGCCCTTTAATCCCCCTAGCGTGGCCTTCCCCAACGCCCTCTGGCTACACCCCACTCCTGGCACCTCCCAGCAAGCTCGCTCCCTTGATTACCCGAATGATGGGATATACCGGCATTACACAAGGGTTCATAACGGCCAACAGTGGAATGACTCAAAAGCCAATAGTTGCAGATAATAGATGATTAGGAAGCAATGATGTTCAGAACCCACAATGGCATAAGACAATGATTGGGCAAGAGAAGCCCCTTGTTGACATGACACGTCTCTTATGGGAAAATGATTTCCGAGAAAAAGACTCAGATTTTTGGAAATGTTGTTGACCTCCTGCACAAGCATTCATATCACTCGGAATGCAATCTGCTTCCGCCCACGTAAAGCATATTTACAAAGTAGCACTGACAGAAAGTCACGTTACATGAAATGCCAACACCAAGAAGTCATAAATGTAATCCAGTACTGCTGAACGCTTTTATTCAACCACGTGGTGTCTCGCGATCGTGTTTGGAAGGCAGACTTTGACAAACAAATGTTTTAAAATGGGGATTTTTACAGCACAGCCATTAATTTTTTCATTTTGAGATTTGGGCTAAAGCAGGGTGAGCATGGCCTGCCCTTGTGGATTGTGTCGGTGCCTCTTCAATTGACTCACATGGGGGTGGGCTACAGAAATCAATTTAGACACAAGAACATGTTCAAAAAGTATTATATATATATTTTATTTTATTAAAGCAATGCTAATTGAACATGGAACAAGTGTAATTTGTTTTAGCAAACGCAGGGCATGCAAGCATACATCCTTCAGAAGGAAAAAAAAAGGCATTTGTCAATCCTTTGTACACAACCACGCTCAGTTAATACAAAGTGCGAAATGCACGTGTGTTATGTATGTCGAACTTATTTCGCACCGTACGCAAGCCAACTGGGCTAATCTCGGTAAATAAACCTGAAGTAAGACGAGACTACATATTATATTCAACGGAGAAAATGAAATTAATGTACGAGTGTGAAAGGTCATTAATAATTCCAATTGTGACTGGAAACTACTTTTACAATATAAAATAAAAAATAAACACATCTTAAACAGATATGGACTTAAAATATTCCACAATAAAGCAAAAAATACAAGCTACTTTAAAAAATTTCATTGACAATATATAATTACCAGCCTCCGCCCATCACTGTCAGTGCACAGGATGCCCAACAAATGCTTGCGTCTCTGAACCACCTTCCGCTGAACCCTTAACATCTTTAAATGAAATCTTTGAAAAAAAAAGAACTCAAAAAAATGTTTTAAGGATATCCACGCAAATTGCGTCGCAGCATGGCAGAACACGACGATGCAGAAGAAGAATGGTGTTGGGACGTTCTGGACATCCGTGATCCACCAGCAAGGCCCGAGGAGCCCTCGCCCGAGTTAGAGGACAAACGGCGCACGAAAGAAAGTCTTCCCCTTGAGCTGTTGTACAATTCAGGGGGCAGCTTGCGCTTCTCCTATGCTGCTTCCGCAGGGTAGGCCCACGGGATGCGACTGGATGGACCGCAGGCTGGGGCTGGCTGTGCGCATCACTGCCCTGGCACAGAGCCCACCACCTCGATGCCGTGCTGCTGCAGCTGGGTTCGTAGCAAGGCGCTCTCATTCTTCAGCTCCTCGAACTGAACACACGCAACAATCAGGGCGTCATTCATCTGTGCGACACGCCGTTGGGGATTCCTCATCCCTCTTGGGAAGAAGATGGACACCAAGCAAGTAGTATTCACTTGCTCACGATCGAGGAGTGGTGTGAGAAATGTGCTGTGATTGGATAATTTAAAACGGAGTTATAGATAAGTGCAACAAAAATTTACGATCTTAATGACAAATTATAATTACACATGATTAAATCACGACAATGACCTATCACAATCAGAGTGGGCCATCATAAAAATTAGATTAACAGTTTACCAAAAATCCTCCCTTTCAGCAAGGTCGGATTTCTTTGTGCAAGTGCTATCTGCACGCCTCGCATGAGGCCGGTGCTGCGCATAAGGCTATGGGTGGGGACGAGCAACACTGCATGCACCCCCTCCACCTTTGCCTCTCTCGTGCTGATGCTCAAATGTGCACGAAGACAAAAAAAGACAAAGGTTCCCCTGTAAAGCCTTAACAGACTGTTGGGGCAAGTGCTGTTAATGAAAGCCAGCATGGTACACGAGGTGGGGTGGGTGGCCAGCACCGCACCCGGCCGCCTTTGTCTCTCCAGTGGCGATGTTTACACTCCGCATGCGGTACTCATTTAAGACTGAGTCGACCGAGGGGAGGCACAGGACCGGTTCAAATAATCGTCACTGGTGTTGGCCGCGAGCGGGAGTCGAATTCAGGTCGGCCAGGTTCGTAGCACAGCGCACTAACCGCTACACTACCACTCCCCACATGCGCACGCACACAGACACACTATCTCTGGTTGTACACGCACACACCCCCCATGCATGCAGAAGCTCGATGCGCAAACTTCTGCCCAACCTGTTGCATCAGCAGCTCGTGCTCCAACTGAGTCCTCTCGGCCTCCTTGAGCTCCTCCTCCATGCGCTGGTTCGTCTGCCGCAGCTCTTGTATGTACTCGCACGCCTTTGACAGGACTCCACCCTTGCTCTGTGGGTTTGCACGTAGCGGAGCCGGAATATCAGTCACGGCGATAGGCTCTCCAATTCGCGCGCTCGCCTGAGCGTCGATTACGTTTGCCGGGGTAAAAAGTGCCACCAATCGCACGATTTTACAGTCACGCTGCAAAACCTCCCATGGCGCCACTCGTATTGCGAGAGCGCCGCTGGTTTGTAACGGAAGGAAAAAATGGGAATGAAAGACGGTGCTGGGTTTGGAAATTCTACCTGTACGGACTTCGTGTGGTCATTGGCGCAATCAGGGATGTACTTGGAAAGTTCTACGATCCAGTTATTGATTTTGTCTCTTCTTCGCCTCTCCACTGTAAAAAGACAAACAAATTAAATATTGGACGTTCGCAGAATGCAAGTGATGTGAATATTCTCAACACCAGTTGTCGAGTTGGTCAAAAAACTTAGATTTCCTGCATAGAAACAGGGAGCTATGACTATTGAGAAAATGGGTTCGATTTCCCACACTTGATGTAAATCCTACATTCTAAAACAGTCTGATGCTCTTAGCCCAACGACCATTTATTGAACAAAAACATTTGTAAGTACAGGTTTTTACTTGAGCCCATATCAGAGCTTGCCAGGCAGACAGAATCAGAGTAAATAACTTTCTCATCTGCACACATGATGATTGCAATCTTGAAGACTATTGGTCATACACCAACACTGTGGAATACAAGCTGTGCTCTACAAAGGTGACTATCGATTGTGGGATACAAACATTACTTACCAATGCTTTAACAACCAATGCACAATTATAAATATCATTCTTAAACTGCACAAAAATGGGGTTGGCATAGTAACAGTGGTCAGCGCACTGCACTATGAACAAAGCGACCAAAGTTTAATTACTGGCTTACGGCTAACATCGACAGCTAGCGATTCCTGAATGTATCCCGTGTTTGCAAACTCACACGGACCAGTATGGTGATGTATGGTCAAACAACCCCAAAGACTGACACGGCGTGTCCTTCGTTCAGTAGTGGATCACCAGAAGGAGTAAAAGAACTACATGTTATTTAAATATATAACTGGATCAGGGACAAGCGGCCTGGTTTTCTGGTGAATCATCTGGTTTCTGACTGCTATGGTGGCTGGCCGATTGGTTGGGTGAATGAGTGGGTGGTGGAGAAAAAGAAAGGCTGTTGTGATGCCTGGTTGGAGCGAGGTGGGACGGGCACCTTCATTGTGTTGCGCTCGCCGCCGCTCATCCCTGGGTGTGCGTGGCCCCTCGAGCTTCCTGAAAGTGAAGCAATCCACAGTAAGTAAAGTCCATTAATAGACGAATATAGAGCCGGGCTCTGCTTGCAGCGACGGCACTTATATTTACACATCATGATGGCGTATCCCCTAAATACCGGGCTAAACCAGGGGTGGGGTGCCCCCGGTGTATCTGGGACGCAGCGGTGGCGAGATGTTAACTCCCTTGCCTGGTATGCAGGAGGTTGTGGGTTCGATCCCGACCCTGACCTGTAAATTTATAGTTTTTATGTCTCTCTACCAGTGGTGGCGTGGATTTTTGTCCAGGTCCTCCGGTTTTTCCCTCCACATTTAGAAATATGCGTTTAGAGTATTTGGCTGCTATAAATTTCCATGTAATAAGCCACTTTATTGGGCTATGATTTGTGGCCAGGTCGCTGCTAAAAAAGAGCTATGTAGCTCAGTGGACCTTTCCTGGTAAAATATAGTAGTAAAATTGTTAACATGTTTTCATAATAAAGCTCCATTATTTTCATAAAGAAAATTACCAATTTATATATTTTTTTATGTTTAAAAAATATAAATCCATGTAAAAAGTAAAAAAAAAAATTCTGCAATGCACAATTCAATGCCACAGGAGTTACCGTGCAGCACAAAACTGGGACTGCCCAACGCGTGATGTTTCTGTGCGGCGTGGAGATCAGCTAACAAGTCAGCATTGCTTTGCACGCAATTCAATTTTTGTAGCTTCGTGAGTGTAATTTTCTATTTGAGGGGTTCTATAAAAAAATACCTGTAATAATGCACAAGAAGATACATATTCTTGGTTCTTTCAGTAAAGTCACGTAGAAGGGAAACAATCAAATAGTAAAAAATATAAAACAATAAAATTATCACGTTTCGACTGCAACCAACACAAGCAACCATCATCAGGTGTGAAAACCACAGCAAGAAAATGTGAAAAAAAATTAGTGCTGTGGTTTTCACACCTGATGATGATTGCTTGTGTTGCAGTCGAAACGTCGTGAGAATTTTATTGTTTTATTTTTTATTATTTTATTGTTTCACTTCTACGTGACTTTACCGAAAGTACCAAGAATATGAATCCCTGCAGTCACGAAAGCTTTAAATCAAAAGAAGATACATGTCTAAGAGAAAATGTACATAAAAGCCACAAGTGTGGGGTACCTCCTCTGTACCAGGCGAGGTAGTGAACATCTCGCCATCGCGGCGGATAACGTCGCCATACGAAAAACGGTTTAAGAGTTCTGAAGTGTAATTCCAATCGTGACTTCTGTACATATCAGCAATAAATATATACCACCAGTTAACTGTTACAATTAACATGGGGGCTCTTCGACAATCGGCCTGATGCGCACATATGTGAGAAGTGAGACTCGTACGGGGTGTATGGGTGAGTACGGGGAGCGATGGGTCTTTGAGCCCCTCCCTGCAGAACATCCTGCGGTGCCATCATCACGTAGAATTGGCCTTAAACAGAAACAAGGTTTGTTAAACAAAGCATAAACAGCCTTCATGGCACTGTTCTCGAATCATCCAACATCCATTAAAATTATCGATCCACTGCTGGTTGAAGGCCTCCCCACGACGTCGCCATCCCTCGTGGTCCTGCGATGCAATAATCCATCTCGCTCCTGCACATGAGCTGATCTCATCGATGCCTCTCCACGGTGGTTCTCCTCTAAGGCCTACACTCTCTTTTGGCTTGCATTCTATAACCAATCTCGTCCATCGGCCATCATCCTACCCTAGTGATGGAAATTGCCCAAGTCAACTTACTTTTCAATGTCCACTTCCCATTTTGTTCTCTTAACCGTGCGTTCCTCATTCTGTCAACTAACATAAGTGACGAGAGTCATCTGAAATGGTCTTGGCACTCAATTAATCAAACCCACACTGACCAGCTTGGTTAAGTATTTTCAAAAACCCCTGTGACAGATGCCACATGAAGAGGCCTTCATCAGACAGTGACCTGATACAGGACTGCACTCTTAATGCACTTCCTAAACAAGGGCACAATGTTTACATGAACATGTTGATACAGGGAAGCGTGAGCAAGTAACGTCTCAAGACAATGGAAAAGCCAAGTGCACGATACCATCGGAGGCTGGGCTGCCGGCTCCACCGAAGGGACTCTGGATCACGGCCTGCAGGGAGAGAGGGCACAACTGTTACGACAACGCCTCGCACGAAGGGGCAGGCAGCTTTCAATTGATCCACGCAAATACACGCGCGCCGCATGCTACGTACGCACACAACAAAAATTAACCAATGCGGTATCTAAATGCGACCGCATTCCAAGACGATTTACACACATGCGAACGTGTGTAAATTACCTGCACGGGATTCCAACCCATGCAGTGTACAAAGCCACACATCTATTACACGTGCACACACACCCACAATTGTGCTACATCCATACCAACACACACACAGACTTTGGTTTTATAAGTATATATAAACGGATTACATATTAAATTACAGCTGGAGTTCCACTATAAGGTTCACTGAAGAAAGATACTCTTTTGAAAATTGCGGTTAATAATAACATAATTACTTTTAATAGTTTCATTTATGCCATTATTGCTTCATACCATTTTTGCTTTCTTAATTCCGTTTTGCTTATATTGAACTGTTACCATAACAATTACCTATCTTGTCCCTATGTATAACAAAGTAACCATTAAAATGCATCACTTTGCGACATCTGTAGAATCATACTCTTTGGTTTTATTCGGTAAAGTCAGGTAGGTAAAAAAAATAAAATAACAAAAAATCACGACGTTTCGGCCACAACACAAGTGGCCTTCATCAGGTGAAGGGACCGGACTGTCCAGAGGACAGCACTGGAGTGAACACAGCGAAGCCCAGACCGCGTCCTTTAAGCTGTGTGGGAGGAAACAGAGCGCCTTGACAAAGGAGTTCCGCATACAAATTTGCATTTAATTGGCGGATTCTGCATCATGCACGACGACGAAGAGGGAACATGTTCAGACCGGCGAGGGGGCAGGGGAAGTTCACATAGTGTTGGTGTGAAGGGAAAATAAGCAGCTGCGGAAGTTTGGGATACCACTACTTGAAAAAATATACTGTACCATTGAAAATTAGTTTAATGTTTGGTTTGATTTAGAACATCGTTCCAGTGATTGCTTAATTTGAAACCATCCTCTCGGTTGAAATTGTGTCTGTGTTTGTAAATCTGAATTCCCTCGTGGACAAATCTCTGATAAAAACCGGTAGGTTTGCAGAGAACCTTGGTATCGGAGAAAACTATATTGTGATCACCCACAGCGTTGTAACAGTGATCAGCTACGGCAGAAGAATTCGTTCTGCCGTGTTTCAAATCTGATTTGTGCTCGCGAATTCGGTCAGAGATATGTCGTTTCGTCTCCCCGATATAGCAGTGACCACAGGTGCAGCTCAATTTGTAAACCCCGGGGTACTGTAAGTCAGGAATGACATCCTTTACGGATGGGATCAGGTCACGGATTTTGTGTACTGTATTGAACCGGACCAGGATCTTGTGTTTGTTTAGAATTTTGGAGATCTTTTTAGTAACGCCTGCTATGTATGGTAGTGTTATGGTTTTGATCAGAGTATCAAGTGGTTGTTTCTGTATGGAGGGAGAAACAGCTTGGCGGATGGTACGGTCATAGTATCCGTTCCTCTTGAGGGCCAGATGTACGTGTTTTAATTCACTGACCAGGTGGTGTTGGTCCGAAATGCAATGAGCCCTGTGGTATAACGTTTTGAAGAGATAATTATTTTGAATCGGGTGGTGGTGGGAATCAGGTTTCAAGTAGGAATCTGTGTGGGTGGGTTTCCTGTAGACAGAATGTCCCAATGAGCCATCAGGTCTCCTCTCAAACAAAACATCCAAGAATGGCAGCTTGCCATCTTCCATGGTGAATTTGATGGCGGGGTGTCTGGAATTGATGTGGTCTAGGAAAAGGTTAAAAGCTGGGAGGCCATGTGACCAACTGACAAAAGTATCGTCTACATATCTCTTCCACAGGGAAGGTCTGAGGGCGGAAGTCTGGATGGTGTCTGATTCAAATTTCTCCATGAAAACATTGGCTATCACTGGTGACAAGGGGGAACCCATGGGGGTACCCTCATTTTGTTTGTAAAAGGTGCCAATCCAAGTAAAGTAGGTGTTGGTGAGGTCGAACTTGTGATGAACTAAACGTCCCTCCCTAAAACCTTCTGCTGCAAGACCCCCTAGATTCTATGGTCTTCCCAAGATTCATAAAGAAGGCACCCCACTACGACCCATCGTATCCACAATCAACTCCCCTACCTACAGGCTAGCCCGTTTTCTGTCAGATACCTTGCTGCCTTTCACTGGCAAGACCACCTCAGCAGTACTTAACTCACCCAAATTGCTCTCTATGGTCAAAGACGTTGTACTGTCCCCTGACGATATCCTTGTCAGCTTCGATGTGGTCTGTCTGTTCACCAAGGTCCCAGTACCTGATACCATTGAAATAATTGAAAATTTGGTCCAACATGGACTAGACCCCGATACACCTGCGCTGGTTAGGCACTGCCTCACCAACACCTACTTTACTTGGAATGGCACCTTTTACAAACAAAATGAGGGTACCCCCATGGGTTCTCCCTTGTCACCAGTGATAGCCAATGTTTTCATGGAGAAATTTGAATCAGACGCCATCCAGACTTCCGCCCTCAGACCTTCCCTGTGGAAGAGATATGTAGACGATACTTTCGTCATTTGGCCACATGGCCTCCCAGCTTTCAACCTTTTCCTAGACCACATCAATTCCAGACACCCCGCCATCAAATTCACCATGGAAGTGGAGAAAGATGGCAGGCTGCCATTCTTGGATGTTTTGTTTGAGAGGAGACCTGATGGCTCATTGGGACATTCTGTCTACAGGAAACCCACCCACACAGATTCCTACTTGAAACCTGATTCCCACCACCACCCGACTTAAAAGAATTATCTCATCAAAACGTTATACCACAGGGCTCATTGCATTTCGGACCAACACCACCTGGCCAGTGAATTAAAACACGTACATCTGGCCCTCAAGAGGAACGGATACTCTGACCGTACCATCCGCCAAGCTGTTTCTCCCTCCATACAGAAACAACCACTTGATACTCCGATTAAAACCATCACACTACCATACATAGCAGGCGTTACTAAAAAGATCTCCAAAATTCTAAACAAACACAAGATCCTGGTCCGGTTTAATACAGTACACAAAATCCGAGAGGATGGTTTCAAATTAAGCAATCACTGGAACGATGTTCTAAATCAAACCAAACATTAAACTAATTTTCAATGGTACAGTATATTTTTTCAAGTAGTGGTATCCCAAACTTCCGCAGCTGCTTATTTTCCCTTCACACCAACATTACGTAAACTCCCCCTGCCCCCTCGCCGGTCTGAACATGTTCCCTCTTCGTCGTCGTGCATCATGCAGAATCCGCCAATTAAATGCTAATTTTTATGCGGAACTCCTTTGTCAAGGCGCTGTGTTTCCTCCCACACAGCTTAAAGGACGCGGTCTGGGCTTGGCTGTGTTCACTCCAGCGCTGTCCTCTGGACAGTCCGGTCCCTTCACCTGATGAAGGCCACTTGTGTTGTGGCCAAAACGTCGAGATTTTTTGTTATTTTATTTTTTACCTACGTGATTTTACCGAATAAAACCAAACAGTATGGATCCTTGCAGTCACGAAAGCTTCAAATCTAGAATCTGTAGAATCACCAATCCCTGATAAGCCAGTCCTCAACAGGTGAATCGACACGTCCCTTGTAATCCCTTTGCAAATGTTAAAATTGCTCAAGTGTATACACACACACACACCGGTGTTAAACATGGAAATGCTTCCGATCAAAACGGCCCCTATAACCAAGGGCACGAGATTCACTCCACCGCGTGTGTGTGTCCGCGTGTCTCAGCTCTGCCAGAGCCAACTTACCGTCGTCTGGCCCTCCCCTTGGCTGTCTACCTGCACCACACGGTACGTCACCTGCGAACGTCAAAGCGGAAAAGCGCCAACGCAAATTGTCACGTGCGATACAGCGAACGCAGCAAACTATTTGGGTTTAAAAATGCTTTCACGTTTCATTTGATACTTCATAACGCTTGCTTCGCCTTTCACACTTCGGGTTGCTTAGTGTTTTGAGTAAGAAATGTTAATTATTTACTGCAACATCATTGACCGATGCGATTGGTTATAATTTTCAAAGTTTTGAAAAATTAATTGGTTTTACATTAACAGGTTGTGCAAAAGCAGTTCAACAAAATTGGTTTACTGTCCTTTATGTAAACCATGACTATTGTATATTTCTGGAAACAAGACCAAAACTACTATTAACACGAAACATTCAAATTCACCACCACCACGGATATAAAGCGAAGTTGAAAATTAGCGGCAGATAACATTTATACGTTGTATGACTCAAAACTCCAGGCGGTCATAGGTGGCTGCATTGCTGTTTAAGTTCCGAGCAGCAGAGAGCAGTGCAGCAACATCCATTGTGATATTGTGCATCTAAACTCTGTCTTTACTGCTCACCTTCACTAACCCGCACTGATTAGCTTGGTGAAGTACGGTCAAATTAACTCCCATGCCCCGTAAGCGGTGGGGAGGCCCTCGTCCAGCAGTGGATGGATCAAAGGGCTGCACCTGTACACAACTAAACACGCAGCGTGCACGCGTGGACGCGCGCCCCTCACCTGGCCATCGCTGCTCTCAGTGCGGAACTGGTACTGTATGCTGGGGTCGTTGAACGCAGTGGCCTGTTGCACACTCGCGATCGCCACAGCCGTATGATCGTCGGCGCCCGATCCGTCTCCTGCGCTCGTCCACGCACATGCCCATCAGATGATGCACCACCAACAACAGCAACAGCCGCCGCCATTCGCCACTAAGTGGCGGTGACGTCACCACGCCGCTTTTGCCTCGGTATGTGCCCTTCAACGCCACGTGAAGTGTCGCCCACTGGCAGGTCACGAGACAGACCCAGGTGCCATGGCTTGGCTGAGATGACTGGCCGATGCACCACCTATGCCCCCTACTGTGCCAAGTAATGATGGATCACCACCTCTGCCACCCACAGAACGAGTAGTGTCGTTGCATGTGCTCACTCCCCCCCCCACCCTGCTTGCCTAAATCCTTGAGCTCAAGGTCAGGGTCGACCTGAACGTTTAGGGACCACAGCAGTCTCGTGGGAATTGCAAACCCCCACCCTCCCACCACAACATGTGCACACTTCAATCGTGGCTTCAATCGACTATTTAGCTGCAACACAAACACTCTTCGTGATTTGCACGGAAAGTTGAGTCACGTTTTTCGTGCATGCAGCATTATTTCAGTCATGCAGAGACGTTAGGTAAACCAGAGAAGCCTTACCCTCCTGCATTTGCAAAGATCCTTCGTCTCCGTCGTGACTTTTCTCCTGACTGCAAAAACATGTAACACAAGTCACCAACCACCACACAATCTCACCAGAATTGCCATCAACATCTTCCCACAGCGAGTTACCGTAGATTTCACATAGAATAAAAATGACGTCCCATTTACACGAATACTTCATCAAGAAACAGCTTGCGCTTTAAACTCAATTTTAAACGTTTCATTTGTTTCAAAACTGTCGCCACTCACTCACGAAGAAAATACAGTTTCTGAAAAACTACGCACGCTTTAAGTAATGTGGTAAACAGCAGCTTCCCAAAGCCGTGCCATGTGACGCTATCGAAGTCGCCAGGGGCTGCATTGCAGACTGGAAGATGTTGCAATCATGTGACTTCAAATCTCATAAATTCACTTGCCATGCAGACACCCAAAACTCGTTCAACTTTGTATTTATTTTATCCATACACGTCTGTTCTGTACATTCAAATTGTAATAGTTGTGCCAGAGAACATCGTGTATTCCAGAAACTAGGACGAATGTCACATTTATATTTTTAATGTCATATTTTTTTTCGAAGTTTTGTGTGTCGTGACACGTCGTTGAGCGAATTTGTAAATGTGTATCTTTCTCTTTTTTAACAATGCGGCAGTTTTACATGCAATGTAATGTGAACATACCCAAGAGCTCAACGTGCCAAGTCAGTGGCAATTATAGAGAAATACGGGCAATTTAAATAAAAACATAATAAAAAGGAGAGACAATGCCAAGAGTAACGCTTCAAGTTATGGCCGGGTGGATTCAACATTGGTCACTTCCTGTGGAACCCAGATTTGTCAATCCTGACAGTTCATATTCAGCCAGCATCCCTTAACGCTGCAAAACAAAATCACCGAAGCAGTGAGCCACATTGCAGAAGTTGGAATTCCAATAAAATATTTTGCAAAAGTTGACCACTTGAGAGTGAAGTCAAAGCGTACATTTCTGAAATATGTAAAAAATGTCTGCAGCAGCTGTTTCTGCAAAAAAAATTCTCCTACTGAGGCTGGGCAAGCGTGAAGATGAGTTGTGAAGTCTTCTCGGTGGAAACATTTATGTAAACTTGGATAAAACGTCTACAAAAAGATGAATATAACGGGATCCAAGGTGCTACCAAATCATGCCAACTTGACCGCTAAGCTCTACCCTCTCACCCCTTCTTTAAGAAGTAACAACCGACCGTATCGGCAAACATTGATCATCAGACACCACTAAGCAAAGTTTTGGATAGGCGGTCCTATAGGCTTGCTGCTAGTACTAGGCATAAAGCGGGCGATAAGAGTTGTCAGGAAAAATCCATAACCAAAACAACACTCCTGTTGCTTTTGGCATGGCTCTACAGTTTGACCAACACGGTGGACTGTGGTGATGTGACCGAGGGGGTTAACAGCTTGGTCTGCGGAGTTTGCACGCAAAGCCTATCAGGCTTTTTTGTTGTTCTAGTTTTCCATTCTGCACCAATTATATACCAACAAAAAACAATTCCATTTGTATTCGAGAACTTCTTACAAAGCCATTTTATTATTTGGGAATCTCAACAATAACACGGGAATTTTTCACTTTGCGTTGCCCTTAAAAAATCGCTTCTTAGCTCAATGGGTTTTACTCGGGGAAATAAACTTCTGTACTTCTTCTGTAATAAGCCAGCAGTGACACTTATGGGCCATAACCATGACATCCTTCAAGGGACAACTCATTTGCTAAATGTACCACTAGGTAAACTAGGGGTTAGATTCGTGCCTATGTTTTTAATGAACCCTCACAGATGGGCCCGACTGATCTGCAAAAAAATGTTAGGTGCTTTTTTAAGCAGTCATTGGTGATGGGGGGGGACCATTAAGCTAGCAACTCGTGGGATCCTAATTGCATTTTGGGTATAATTAAGGAGTCTCAAGATCTGCCATGTCCTAACAATGCCACCTTATTAGTGCCAAAGCCAGCCATCCACCTCTAACACGGCAGGAATTTCCAAGTGCACGTCACCAATGATGACTATAACCTCGAAATGCCTCCCTTTTCATGAGATTCCAATACGGATTTGGAATCCACTCGTTTACATAAAAAAGGTCATTCATGAGTTTATCGAAGAGTAGATTTTTTTGCACAGTACTGCTATTTAAATATCACAATAAACGCAGTCACAAATATAAACTTCAACAAACATTACGCTTAAACATCTCATGAAGAAACATATCATTAATCCACTAGGTACATGCAGGCAGAAGAAATGTTATATCGCCAAGCCCTAAAAAACAGTAAGTGCTCAACTACACGTGGGAGATTGATGTGATGTGGTTTTAACGTAAATCCATTGACTATTAATAATATTAGGATTTAAATTACTTTAGTCAGGGTATGGGCCTACCTTGTTTGGGTCAGGATTATTGTGATGATGGAGTTGGGTTTAGAAGTCAAGGCCGATTTACATAAACTACCCATGTGTTTGGCCAAGGCAGAAATCAATATCATTACAATGTCGCTGGAACACCATCTCTTCATTGCAGCAAAGCAGTGAGGCCAACAGGGCTTTTAAACAATCAACTAAGCTCGAAATTAATAAGTCAGACTCTCAGATAGGACTAGTCTGTTAAACATTTCACATGTAATTTAGTGCCAAGTGTGTGTTTGTATATAAAATGTATGCACATACTGTGTGCTTATCAGTTGAGCAGCACAATTACAGACCAAGTCTGCACAAAGGCCGCAAGGCTGCATAGAGGTTTGATGTTTAATCTTTGGTTACAGACAAGTCGTGCATTTGCCAAACACATAATAATGGTCGTGGCTGCTTAGTGTGGCTATATCCATTGGCCAAAACGTGACGGTTATAGCCTCGAATGCACACATGTCAGTTCACCTATGCAGATCTACATAACATAGCCCTGTCAAACCAATGCTGGACGAGTGCCTCACACCATGCAGATCATGGGGGGATTATTTCACCATACTGGTTATTGCTGAGAGCACAGACGTGGAAGCATAGACGTACACGTGGGTTTTGCCGCACTGCCCTCTGCTGCACACTACATAGCCCTATTGCCTATGAAATATGTTATACATGATCATCAATCCGAACACTAACCAAGCTCACGACCTTGTCAGATGCCGTGCTATGCCTAGTTTATTCATGCAAAGCATTCACTCAAGAGACGGCTCCGGCAGTTTGTCCATTCCGACAGCCCTGTATATATAGAATAATCCAGTGGGCATCCCTGTAATGTGTCCCTTGAGTCAAGAGAGATGTACCCATGGGGTTTATTTTCTCCAGTTTATTCTCTAGTCACATCCACAGTAGAACTGTACAGTGTAGGCAGGTAGTTTATAATTAGTGTGTAATCATATACCTATAGGGTTCATGTAAGATATCCCTGGCGTATCTATTTGCAGGGATAACCCTGTAGTCTATTCCCTACACTGCAGTATACTTTTCTCGAAATATCTCTGGAGAGAATCTGTGTAGATATTTCCCCAGCGTATCTCTGGAGCAAATGTTGGTATACATTTTTGGCAAATGTAGATAATTAATCTTTCGCAATTTATCTCTGTTGGATATCTTTAGGTAGGTATTACGACTGCAGCATATACTGAAGACCAAGTCTGCACAAGGGCCAGCCATGGTTTACGCAGTGGTTTAATATTTGATTACAGGCGAGTCGAGCATTTCCCAAACCAATAAGACTCTCAGCAGATTGACATTAGCCAAAACCTGTCCCGTAAACCCACGCCAAGATCTATTTAACGCGTACCCCATCGGTGTATGTGCGCGTCTGTACGCTGTACCGTTAGCCCATAATATATTGCGCCGTCACTCAGCCTCCCCCCTAAAACCCCGTGGTTTGTGTGGCCACACACCGCAGTCATCACGCACACACGTGCTCCTCGCCTCTCGCTGTGGGAGGAGGCGCCCACTCGCGGCTCTCACTCACCCGCTCGCCTCCATGCCTTGCTCCAACATCTCCATGCGGCTCCGGAGCCCCGGCAAATATCGACTTTGAAAAGGAGAAGGCCCGGTCTAACGGCGCCGGGCCGCGCCGGGCCCGGTTAGGGTCGGTTAAGGGAGGGTTGGAGGAGTTTTTTGTTGTTGTGATAGCGAGAGGTGTAAGGGTAGGGGGTAGACAAGCCGGGCACGTAGCCCGCGTGTGCCGGGTAGGGCGTCCAGGCGAGGCCGGTGCTGCGGGTTGGGCCCTGCTGACAGGAGGGCCCCGAGTAAAGTACTCCCGAGGTCCGGGTCGAGGTGACGGTGCGGGTAGCGACGAATTTGGTGGCCCTGAGGCGGGCTAGGGGAGAAGGTCCCGGGCCGGGCAGGCGGCCGGTAGCCGAGTCGGGGCCGCGCGAGTCGGGGCCGGGCAAGGCCCGAGTCGCGACGGGCGACGTCGGGTTCGGGATTGGCGTTTTAAAGGACGGCGAAGAACGGGGATAGGGTTACAGTGGGGTAAATTTATAGAGCTTATAGGTTTGGTGGGGGGGGGAAGGGAGAGCGGGGTAAGAAAAAATAGAGCGGGTTGAGGTTAGTCAGGGGTAAGTAGCGGCGGGCAAGGGTGACTTGACAGGGTCACAGCAGCCGAGACTGTGTCGAGCAGAACAAGGTTAGCAGGGGTGGTTGTGGGGGGGGAGGAGGTCAGACAGCAAAGCACAAACGTCACAAAGCGAACGAGGCCGGAGTAAATTAGGTCACTGGGTAAATTATGTCAGGCCAAATGTAATCCCTCAAGGCAGGTCAGGTGAAAGCCGGCGACGGGCAATCAGGGGGGGGAAAGGGGAAGCCGAGGTGAGGGTAAAAAGAGGGCCAGGTCGGGGGTAAGACGAGGCCAGGTGAGACGGGAGCAAGGTGAGGCCGAGTCCGTGGGTCGGGGTCGGGGGTAGAGAGAAGCGCACGCGGGCTAACGCGCAAGCCAGCACCGCGGCGCGCGTCTGTCGCGCCAAGCTCGGTGAGAAGGCTGGTGGTCGGGGATGCTTGGAGGGGAGAAGAAGGACTGCCGCTGGTCGCGGTCACAGAGGCGGTGGAAGAGAGGAGGAGGAGGAGGCGGCAGCGGCGGCGTTGTTGTTGTTAGCGGCGAGCCACGGGGGTAGGCGGCCCCGTCCCGCGCGGCCCCGGCCCGGGCCGGGCTTTTGAATCGCGTTCCTCCTCGCGGCGTTGATCACGCGGACACAACACGGGGTCATGTGAGCGGAGACGCCCGCCCGCCACCACCACCAGCGCCAATATGGCCACGTGAGGAGGGGCGGGGAGACGACGACGACGCGCGGACCCCCTTCCTCCTCCTTCCTCCTCCTCCCTCCTGCTCCCTGCTGCCTTCTCCCTTCCCCTTCCTCCTCCCCGCCACTGGCGTCGCTGCCGCCGCCGCTACCGCCGTCGATCGCCGTCCCCTCCCCCGGCTTCTCCGCGAGGGCGGTCGGGGAGGGGTGGCGTGGTGAGAGGGAAAGTGCGGAGCGGGAGTTTTCGTTTTGTGTTCCGCGCGACGGAATGGATTGAATTTTTTTGATGTTGACGGTTTTGCGTGAGACGAGGCTATTTGTATTGAAAGCAAGTACATTTGTATAGGTTCAACACAGATGACAATTGTTTAAAGGAAAAAAAAAACTTGTTCCGATTTTTTTTCGTGCAATTATAAACACACCGTGGACTTTAAAGGGAACAAAAAAATCGATGCAATTAGGTGGCGTTTCGGACACTTGTCTTTTTATTGCACATTTGATGTGTTATGAAGAAGAGATGTCCCGAAACGTCGCATATTATATTTTTGTTCATTTTAAGGTCACAACGATGTTATTTAAGAACGCAACAGTGTCCCCATGATTGTCAAGTATTATCTTGCGTTCAATTTAGAGCGGTGGTTCTTAAACCTTTACTGCAACCTTGCAATTCTCAATCGTAAAATAATTGTATAACGCTAATAAATACATCGGATTTTATTAAACTTACGTGGCCCGTGCTTAATTTGTGTGGTCGATTATTTACGTTGTTAAACAAAATCATTTGAAGCGCTGTCGTCCCGACAGTTCTGTTCCTTCACCCGAAGAAGGCTACTTGTGTCGTGGTCGAAACGTCGTGAGAATTTTATTGTCTTATTTTGTCTTATCGTTTTATTCTCATTCTACGTGACTTTACCGAAAGAACAAAGAAGATAAACAAAGTCTGGCCATGACTGGGGACCCCCAGAGAGGGCATCTGGCACCACCAGGGGATGCGTGCGTCCCAGGTTAAGGACCCCTAATTTAGAGGGTAGAGTATGGGGAGGGGGGGTCAATCTTGATTTGAAACTTTCGTGACTGCAGGAATCCATACTCTTTGGTTCTTTCGGTAAAGTCACGTAGGTAGAAAAATTGTAATAAAACAAAAATTATAGATCACGACGTTTCGATCGCAACACAAGCGGTCGTCCTCGGGCTTTCCAGCTCAGACCCCGCTTGCTTGCCCATCGCCACATAAATAACCTCTTGTTGTCACAGCTCTCTCGCTGGTTCAGCAGTTTCCACTGCTGGATGATTTGCCCGAGGACGACCGCTTGTGTTGCGATCGAAACGTCGTGATATATAATTTTTGTTTTATTTTCTTTTTCTACCAACGTGACTTTACCGAAATAACCAAAGGTTATGGGGGGGGGGTTGTATAAATAAAATAGCAGGGTGGCATTCAATGCGAGGATTACCCGTAGTTTTAAAAATTATTATTAATTTATACGCACCCCAAACTTTAACAAAAATAACTCGACGTGCGATGTTGGGTATCCAACAACGAAGGAAACAGACCTCCGTTGTCTCAGCACATATTTTGTAATCCAGGATAGATGTATAATTCACACTTGTGGATTTTCAGGTTCGAGAAATGTTGATCTGTTAAAGCCGACCCCCTAGTAAACGCTGAGCCAACAACATTATTAGCTCCCAATCTTACACGTCTACTGGGAACAATGCGATGCGCTTACAATGTTTTATTTACGTAGACATAACGGTGTTCTTATGGTCGTATATGCATTTATAAATGTATTTTTAAAAACGCAAATTGTTATTTATGCTAATCAACACAAACATATGACATATGAAAAACGATTTAAAAACTGGTAACCGATTTATCCGCAGTAACCCGTCTCCCCACATTGTGCCCTTCTGGGGGTGCATCATTTCACGAGCATTTGTGTATACAAGCTGATGGGATGTGTTAAAAAAGACAAAAAAACTTCTTATTTTACGGAGACCGACATGCAGCGAGTGATTTTTGTTATTTTATTTTTTAGCTACGTGACTTTACCCAATAGAACCAAAGAGTATGCAGCGAGAAGTGATTATATTGTCTTTGACCTGGTATATTAAGGATTTCTTGCTCCAGTCCTAAGATTTCTGGCTCCAGTTACAAGAATCCGCTCCGCGTTTTTCTGCTCGCCGTCAACGCGCGGACTATTTTGTCTCCGCGCACGCGTTTCGTTTGCTTTTCCCCGAAGGCCCGCGCGCGCGCGCTTAAAGCCAGCGTTTATTTCTCTCGGGAGAAATATATATTTTTTAAAAACCACACAAACATATATGCTCCGTATAATTTCGCCGGCGAAGAAGAATCATCATCAAGCGCTCAAATTCACTCTGGACCTGTTCGCGGTCGCGTTAGTCAGTTTGACGGCGTTACGGAAGTCCAACGAGCGCGGCCGCGAGACGCAAATGGCGCTGGGGGGCGGTGATGCGGCTCGGCGGGGGCGGTGATGCGGCTCGGCGGGCTGCGCCGTGCACCCCGCGCGCACTGCGCAACAAGGCCCCCGGGAGAGAATTAAAACAAAACAAATGTTACATTTGTTTTTGAGATATTAACGGCGCGTATCTAAAGAGTGAAACGCAATTGACGATAACGAACAAAAGCCTTGGAATAACTGTACAGTCCTTAACAACAAAAAAACTGGGGGACGTCCGGAATGAGAAAGCGCGGGAAAAAATACCTCTGGTACGAGTTATCGCCTTAATCGTTAACTGTTCATTAAAATGTACAGACCACTCACAATCTACGGCTGCTTTTATTTTCTTCTTTAAGGTTGCGTCTGTCGACCCAGGTGTGGAATTCCCTCACGAAGCAAAGACGGTGGTTGTGTGATCGCCTGCACGAATGCGGCCACTCGAGTCGAGGTTTTGTCGTCGTCGGTTTTCCCGCAGATTATTTGAAATGCGTTTTTCAATTCTCTTATATTTTAATCCACGGATTATCCCATACCTGTCAACGCATTCGGTTTTACCGTATTGTTGTAGAGGGGAAATTGCGTTCTCAGGTCCACACGGCGGACAGCCGTTTCAATACGGGCAAAAACTTTGTGTTTTTTTTCCCATTGTAATGGGACTTTGTAGGATGAATGTTGGAAGATTTATAAGGGGGCACGGGGTGACCAATAAGGTCTGAATTGGTCTGTAATAAGGCGAGGGCACTGATAAGGGGTTGACGGGTATGATTGACGCATTCATTCTCTTCAGGTTCGAGTTCACAATCGTATGGTCTGCCTAACACAAAGCACTTCGAATGGATTTTCTCTCTGCCTTTTCAAAGAGGTAAACCGAGTACAGAACCTAAGTGTTTAAGGTCACCGTACATGATTGCATTTAAACACTCTTTAAGTGAAATGTTCCACTTTGTTACAGTTCCCTCTTTGTGAGGAATGCGACAGGTCAGCCTCAAACTCTCGCCTCTTCGCACCAATTCGGCAACAGGGTTACATCATGACAATTCGAGTTTAAACCACGCATGCATCTCACGAACAATTTTACAGAATGCTCCCGCGATGGGTATGTTTTTTTTTACCCCCCCTCCCCTTGTGATAATTGTATGTAGTTTAGTCAACAACACGACCAAATTACTGTTTTTTAACTACTAAATTTTAACTACTAAATTGTACCTCATGCTGCTAATTAACTCCCAATAATTGTTAGTCCTCAGCCCGCAGTAGGGATCTCACGTTGGGAGCATAGCCTCTACAAAATTAACGTATACAAATGATCTGTAAGGTAAACCAGCTTAATGGTTACAACTCCCAATCCGAACTGGAAATTAGCCTGACACCACCAACACAATACACTTTGCCAACAATTCACTGGCTGCCTTCAGGGACTGGATAAGCGGTGGTGGCTGAAAGGTTTGGTGGTGGGTGCGGAGGCTATATCACTGTCAAAGTCCTCGTGATTTTTGCCAGCATGACCACATTTTTACCTCGCACTGTTCAGGAGAAAATCCACTTGCATTCTTGTTTCAGAATATTCCACGACATTGCACGTAATTTATTATGCGATGCTGTGGTAAATAAAGGATGATGCAAAGCAGTCAAACTCTATTTTAAAATTATTGAGTCTGAACCAATGTTTTCCAACAGCATTTAAACAGCAAACTGAAAACACATGGGAGATTGACAAAATGTTTTGATATAATGAAACAGACACGATGTTTTTTGCTGGCTAAAAGATGGAGGGCCTATCTTAAAATGCATCACATCTGAAGCCCTTGCCTAAAAATGCTGTGTAGATGCTACCAGTCAAAAATGTGAAAGGCATTTTGTTTCATTGACAAAAAATGTCACATCTTAAAAGGCTCTCATCACTTGCTGGGCAAGAAGGGTGCTGGTATCCGAATATTTGTTACTGAGAGCTGTTACGAGTTACATGCTTCAAGTTGGTCAGTACTAAAAAGATACACATTTGTGATCTTTAAACACGTTGCATTTTAATATAAACTCAAGGATAATGGCAACGCTAAACATAGATTGCAACGTATGTTGCAGATGATAAGAAATATTGAGAGATCTTTGTTATTCATGGAATATTTTGGCAAAAGTAACACTGCGCGAACATTTTGAGCATCGGCTTTTGGTTATGCAAGTGAACTTAACGATGAAGGGTTTTTGTGTCTCGTCATCTTGATATGCTCGAACAAATCAAGAGCAATGTGCACACTCAACTCAAATGAAAAGGAACAGCTGAAACATGCCAGAGTAGCCCATTTGGTGGCTTTAATGTAGAGTACTGGATTGTAATTTGGCAGAGATTTTAACTTATACGCTGCCAATCGAGGAAAACTAATGGTGCAAATGAGTATGAGTGGCAATCAATGCACAAAAGGGGAACGTAAACCATTCTATATGATTCAACTGTGCGGTAGATATACGCTCAATGCTAATAAAGATTCATATGGACTGTGAATCCAATGCAGGGTATATTATCGCATCAACTTTATTTGTCTAAATGACAACATCCGATTACAAATAATGGCATCAGACCACAAAAAAACCAAAGTGACTAACAGCACTGTGGGTGGTTGCTTAGTGTCTGCTGGAGCCAAGGCACGTTTTAGGCCCAGTAGCCCCAAACAGCTGCTGTGGGAATCGGATCCTCAGTCCGTGTGTTGGTAAGCACTCGCCATCGCTCCTGTCAAGCAGAGGACAACGTTCAACATTTCTGTTGGGCACAGCAGAAAAAAAACACCCGCCAATGGGTACTAGGGTCATTAAATGTTGAGCAATATTGACAATACTGGCTCCTGAAAAAAAGAAATATATTAGTTGGAAATTTGTGGCAAGGAAACGACGACAAAGCATTTGGAATTATATACAGTACCTTAAACTCTTTTGGGTCTTTTCCCCTGATGAGTGCCTTCCTGTTTATAACCAATTGGGGGGACCCATTTGAGGAACAGTACTGCTTTAGCAAGGTAGACTGGGACAAACAAATACAAAAAAATATTGGACAACCAATAAATGATGTGCTAATTTAAATGTGAGAAAATTACTCTACAAAGTGCGTTATGGTAATAACACGATTTATTCTGAACTAAGTCATAAAAACGTGGCACCTTTAAAATCCAAGTCAATGGCAAAGATGGTCCTGACATCTGTTCATTCACGGATTTATTTAAATTCCTTATAGAGAAAAACAAATCCAAGCCAAAACATCTGAGGCACATTACTAAATGCATATTGAAAATGATAATTTTTATTTTATTTAAACGTCACAATTTTATCAATGACCTGCACAATTGATGGAAAAACACTCAAGCTATGAAGTGACAGTAGATTAGATCCAAGATGAGACTGCAATGATTCAACAATGTGATATGACCTATTACCTGCCAAGCGAAGTGCCTGCACAAATTGTTGCTTGACATACAGGTTAAATTAAATCGCTAATGTAAGTTCTGGTCAAAAGTAAATTGTACTTGTAATGATTTAAAATATTAACCAGGAAAGAACGGGTATTTAAGACATTTCAATCATGTAATTTATCGTAACATTCCTTGAAAAAGAGACATGCACCTCAAAATGATAATAAAAGTTCTGTGAACCATATTAAAGTTCATTGGTGGCCCTGAGAAAGTGGCTTAAATGTCACATACCTATGACAAAACCAGTATCTCCATAAGACAACCACTATTAATGTCCTAAAATATTGAACCAATTTTATCAAATGCAAATAGACAACGGATTGGGATTTCACTCACAATGTGATATTTTTGGGGGCGGTGGCATTCTGTCAATAACAGCCACCTATATTGCTTAACCATTCTCACCTTGTCTACACAACAAGGGGCCCACGGCCAAGGTCAAAATTCCCAATTCATGTACCTCTGACAATCAGTTTTGGTTTACTGGCCCTGGGTGCTGGTTATTCAGCATACCATTTACAAAATCCTAGCAAGTTGACACGAGTCCCGTTTCAAAATAACACAATGGATGAGCGTGGACACCATTCCATCTCAAAAGGCTTTCCACTCTTATGTCAAATAAAGTAACCGAACCAAACTATGAAAATCCCACTGCAGTTGCAGAGGTTACATACAGGGACAGCGGTGTGTGGAGGGTATGAAGTGCGACAAACCATGGCGTCGTCGCTCATATCCGTCCGATTTCTCGCAGCTTGGCCACCAGCTGCTCGGTGGTCTCCACCTTGATGCCGGCCTGCCGCTGGGGTGGGTCCTCTACGGACAAAATTTCCACCCGCGATGCCATGTCCACACCTAGATCCTTCGGGGTGACCATGTCAATCTTCTTCTTTTTCGCTTTCTGTGAGCACGGGAAAAAGCCAGAGATACGTTTAAGGATTGCTTCTGAATGCCAATTTAGTACACGTTAGTTCTGAGGTTAAAATCCTCGGGAACCACAGCCTACGCTAAAACTAAATTTTCTTCGCGAAGTCGTATGTTCTCATTTGTAAGCAATGGGTTTTTTTTTATGTTTTACAGTAGGTATATAACGATTTATTGATTAATAGACTAAAAGTGGTTGTTCCACTCAAGATGAGCACATCCAATCGAGTAGAATTTACAAAAATGATATTCTCATGTTACATTTAGAAGAGTGAACAAAACTGATGAGACCAAACCATAAGAAATAATACAAACGAGACAGTAAAGACAGATAAAAAAGGATAAATTATTTTAAACCGCCAATCACGACAATTTATTGAATCACGTGGAGTGGGTGGTGATGGGGCGGTGAATCATCTGCCTATTTCACTATTTTACAATTGAAACTGACAAGAAGCAGTATAATGATGGCAGGCCTCAGCAGGTTGCTTTCGCCAGAGCGAGATTACCATGATGTTGGGCAGGGTGGCGTAGCGCGGTTCGTTGAGCCTCAGGTCCGCTGTGATCACCGCCGGCATGTTGATCACGATCGTCTCCAGCCCACCGTCAATCTCGCGTACTACCTTCAGCTTGTCACCCTCCAGGTGGATTTCAGACGCAAACGTGCCCTGCAGATAGCAAGAGCAACATGGGTGCTGGGGTTACGGCGAGGGTGGAACGACTGATTAATTAAGCTCACAGTACACGAATTGACTGAGTGTTTATCCGTATAATAAGCTGTACGTAACAACCAACATCTACTTGCATTTGTAATGCACCCATAATTTAACAAGTGTATTGGGTTACCACTGCAGCTACTCGAGGTGCAGGCATTCTTCAGTGTGAAATAGAATATTTTTTTTTATCAAAGTGGGACCCTGAATCACGACAATTAATCGATTCACCAGGGAAATTAAACATTCTAACTGGTTACTATCATCTTTCCTTTGTTCTCATCTCTTCAGAGAGACTTGAAATCCCAACATCATTACTGTTTCAAAACAGTTTGATAACATTGCATAAATTAAAAAAAAAATTGGTGGAAAATATAAAATGTAGGTATGCATATAATGTAATGTTATCACATTTTTGTTAATTAATGACATGCACTCAGAGACAGCACTGACGCGACATCGAGGTTGCAGTACCTGAGGCCAGTCCAACAGAGCTGCAGTCATCTGACCTGTCTCATTACAGTCGTCGTCAATAGCCTGTGGAGCAGACACGATTATGCTGACTTGAGCGACTGAATTCCATAAACACACAAATGACTTAACACCAGTATAACAGCTCTTCCCGCGGCCATATTACATAATACACAACTCATGCAACACCACCACGGATCTTCCATCAACAGCAGCGACAACATTTTTAGACCATGGAGCACAGCAAAAACTGGCACCATTTGAGGAGGCCAAACTTTAGGTGTATCACTTGAGATAACAAAACTCCGTTGGTATGGATTTTAATTAATAGACAAAAGTAAATTGTGCAATTATACACTTATTTTAAACATTACACAATTCACTTTTATGAAACAAACAGTGGAGGGGGAATGGGGGGTGGAGCAGTTGCGCAGTGTTTAGTGCAAGAAAAATGAGTTTGATTCCTGCTATCACTCCCATCGGTAACGACTGGTCAAGTATGGTCAATGGACTGCTGCAACCAACAGTGCGGAGAAACGTTCATCCAGCAGTTCAATTGACTTTGGACTGTACGTTTATTTTTTTAAACACGTAGAATTTATCACTTTAGGTTGCAACTGACAAGTGATATATCCGACCTCCGCAGACAGAATACAAGAGCGCTGCAATGTTTCACTTCAAACTCCTGTACGACCGCCACACAGGTACAATGAACGCAAGCCACTCCATCATCCTACCTCATGCCGCCTCCACGCACCTGTTTACCGAGGATCACGAGATTGACGTCCTCCTTTTTGGCGAGCGCCGCCAAGATCTTGGAGACCTGCAGGGGCCCCATGGCCTCGTACTCCTTGCCCGACACGTTCACGTGGATGCCCCGGTCGGCGCCCATGGCCAACGCCGTGCGAATCGTCTCCTGGGCAACTCGCACGCGCAACCCGGCGTCGCCTATTAAACCCAGTTCGCCTGGTAAGAGCGCAGCGGAGGAGCGGAAATTGAGCCCAGCAACGAGTTTCATTCACGGCTATGGCTAACGTCAGCGGCGAATTGTCTGAACTGACCCTTCAGGCCTCGTTTACCGATCCACGCTGACTAGGGTAGTGGAGTATGGTCAACCCCCATGGCATGAGGAGGCTTTCATTTAGTAGTGGATTACACTCGGAAAGAGGAGCTGCGCCGGTCGAGAGCACGAATCTTACATTGCATGAGTTAATGTATAATTTCCACCAAACCATGAAGCCTTTTTCCAAGGTTTTCATCCACCACCAAAAACAATATCAACACCAAAATCGAAAAGCATCCACAAAATGAACAGATAATATGTTCCACTGTGGAGGGGGAGCAAACAGCACGCTCGCCAACAAATCGCAAGCCCTACCCCGAACCCGTATGAACCAGCGAATCGGCGACAAGTACTAACTCTCTCATTTACTAACACATTCCTGCGGAGGGAGCTGGTAGGAACGTTGGGTTGCTCGGTCAATGGCCAGGGTCAACGGCGGCGTGGTGTATTCCGCAAATATGTTTGACTGTGAGGGCGGGCACAAGCCGGCGTGACTAGGTTAAAAGTTGAGTTTTATAAGGGCACCACGGAGTGACCAGCCCCTCCCCACCCAGCCCCTCCCCACCCTCCCCACCCAGCCCCTCCCCACCCAGCCCCACCCCATCCAGCCCCTCCCTACCCTCCCCTCCCCACCCAGCCCCTCCCGACCCTCCCCTCTCCACCCAGCCCCACCCCTCCCATTTTTGGATGCACAACGGACATACACAATAATCCCCTGTGGGCTGGTGTAACCAGGAGGTTCCTACCAGTATAACCCTACTCCTAACCAATCAGCAGCCCGCCATTGTTACTATCCCTCTCACTGACCATACCCCTGTTCCTGTTGTATCGGAAGGGTCCCGTTCCACTGTTAGCTTTTAAGCTTCGGCGTTCACAGCACTTGCATCCCCTGCGAAGTGCATGTGTCACGACCGCATGTGGGGTGGGGGTTGGCGGCACCATCGCGGCTTCCGTACCTGGCACTGCTGGGGACCACAGCTCACGGCCACGATCTCCTTGGCCAATTTCTTCTCCTTGAGGCGGACGGCCTCCTCCATGGCGATCTCGCAGAATGGGTTCATGGAGTGCTTCACGCCATCTGTCACCACGCCGGTCTTGTCGGGCTTCACGCGGATCTGGCGAAGCGTGGCAGCAGGTTGCACACACGGCTTATAGAGGGTCCACACCGGCCACTCATCATTGACAGGGCCCACTAATGGTTATAAATGACCGACAAATGTAGTATGTGGTAAGTACAACGGATATTTGGAAAATATGCTAAATAGACATAAGTTAAACACCAATGTTTGAATTTTGCAACTCAAAACACGTATCGCGACAAACCGAAAATGGCCACCACAGCTGTTGTAGGATGAAGCTGTGAAGGCCCTTTAGCCCAAAACCTTTCATAGGAGTCGCACTAACTGTGCAGCAATCGTCATGATTTTCATCAGCTGGATTAACGTCAAAGCTGACAATTCCACTTCAGGATTGCTACATTAGGGCCATCCATTTAGTACGTACGCATGGAGGGGGGAGGGGGGAATGAAGCCTCGATATTTGTCTACATTGGCCTTCAAATGAGTTAGATAGTCCGGCGGTGGACCATCTGTTTGTTTAAACACGTTAATATTATTAATCCTTGATCGTTTCTGCGTGGATTAAATATCGGTCGTTCTATAGGATTCGGGGGGGCGGGGGGGTGTGTCAAGCGTACATACGCAGGTGGGGGTGTAAAAAGTACGGGTGCGTACATGGAGGTGGGCAGGGGTCAGGTTATGACAGATTTTTGCGTACGTACTAAATGGATGGCCCCTTAGCTTTTGCACCTGATTGTAGAATATTCTTTAAAGATTAATGTTTTTCCCCCCGATAAATTGTATTTTTTACTTGTGTTGTTTTTTTGTAAACTCACAAGTGAAAGGAAGATTCGAGTTATAGAGGGGAAGATAGGGTATACACTCACTGGATTTCCATGTTAATAGTATTTGTGTTCATGTTTATAAACGGCAGCTGACCTAAGGCAGGGTTTAAACAGCACACCGTAAATAGGTCGCATTTACTTAAGAGCATATGCTCAGCGCCTGTGATCTGTACGCAGATACCCAATACAACAAGGTGATTCAAGATTCTCTCCGACACCAATCCTCATGCTCCACCACAATTTAAGTATCCATAATTGCAAATCATCACGAGAATGATTACAACATGCGGTGACTTACTTTGCATGAAAAAACTACAACAGTGAACGAATGAAGGTGGCCCCGTGCATGGTGAAGCATCAGCACTGAAATTTTAGTTTGTTGTCCGTCCCTAACACCGATTAGCACGGTTGCCTAAGTACAGTGCGAAAAAAGTTCAACATAGATTGTAAATGCCCAGACATTAAGTTAATACTTTCATTGAAACATGACCACATTGACAGGTATAGTGACAAGTTTAGCAAGCCAGGTTCGACGTTAAAATGCCGATAATGGCATCTACGATTCAGCAGGTGCAGCGCGGATGCAGCAGCTCTCAAACAGTGTGCGCTGCTGCCCCTGTCGTGTCCTCTAGGCCTGGCAACTCTTGTCCTCGCCAGCTACCCAGTACGTAGTTGCTACCAGTGCCAAGTGCAGGAACGTGATCCAGAGATGGGCAGTTAGACAAATTACGCAACTTCAGTCAGTTTTAAAGTAACCATAGTCCTACATGTGTGATGTTATTTATAAGGAAACTATATTTTAGAAGGTACGGCTCGTTTCTGGAATGAGTCGATGGTTTTGCATGCACATAAAACAGAATGCATCATCATCTCAGCGTTGATGAAAATTGCCTGAGTACATCTGAATGCCATGGTATTTTCTGAGCAATTATCCCTAACCAAGATGGGTGGACAACTTACTTCTATCAGCATGACAGTTCTCATTGGTTGAGAATAATATTCCCAAAACGCCACTTCACAAATATATGAATTTTAAAGTGTCCGAGAAGTACAGTATGTCGGAAATCGAGTAATGGTTGCTTCTGATGTGACTCAAAGGGTCGAAACGAATAATATATCTATTTAGTACAGCATTGCGTGATGTGGCACATTTAGCTCCATATATTATATTTGCTTTTTTTAACCACTTTTGTACAGCGGCAGGGCCAACAAACCCCATATTGCACGTTTAGCCTTAAAAAAACTGTTGAGACGAATGCTGCTGGTAAGCACTTATTTAGAGGTCGGTGTGGCCAGAACCACGGCGGGCTGATTTTATTGTTTTATCAGTGCTTCCACCCCACACCAGGTACTTATTTAAGGCTGAGTCGACCTAAGTGAGCCTCAGCCAGGTTCGACGTTAAAATGCCGATAATGGCATCTACGATTCAGCAGGTGCAGCGCGGATGCAGCAGCTCTCAAACAGTGTGCGCTGCTGCCCCTGTCGTGTCCTCTAGGCCTGGCAACTCTTGTCCTCGCCAGCTACCCAGTACGTAGTTGCTACCAGTGCCAAGTGCAGGAACGTGATCCAGAGATGGGCAGTTAGACAAATTACGCAACTTCAGTCAGTTTTAAAGTAACCATAGTCCTACATGTGTGATGTTATTTATAAGGAAACTATATTTTAGAAGGTACGGCTCGTTTCTGGAATGAGTCGATGGTTTTGCATGCACATAAAACAGAATGCATCATCATCTCAGCGTTGATGAAAATTGCCTGAGTACATCTGAATGCCATGGTATTTTCTGAGCAATTATCCCTAACCAAGATGGGTGGACAACTTACTTCTATCAGCATGACAGTTCTCATTGGTTGAGAATAATATTCCCAAAACGCCACTTCACAAATATATGAATTTTAAAGTGTCCGAGAAGTACAGTATGTCGGAAATCGAGTAATGGTTGCTTCTGATGTGACTCAAAGGGTCGAAACGAATAATATATCTATTTAGTACAGCATTGCGTGATGTGGCACATTTAGCTCCATATATTATATTTGCTTTTTTTAACCACTTTTGTGCAGCGGCAGGGCCAACAAACCCCATATTGCACGTTTAGCCTTAAAAAAACTGTTGAGACGAATGCTGCTGGTAAGCACTTATTTAGAGGTCGGTGTGGCCAGAACCACGGCGGGCTGATTTTATTGTTTTATCAGTGCTTCCACCCCGCACCAGGTACTTATTTAAGGCTGAGTCGACCTAAGTGAGCCTCAGAACAGGTTCTGATAAAACCTAGGGGGCACGGCTAATGCATCTTCCAGTGATCTCGGTCAGTCAACCCATGGCACCTGGGTCTGTCCTGCGACCTCCGCCTACCAACGGGCCTTCGACAACTTCACATGGCCTTAAAGTGCACATAGCCTGGCACAACCGTCGTGGTGACATCACCACCACTTTGTTAGGGTTGGTTGTTGCTGATAAAACTCGCCACTGATGTTGGCTCTGGCTCGCGTAGTGCACGAACCATTTATAAACTCTCGCATTAATACTCACTCTCGCATTCTCATACACACTCGCATGCCCTCACACACGCACACTTGCTCTCTGAACTCTCATTCACAAACATATACAGTAGTCACACACACACTCTCGCGCTCATAAAACGAATTTCCACATACAATATAGCCTTTACAGACTGTTGGGGCAAGTGCTGTTTGCGATCACCTATGAAGGCCGGCATGGTACACGAGGGGGTGGGGGGTGGTTGGCCAACACCACGCCCGACCGCCTTTGTCTCCTCAGTGGCGATGTTTTTACACACCGCACCAGGTACTCATTTGAGGCCGAGTCGACCGAGGGGAGGCCCAGGACCGTTTCAGATAATCGTCACCGGTGTTGGTGGCCGTGAGCGGGAATCAAACTCGGATCGGCGGGTTCGTAGCGCAGCGCGCTAACATCCCCCATGCACTACCGCTCCCCTCCCCCCCACACGTACCCATTGACAATGCCGTACGTAACAATCACTCTGTCTCAACAAACAATCCTTCCACACACAACCCTTCCACACACAACCTTCGTGTGGATACCACCGATCATCCCCATATCCACCGCTGCCCGGCACGAGTCCTCCTCCTGTTTTCCCCTCCACATTTATAAACGCGCGTTTCGATTGTTTCGATTATTTCGCTTCTAGACATTTCCACGTGATAAGCCACTTCGTAGAGCTATCATTTCTGACAAATAAGCTAATCGCTAAGTGGGCTTTCACCGAGTAATATATAACAGTTTCGCTTTATTTGAATAGTATATTTATTCGTGATTTGTTTACCTGTCCTATACTTTGAACTCCTATCGTGGGGTTTTTTTTTGCCTTGTTTGTTGTTGTTACATTCCGGACCAGTCCCGACTGGACATGTGAAAAAAAGAGCTTTACGGCTCATCGGATTCCTTGAGTATAAATACATCATTCGGATTCAGGTGACGCTAGACAACTCCCGCAGGTGAGGGTCAACCTCGGAATCCCGGGGCCATAGAGACAGCGGGCAGCCCCTATGACCTTTGGAGGGCCCTCAGACCATGGTCAGGAGAGAAACTAGAAAGCTGAGGAGAGACCCGGTACCTTCATACAATACTATGAACCAGAAACCCAAAGCTGGGATTGAGCTAGATAGGAGAGGGACCTAAACACCAAAAAAACCATACAACCCTCAGAAGAGGGATCAGGACCCTGGGTAAGACCGGAGAAGAGCCAACAGTCCAGGGAGGGGTTGAGATCATGACCCTAGGGGTATCCTCGGGCTCCGATCCTATCCTCTCGTGGGTCTGGGTCGGGGCCCTCCCGGGTTTCTCCCTCTCCAGCCCGGGCCCGCAGTGAAGGTCAGGGGACGTGCCGGTCTTCTGGGCAAAGTGGGGTAGCCGCGTCTCCCCTACCCCCCCACACACACCCCGAGATCCCCCAACCATGATTCGACCTCGACACCCTCCCCTCCTCCTCTTGGTCTCCGCGGCTCCTCTCGCCTGGAGAGCGGCGGGGGGAGGGGGCGGAAACGCCACCGCGTCAAAAGTCCCGCCGGGTACCTTGACGGCGTAGTCAATGACTCTCTTCACCCCGACCAGGACGCGCAACGCCATGACGAAGTTGCCGCTCCTCCTGACAGCAGCGCGTGCGGACTTTGACCCAGTTACGTCACTTCCTGTTATAGACACGCCCCCCTCCACCCACCGACCCCCTCCACCCACCGACCCCCTCCACCCACCGACCCCCTCCACCCACCGACCCCCTCCACCCACCGACCCCCTCCACCCACCGACCCCCTCCACCCACCGACCCCCTCCACCCACCGACCCCCTCCACCCACCGACCCCCTCCACCCCCCCTCGCCCAATACGCTGAGACGATCGGAATGCGGGGACTCCTCTACTTACGAACGTCCGACTTGCGAGCTTTCAGAGATACGAACAAACCTGCTACGTTAAGGCCATTTGTATGTCCGGGGCACCGAGAGTCGTAAGTTCATCCGCCGCGCAATAGATGGCGGTGGTTGTTCGGTGTCATTACCCAGCATTTCTGCCTCGGCAGAACATAAAGAACCAGTTATAGGAATAGGTTTTACCCTTTTAACTGGCACAAAAACTTACACCTTTATTCAAGGCATCATGTTTGCAATAACCACAACACAAGCAGTCAAAATGCAAACAAAAAAGACAACTCTGATAATAATATGCACTGTCCTTGAATTTGATTGGTCCACACCCGAGACTAGGCTCTATTATTATTATCAGAGTTGTCTTTTTTGTTTGCATTTTGACTACTTGTGTTGTGGTTATTGCAAACATGATGCCTTGAATAAAGGTGTCAGTTTTTGTGCCAGTTAAAAGGGTAAAACCTATTCCTATATCTTGTTACTGGCAAAGGAGGTCTCATAATGTAAAAATAAAGAACCAGTGTCATCTACATTTGCAGAACGTGAAGAACCAGTGGCATCTACATCTACAGGCGATTATACAACTTTTAAAGCCATTCCCCGTGTTTAGTGTACATGCTGTAAAACACGTTTGGAATCGACAGCAGTAAAGTTGAACAAATGAACTTCCGGACTTCTGGAATATAACTCGTTTGTAAGTAGAGGAGTCATTGTATTTATTTTTACTGGATGAATCCGATGAGCTATAAAGCTATTTTTGTTACAGATGTCCAGTAGGGGGCGGGTCAGAATGTTTAAAATATACTGTACAGATAAAACATAACAATTTTTTATCCTATCAGGCAAAGCCCACTGAACTATTAACTTATTTTTCAGAAGCGACCTGGACACAAATGATAGCTCAACAACAAAGTGGCATATCATGTGGATATTTACAGCAGCAAAATAATATAAATGCATCCATTAGACCTCCTTTGCCAGTACCAAAATGTAATAATAGGGGTTTTTTCCCCTTTTTTCTGGCAACAAAACTGAAACTTTTTTACAAGGATTCATGTCTGCATTAACCACAATACCTGCAGTCAAAATGCAAACAAAAAACATACTATGATAATATATGCATTGTCCTTGAAACTGATTGGTCCACACCAAGGGACGGCTTTGTTTTGAGCCTCGACCCAATTGGTGCTCGACCAGCTGACACCAAAAGGTCGAGCACCAATTGGGTCGAGGCTCAAAAGAAAGCCGTCCCTTGGTGTGGACCAATCAGCTTCAAGGACAATGCATATATTATCATAGTATGGTTTTTGTTTGCATTTTGACTGCAGGTATTGTGGTTAATGCAGTGACATGAATCCTCGTAAAAAAAGGTTTCAGTTTTGTTGCCAGAAAAAAAGGGGAAACCCCTATTATTATAATATAAATGGATGTTTCTAAATGTGGAGGGAAATACCGGAGGACGGGGGAAAAAATAAAACCCCCCACGCGACCACGGGGAGAGAAACACGCAAACTCCAAATACACAGACGGCGAGACCCCACCCGTACTCTACATATATAGACCGACCTCGCTTAGCGTGACCCATCAGAACGCCGATTCGTTTTTAGTGCTCTTTGTCCTGGATTAAAAAAAAAATACGAACAAAAAATGAAAACAAAAATCTATGAAACTGCCCTTACGAGTGAGAAAACGTACCGACCATTTACAAAAACAGGCGTGGGTCAGGTTAAATTGTGATTCAGGGACAGCTATTGATTTGTTTACATATATATTTTTATTGATGTGTTGTGACGGCTTTCCAGACAAAAACAATACACACCAAAATCTGTGAGAATATCTTACAGCATACATAATATTTCAAGAAATACTCAAATAAATGCAGATACATTACTGAGGTGAAACTTTTTTTTCTTCGCAGAGAAATATAAAATGAAAGATCTGCGTCACACTTGTGTGGGAAGTCCACAAATAACTGTAAAGTGATTAGAACACCCTTCAACATAAAAAGACCAAACACTGTACTTAAATTTGTAGGTAGATATTTGACAGTCACCAGTGATCAAAGTCAAAGTGATTCTTGCTCAAATGAGCAATGAGGTGGTGCTCACCTCTCATTTACAGCCCTGAGTCAGTGGTGGAAATTCCATGTTCCTATGGTGGGGGCGAGTCTATCCATAGGACAACCACTGTTGACCTCCCCACAGTGGTACTCTTTTTATCGACCCTGGATGGATAATGATGGGCCGAGCCAAGCTCCAACCAGAATTTAAACTCGCATCTTTGCGAGTGCGAGCCGATAGCACTACCGCTGAGCCACAGCGCCGGATAAATATTTTACAGCCACCACCGATATATATCTACATGCCTGGCATGGCCTCAACCTCTCACTCTTTCAAAGATGTCTCTGGTTGTGAAATGTGAGTGTAAAACAGAAGCGGTGTATAGTTCGTTGAAAAAAAAGTATAAATACACGTGATTAGTGTTTCAAATAAATCACCTGCGGCTGAGTAAAATGAAGTTACTCGATATTTAGTTTGTTTGCTCGGGCAGCACACCAAACATTATAATGTAGGACATCGTTTGTATTCAAAATAAATTATCGTGACCGACCGTAGGGTGGGCCATTGCACTCACAATTATCATATTTTGGCCAACCACGTGAGCATGGCAAGCAAGAGAGAATGAGCATCAGCTGCTCAAGCTCAAGACTGAATCGCTCACTCAGCAGTTGTCAAATCGGTACTCCGTGTAGCCCATCGCTTGACGAAGGACATTACCCTCAATTCCAGCCTCGATTTCATCTTAGTTGTGGTTTTGCCATACTTCCAAATCTGTAGCAGTGTAAAGCTGTGCAGTACCAGAGAGAACCACCCCTCTCTCAGTGGTGCCCTGTGTACACAATGAGACAACACTAGTGTGTTGAGGTATCAGGGGGATTATTGCTGTTAAAGACTTCATTTCAAGTGAAGAAAATGCTAAACTAAAAATTATTATGTGCCAAGCAACCCGATTATTATTTTCACCCATGCCAATTACAATTTTCTGGCACGCAAACACAAATCAACCTCCAATCAGTGGTGTGGTTTTAAAGTTATTTGAAGAAATGCACTCCTGTTGTGAACATAAATATCTTAAAAAGTGACTTTGGCATCTTCAAATAAAAATAAAATATGCTTTGACCATTAGTGCACTACCAGCAAACGTAAACAATTCTCCACTGCTAGCAACCGCCTGCCTGACTGCAGCATGTCTTCATCGCAGCTCCCTAACGGAAGCCTTCGTCGTTCGAAATGCACACAAACGTGTCCCTCGAACACAACACGCTATAATCGTAAGCAACTCGAGTCGATGGACGTTTCATTTTTCACGGTGTGGCGTCACTAAAAAGCATAATCAGTAACGATGTCTTAAAGCACTTCCATTACAGTGCAATATATGCCACATCAAGTGAGGAGAGACCACTTGTGGCGAAATAGAGAAATGCATTTTACAACAAAAATAACACAAGGGATTTCCAGAGTAACGTTTAAAATGAAAATGTACGGAAGAAAAATTTAACATTCGTTTTAAGTTAATTTATCATGCTCGTTCGCTTGACACCAGAGGGTTCATCAATCGAGGCACTCACTCTTCACGGATTTCCTGTGCGATATGGGCAACATTCAGTCACGCACCTTGTAGGTGAGACCACTTCCAAACCTCTTGGCATTTTCTCAAGTCCCCGTGCTCATCACTGAATATACAAATCGATGGGGACGAGCACGTCAGGCAATAAAGAAAACCTATTAGGTCGTTTAAACTTCCATTACCCGCCGACAACGGTGACCAACTTTACCAAGAGGGCCACGGAGCTAAGCTTGTTCCCTTGGACACTTGTGAAGCACAGGCACTTCTTGCTGTTGTCGTCCTTGTCCCACTCATGCTGGGGGTCGTTTTGTGCATCCCCCCCCGACCCCACTTTCCATCAGCGTAAGTGTAGTAACGTCGGTTACGAGGACTCCAGACATTGGGCGATGCTCGTCCAGACTCCCTCCAAGGTGCCTCTGGTCGTGTCTCGCGGAACTACGACCGCAGTGGGTCCATGGTGGTGGGGGTGAGGGTGTGGTGGAGGGGGGGGCGCCCGGCGGTGTTCACAGCGCTCGCTGGTCACCGCTGCGTCCGCACGAGCGCGCGGTAAACACCCAGGCCGAGCAGCGCGATCATGGCGGCCCCGATGCTGGCGCGAAGCCACACGGACGAGCCCCGCGCCTCGCACTCTTGCCAGTGCCTGCGTCACAAAAACGCATCCAGATGTGCACGCCCACAGATTAGCTTATGGGCATGCCCTTTTTTCATGACTAGTTGTAAGCAGACCATAATTGTGCTGGGCCAGAAACCAGGACACAAGGCAGACCATAAAACAGAGAGTAGCTAATCCTGGCTATATATTTTCCTACTTTAATCTCGTCTTATCTATCCCAGAGCAGAGCAACATTTTCTGTTAGAGAATGGCCCGGGGAAGTGGATACCAAAGAGCTACCTATGAGACCTATTCAAGTGACCTTTGTTAAACAGCTTCGGCTACAACACTTTCCAATCCGCGCTGCCACTGACAGTAATGATTACCTTATGGCAGTCTAACCAATATTGTAATTCGCAGAGGTGGAATATAGCCAAATTAAGTGCAAAACCAATTTTTTGGAGAATCACGAGTGACTGGGATGTGACTATTGCTTGCTTCCAAATGTAAGGAAACATAAAGGCACTGGGGAGGCTCCAGCACAGGAAGGGTCTGATGCTTGAAACGAAATGCAGAGCAGGACCTTCACATGGATGGGGCCTAATAGTTAAAGTACCCTTCTGTTCACAGACTCATTATTAGTTAGTCCAACCCTGCACACACACACACGAGCTCAATGAATTTAGCTGAGCAACAATATTGACTGTTATTTCCAACAATTAAAAAAATACATTTAACAAACCTCACAGACATTAAATAAGAAGCGGCAACACAAGCAAGAAAACAAAGCGGAAAACGTGAGAAAAACGGTGGAACATCAAAGTGCAAGTACACACAAAAGCTGCAAGCATCTCATTGATATTGCTTAGCACTCTCTATAAATGTAAAAATGTGCCTCTTTAGCTGTTTAGACGACCAGGACAACTGTTCTTCGTGAGAATGTTTATGCTAGCATGGATTTAAGAGATAGTAGCACCAACACCACGGTATTTGTCTATCATAGTTAAAGAGGAACAACAATCATAATAAACAATGCCTTTTATTTGGCCAGGAAAGCCTCAAGACTCTTGAGTGGGCCTTGATTTTTTTATGTTTGAGAAATTTCGTTCATAAATGTTTGGCATACGGGAGGACACTATACCACCATAATTCGAGGTACTCACGTAAAGCGGATTCAATCTAAGGCCAACCGAGCAAAGTTCAGGTTGTGAATTATGGCAAGGAATTGAGCCCAGATCACCGAGACCTCTACCACTATTCCAACTCTCTCCACGCACACAGTGGATCCAGTGATTCGTCCGTAGCAGCAGTTAAATTTCAACCCAATTAATTCATTCAGTGATCATCCAACTGACAAACGTGCTCAAGAGACACCAACCCCTTCCCGTGCCCTAGACAATGTGGCAGGCGGTGTGATCGGGATTGGGGGTGTAGAAGTGAGGAAATGGGCTGTGGTTGGGGTGAGAGGTGAGGCTTGGGGGGGGGGGGGGGAGTTGATGAACGGGGGGGCGAGGGTTACCTTCGAGGGAGTGACACTCCCAAGAAGGCGCTCCCCTCACCTAGCGCGACAGCGTGCACCTGGTGCGGGGGGCCTCGCCGCTCCCCGCTGGACAGCACTATCACTCCCAGCTCCTCCAGACAATCCCACAACCTTGGCGGCGTGACGGCGCGCACCACACGGTGAGACGACCGGGTCAGCTCGGGCGTTTTAGTTTGGGGAGGGGCGAGGGGAAAGGTAGGGGGTCAGGGTAGGTACGGGAGAGGCGGTGGCCAAGGGGTGGGTTTGGAAAGGTCCAGTAACCCACAAAAGTGATTCCGGTAACACGCTAAGCCCGGTCTCTCCCCGAACAGTGGCATGCCTTAATTTAGCTCTCACTCAGTGTTAATCAACGATTTAATTGTAACACGATGGGGGCTTTCATTCATTAAATGTGACATTTGTATTCAAGTCAACTGCAAATTAAAATGGTCATCTTGTTGTTGATGGGCCGAGCTGCGTTCAGATCACAGAGCACGGAGACTGGAACGACAGCTCGGTCAACAAGCGTTGTGAATATTTCCAACAACTCTTAATAGATCCTGCTGCCTTCTGCTGCCTTATGGCCCTCAGCAACCAGGTCAAAACGTTATAAACATCGTTGGCATATAATTTTCCTATCAATGCACACGGCCAATTAATTTCAATGAGGTTTTTTCCTGGTGTGTCAAAATAACATTGGTTGCCCAAGTCCATAGGTTGCCAAGCAACATTAAGCTGGCTCCAAGCAACATGTGGTAAGCTTTACAGGTGGAAAAAAGGGTTCATCTACAGATAATGACCAAGCATTGACAGAGAACTCGCCGTGCTAGAAAACAGAATGCACGACGCTCAACCCTCGTGACAAACCAGAGCTACGTCCATCTACTGATCCACAGAAGATCTACAGCCGCCAGTCTACGTCTGATAAGAACCAAAATCCTTCCACGTGTAACACCTGCCCCCCATCGGGTCTGCAACGATGGAGGGCGCGGGGAATGGGGAGGAAAGAACAGCTGCTTAGGGTTCCTGCGCGGTTCGCACTTAACGACAGAGCGTAGCGATGTGCAACAGAAAGAGGCAGAGAGCAACCCGGAGGAAATGCGCGGAGACGAGTGGCCTGATGACACACGGAGGAGAGGGGACACAAAGGGCAAAGAAAAGAATAAACAGTGGCAGATAGGGGAGAGCCGAAGCACTCGCAACCATGTTTATATAGTGGTCAAAGTGGAGAAATCTAACAAACATCGGACCAATTTAACACAACTGCAGAGTAACTGTTGCCTGTTTTTTTTCTACCTTTATCTTATTTTGGTTTCCACAAACTTTAAGCATTCATACATAAACACAGATCTATGTGCAGTGACGTAATCATGCACGTGAACTCACTTTGTCGTATTGCTCAATGGACACGGAAGATACACCATGAAACGATAATAAAGGTTTTTTTAGGTTAGATCGCGTAAATATAAACGTGTCGTTAAATCCGCCACCACCCGACACAGTTACTTAGTAAGTTTTGTGACATGAACAAAATGTGCCAATTAGTTACTACTTCAGCACACCGGTGTGTTGGAGAGTAAACCCAGAACATTTACAAATCGAGTACGATGTTTCACTGGTGATTACAACAACCAGCTTCATCAGGCGATCAGCCAGAATTGCGAAGAAGCCTTCCTGTTTACACTATTCCAGAGTGCACTCCCAGTGTACTCCAGAATAGGCTTACGTTTAAAAAACACACATGCAGAGTTGGGTGACCACGCTGGAACCATCAAACTCGCTCGACGCAACAAGTCGCTTTGGCAATAATTGAGAGAGAGCTGGATTTTAACCCAGACTTCAGGTTCGGTTTCAGTGCTCCAATGAGGCCATCGGTCTCCGGAGCAACGCGGTCTACACACTCACTCCACGTTGACAGCCGCTTGCACGGCTGAGCGAGAGCGCTCTCGCTTGTGATCGCCGCATCCCACGTTCGCCACAGAAGTAGTTTTTCACAGCCACGTCCCAGCAACGTCATCACCAATATGGGCAGGACATTGAATGTTTGGCTGACATAAATGAGGCTCAGTGGAATATCCGAGAGGTTTAGGGTGGGGGGAGGGTGGGGAATGGGTTAACAGAAAAACAATTAAAGTGTTAAAAGTATGCGGCATTATAGAGATCGACTGTCACGTGATTCTTCTTGACTACATATATGAGCAGGAATTTGATAGAGGACACACTACGGAAGCGATGAATGACATCGTCAGATAAGCAGAACTCGTTAATAATCACAGAGTGTGAGATTAAGAAGAAAATGGGACAAGGATGCTGATGAGAAATTGAGATAAGAGGCAGTGATGAGAAGTTAGGGATGTAACGCTGCACCCCTCCACTATTCTACGAATCGTCACAAATCAGATTCACAATTCAATTCTCAAAAATAACAAACGTTTCCTCTTGCTAAATATGTGGAATATATAGCGGTATAAATAGTGTCTGCAGTGGTGTGAATCTACAGCGCAATTGTGGTATGAATCTAAATTATTCTATAGTTGTAGAAAAACCACAAACATACAGGATGTGAATTTGATACCATCGATTTTTAAGCGGATAATTCAGTACACGTAAAACGAGCATAACATTCCATTTTAACCAAGGCGACGTTATGTCCCTCCTAGGCATGTAACAATTCAGCGCCTCACTTGCCGATGATACATGAATTGTTAAACTTTGAGGGTCACAATTCTATTCAATAACATTCATTTTTAAATCTCACTTGCACCGTCAGTCTCTCTCTGTCGTGTTCATTTTAATAGCCAATCGGTATAGTAGCATGGAACTTGCATATGCATTTCATGAACCACTAAAAAAATCGATTCACACAACCTATCGTTCAATACATCTATCGTGACCAAAAGAATCGAGTTTAAGGCACCACGGTGGCAAGATGTTAACGCCCTCGCCTGGTATACAGATCGTGGGTTCGATCCCGACCCCAACACATGTATATATGGAGTTTGCATGCTTCTCTGGGTCCTCCGGATTTTTCCCTCCTCGTTTATAAACATGCGTTTAGAATATTTGGCTGCACTAAATTTCCACATAAGCTAATTCGTTGCGCTATAAATTTGTGGCCAGGTCACTTCCGAAAAAGAGCCATATAAGCTCGGTGGGCCTTTCCTGGTAAAATAAAAAGTTTTTGTTTAGTTTTAATCGATCAATTGCACACATGCCTAATTACTTAGTGAGGGGCAACCGCGAAGATTTAGTGGGGTGAAGGGGGGGGGGGCACGAGAAGGAGGAGGGCAGCAGCGTCACGGATGCAGCGGCCGTGCGTGCGCGTGGAGGAGGAGGGAGAGCGAGAGAAGGGCGAGTAGAGCGGGCAGGTGCAGGGAGGACCTGGAGCGCAGGGAGGCGACGAGGCGGCTCCGGAGGCCGCGTAGCAGGGCCGAGCCCAGCAGGTTTTGACACACGCAGAGTGTACACTTGTTGCAGTTACACAGGCAGTCTAACTGGGAGTGGCTGCAGGAAGACACAACGACAAAACCAAAAGACAAAAATGCACGCGCTCCCACACAGAGAAGAGGAGGAAAAAGTTGTTGGCTTCTGGGGAAATGTCGAAATTCTTGGGCAGCAGTCAAGGTGTTAAACCAAGTGAAGTTCTGATCTATAACCATGAAAACATGAAAACCCAGTTTTAACCAAAGTAAAACAGTAAAAACATTGATAAGGAACGCACGACCGCTTTACGAGATCACAGGAAGTAAGAAAGTAAGTTTAAAAAAAGGCAAGAGACTGTTGATTAACCTTGTGGTATGTCGGGGCAAATTCGGTTCATCCTGACACACCGCTGCACCACCCAGGGGTGATGGTGACCCACACCATGTTCAGATACCAAACGGCCACTTGTCTTATGCATCATGGTCACAACTCAAAACCTGGGTCATCAACACCACATCGCAGTACTTTCCCCAAACACCACATCAACCATTGACGCACGTTTGAAGATTAAATACAGAATCGTGATGTCAGATCTGGACTTTTGTTAAATGTCTGATGGAGCTCTACAAACATTCCCGGATCAATCAGACAGAATCCTGTGTACAGCTGTCTATCGAATGGAGAACTATTTACAAATTCACTGAAGCCACTATCCCAGCGTTCATCCATATTCTCTGTCTCTCTTTGCTGCAGCTACGATCACGGCTGCTGTTCGCAAGAACCATGTGCCTTATTTCTACCTCCGGATTGTATTACTCTGTGTTCACTCTTGGCCATCTGCTCTCACTTAACGGTGCAGTTGCTACATTACAGGACAGCGATTTTTCTCTCCTCACACAGCACAGTAACTTGTAACCTGTCACCAATGACTTTACTCGAATTCCCACTGGCTTCTCACACTCAACTAACTGAACTAAATAAACACAAAAAGCCCACTGAGCGATGAGCTCTTTTTCAGAGGAGACCTGGCGACACTTGATAGCTCCTTCTTTGGTTCTTTCGGTAAAGTCACGTAGAATGAGAATAAAATAATAAATTGATAAAATAAAATAACACAATAATATTCTCACGACGTTTCGGCCACAACACAAGCGGCCTTCATCAGGTGAAGGGACGAGACTGTCTGGTAGGACAGCGCTGAAACGTCGTGAGAATATTATTGTGTTATTTTATTTTATCAATTTATTATTTTATTCTCATTCTACGTGACTTTACCGAAAGAACCAAAGAAGATGAATCATTGCAGTCACGAAAGCTTTAAATCAAAACTTGATAGCTCATCGATATAGTTTATCATATGTGGGAATTTATAGTCGCAGCCAAATAATCCAATTGCAATTTTCTCAATGTGAAGAGAAAAACAAGAGGACCTGCAGAAAAATCCACGTGACCACGGGGAGAACAAGGAGTCAGGGTCAGGATCGAACCCACGACCTCCTGCGTACCAGGTGGGGAAGATAACACCTCGCCACCACGTCACCACCTTTGCATTAAAGTCCTAGGGGCATCGACTTAGAGAATCGTTCAACATTACCAACATAACCAAAACCGTACATAACGTACGATATTTACCACCTTCAATTCCTTCTCAGAAAAAAAAGTACCTTTTCAGTTTTGTTTATAACAGGTTTTATCAACGTGTTAGTGAATTAAAAATAAGTACGTTAGAGTGTTGAAACGGGCCTGTGTTCTTGTTACAATAAAAACTTAATGGAAAGAAAAACGCAAGTACGTTAGGCTTCTCATGTCTCCCCACTAGTTGGACAGTTCACACACTCCTGATCAACGTTAATAGCAATGAATAATGTTCACCTAGCAAACGTGATTTTTTTTTAATAACCACCAAAACACCAGGACCACAGACCTCCGCTGCACCAATTTGTAACGCGCACGGTATTCGCGAGCTCTCGAATTGAGAAAACGACTCAGAGGCACGAGGAACCACCGACAAGTAGTGAGCCGGTGCGCCAAATTTCCTCCCCACCTCAAAGCTCTGCGACCCTCTACATATGAAGGTGTTATCAGCCAATTAATGAGTGTTTACATGCGGCAAAAAAACTGAAGCACCCGGGGGAAACCCACACAAGTGAGGGAAGTGACACTGTCTCCCGTAGAGAATGGACAGATAATATTAGTCCGCACGTTTTCCATACATTCTCATGACGCCCGCAGTAACGGAACTTCCCAACATTTGCATGACCCACCAACCTTCGCTGCCTCCACAGTGCTGTATGTAGATATGTTGAACTTCTTTCGCACCGAGCGTAGCCAAACGTGCTAATTAAAGTGCTGTCAAACCACACCTCTACCCTCCAACCCCCCCCTCCCCTTTCCCCCCACAGGGTCATGGTGCCAACAAGCTAGCCAGACGCTACGCACGGGTAGATGGCGACCGTGAGCAGCTTGAGGAAGATGTCGCGGCATGGGGTTTCGGCGTCACCGACGCCGGGCGTGAAGGGCGCCGGCAGCGGCAGCCGGTGCTTGCGGCAGAACTCGGCGGGGCTCAGCCCGTGCAGCTGCTTGACGGCGCCGAGGTCCGACTTTGTGGCCACCACCACGCACGGCACGCGGCTGTCCAGGAAGTGTTGCTGACCACGGTGGATGTGTGAGTGCATGTGGGTGTGTGTGCGTACGGGCAGATGAGGAAGAAGGCGGTGAGCGTGCGAGCTGAGTCGGAAGGCAAGTGCCAAACAGTAGGAACAGAAAGGTGAATCGCTTCATCCAATTTATATTAATTTTTTATGCTCACGATGGCATTAATCAAATGGGCAGCGTTATAAAGGAGTGTTTTCGCAGTCTGTATGCTGTACGTTATGGGATCAAGGGATCCCGGTAGCCAATAGAGAGGCGCTACATTCACCACAATGTTAACGAATTCCCAAATTGAGCTTAACGGAGACATTTAAGATGAGCACAGTTTCACTGAACGTATCGTCAAAAACATCAGACAAAAGTGGCGTTCTGGTTTACTCATTTAAATTTGGTACATCTGGTATTTGTGCCGTTCTCATAGCGCAAGGATATCATAAAGGCGTTAAGTTTCACAAACAAGTATTGTTTGCTAGTAGGCGGCAATGTTACTGGACATCTGTTAAAAACTGTTTTATAGCTCATAGGATTCCTCCAGTGTTCATAAATAGTCTGATTCTGACACTTTTTTTTGCTACCAAGATAAGTAATTTGGGAGTAAACTTCCAAATTTGTCAAATTTGTGGACGGTGGTGCCCGCGCACACATGTGGCATCCGTGATGAACGTCGCGGGATCTTTTTCTCGTCCACCGCGAAGCAGGTGGCGGTGTATCTAAACTAAACACACCCGCAAGTGCATCAACCAGGGGCACAGGCCCGCTGGGCCTCTTAACCACGAAACCTCTGCAACAAGCGGCGAACAGGAAAACACACTCGGCCACGTCGCTGGCTGACACGGCTCATGCGGTGCGGGCAACCTTGAAGATGCGAGCACAGTACTCGAAGGAGTGGGGATCGTCCACGTTGTAGAGGAGGCAGGCGACATCGCAGCGCACGTCGCCCGATGCCAGGAACTCTGAGTCCGTGTCGATTTCATGCATCTGAGCGGCGGCGGCAGGAAGCACAGGATGACATTGAGACGAGGCGCACAGGCAGATAACTAAAACTAAACTATTTAAACTATTTTTAATTTACAAGACAAGGCCCACTGAACTATATAGCTCTCTTTCAGAATGCGACCTGACCACAAATGATAGCTCAACGAAGTGGATTATCGCGTGTAAATTTATAGCAGCCAAACACTCTAAACGTACATTGATTCTAAAATGTGGAGGGAGAAACTGGAAGACTCGGCAAAAAATCCACGCTTCCAAGGAGACAAATTGGTTCGATCGCAAGCTAACTCAAAAAACCTGGATTATTGATTTTATTGGTCACGAAAGCCTACGTATTAATCTAAATATACAGGCGTCGGGAACAAACCCACGACCTCCTGTATACCGGGCGAGGTAGTTAACATCTTGTCACCGTACCGCCCATTCCCCTCTGGTCACATAGGGGAATGGGTAAACAGGCACACAGAGGTAGAAATAAAGATGGGCACAGTAGACAGGAAGGTATAGGACCAAGTCAAATATATTTTGCTTCTTTTGTTGACCTTGCCAATTGGCTATCGCTTTTACGACACCGAGCAGAAGCAAGTGATGATAAGATATGGTGGCATCAATAGGATTTACTACTGATTTCTTGAAATCGATTTTGGTTTAATGAAAATGCCACTTAAGGCTACTGATCATCCAAATTTGGTAGAAATTGAGTTCGGGTTTGTTGTGACCGTTTCACGGGCAGTTTATGAAAAGCAGAAGATCCCTGGATTTGATCTTCCACAAAGCACATGGTCCACCCTAAATTGCATCCGCACATACCATGGCAGATGCAGATACCTGATGCACAAATGGAAAATTAAAAAACTCTCCAGTGTGTGCGACTGTGGTCATCCAGAACAGACCAAACAATATCGCAATGCCCGATCCAAAAATTCGAAGGAGACATCACGTTGATGCACTCCGCTGCTCCCAACGCGGTTATCTCGCTTGACCACCCGAATGTGAAATTGTAGCCGTTGCTCTGCATCTACATCAACCATATGAAAAAAGATTAAAAGCAACCGATAATATCATCACACCCCCATCATTGCGGAAAAATAAGGGGGCAGCGGACAGACGGCGATTGAAACGAGGCTGACCGAGTCACACCCACCAGCAGGTACTTGTCGTGTCCGTAGATGGAGAGGGCGTTGATGGCGTACAGCGACCGGTGCTCTTCCCGGATTCGCTTCTGCCTCTGAACGACAAAGGCGGGATTCGCCGACTGGGTTTTTTGCGCACGCTAACGCAAGACATCAACGGTGATCGTCCTGTGATGTGAGACGGCGGCCCCTCGCCTTACAAAAATTTGCATTCTGCCCATTGGGTCAGCACTGCCATTGCAGAAGAATGGTGCCCAACGCACCGCTCAGCTGGGCATGGGGATTGAGCTGCTTTTTGTGTTTGGTTTTGCTGTCCTTCTCCCGCACCTCTGATTAGCATGGTTGGCTATGTACGGTGGTGTGAAAGAAGTTCAACATACAATCATACAAGCCCTGCGGCGATTCACACAAACAGCTACACTATGAACTGTCACAACTCAGGGTCACGATTAATTTTAATTGAAATTTTTTGTCTCGTGTTTACCATTCTGGTAAAATGTTGCTCGCAACGCTATTCTTAATGTACATATAATTCACATACATATCAAATAACAGATTCTTACAGGCACACTTCATTGCACGTATCGCTAGCATAAAACAAAAAAATTCAACCAATAAATTGGTGGATCGTTGCATGCCAAGTGAGGGGACTATTATTATACGGAGAATTCAGCGGTGAAAAAAACGACCAAACTAAATATTTCCTTTACATTCCTACGACTTCAATAATCGTGAAACGTTTACAGATCGACGAATACTTACGGACAGGTTCTTCCCCAGGAAGGCTTGCAGGAACGCACTCTTTCCAGCTCCTCGCACGCCGAAAACGTTGCACAGGAACGCGTTCCGCTGCGTTTGCTTCTTCATCAGATCCAGCTTCTTGTCTCGCGTCACTGCAGTGCGAGCGCGACAAGGCGGACGGGTCATCTCGGCGAATTCATCACGCAACCTCCGATCACCCTCGCAGGGTCGGCTTTTGGCTAACCGTCAAACAAAGACGGTCACTGCTCCGATAAGCACGGCTGCCTACGTACGGTGCAAAAGAAGTTCAACATACATACTCTGCATCGCGCGCTCGGACATGCTTCTGCGGCCGACTGAAACGCTCTTCCTTCCGATATCAGGAAGCCACTGGAGCTATGCACTTTCAAATGTACAGTAAAACCTTGGATTGCGAGCATAATTCGTTCCGGAAACGTGTTTGTAATCCAAAGCACTCGTATATCAAAGCACTCGTATATCATTAAATTTCGATTTAAAGCTTTCGTGACTGCAATGATTCATCTTCTTTGGTTCTTTCGGTAAAGTCACGTAGAATGAGAATAAAATAATAAATTGATAAAATAAAATAACAATAATATTCTCACGACGTTTCGGCCACAACACAAGCGGCCTTCATCAGGTGAAGGGAGCGAGACTGTCTGGTAGGACAGCGCTGGAGTGAGAGAGCCACGTTCAGATCACGGCTTTTAAGCTGTGTGAGAGGAACAAAGAGCCTTGACGAAGGAATTAGCATAAAATTTAGCATTGAAAAGGCTGAATGATTAGCTTGTGACTGGTCACAGAAATAGCTATGTTAAAAGTTAAAGCATACACATCCGCAGAGACACCCATTGTTAAAAGGAATTAGCATAGAATTTAGCATTGAAATAGCTAAATTAAGGCATTCGCTTGTAACTGCTACAGAAATAGTTACGTTGAAGTCAGAGCATACACATTCACCGAGGCACTTAGTACAAATCAAAACAGGAGAATTTAGCATTGAAATAACTAGGCGAATTTAGCATGGAAATAACTGGGTGATTTGCTAGTGATTGGTCACAGAAATGACTACAAATCTGAGCTATTCACAGTACTATATAGTGAACCACTAAAAACTAAAATATAAATTACCTTCATGTTATCAATAAACTCTATATTCTCCAATCAGCTAAGCTACCAACCATAAGTCGTTATATAACACAATGCTATATGGCGAAAAAATGGGTGGATTCTTACCCTCAAATTTCCGTACCACGGATAGCTACGGGCCCCGTTCAGACGGACGAGTTCGTCCATGGTCGGAACAGAGGAGGGGGAGAGAGACAGCTGCGAAGCCCTAGTATACTCCATGTTGTAAACCATACCATTAACCGTGGTGTGAGAGGTATTAAGAGGCAATGCTGGCGAAAGAGCTGCGGTCTGAAGGTCATCGTAAAATTACAATTAATTAAGAACAGAAATGATTTAACACATCTTTCCAGTGGTTACTGAGCCTGAATCCATCTTCTCGGTTGAAATTGTCTCTGTGCTTGTATATGTGAATGGCCTCATGAACGAATCTCTCATGGTAGCCAGTTGGTTTGCAAAGAACCTCCGTCTTGGAGAAGTCAATGTCATGTGAGCCCACTGAATTGTAACAGTGATCTGCCACGGCAGAGGAGTTCGTCTTACCGTGTTTCAAGTCTGCTTTATGTTCGCGGATGCGATCCGAGATATGTCTTTTGGTTTCTCCAATGTAGCTACTACCACAGAGGCACTTTAGTTTGTAAAAGCACAACACAGTCCACACCACCTGACTTCGAAGGCCCTACTTAATGGCCATGATGTTTAAGGGATGATGAGAGTGCGGCGTGTAGAGTTTAACGTTGTAAGCGCTAAGAGTGGGAGTTGCGCAGGTGAAGTGTCATTTGTAAGTTAGGGATGTGACGATTTATCGGCTCGTCGATTAAAATCGTTTTCTTGTGATTTACAAACTAAAGTGCCTCTGTGGTAGTAGCTACATTGGAGAAACCAAAAGACATATCTCGGATCGCATCCGCGAACATAAAGCAGACTTGAAACACGGTAAGACGAACTCCTCTGCCGTGGCAGATCACTGTTACAATTCAGTGGGCTCACATGACATTGACTTCTCCAAGACGGAGGTTCTTTGCAAACCAACTGGCTACCATGAGAGATTCGTTCATGAGGCCATTCACATATACAAGCACAGAGACAATTTCAACCGAGAAGATGGATTCAGGCTCAGTAACCACTGGAAAGATGTGTTAAATCATTTCTGTTCTTAATTAATTGTAATTTTACGATGACCTTCAGACCGCAGCTCTTTCGCCAGCATTGCCTCTTAATACCTCTCACACCACGGTTAATGGTATGGTTTACAACATGGAGTATACTAGGGCTTCGCAGCTGTCTCTCTCCCCCTCCTCTGTTCCGACCATGGACGAACTCGTCCGTCTGAACGGGGCCCGTAGCTATCCGTGGTACGGAAATTTGAGGGTAAGAATCCACCCATTTTTTCGCCATATAGCATTGTGTTATATAACGACTTATGGTTGGTAGCTTAGCTGATTGGAGAATATAGAGTTTATTGATAACATGAAGGTAATTTATATTTTAGTTTTTAGTGGTTCACTATATAGTACTGTGAATAGCTCAGATTTGTAGTCATTTCTGTGACCAATCACTAGCAAATCACCCAGTTATTTCCATGCTAAATTCGCCTAGTTATTTCAATGCTAAATTCTCCTGTTTTGATTTGTACTAAGTGCCTCGGTGAATGTGTATGCTCTGACTTCAACGTAACTATTTCTGTAGCAGTTACAAGCGAATGCCTTAATTTAGCTATTTCAATGCTAAATTCTATGCTAATTCCTTTTAACAATGGGTGCCTCTGCGGATGTGTATGCTTTAACTTTTAACATAGCTATTTCTGTGACCAGTCACAAGCTAATCATTCAGCCTTTTCAATGCTAAATTTTATGCTAATTCCTTCGTCAAGGCTCTTTGTTCCTCTCACACAGCTTAAAAGCCGTGATCTGAACGTGGCTCTCTCACTCCAGCGCTGTCCTACCAGACAGTCTCGCTCCCTTCACCTGATGAAGGCCGCTTGTGTTGTGGCCGAAACGTCGTGAGAATATTATTGTTATTTTATTTTATCAATTTATTATTTTATTCTCATTCTACGTGACTTTACCGAAAGAACCAAAGAAGACACTCGTATATCAGTTGTGATCACGTGACGCTCGGCAGGCAAAGCGTATACGTACTACTCGTATTGCAAGACCTCGCTCGTTTATCAAATTAATATTTATTTAAAAATTTTGCTCATCTTGCAAAACACTCGCAGACCAAGTTACTCGCAATCCAAGGTTTTACTGTATATTGAAACCTCATTTCTCTAGAACTGCTTTTGTATTTAGTTTGTTGTCCTTCCCCCCTGCGCACCTCCGATTAGCATGGTTGGCTATGTACGGTGCGAAATAAATTCAACATACGTACATACGTACATTGTGCTGAGGCCACCGCCACCACCACCACACACTTCGAACACATCACTGCCTCTAATTTGTCAAGGTCACGCAAGCACAACACAGTCCACACCACCTGACTTCGAAGGCCCTACTTAATGGCCATGATGTTTAAGGGATGATGAGAGTGCGGCGTGTAGAGTTTAACGTTGTAAGCGCTAAGAGTGGGAGTTGCGCAGGTGAAGTGTCATTTGTAAGTTAGGGATGTGACGATTTATCGGCTCGTCGATTAAAATCGTTTCTTGTGATTTGCAACAAGTTATGTGCGTGAAAACTAATAATTTACACATGCAAAATATGTCAATAAGATGCTAATGTTAAGGGAGACGACAAAATTGTACAAACGAGGCAGAAAGATCGAGAAACGTTAAAAAATAAACGATAAAACCGAGACAACCAAGGAACAATTCTTTAACTGAATCGTGACAATTCATCGATGAGTTCCGAGGATTAATCGTCAAGGAAGGGTTAAGGTGTTAACTGTAAATGTTAAGAAAAGTTGATGGATTGCGGTTGACGGTTAAGGGTCGGGTCACCTGTGATTGCCGAGGCCTGGGAGGGCTGGTCGGCGAGGAGCGGGTACCCCAGGTGTCCCAGATACTCGAGGCATCGGTGCACGTCTAGGTACGCCGTGAGCCTGCACATGAAACAACGCGATGACGAGGGAAGGAGGACAGAACGAGATAACTCTAATGTCACACCGATCCCACTTTCACAGCCCTGCCTCTTAGCCTCGACAAAATCATCTCGTTTTGTAATTGTGTTTTCCAATGCATGTAGTTGTGTATTCTAATTCGGCTGCTGGTATCGAAAGTACACAATGAAGCATTCTCTTCTGATCTTGATTTGAAGCTTTCGTGACTGCAGGAATCCATACTCTTTGGTACTTTCGGTAAAGTCAGAATTTTTTCTTCTACCTACGTGACTTTACCGAAATAACCAGAGTATGCATTATCTTCTGCTCTAGATTTCCCTGTGGAAATCTGTATTTGATAAGAAACAAGCTGGAAACCTTTACCTGGCATTCTCCGAGGGTGATGTAATGTATAATAGTAATTTAAGATGTACAATATTCATGCTAAATGCATCTCTAACGGGGAAATGCATTATCACACGCGTTGTGGACATTAAATGTGTTTGCAGGTCACACTTGAAGGGTCTTTGTTCAGTAACCTCAAGCCCATGCATCGTTAAGCTGTGCATGTTAGGGTGTCGATTCAACTTCTTTGCAGGAAAAAAAGTCCTTTGTCAAACCATACTGAATGAAGACCTCTACATACCGTATGGGTTATGGGTGTTTGCGAGACCATACTTTGCCACAATAGTCAGTGCGGGTTGTGTAAAAGGGAGGGGTGGCAGCACTGCCTCAGATATCACTTGCACTGTTAGTAATAGGCGGCAATCAAACTTGGGCAAACCAGGTTGATAGTAGAGTGCTTGATCCTGCAGAACGACTCCCTCACCATCCTTGTAGTTTTTTAATGAGATGATCGATCAACGAATTTATTGATTAATTAACCGACCCCAGGAGTGCCGGGCACTTACGTCCACTGCGCCAGGTATCCCTGCTGGGTGATCCATCCTCGCTCGTTGGTGAGCACCGTGTGATTGACGTCGGGCCCCCAGGGCATGTAGGGAAACACTCCGAACAGCTCCTTCAGCTCCTCCAGGCTCAACGCCCCGTCGCGGTCCTTTCAACGTACACACCGGGCAGGAAATAAATACAAAAAACAAAAAATCATGAAGTTAAACAAGAAAACATTGACAGTTTCCAATCCACTAACAAGCTGTCTCTACCACCGAATGACAGAAAGTAATCACTTTTAAAATGCCTTTCATTCAACTGTGTGCATGATGCATTTGATCAACTACAGTGGGAAGATTGGCCGAGATGACCCCCCACAATCGACAAACTCACAGAACTTGCAACTGCGAGTCAATCACGCTCTCACAGCACAGCCTGCCCAAGCGATGGCTATTCAATAGGCACGCACGTATGCAGACTATACGCAGATGCCACATGGAAGGCAGGCAAGTGGAGTGCCATTCTAACCAGGTCATGCTTTTCAAAGATCCTCTGCAGAAAGTTGTAGGCGTGGTGGTTGAGCTCGGTCGTGCAGTCGGAAGGAACCTTGAGCCTGCGCGAGGTCAAAGAGGACACCAGACCAGACACGATTAAATCACCGTGACGTCAATGTGACGTCCATTTTTAACACAACATAACTGCAGTCTTGCCACTATACTGCTATGGCAGGGTGCTTGACCATGCCTTTAATTAACAACGCTTGTGTTGGACATCCCAGGACACATGGCTTTCGTTCATATTTAACGAGTGAGTTGTTAGGGTTTTTCTTGGATTGTGTCTTTAAACGAGGATTCTTCAACAGGCAGCCCGTGGGCCAGAAGGCACTTGGAGTGGCCTACTGAGAGGTATGGTACGCCGAACTATAGAGAAATTAAGATGAGTGAGACAGAAGCGAGATAAACAGGAAAGAGAGCTGCTAACAAGATGCACTGATTAATGGTCACATGCGCAAACATTACATTACATGACGTCACGTAGCCCACCAGCACATGCCAGTTCTTGTTGCAGCCCACCATAAAATCTAGGTTGAAGACTTCGGCTTAAATATAAATAATTTTCGACGAGATTTCTGCAAAAGCAACTTTCAGCGCCACCTCACCGCCCCCCCCCCCCCACCTGCCCTGCCCCCCCTCCCACTCCGGCACCCCGGTGGCAGCGGGCTCAGCAGGCCACTCACGACGGGTAGAGGTACTCATCAGTGAGATCCAGGCCCTCGTCGTATCCGAAGCGGCGCAGCGCCGTCCATGTCGTCTCGTGCCGCCCGCGCTGCACAAACAGCGTGTGCAGGAACAGGAAGCCTGGTGGTGAGCGGCATGCGACACGGAACCGGACACGAGAGGCAGGGAGCGGTGAATCATTCACGTTCGCAATAACCGCACAAAAACACAACGGTCCCCCCTCTATTTGTAGCTCTGATAAGACTGTTAGGGCAAGTGCTGTTCGGAAGTAAAATTGGTCTCTTGCTTGAATGAGTGCTGGATGGTGCTCATAATCATTGATGATCCTGAGCCAGCGATTAAAGGCATCATTTTTATGGTGGGGAGTAGTATTTGCATAAGACGATGGTGATGATGACATTGAGGCTCAGTAGACTGACTGGGATCTGATCCCGTGGTCGAACGACTGGGATCCGTGATTCTCTACCAAATGAGTCATAACATGCTGGTAGCAAACAACTACTAGACATCTGGGAAAAAGAGATTCATAGCTTATCAGATTCCACCAGGATAAATAAAGATTTCGATTCTGAACTATTACTAAGGTCATTATGGTACATTAATGAGATCACACCAGCACCGGTTCCATGCTGAATTTAATCATAATGCTGATTCAATCACTCATTTATGACTGAACTGACCTCATGTAAGCCAAAAACTATACACAGAAACAATTTTACAATCATGATATTTGTGGCCTAAAATCAAACTCAGGTAGTTATTTGGGAGTGCTAATAGACTTTACACACACAGACATAAACACATAAGCAGAGACACAAACCAAACTGGTACAAGGTGCGGCGTTTTTAACATTTGCTGAATGAGAGCCCAATAAAGGAATGAAAGCGGCATGAAGTTATTGTTTAGATGGTGAAGGGTGCGCTGGTGCGCGACTGTTAAGAACAAACGGGGGACGCCTCACCTTCCAAGGTGAGGGCGCCACCCAGCACGCCGTTGGTCGTGTTCTTCCTCACCACGTTCTTGACGTCCTCCAGCGTATGGGGAGCCAGGGGCGACTTGTAGCAGGTTTTCTGTAAGCGCGTAACGCAGCACAAGTGAAGCGCAGCAAGTGAGCCAGGAATCACCGCTTGATTCACATCATCATCAGCCATTATCAATCCACTGCCAGATGAAGGATTACCCAAGTGTACACCATTTCCCATGGTCGAGTGATACAACAACCCACCGAGCACCTACATACCAAATGATTTCGTTGCTCCGTAGCTGCAACTCTTGTCATTAGTCTTGACTCCAACGCCATCGTTCCTTCGAGTGACGTCCTACTCTTTAACCTCATTTTTAGGAATTAAGAAACGGCCTTTTAAATGTGCAACTACTAACTGTCACTTAAAGGAGGAGTTCATTTGAAGTGCCGACCTATGTGCTGGACACAACAACACCCTCTGACCTGGAAGTAGTTGATCTCCGTGTCATTGAGCAGCCCATCGTTGTCCTGGTCCGAGATCCTGAAGATTCGGGTGAGAGCCTTCACACACCCCGGCCTCAGCTGCAGATGCGCACACACACACACATCATTCACAAATCATCGCAACTAACAAAACACTTTTAAATTTGTTAACAAACAAATGACCATAGCAACTTAGGGATGGCAAAGCATTGAGGCAGCTAGAGCAGAAGCCAGATTTGTCGCAGTGGTCACAGACTACAAGGGATAGAAAATATGAGCATACAAATGAATAGCTGGATGTGTAATGACAGCGCCAATAACACTCAACCAGCACCGCTGAGAGAGTGGGTTAGATTTTGATATTTAAAACTGGCTCTCAAGGGTAACGGGTTTATGGTCCGTGCCAGATCAGAAATAACTGAGCACATTGCAGGCGTTGATTTTAACAGGTGGGTAAGCTCAAAGAAAAGTGTTCACTCTTGAGCTCATACGAAGAAGCAGCAGTGTGGAGACTGAGACAGACTGCTAAAGGATAGCTGATGTCACTTCAGTTTTGCTCAGCAACGCCATGTTTGGCCTGACAGTATGTAGGTGGATCTGAACTTGAAATGTCCTTCAATCTGAGCCAAGATGCCAATAGCACAAATGGACTATCATTGGCAAAAGTCTGAAACCACAAATTTAAACAAACAAAAAATGAAATGCAATAAACTTTCCATGGAAAATCAAAGAAGAGGCCCCTATATTGAATTTTCCACAACTGCGCTTTAAAAATAAGTGACAAATAATACAAAACACCCAGTGTTCACATATTATGCAGGTAACAGGGGAGTGTAATTTATGTGGGGGTATTTGGTTGCACTGTGGAGCAGTAGTTAAGTGGTTTTCGTGCACTGTCCTTTGAACCTGGCAATATGAGACTGATTCCCGGCGATGTCTAAAGTAATATCTTCACCGGTTCTGGGCACAAATTTTTCACCGACCCACACTGACCAGTGCGACGAACTATGTTCAAATAGCTCCCACGTCTGACATGGTGTGAGGAAACCTTCGTCCAGCAGTGAATCGAAAAAGGGTTGTGGATGATGAATTATTATGTCTCTACTGCAAAGGCGCATCTAGTGTTGCAGAGCGTGGATCTGTGGGTGTGGGGAGCTCGGATATTTGAGTGGGCACGGCACTGGACCTGTTTCTCCTCCGGCGAGTACAGGGGCCCCGTGGGATGCAGCACCGCCTTCTGGGCATAGTAGAAAACCTCCGAGATGTTGCGCAGCACCCGTGCCGAACACTGCAACATGCGCCAGGCGGTCGGTCAGCTGTCAGTCAACGCATGTGCTCTGCTTGACTAGGGCGTCACGATTAAGAGGTGTGACGTATGTGTACGTATGCATGTTGAACTTCTTTCGCACCGTATATAGCCAACCGTGCTAATCGGAGGTGTGAGGGAAGGACAAAAAACTCAACACAAAAAGTAGTTATTTAAAGAAATTAGTTTAACAATTCACCACTTCTTCTTGCAATTCAATAAATAATCGAGCTTCAGAGACGTGATTTTATTGAAATTGAATTGATTGTTTTTCAACCATGTGGTGACTTTTCTAGATTTAAAGCTTTCGTGACTGCAAGGATCCATACTCTTTGGTTCTATTCGGTAAAGTCACGTAGGTAAAAAATAAAACAACAAAAAATCACGACGTTTCGGCCACAACACAAGCGGCCTTCATCAGGTGAAGGGATCAGGCTGTCTCGAGGACAGCGCTGGAGTGGAACACAGCTGGTGTTTCCGCGTGGCTTTGTTCCACTCCAGCGCTGTCCTCGAGACAGCCCGATCCCTTCACCTGATGAAGGCCGCTTGTGTTGTGGCCGAAACGTCGTGATTTTTTGTTGTTTTATTTTGTACCTACGTGACTTTACCGAATAGAACCAAAGAGTATGTGGTGACTGGTCAAGCCTTAAGTGCCTGCCAGGAGATGTGAACCGATTACATGCAAATTTGACAGATGGGAAAACATCGATTCATGCACATGCGATTGATGCACGTGTAGTGAGCCACATGACATCTTACGTTACGTGTACGCATATTATGGCGTCACGCGGTGTTGTGACGTCTCAAAGTTCAAACATGCAACTGCTAACATCACGCCTCCAGCTCTCCCATCTCTATTTCTTGTTTGCTTTTCTTTCATCTCACTAATCTGTATCTGAAAGCCTTCCCAGTTCACATCTGGCCCACAGACCACCAGCTGAAGAACCCAGGTAAAGGATGGCGGTCCGTACCTCCACACATGCTTCAATGTCGGAGTACTGGTTCATGATGGGAAGAATGGCCTCCATTGAGCTCTGCTCCACCAAGTCCGTCTTGTTGCCCACTAGGATTATGGGTATCCTGCATGCACGTGACAACCTCATCATGCCTCCACATAAAAACCTTTTACCAATGTATGAACATCATCACAAACCAACATATGCACACCAACACACATCCACAACACTGACCTCCTACCAACATTTAAACACTACCAACACTTGGCACCACCAAAACAGAAACACCATCACAAACCACCCACTGGCCCATGACCTGTAGCACGAACCTCCGATTGTGTTAACAGGACCCAGCAATGCAAAAAAACTCCCATCGACACGAGACATACCTCACATGAGCAGTCTACAAAAAGCAAAACATTGGCCAGTCACTAAAATTGCAAGTTATAAAAAAAATCAACAAAAGTAATAAAAAAATCCACTTCACCGAGAAAGATGCTGCACTCATTTACAAATTTACAGTCCTGAGCCAGTGGTGGAAATTATATATTCCTTTTCCAAGGACCAGTCTATCCATAGCACGAATGCTGTTGACTTCCCTTCAAATTGGTAATTATCTTAGCGGCCTTCTTGGGATGATTTGAACTCGCAACCTATCGATTGCAATACCCCCGATCTCACGTTGCACCTTCAAAGTGGATAGCAAGGTGATTAAATCAGTTCATAATTTTATAAAATTAAGCCTCAACGAAGAGTCAATAAAGATGTGGCCCTAATGCAGTGGTGGGTACCTTCCATCTTTGCCGACGGTTTCGTTTATCAGCGGCACCCACTTGCTCGTGATCTGCAACACAGAGATTTTCAGTAGTCTTGTGGAAGAAACTGAGGTCTGCAGATTCCCCACCGAGTCTGAATCGCAACTATGTTTGTCGTTGATGCGCAAAACACACAACAGTACTAATAGCTGCATACCTATCCATGGAATATAAGTAACACAATAAAGTTTCGATTTAAAGCTTTCGTGACTGCAGGGATTCATTCTCTTGGTTCTTTCGGTAAAGTCACGTAGAAGGGAAATAATAAAAATAAAACAATTAATTTCTCACGACGTTTTGATTGCAACACACTGATGATTGCTTTTGTTGCAATTGAAACGTCGTGAGAATTTTATTGTTTTATTTTTATTATTTCCCTTCTACGTGACTTTACCGAAAGAATCAAGAATATGAACACAATAAACTGTTTAGTTTAAAAAGAAACGTTGCCTCGATTCAAAATAAACGTTCACATTATCCAACTACTTATGAAGTCACTTGAGTAAAGCATCTTTCCACTCTCGAGGCAGCTCAAGTTGCTTTAACTTTACCATTGCAAACACTAATTTTAGATGCATAACAGTGCAATGATTATAGGTTGCCGTAGACAAATATAACCTCACTCTGTTGTGGACAAAGAAATTGGTTGTGAGTGAACCATCGTTATTTATTTACAACAGATCACTTTGCTCCTCAACCCAAACACTCCTCCAACCACCATAAACCAAACACAAAACCACAGGGGGACAGATCTTTCTCATTTGCAGCACCACACCTCTTGAAGAACCTCCCTGAAGCAATATGCACACTCGACTCCATTACTACATTCAAGCTATAACTCAACAACGCATCTCTTTGCACTTGCATACAACTAACTCACAGCCACAACTTTTAAACAACTATAGATAGTAGGCAAATATGCATATATTTATCTCATTGTTTAGAATTTTCAAATTTTATGTTGAGTATTCACATGATGGAGCTTTCAGTGGAAGATTTGTGCCAGAAAGGCAAAAAAACACATGTTCACGGATTTTGCGGCTCATGGCTAATTGGTAAGGGTAACATGCGTACATCTCGTTGAAGCCCAGTTTCACCAAGTTCACAATAATAAATCAATATTATTAGCACAATTTCCACAGCTGGCATTCACCTTCTCAATGGAATCTTGGTCATCCACTGCATAGACCACGCACACCACGTGAGCCTAGAAGCGGAGAGAGGCAATCAACTCAATTCATACTCTTTGGTTCTTTCGGTAAAGTCACGTAGGTAGAAAAATTAAATTAAATACCTACGTGACTTTACCGAAAGAACCAAAGAGTATGGATTCCTGCAGTCACGAAAGCTTCAAATCAAGATTCAACTCAAGTCAGTTGCTAAAAATAAACCTGTGCCGAAGGCAGAAGAGGAGCGAGCACTTCCATATTTACGGTCTGCATTGCTAGAATGTTATTTCACCCAGCGGTTAAATATCATGTTTAAAAAGAAGCACGTTGCCAATGTTTGATTTAATCTTGGGAAAAGGCCACAGCTTGGTGGGATTAATGCAGCAGTAAGTTGGAGTCTAATCTGTCTAAATAAAGTACTTAATGCGATTTGCTCATTAAACAGCTAGAAAAGATTTAGCTGCAGGCTCACAAATATTTTAAAAAATGTTTTTTTAACCCACGAAATGTATGTGATAAAAGCAACAATTGACTTTTTTTAAACAAATCCCACTAGGACATGCTAATCTGGATGGCACAGAGGCTAAGGGGTTAATTCTTTGTTTTTACTAAAGAAACCCCCTTGACAAGATTATATTTAACCAAAAATTTGCTGAAATAGAAAAAAAGGAACTTTGACAAAAACAATCCTGTTCTGCTTGCTTTTGTGGACAATTGTCAGCACTTTACGGTGTACAACTTAGCGAAGTCTCTATGACCCCCCGGCGTGCACAATGTAATTCCGTACAGTATTTGGCCACACCCCGTTTAATAAATGCACTGCCCGCCCTTTCCAAGTTAACGTGTGGGAGTGCGACATTGAGCAGCTGACTACAAATATTTATAGAAAGTCAGGAAACATGGGAACAGCTTTGAGGATACTCAATGGCTTTGCGGCAGGAGGACACATTTAATTTGTGAGCCTATTTCCCAGATCTAGAAGACAAGTGTGTCAGCCAATGTGCACGTATATATTGAATGTGGCTTTATACAGGTTTCCCTTGCAAGTTCAAAAAAATACACTCACCCGGAGAATCTCCTCCTGTAGTTCTTCATCAGTCTGTTCGATGTCTGTAAAGAGTAAGCGTCAAACGCGTGTCAATTTGTGGCCAACGCCATTTTACTAATTGATGCTTCCATCAATCTGCACAATAAACATTGATTCTGTTTAAAGGTTAGAGTACATGCTCTCCCTCTCGCACACTCCCATACTCCCTCTCTCCCTGTCACTTCATCTTCCACCGTTTCCTATTCCATTCCTTCCTCATATTTCAAACTTTGTTCCCCCACCATCTTCCACTTTTCCTTTCCAGCCTTCTCATCTTCCGTCCCTCAGCCTTTTTCTCTTTGCTGTGTGCAAAACGTTCCGTCAATTCACTCCGTCATACCCGAGTAGTCCACAATGTGCGTGGGGACCTTTTCCGGCGTGACGTCTGCTGGTATTGTGATCTCCTCCGCTCGATGAGGCACCTGCGCAACACGTGATCACGTACGACACACAGCACCAGCCAGGGTATAATTTCCAGCTGAATATTTTCGGGGTCGTGGGTAAATGGAGTAGGCATGTTAAACATTTTCTGGATCGCTGGTATAGTCGAGTAGGCACGGGACTAGTAGCCACAGCCATAACAAGAGGTACACTGGATATGGTGTGTTGGGTGCAGAAATATATTCTGGCTCACCAACCCAGACAGACCGAACTGAAATTAAGCCTTGATTTATGGCCCACCTCTCGATGCGTACTCATGGCAACCAATATTCATATACTGCACAAAGGACTGTCTCAATACTTAAGAGAGTATTATATGTCAATCATCTCCATTGGCCGTCCTGAGCCAGTGGTGGCAATTCCACATTCTAAGGTCTAAACTAGTCTCTCCACAGGAATATAGTTAAAGTCATGATTAAGTACGACTAGTCACTAAGATAAATATTTTATCATAATTAATAAGCGAGCAAATTAGAATGTCTCCGCTTATAGCTTATTCTTATTGCACAAGATAAAGTAGACTTGGTCAACACTAAAGCAGCCAATATAATAGACCCTGGACAGAGATCTGTACTGAATGGGTCACTTCAGCCACACTGTGTGGTTGGAAATTTGCAACTCATGTTAACCGAAGACTGCATTCTACAACTAGAAAAAATCTGCATAATATTTTTGAAATGAACATTTTAACCAATAACTAATTTACAAACTATTTCACCTCTCCAAATGATTCACACTAAATATCAGTACGCACTGTTAATAGTGTTTTCCCCTTTCTGGCAATAAAACAGGTGTTAAGATGTTAAAATACCAAACTGAAACCTTTTTGCAAGGAATCACGTCTACATTAACCACATATACTTGTGGTGAACATGCAAACAAAAAAACATGCTCTGACAGTATGTGCATTGTCTTTGAAACTGATTGGTCCACACCAGAGACAGCTTTCTGAAGAGCCTCGTTGCAAACAGTGTTAGACCAGAGGTCGTTCATAAATTGCTCATCCATTATTTTCCTTGGAGTAGCATTGTCGTAAAAAAATCCACAAAATACAGCACAAATGCATCGTAACCCAATAAATACGATTGAAAGTACTAACTACTGTACATTGTCCAGTACATAATAAACTCCTAAGCATAACGACATGCAAAAAAATGTGTACCCATGTTTAACAAAGACTTCACATGGTTGGTTGAATAAACCGAGCGGCAGTAACATGAGTAATGTTATGTAACAGGAGACGTACAAATAGTTTCAAGTTTTATCGCGTGAACTACAATAACAAGATGTATCTTATGACCTTGAGCAAAGCACTTTGCGAGCTTAAGCGGTGGAAATTAAACGCCACCCGTCAATTGAGGTCTCACCTCTTCTGGGAACTCCTCGCTGACAAGGGTCATAATCAGGGAGGTCTTCCCCACCTTGGCTGGGGCATCGGTGCACAGAAGTCGGTTTTTGACAAGGCGTTCATAGGGACAAGGAAAGGTGACAGAAAACACATAAAAACCACGGAGGCGACAACAATAACTTTGTACAGTACCAACAGAACATAAGATAATGGTGATCAAACCCACGTTGACGCCCGAAATATACTGCAATGGCCAGAGCTGTCTTCCCTGTGGGTGACTGCAATATCACCGTAAAGGGAAGTTTGCATATCGAACAGTGTGACATTATCCGGCTCAAGTTTGTTTCAAAATACTGTACATACAATGGAACACGACCGCATATATCACAGCGGGCATCGCATGGACAACCCAAAGTGCAACGTGTGTCATCGTTCGTGTCGACCCTGGTACGACAAGAGTGATCCCAGCTCTGTACAACACTCTCAGTCATTCAAGGCACCAGCATCATCACTCAATGAACCATCACTCAACATCGCCGCTCCTCACATGGGAAGCAGGGCTCTCAGCCTTGTTGGTTCATCACTCTAAACGCGCGCGTGAACAGATACAGCCAACCCTCTTTGTTAACCTGCTGGTGTACAAGGGGCCTCCCCCCAAACCTCTGCAAGGTTGTGGGGGGTTATTGAGCCATACTTCACCGTGTCGGTCAGTACGGGTTGAAGGACGAGGATAGATAGATGTGGGAGCATAGAAGGTCGGTAAAACTAAAGATGTTGCTGCACTATCCTCTGCTGTCCTCAACACAGCTCCGCAGCAGCCTACAACCCGTGTCACGTTGGGTTGGTCTGCCCATCCAAGCACTGTTAAGGCCTCAATTCTACTTGGTTTCTGGAAACGGAAGGGATCGGGTGCATCCTGGATGATTGGTCATAGCTCTCTGTGCAAAAAGCCAGGCTGATTAACAGCCACCTTAAGCCTCATCCAATTAATCACTTCTCAATATCACTATTCAACACGAAGCTGGCATTACTGAACTAGTAAGTGACCATTTGCCTGACAAATTAATCATGCAACGTGATATTTTTTTTACTAAAAAAGAATCCGGATTAAACCTTCACCTCCAACATGAACGATCACCTAACATCACCATTTAACAAGACACAGGGCCGATTAGGAATCCACATTCGGCCAAAAATAAAAACAATAATCATCACGCGTCAAAATGCAGATTAGACAATCAAGCAACACAACGTGTTTTTGTTTGTTTGCTTGTTGTGGTTGCACCCGATTCAAGAGCCGAATGGCTCACAGGGCTATACCAAAATAAATAAACTGAAACTTAAAGAATAATAAACTGAGATTATTGAACTGCTCGTCTAAACTCAACTTGAACTCATTTACGCACCACCGCTACCAAACAACTGAACGAAAAGTACGAGATTACTAGGAATTCACCTTCAACCTAAACGTTACGCATCTTTACAACTCCTCAACAAGAAATGCCGAGGTTTTTACGAATCCACAAATAGCCTCTCCTCACAATGGGATAACCGCATACTGGTTAACAACCCCTTATTAATTCCCTTCACCTTATTACAGATCAATTTAGACATTATTGGTCACCCCGTGCCCCTTATAAACATTCAACGTTCATCCTAAAAAAAGTCCCATCACAAGGGGAAAACACAAATAGACAAAAACTAAACGTTGCCATTATTGAAACGGCTGTAGTAAGCCGTATGGACCTGAAAACACTCACATTTCCCTGTACAAGAATACGGGGTTAAACCGTCTGGGTTGACACGGTATGCAACTGTGAATCTACCTATCATCTCATCACACATCTTCACCACTCCCCCCCCCACCAACAAGAAACGGTGATGATTACGAAAACCCCACCGCTCCTCAAAAGTTGTGGTGGTTGTGGTGGTGGTGGTAACGATGATAGGCACTTTGACCTTCTTTCGCACCGTACACGTAGCCACCCGTGCTGATCGCAGGTGCGGTGGAAGGACACCGAACTACGATTCCACATTCAAACCCGTCAACATCTTCACCCATCACACTCTTTTAGCCACCTTCGACCTCCTCAATGCATCACTGTCATCAAGCAAGCCGCCGCCGCCGTCGCTCCGTTCATCCACTCTCTCCATAGTCACAAAAAAAGCCGCGCTTAAGAGGAGTCGCCGCTCTCGACCTTAATAGATGCAGGATATACTGAATGCAAGCGTAAATGTGTTCGTTCTAAAACACTCCTCCAAACGCAGAGAGGTCAGGCCGGGCAGGCGACACTTGACATAACAAACATAAAAGGCCCATCGACCACTCCGGCCAACATTTCAGTAACTCACGTTCTCCCAGCAGCAGGATCCTCACGTCTTTCCTCACGCCCATGTTAAACGTCGATTCTGTCGAATTCTCCCAAAACCAACCCGCTCCTCCCCAACCTCCTCAGCCCCGCCGCCAACCCTTTCAACAGAAATCAGACTGCATGTGCTTCAAGAACGCCAACTTGACGGACCCAAGGTCGAGCCGCTAGGCCCCAGGCGGCGTTGCACACCGCGCCTCGGCTAGAAGCTCGGCCGCCCTGGGGCGCGCCTATCCCGGCAGGCGGCGGCGGAGACCGTCAGCCGCTTTTCCCACCACGGCGGTGGCTTGACTCCAAACCTTCAAAGATTCGTTGGGAAAACTTCAGTTTAAAAAATATATATACGGCGCAGGCTGAAGTACAATTCACGAAGAGTGCGACTGTGGCGACATCGCGGTTTTGAGAATCTTGTCGTTTCGCCAGATTGCCTCCGTTCAAGGGCTCGGGGTTTGCCGGTGGTGAGCGGGCGGACGGGCGAGCCGGGCAAGGGCGGCCCACTAGAGGCGCTGGCGGGCACGTGGTGGTGGTGCACGTGGTGGTGGTGGCGGCGTGGTGGGTGGCGGCGTGGTGGATGGTGGTGCACGTGGTGGTGGCGGCGTGGTGGGTGGTGGTGGCGGAGTGGTGGTGGTGCACGTGGTGGTGGTGCACGTGGTGGTGGCGCACGTGGTGGTGGCGGAGTGGTGGGTGGTGGTGACGCACGTGGTGGTGGTGGCGCACGTGGTGGTGGCGCACGTGGTGGTGGCGCACGTGGTGGTGGCGCACGTGGTGGTGGCGCACGTGGTGGTGGCGCACGTGGTGGTGGCGCACGTGGTGGTGGCGCACGTGGATCGTCGGGTGCCAGGTGGGTTTGCGGGCCACGGCGAATTTCATCGGCGGAGAGAGCGCCGATGATCGTTTGCCGTGCGTCGCAGGCAAACGAACTCACAGCTAACGTCAGTGGCGTGTGTTGATGTTAGCCGTGGGCCCCAATCAACGCACTCACGGCTAACGTCAGTGTTGAGCGCTGTTAGCCGTGGGCCCCGAACAACGCACTCTCACACGTTAGGAGATGATAGTAAATGTTAAACAAACTCTAAACAAATGTTAGGCATTACGAAGAGCCATTAATCTGTATTATTGCAAAATCACAGCTTTCACGATTCAATATACATGAATGATATTGTGAGATAATTCGTGAGTATACATTTTTTGTTTACAGAAGTACCGTTTCATTTCCCATTTTTTGTGATCATGAACAATGTCGTGTTAAGATATCACTCAATCAGACAATTGATCTTTTAATATTTATAACAATGTCTTGCATAAATGCTTTTCATTGTACAGAACTTGTCGGCCACGTTGAAGCGTAGGATAGGTATATACAGTCGTGCATAAATCCTCCATGATATGATTAAAAAAAAAGATGCAAACACTCAACTGGAAGATTCCAAAAACAAAAACCTAAAATATTCATGCTTCCAAAATAAAACATTTAAAAGTTTAAATGCTAATTGCTTAGACACACCACACATTGTCAACATTATTAATGATCCAGTTTTCCCCCATTTCTTTACTTCCTAAAATCACAGCAAAACGAATAAAATAAATCCAAAGGTTAACGTCCACATAGGCTGAAGACATGTATCTTTCTAGAAAGAAGTCAATGTGTTCCCATACTCAAATCAGCTGTGGGTAGTGCCAATCTCCTTTGGCAGGCCTGAGCTCGTGATAGAAGTTTCACATTTCCAGTATATACTGGACTTAGATTTGACCCGCTCTTAATTTTTGGATGTATGTTTATTCCTCACATCCCTGTCTATGTTGAGCGTCTGTAGATGCCTGTGTTTGTTAACTTCGAGTAAAATCAGATGTTATCACAACACAAGGCTTTCAGTCTTCCGGATGTGTACACATGCACGTAAGGCGAGAGGCATTTTCGAAGACGAATTCTGCTCTCCGCCCATCAGTGCTGAGAAGACTGGGCAAGATCAGTGGCTGTGACCTTCCAAAGCTCCTGTAGAAACAGCACAAAGATATTGCATTACTGGTGTTCGATAGGATGGATAGAGTTACCTCCATTAAAGACGGGTGAGGGCCCATTGAGACAATATGTGTGCATGGTAAGACCTAAGCTAGCAAAAATGTAGGAGGCTTGGGGCATGTGGGAATTATAGGTAGGAAAATGTTTGTTAAAACAAAGCACATGTCCTAATTAACAAAATAAAAATAATGAAAGCAGTAAATTTTAAAGATAACTTTAATTATTCAGGAAAGCATCACTGAGACTCATGTCCTGCTTTGGGATTGTTTGGATAACTCATAAGTTGTGTGAAAGTGACTGATTTTTTAATGTTTATTTACATTTTAAGAGTTTAATGAAATTATACGCATAACTATAAACACAAAAGCATCCGAAAAAGTTGTGTTATTTTTAGTTCCATTTGACCAGGTAGACCTTGCAGCAAACGATTACCAACAACACACCATCTGCCAACGTGGCTTCCATGAATCTCTGCATTCATAATGGACGGAAACAAAACGCTGGGCAATTCCAAAATGTTGGCCATACATTTCAGACAATTTAAAAGATACGGACAATCAATAATGGAATCAAGAAATGGCTTTTCACTTGAATTTAGGTGTACCAAACAATTAGGAATGGGATTCAGATAGGAATTCTTTTCCACCTATCTTAATAAGGGAGAAATTATCATAGTATACCGCGGTGACAGACGTACTCAAACTTTTCCATCTGCAATGACATGGTGATGGTGCATTCGGTTTCATGCGTGACAAAGATATTTATTCCGTAAAGAGGACATGTATTATAGGATTACAGATAATCACCCTTCAAATTGATACCAGATGTCTTAGCATAATTTAGAAATGTTTACTGAGGTTGCCGAATGTGGAACTGATATACAGTGGCTGTAGTGAGATAAGATAATTGTTGGAAAAAATTGCAGTTAGATGAGACAAAAGAGATGTAGACAAGAGAGAGATTCATTGGATGTTGATGTAAATTAGTTTTTTCTGAGTTTTTTAATTTAACATTTTGATTGAAAGCTTTCGTGGCTGCAGTAATTCATATTCTTAGCTCTTTCGGTAAAGTCACATATTTTATTATTTTATTGTTTCCCTTCAACGTGGCTTTACCGAAAGAGCTAAGAATATGAATTACTGCAGTCACGAAAGCTTTAAATCAAGAGCTAAGAATATATTTTAATTTTAGTTGATATTTGATGCACCCATATTTTCTTCACATATCCAGCGCCCCTTGGACTACATGAGTACCTCAGCTTCTCCTTAGTACGCTTATGCCTTGTGCCATTGCGGGCACATGGAGAAGCCACGCCCTCCTTGGTGTATGTATTGCCAAGGGACGCGCCCTCACCAGCTGCTCCACGCGGTCGTACAGGATGGACTGCGCGAAGTCCGTAGACACCGACTGCACGGTGAACACCCTGCGCTCGCCCTCCATGCCGGCCAGCCCGGCGAGGCACGTGCGGAAGTGGTCGTACGCGTCGCAGGTCACAGCCAGCGCACGCAATGTGAAATTGTAGCTGTGTGGCACGAAAACGATTCTTGACGTCAGGTACACAATAAAACTCCCATTACTTTAGTGTCCACGTGTTTGTCATTTGGAGTGCGATAACAAGGAGCATAAGCCATCACGCAAACTCTTAATCATCTTCGCAGCAGCGGCATTTGGTTAAACAGCAGACAAAGACAGTCACCGCATCGTGCGCTGTGGCCGTCTGGAATGCTCTTCCTTCCAGTATTTGGAAGCCACTGGAGCTATGTACTTTTAAATCTAGATTAAAAACTAATTTCTTAAGAACTGCTTTTTGTGTTTAGTTTGTTGTCCTTCCCCCGCACCTCCGATTATCACGGTTGGCTACGTATGGTGCAACATAATTTCAAGATACATACATATTAACAGTTGCCTCTTACTTGATAATTCCAATATAACTTTAAGAACTCTTTTTGCAGTCAAGTACAAGCATCGACTGAAAACACCACACGACCATTATCATTAACGCTGCTTTATAGCAGATCATAAATATAGCAGGCTGTGATATTTCGATTTAAAGCTTTCCTGACTGCAAGGATTCATCTTCTTTGGTTCTTTCGGTAAAGTCACTCCAGCGCTGTCCTCCAGACAGTCTCGTCCCTTCACCTGATGAAGGCCGCTTGTGTTGTGGCCGAAACGTCGTGAGCATATTATTGTGTTATTTTATTTTATCAATTTATTATTTTATTCTCATTCTATGTGACTTTACCGAAAGAACCAAAGAAGGCTGTGATATATTTTACGATACTATCTATTTTATTTGGGGGTGGTGCAGTGGCTCAGTTGATAGTGCACTGTGCTATTAACCCAGCAACCTGAGTTCGATTCTTGGCCAAGGCTAATAGCAGTAGCGATTGATATCTGAACCAGTCCTGGACACCCTCTCCTTCACCAACCCACACTGACCAGCAAAGTGAAGTACGGTTAAACAACAACCATAACTGATACATCGTGGGGATGCCTTCATCCAGCAGTGGATTGACTGACAAAGCGCTGTATATTTATGTTATATATTTTCGTGTATAAGGCAGTGTTATTGACGACGATTATATGTTTCATTCCAACGGAAGTAGTTTACACATTTTCAACTATAATGTGAAAGATGTAAAACAAAATAATGATACTTCTGGTTGACAATTTATGCTGAAAATAATATTTTAGTATAGTACTTGAAGGCAGGTAGAATAGCAGTACAGTACAACAATGGATTTGTTTTGCTGCACTGCCCACAGTGTAACCTCAACAAAATTGTAACATAGCTTCTGCTGGGTGGGAGAACAATCAAAAATGGTAAGATTATGTCATTACCGTTTCTCTATGGCGATGTAGAGGGAGCTGGTGCTGCGAAGGTTGTTCATGATGCGGAAGACAGTTCTAAACAGCCCATCAGTGAGCTCATCGTCATAGCAAACTACACACAGGCACAAACATGCGATTAATCAACAGATTAAAATACATATACTGTACAGTGTATTTGTACAAATATCCTGATATAACATGTCTGAGGAAGTGGCATTATGGTACGTAGTTTTCACAGCCACTTGCAATCCAAGTGTGGTCTTCCAGGTTAGACCGCGTGTTAAGCATTTCTTCTCTCAAGCTTTCATCGCGCACTGCTACGGGCATTGCTTCATCTCCTGAAGATCGCACCATCTCCCGAAGATGCCTGCGGTAATGCGTGCCCGTGGAAGCTTGAGGGAAGACATTCCACATGCGCGGCGGAACTTGGAAGACCACTGCTTGGAGGTGGCATTACGGTCAAAGTGCTCCACTCTCCATTGGAAGATGGCGAGTTTATATCCTATTTGTGGATCCAATCGGTTCATCATTCCTTCAGGGTCAATAAAATGACCGCCAATTTGTAGAAGGAAAACAATGGATAAACCATCCTCCACCACAATAATGTGGAGTTTCCACCACTAGTTCAAGGACCACCAGTGAATGATAACTCCCTGACACTCGTTTGAACAGGAAGATTTCTGACTTTTGACTTGCTTGGCTAAATAAGATGCAAGTGATGAACGCAATGCCGAGGTATTTTTAATAGAACTGCGGCTCCCCTAATGTGCCTGCGTTGTAATCACCGTGACTTTGATTCTACAAAGTGGCCGATGATAAAAATGTATTTCATAAAAATGTATTTACCGTCGGCCGCGAGAAGCACGGTGGCGTTGTCGTGCAGATGTGCCACCTCTTCCTCTGTCCAGGAAAAGCGGCACTCAGAGTCTGCAAGATGACAGATGTACGCAGAGCTTCAGATGTACATGGCGCTTCAGACAAGCCACGTTGAGAATTCTCAAAATCTTATCTTTTGATATTTTGGGTTGTAATGTTTTTTCAATGTCTGGATGTATATTAGTTGGTGGAGTAGAAGGGCTCCAAACCCAAGTTCAAATCCCAGCAAGAGTCGAATCAGCTTCATCATCTTTATCGCCATCACAATTCATCCAAGGTTGATTAAATGAACATGATCTGGTGAGGTTAAAGCACTTCGTTTTGGAAGCTCGACAACGGTTGTAGTCCGATCGAGAACTGCCTTCACCATAGAAATGTGTAAATGCCAATTATGGATCCAGACGACCAACAGACAGCACAGGCCAGCTCTTGTTTGAGTGCGGTGATAAACTGATGAAGTGTCTACAAATCTGCATGTGCCATTACTGAATTGCCTTATTATGCCTTTGCAAGGGAAATACATTTTTTTTCAATTGACAACGGACTATTTTTAAAAGGCTGTTTAAATAATTACATATATATGAAACTTCACTTACCTGTACAAAAGTCATTTTTGAGCCAATCCAATGTCCTAACTTTCACCTCTCCTCCCTCCTCTCCATCTATGATTTTAAATAAGGATGAACACACAAACACACAGACAGACACAAACAAAACAAAGCTCCAAATGCCGCATAATAAATGTGCCAGGTTAGGTGTACAGGTAGTCCTCTACTTACGATGGAGATGCATTACGACGACCCCATCGTAAGTCAAAAATATCGTAAGTCGAAGATGGCCTAGCCTACCCAGGAGTCTTAAATGGTGATAATTTAGCAAAACAGAGCAATTTACAGTACCGTACTGTATAAACTATGTACTGCATGTATTTATTAATTACAATACTGTATTGCACAGTAAAATTTTAAGTAAAAAAAACAAGGTAAATTCTTAACCTACCTATATGAACTGCACTTTAATAGAAAGTTTTTTTCAGGAAACAATCCTATCTGCTATAAAAACGTTTTACATGCATTGAACGTATCATATCGTGGTAACCCTAAAATGAAATCGCTAATACTACGTATCATACATACAATTTTGTCGTATTGCCATCGCCATCGTAAGATCGAAATATCGTAAGTCGGACCATCGTAACTCGGGGACTATCTGTATATATAAACACTTAACAGGTAGTCGGGTGGTGGCGGTTTTAACGACACATTTATATTTACGTGATCTCACCCAAAAAAACCTACGGATAATATTGGTCGCGAAAGACTACATGTTAAACTAGGTGTGTGTGTGTATATATATACTTTGTGTGTGTATATATATACACATGTAAACACGCGTGTATATATGTGTGCAAACACAAAGATTCCCTGTATAGCCTTCATAGTTTTAGGGCAGGTGCTGTTAGAGAGCACTTATGAAGGCCAGCACGGTACACAAGGGGGTGGGTGGCCAGCACCATGCCCGGCCACCTTTGTCTCCCGAGTGGCGATGTTTACACACCGCACCAGAAACGCATTTGAGGCTGAGTTGACCTAGGGAAGGCCCAGTACCGGTTCAGATAATCCTCACTGGTGGTGGTGGCCGTGAGCAGGATTCGAATTCGGGTAGCCAAGTTCGTAGCACAGTGCACTAACTGCTACACTACCACTCCCCATACGTACATACACACACACACATTGAATGTGCTTACCAGGGCGCATGTACAAATGCTTGTTTGCATTGACATTCCGTTGGCAATTGTCCAAAAGATCATCACCAACATCTAGATGAACACGGAGATTGATTGTAAACGTATGCACTCAGAGATTGACAGGCACATTTGGCAAGAAAGTGTATAGGTGTGCTGCACATATGCACACAATTATAGTTAGTTAAATATAAACGCTGATGTTGGGGCGAATGTGCTCATGCACAATTGTAATTTACATTTTATATTGCATTTTATATATATACAGCAAAATTGAAAATCTTTATCCAGGAAAGTTTTACAGAGATTTCAAGATACTTTTTAGGAGGCATACATTGGGTTATTTGGCCAGTTCCCTGCTGAGTATATTTAATGTGCCGAGTGAAAATCCACTCATATATATACACACACAAATGTAAACACTCTGAATTAATTTTACGAAGATAAACTAATATAAACCTACTTGCTGTACTACATTATGCAGGCACCACATCATCGACCACAGTGTGTATATGGGCCATATGGAACACATGCAGACTCTCTAAACACAAATCACAAGACAGTAGTTGTCAGCCACGTTACAACTCATTTGTATTTTTTGTAATTTTCTCCGTTTTGTTCGTGCAGATTTCTAAATCCGATCACCCTTAATATGACAATAGCATTACGTGCGCAGGTCATTTGGAAGGAACAGATTCTCGCACGTGTGTATCAGTGCACCTTTAAACGACCAATAACCGTGGTTCATTCATCATGGCCACCAGCACTCCCCTGGACGATCCGTCATCTTATGGACGGTCAGAGGCCACGCGAGTCCCAGCGTGGCGGTGCAGTGCGGTGCGGCATGGAAACTTGGACCTGTGCAGTAGACGGTGCGGGCGAATGTGGCGGCCACAATGCTGGTGGCGCCGGTGCCTGCGCCCAACTCGAGTGCCGTGACCCCGCAGAACTCACGCCGGTGCTGGAGGAGGTAATCGCCGAGCAGGAAGGCGCCGCGCCATACCTGCAGGGCAAAGGCCGGGCAGGTGGTGAGGGGACAGGAGGTGGGGGGGAACAAGGGTGACTCGCACATTATTGTCTAAGTCAGAATCTTAGTCAGAAATCTGAATATTTACTCAGAATGGAGGAATCACCGTTGTTCCCCTCTTTGTCATCGTGTCTTTGTGTTTACCGTTGAAGACAAAGTTACCTTGATAAATTAATTTGAGACACAATGTGGCATTTATGTCCCCGCAGCTAAAAATAGGGGAGGATACACTATCAATGCCGCAGACAAAGTTCGTAGGAGAATTTTCGTGAGAAGTATGTACCTGCTTTCCAACATCATCCAGACATGTTCCCATCGTGTGTTCTGTGTAGCAGAATGAAAACATATCAAGAGCAATGAAACAGTGATTATAGTGTACTTTAACTGAGCCATGCTAAATAAAACAATAAACATCCGAGGGTCTGGTTCACCATGTATAACTCAATGGGCCTTATGAACCAATGTTTTCGAGCAGGATTTAAGGAGACATTATAAAAATTGGTCCCAAATTCTTGGAAGATATATTTTCATTTAATTTTCGTATGGGGAAGAATGCCCTTGTCTATTATTGTATCATTCACAATCAGTTGTGATGGAGTATAATACATCTCAGGCATGGGTGATTCTCAAATTTTATATTAAGCTAAGGATGCTGCCAATAACGGTAACACTATAGTCTTGACGTCTAACGATCTTTGGGACCATACCTATTCGCAGTGTATCACTGGCAGTCTGCCCCTCCTCATCATCCTCCTCATCCGCCTCCTCGTCTGTCCAGCGTTCCGCCTGGCTCAACAGCACAGGGTGACTCAGCGGCCGATCATTGGCACGGCCAGCCCTTTCGCCAACAACACTGGCTGAGTCACGGGGCTTCCGGGCAACCAGGAGGTCTCCGTCCTCGTCCAGCAGGCCACTGGCGTCGCTGGCACCACTGGGCGTCTCGCTTCGCCACTCTTCACACGCTTGGGAGGGAATGGTAGCGCTGTCGTCCGAGCAGATGCTTGATGTCGGTGGTGGGAAGCAGCCATCTTCATGGGCAGTGCCCCACAGAATCTTGTACTTGGACACGTAAACTGCCAAGTGAATTATTCAATGTGTGAATACGCGAACGCGCACGATATGAGTGAATACTCCCAACATTTCATTTCGAAATACGGGAAGGAGCGACGATTAAATATTACTGGATCGGTACTCTGTCACACAAGTTGTACGATGCTGTGTGCGACACTAACAGCAACACACATACCATAGCCTCCTCCTCCACCACCTCAAAATCCCAACGCCACCATCACAACCACCACCGCCACTGCTGCCACACTGACCAGGCTGTCCGACGGCGTTCAGCCGCACCATGAGTCGCCTACTGCTGGGCATGAGCACGTGGATGTCTGAGAGAACCAGATCACTGCGGAAGACGATAGTGTCCATGGTGGTGGCGGCGGAGTCAGTCGAAGCTTGCGAGGCGTCCTCATCTGACAGGGACAGGGGCCGAGTTAGGGGCACCACAGACACAAGCGCCGAGGTCACTCACACTCGCACGCTGATGCTTGGAATAAACATTTACAATGTGTTTTACAAGCATTCTATTCTAATGTTAAAAAAAAAACTCCAACGTTTTTGCTATGTACATCTGTACATTTGTAATGATGAAGGGGTATAGTTTGTGGTCAATTCACATGGAATGTGCTTGATCTCCTCAGATTTAGGAGATTAAGCAGGTTTGAGTCTGGATTGTGCTCGGATTGGAGGCCAGCTAGTATAAAAAAGTGCTGTAAGATGCAGAGCTGGGTGTATGCATGTTGAACTTCTTTCACACCGTACGTAGTCAACTGTGATAATCGGAACTGCGGGTAAGGACAACTAAACACAAAAAGCAGTTCTAAAGAAATGTGGTGCACAAAGGAGGGCAATTCAGCGAAATACATGATTGTACTGTACTACATTGCCAGATCTATGCTCCCCACATTTACCAACCCGCACTGACCAGCGTGGTGTAGTTGGCAAAATAATCTCCCACGACCTGCACAGGTATGGTGAAGGGGGTGGGGCCTCATCCAACAGTGGATTGACAAAAGAGCTGTACATTCTGGAAAGGTACGGCAGCTTTAGCAAATAAAATTAACGGACCGATGGAAAGAGTGGTCAGTCACGTTGTAATAGAAATGGTAAAATTAAAATGTAGTCCGCAGTGTATGGAGACGGTCATTCAAAAAGTTACAGCGCCCCCTGCCGTCATGTTTTGCAATGTGTCAATTGTTGACCACAGGGGAGCAGAATTCCACAAACGAACCAAACACCTACAGTACTGGCATTTGAAGGTGACCCATACTTTTCAAGCCAATTTAAGCTCAATAGATGTTTGTGGGTTCAGTAATGTAGAGAGATCGGCTAGAGGTGACGGACGCTTCAAGGCTATAATTGCCTGTGGTATATCACAATAGGATCTGATGAATGTATCTGCGAATGCAGCATTTTGACTGATTTTTGGCGAAATGTCTCAATCACCAACAGTGCAGCAAATCACCAAAGCAAAGTGTTTGAGCAGCTTTGTCAAGGTGTGCAACTTCTGCAATGATTTAATATTGCTCAGGTGATTAAAACTTGGTAAAAGTGACTAAAGTTTATTGCCAACACATCATCGATTACTCTCATTTTGTTTAAGTATATTTTTCATTGCATTTGCTAAAGCTTTTTCTTCAGATATGTAAGGTTGTTAGTATATGCATCGAGGAATCAGGGGAAGTGGGACAAAGGGACATTCGACAAATGTGGGTTGCTGAACCTCTGTGTGATGTGGCTGTAGCCAGGATACATTGATACAAAGAACTTCAAATTAAAAAAGGCAAATGCATGGCACAGGGCAAGATATGGTGACAGAGTAACATCAGAATCACATTTATGAAACCAAAGAACATTGAAAAAAATGAGCAGAAGAGCAGCCTAGTGGAGTCACAATGGAGAGAGCTACGGATGTTCGTGGGGGAAGGAAAAGTAAGTTGCAAATTTGAAAAGAAAAAGCCAAGAGAGTAAAAGAAATGAAGAACATTTCTTGGGTTTTGTTTAAAGTAGGCGATTACCCTTGGATTGTGAAACTTCTTCATCGTTGTTAAGTTTCTCCAAATTCAAGGCTCTGCTGTAATAACATCATAAAGTAGAAGGGGAAAACGTTTCACAAACGCGCAGCATTGCCATCACACGAGCAGTTAATATGTGCAAACATCGCACGCCATGCTTAAACATCCCTTAGAGGTGTTGTGTAATCTAGACATCTGAGATTTCCTTGACTTATGATTGTCAATATTTTATTACTGTTTTGCTGGCTACTTCCACACAACATTATATTGCTCACTTGAAGTAGTATATATTAAACGAAATTAATTGCCGATGAGAGATCAGCCCATCTATCTTATTGTCATGAAAAAATACTCTCAGCAACAATGTCCTGGCTTTAAGAGTGACACTTTAATATAATAATAGGGTTTTTCCCCTCTTTTCTGGCAACAAAACTGAAACCTTTTTACGAGGATTCATGTCTGCATTAACCACAATACCTGCAGTCAAAATGCAAACAAAAAACATACTATGATAATATATGCATTGTCCTTGAAACTGATTGGTCCACACCAAGGGACGGCTTTCTTTTGAGCCTCGACCCAATTGGTGCTCGAACAGATGACGCCAAAAGGTCGAGCACCAATTGGGTCGAGGCTCAAAAGAAAGCCGTCCCTTGGTGTGGACCAATCAGTTTCAAGGACAATGCATATATTATCATAGTATGGTTTTTGTTTGCATTTTGACTGCAGGTATTGTGGTTAATGCAGACATGAATCCTTATAAGAAAGGTTTCAGTTTTGTTGCCAAAAAAAGGGGAAAAACCCCTATTATTACATTTTGGTACTGGCAAAGGAGGTCTAATGATGAAGTGACACTTTAAATTAAGTACAAAAAAAAGTATTGTAACAATTCACCCAGAAGTAGTTCAAGAAGACAAATTGTGCTCCCCGTTCGATTCAAGACTCGTTTCGTTCTGCACCACGAAAGCGACTGGTTTCAGATATCCCTGGCCACTGTTATCGTCAGCAGGAATCTAACTCCGTCCAGTTGGGTTCACGGGACAGCGCGCCAACCACCGCTCGTTTAACGAGCGCTGGCAGTGAGATGAAACTAGCGGCGGTGGAGGTTGCAAGTGGTCACTGACCCACGAGGTGCGTTCATGTGTTCAGTCCTCAAGCACCGTGCTTCACCGCTGCTTCACGACGCCATCCATGCCACCGGGATTCCTCACTCATCCCCCTGTGCAAAATGCGACACGGCACTCGGCTGCACCAGCCAGAAGCCAGCAAATCCACGAAGCATGCAACGTTCACAGGAACGCAGCAGATGCTCTGCGTTGGTATAATCCACGGTGCTTAAAAATAAACGTACTGCGTGTTGAACTTCTTTCGCACCCTACGTGAACAACTGCGCTAATCGGAGATGCGGGAGTGGGGGGGGGTGTGGGGACAACAAACCACAAACACGGAGATACCACTACTTGTGAACCGGGTATCTGGCTTGACCACCTGAATGTGAGCGTGTAGTCGTTGCTCTGCATTTACATCGGCCATACGACAAACCTGTCAACCCCTCATCAGTGCCTGCCTACGAAGTCCCCATCGCAAGAAACACAAATAGACAAACATTGTGTTGTTGTCCGTATTGAAACGGCTGTACGCCGTATGGACCTGAAAACTCTAAAATTCCCTGCACCAGAATACGGGGGTAAAAACCGTGCGGGTTGACAGGTGTGCGATACGAAAGAAGGGCGCATAGACGCGGGAGCATGGAGGTACAGTACAGTAACAGCACAGCTATGGATCTTGCACTGGTCACCACCTCGTAGCCTGTGACGCCTGTTATGCACGGCGGTGCTACCTCCACGCCACGCTTGGCAAAGTGCACGGCTAAATGTAAGCTAAACGAGTCAAGTAATTTGTTTCCACAGGGCCATGCTCGGGGGTTGATTGAATCAGTGCTGTAAGATACGAAACCCGAAGTTGCAGGGTTGCGGGGGTGGTGTTGCCCGTCCTCTCGTCACAATAACCCTCACCAGAAGTCTAAATAAGCGGACGTGTGACACTTTCAAAAGTTTTCACGATCGCAGTGTTTCTCCTTCCTGGCAAAAAAAAAATTCGCAAACCTGTCAACCCCTGCGCAGTGCCCTACCTTATCACAGACCAATTCAGACATTATTGGTCACCCAGTGTGCCCCTTATAAATCTCAACGTTCATCCTACAAAGTCCCATAGCAAGGGAGAAACACACAAGGCACATTTGTGTGTGCCCGTATTGAAACGACTGTACGCCGTACTGACCTCAAAACTAAATTCCCCTGTACACATTAAACACGTAGGCTTTCGCGACCAACATCATCCATAATAGAGGTTCCCCTGAACAAGAATACGTGGTTAAACACGTGTGGGTTGACAGACTATGAAATCAACGCTCTTACGACTCACGGACGCACGCGCGCCGCAGCCAGACTTACAGCGTGCACCGCACTGTACTCGCCGACTCCTCCCCCGTGACCTTTCAACCGGAACGGAATCAAGATAAGCTCCTCCCCCCCCAGCACCCTCTCGACAATAACCACTTCAAGAACAATCTCAAACACCGTTATGTGCACATAGAAAAATGAGTCAATTAAGTATCACATTTTTTTCCTCCCCATTTGAGAACGATACGTCTAATAACGAATAAGCGCAAGTGCGAATGTTGTATCGGATTATTTCTTGGCTGCGGACGCAGACGATTCCGCACCCACCCCCCTCCCCCCACGCAATCCCTTTGCTCATGGCTACGTTAGACGAGGCGGTGATGCGGTCTCGTCCCTTTGGAGTGGTGGGGGGGGGCGTGCGCGCGGTGGCGGAGCGATATAATCGGTGCGTCGCCGGAAGTGACTCCTTTCTCTCCGGGTGTCTCGGTGAGGCTGCAGGCGGCTTTTTTGCGGCTCGCGGTGGAGGCTCGTGATAATCGCAATTTTTAAACAAAATGCACGTTCGAACGCTTGTTAGTGTAAAAGCAAAAGTTGCCGGCCGAATAAGAGAGCCGCCAGAGTGTTTTGGTTTTAGGGGGTTTGTTGCGTTCGCCTATTTGAGAGTGTAGAGGCGGGTAGGCCTAAGGCTTTAAGGCCTTGCGCGGGACACGTGGCTTGCGAGTTGCGAGATTGTGTGAATGTTCTTTTAATTCGTTATCAAAGGGCTAAAATAACTATTGTTGTTACGAAGTTATGTTGTCGGGCGATATAAATTGTAATTTAAACGCGGGATGGAACTGGCAAGTTATGTATGCCGCTGCAAGGGTTTTTGTGAATCGCAGAGCGTTGAGCCGAGAGTGATATCAACAGTAATTGTGTAGCCATTACATATCGAGATGCTCCGGAGCTGAATTAAGGGATGAGTAGACGGTTTAAGAAAACTTTATTGGGGGGGGGGGGGGGGGGGACGCGTTATTACAATATTCTCAAGGCCCTTCCACGTTTACTTCGTGACTTGATTATAGTCGCATTTACATTCTTATAGGAGAATAACTGATTCGACTGGCACTTAATACAGTTCTCTATCACGAGCTGCAGTTTTTGTCTCGGCGTTGTGAAATCATTCGACGCGGCTGCAGTCGATGCATTAAGACCGCCCGCATGTTCTCACGGTGGTTGCTGTTTGTGAAGCCATGTGTTTATGGGGATTCCTTACCGTGCAGCGGTACCGATGCTAACCCCTAGTGAACGGTGGCACCACTAAACGCCACAACTGTAACGTAACTTGAACGAATCTCAACTGTGTAATCCCGGGGCCGTCAATTTCACGGCAGTAATGCTTTAATAATGTATTTTTAAAACGGCATGGGTTAATGTTTTTCCGGTCGCTTTCGTTTTGCGTATGTGTCAACGTTCCAGGGCGCTGGAGTGCATATACAATCCTGCACATGCATGTTTACGTATCTTACAACTTAAGCGACGTGCTGTTTCGTTCTTTTCCAGAACTTGAGCCACAATGCCGGTGGCCAAGTCGTGGGTGTGCAGTAAGACCTACGTCACTCCTCGCCGTCCATTCGAGAAGTCTCGCTTGGACCAGGAGCTTAAGCTCATCGGTAAGCAAGCGGCAAGGCCGCCGTGATACCTGGCGAGCATCGTCTTATTATCTCTTGCACACTTTCTCACGTTTCTTCGCCTCAACTCCCAGTGTCTCGCGATTCGTATGAACCCGCGTTAGTGCAAAATGTTCAGAAGAAACATGCCTTTTAGTCGATGTACAGCGGTTTTGTTCATCCACTGCTGGATTAGGGCTTTGTGGGCTTAATTTGACCATCGTAGTCTTTATTTAGACTGGTGGAATCCGATGAGCTAAGAAGCTCTTTTTCACAGATGTCCAGTATGGGCGGGTCGGCAAATTACGACAGCATACTTCTACACGATGGTCGGCGATAAACGTGTTTGTGCGAGGTGCTCACTGATCCAAGCACTATCTCCAGGCTCAGCGCTGCTGAGCTTTAATTCTGTTAAGACTGGGCATGATGGGTTGTGGGTAATAGACTTAAGAGGCGCTTTAATCCTCTTATTGCATTGCCTACGTGTGTGCACAGGCGAGTATGGGCTGAGGAACAAGCGCGAGGTGTGGCGTGTCAAGTTCACCCTGGCCAAGATCCGCAAGGCCGCCCGCGATCTGCTCACGCTCGACGAGAAGGACCCGAGGCGCCTGTTCGAGGGTGAGCCCCTCCCCGTGGACCCTAAAACGACGTCCCCCTCTACACTGGGGGTTCCTCAAAAGTTCCAGCTACCCCCCCCCCCCCGTTTCAATAAAGATTTGGATGTGGAATGTTTGATTGGCGAGGACTTAACAAATGGTATTTTGACAACTTTGGTTATCGTTCGAAACACCATTTGTGGTGAAGTTGCTTACATCAGATGCAGTGGTATGGGAGCAACTTAAGTCACCCCCATTTCCCTTGAGCAGAGTTTAATCCTAGTAAGCAGTCCTAAAGTCATTTTATAGTGCTCTGATCTATTCTGATCCAAAGACACACCATTCTGGGTCTCTTGGACTCATGGTTGCATATTTTGGTTAGTTACGAGTGCTGAGCAATAGGTGTTCTATGGAGACACTGATCCCTGCCATAGAAGTGTAGGATTTCCCCATCTGACAGGGTCACTAACGGATATGCACATCACCCACCATTCACGTGAGACACCCGCTTATTGGTGGTGCATTCAGAGCTTTTAAACGTTCTGGACTGCTGTCTTGCCAAATGTTGATCCTAATGTGTGTGGTCTGCCCTTACGTAATATTATTTCTACATACCCTTTGTGTACAGAATCTTTGAGATACGGCTGCATTTAGGCTCAATATAATTCCACCTTGTGTTGCACCCGTGCCAATCACAGGTAACGCCCTGCTGCGTCGCCTCGTGCGCATCGGAGTGCTGGACGAGTCCAAGATGAAGCTCGATTACGTGCTCGGCCTGAAGATCGAGGACTTCCTCGAGCGTCGGCTGCAGACGCAGGTGTTCAAGCTGGGCCTGGCCAAGTCGATCCACCATGCCCGCGTGCTCATTCGCCAGCGCCACATCCGGTGAGGGGACGGCCCACCTGTGACTGACGAGTTCGGCAAGGTCAATTCGACGCATGTCGTATACCTTGCGCGTTTTTCGCGAAGCCTCGTGGCCCGCTTTGACAAGGAGGCAGGGCAATGACACCGCCGCGGAGTGAGTATTTGTTACCAAATCTGATAATGCACGCTCAAAGAAAAATGCACCCCAGCGCCAATTAGCTTGTGTAGATGTTTGTCTCAAGGTGCAATTTTTATTATTTGTCATTGACGATTTAAAATGAGTGGCATCACTAAATTGGCATACTGTATTGATTGACTTGACTGGACATTTTAATGTCATTCACTTACCAAGATTAAAACTCCTTGGCGATCAGCCCGAGACAGTCTGGCTGCATTTCTGATGTGAAAGCTCCTTAATTTTGGGCTGAGTTTAAGTATTTAAATATTCATATTAGAGGTTTTTGGGTTAGAGCGTGTAAATATGTGTCATTAAAACCCGCCACCATCCGACACAGCCAACTAGTAAGGGTTGTCACGTTCTTTTTACCCAAAAACCTCTGGATTATATTGGTCGCGAAAGCCTAAGTGTTAAACAGTATTGATCTATATTGGCCAAGCAACTCATTATTAAGTTCTAGATTTAAAGCTTTCGTGACTGCTAGGATCCATACTCTTTGGTTCTATTGGGTAAAGTCACGTAGGTGAAAATAGATTATTTTTTATAAATTTATTTTCACCTACATGACTTTACCCAATAGAACCAAAGAGTCCTTATTAAGTTATCGTCACAAGCCACTGTAAACATTTTGCCTGTTGTGCAAAACCCTTCAGTTTGTTATTTAAAGTAAAGCAACAGAAAACATGACTTTAAGGTGTTTATGCAACTCGCCCTGAACAGTCAGTCCAGGAATTGTATTATTAAAATGTCTTTGGTCAGAGTCATCCAGTATAGATGACCATTCAGACTCATTGTTCCAAAGCCCTGACTGCCAGAATATTAAGTGAAAAGATAAAAAAAAAATTAGGTCTGCAACCTGCTTTGTTTTACCACCACCTATTGGGCAGCTTAGACTTGTGGCTATTTGCCTAAAACATGTTGGGTAAAAATAAAAATCCCTTTTTACCTTTCTAACCTTTCTACCCCAGCAGCAATCCTCAACGAAGCGACATTGCCCCCCCCCCACCCCCTAATTATTTGTCGCACGACTGTCACTTGAATTTTCGGTGTTACACAGCAACCGGCATTTCTCACCCCATGTTGTCTGTGCCGTTGACCGTGCCCCACCCACCACCACAGTGTGCGCAAGCAGGTTGTGAACATCCCGTCGTACATGGTGCGCCTGGACTCGCAGAAGCACATCGACTTCTCCCTGCGCTCGCCGTACGGTGGCGGCCGTCCTGGCCGCGTCAAGAGAAAGAACATGAAGAAGGGCCAGGGTGGCTCTGGTGGCGCGGATGAGGAGGAGGAGGATTAAAAGAGATGGTACCACCTGCCACTTCTCTATTGGCGGTGTGGCATGCACTGATCAGGGGATGGGGTGGGGTCAGCCTGTTGTCTCGTGAAATCTTCGACAATAAACTGTCAAATTACACGCTCGCGTTCCTTTGTGCTTGTTTGACTTGACAGTGTGAAATGTCCATTCCTACCAAGCAATGACGTTTATCAGAAACAGACGATGTGGAAAAACTGAAAAGTGTATAGTAGTCCCTCGATTAAGGGTTTTAATCCATTGAAAATTACTGTTAACTGAAATAACTCGTATATAGGAATTATACGAGTCTGCAAGAGAGCTGTTCCACTGCCAAAACAGAATATGTAAAACAGCCAGTCGAGGTCTGAACCCTCAATTGGGCATCGCTGATTAGCTGAGGCATGTTCAGCCCATTTACGAGCGCTCTGATTGGCCGAAATTGGCACTACGGTGCATAACGGCATGCATACCGTGAAAACCATGAGGGTCCTATGGGAGGTGAAACGTTTACCAAAAACCCGTTAACCAATGTCACTTAATGTAGGGATTGCAGAACTGAACGATTATAAACTTAACAGTTGTGAGATGATGGCTGCTCACATGTATGGACCAGACTGGTACTTAAGTGGCAATTAAAGGAGAACACCCAAAAGGAAAGAGTGAGATTGCCATTAGAGATGGCAATGAAGTGGGGAAGGGCTTTATACAGCAGTTGATGGTCCTTGAGCGATATATACTTGACACCTAATGTGGATACATTCTCATCAGCGAGTGCGGTGGGCAACACTGCCCTGCCGTTTGTTTCTCCAGTACTGATCATGCAAGTATATACAAGGGCAGGTCCAGGGCTCTACTCTTTGACCCCAATCCTTGCCTTGCCACCACAGTCAGTTTAAGATGTTTTTTGTTGCGGTTGCACCCGATTCAATAGCCGAATGGCTCTCAGGACTATACCAAATAAATTGAAACTGAAATATTCCAGGGTTATTAAGCCACAATTGGGGAAGAATAGTTGGTTTCCCCGTCTCCAACAACCTCAACAGGAAATCACCTGGTCAAGTAAAGGAGTGGTGACAATGTGGTTAGCATGGTTTTGTTGTGAACGCAGCGACCTGATATTCGATTCCCGACTGTGGCTCACGTAAGTGGTGAGTCATACCTGGGCCCCCACTTTTCCCCAACCTACAGTTACCAGCACGGCAACGTATGGTAAACAACCCCGGGGACCGACTGTGGGGTGGCCTTGATCCAGCAGTGCATTGACGGTGCTGTAAATTAATAATTTACTGTTATGGACATCAAAAGTGTCATCCCCCCCCGACTGCTCTCATGAGTCCGGTGTGCTTGAAACGTTGATATCCATGGTAATATCGTCCAGAACATCAGGATGTTACAATGTTTGATGTGAGGGAGGATGTGGAATAACAAAAAATATTTTATATAAAAAAGTATCACCCATGTCTACTGGCAGTTTTAGTCCAGGGGTAAGAAAAAAATACAACGCACAAAAGCAGTGCCAACAATTGCCTTTATTGGGATTTTTGTTCAACTCCCTGAGTGTTTAGACGTGTGGGAAGAAAACTAGTGCCGGGGGGGGGAATTAAATCCCCGCACAGATGGAATATAGATGGCAATTCATCCACTTGCTGTACTGCCAAACCCTAGCAAGTCCAGAGATGATAACCTCAACGCCGAAGGACGGAGGGAATTTCACAGATGTGCATGTGCTGCGACCACCACCTGGCCAAGCTCCACATTTATGGACATATATACGCCCAATTTGTAATTAGTTTAGTATGAATATGCTTACTCTCTCTGGTTCTTTCGGTTAAGTCACGTAGATAGAAAAAATAATTTAAAAAAGAAAACCCGACGTTTCGGTCGCAACACAACCGTCCGTCTTCAGGTGAGAAAAAAAGATCTGTTGTGGCTTTATATAGGTACGGGAGGTGGGGGGGGGGGAGTTTGGCTGTCGGAGTTCACAGTGGAGAGGAGGGAAGGATTTGTGGTGTGCAGGAACGGGTGGGGCTAGAGAAATTAGCAAGTAAATGGACTTGTCGTACATGTCATCGGACGACGACAACCAGGTGGGCGAGTGAAAATAATAGTTAAAACTTGACGCGATTTATCACATCCTTCCAATGATTGCTCAATCTGAATCCATCTTCTCGATTGAAGTTTTGTCTGTGTTTGTATATCTGGATGGCATCATGAACAAATCTCTAATGGTGACCCGAGGGTTTGCAGAGCACCTTGGTCTCGGAGAAACCAATGTCATGTGTGCCCACAGCATTGAAACAATGATCCGCCACCGCCGAGGAGTTGGTTCTGCCGTGTTTTAAATCCGCTTTGTGTTCGCGAACCCGGTCTGAGACACGTCGCTTCGTTTCACCAATATAACTGCTGCCGCAGACACAACTCAGTTTATAGACACCAGAACACTGCATGTCGGGAATCGCATCCTTCACCGATGGGATCAAATCACGGATTTTCTGTACTGTATTGAACCGAACTTGGATCTTGAGTTTGTTTAAGATTTTGGAAATCCTTTTGGTGACCCCTGCTACAGTGAGAGAAACAAGTATTTGATCCCCTGATGATTTTGTACGTTTGCCCACTGACAAAGAAATTATCAGTCTATAATTTTAATGGTAGGTTTATTTGAACAGTGAGAGACAGAATAACAACAAAAAAAATCCAGAAAAACGCATGTCAAAAATGTTATAAATTGATTTGCATTTTAATGAGGGAAATAAGTATTTGACCCCTCTGCAAAACATAACTTAGTACTTGGTGGCAAAACCCTTGTTGGCAATCACAGAGGTCAGACGTTTCTTGTAGTTGGCCAACAGGTTTGCACACATCTCAGGAGGGATTTTGTCCCACTCCTCTTTGCAGATCTTCTCCAAGTCATTAAGGTTTCGAGGCTGACGTTTGGCCACACGAACCTTTAGCTCCCTCCACAGATTTTCTATGGGATTAAGGTCTGGAGACTGGCTAGGCCACTCCAGGACCTTAATGTACTTCTTCTTGAGCCACTCCTTTGTTGCCTTGGCCGTGTGTGTTTGGATCATTGTCATGCTGGAATGCCCATCCACGTCCCATTTTCAATGCCCTGGCTGAGGGAAGGAGGTTCTCACCCAAGATTTAACGGTACATGGCCCCATCCATCGTCCCTTTGATGTGGTGAAGTTGTCCTGTCCCCTTAGCAGAAAAACACCCCCAAAAGCATAATGTTTCCACCTCCATGTTTGACGGTGGGGATGGTGTTCTTATGGTCATAGGCAGCAGTCCTCCTCCTCCAAACACGGCGAGTTGAGTTGATGTCAAAGACCTCCATTTTGGTCTCATCTGACCACAACACTTTCACCCAGTTGTCCTCTGAATCATTCAGATGTTCATTGGCAAACTTCAGACGGGCATGTATATGTGCTTTCTTGAGCAGGGGGACCTTGCGGGCGCTGCAGGATTTCAGTCCTTCACGGCGTAGTGTGTTACCAATTGTTTTCTTGGTGACTATGGTCACAGCTGCCTTGAGATCATTGACAAGATCCTCCCGTGCAGTTCTGGGCTGATTCCTCACCGTTCTCATGATCATTGCAACTCCACGAGGTGAGATCTTGCATGGAGCCCCAGGCCGAGGGAGATTTACAGTTCTTTTGTGTTTCTTCCATTTGCGAATAATCGCACCAACTGTTGTCACCTTCTCACCAAGCTGCTTGGCAATGGTCATGTAGCCCATTCCAGCCTTGTGTAGGTCTACAATCTTGTCCCTGACATCCTTGGAGAGCTCTTTGGTCTTGGCCATGGTGGAGAGTTTGGAATCTGATTGATTGATTGCTTCTGTGGACAGGTGTCTCTTATACAGGTAACAAGCTGAGATTAGGAGCACTCCCTTTAAGAGTGTGCTCCTAATCTCAGCTCGTCACCTGTATAAAAGACACCTGGGAGCCAGAAATCTTTCTGATTGAAAGGGGGTTAAATACTTATTTCCCTCATTAAAATGCAAATACATTTATAACATTTTTGACATGCGTTTTTCTGGATTTTGTTGTTGTCATTCTGTCTCTCACTTCAAATAAAACTAACATTAAAATTATAGCCTGATCATTTCTTTGTCAGTGGGCAAACGTACAAAATCAGCACGGGATCAAATACTTTTTTCCCTCACTGTATGTATGGTTAAGGTGATGGTTTTGATTGAGTCCTCAGATGGTTCTCTACCCATGGTTGGGGATGCAGCTTTGCGGATTGTGCGGTCAGAATATCCATTCCTCCTGAGAGCCTGGCATACATGTTCAAGCTCACTGGCTAGGTGGTGCTGGTTGGAGATGGTGTAGTGTTTTGATGAGGGAATTATTCTGGGCTGGATGGTGGTGGGAGTCAGGCTTTAGATAGGCATCCGTGTGGGTGGCTTTCCTATAGACAGTGTCCCAACGAGCCATCAGGTCTCTTCTCGATCAAAACATCCAGGAATGGTAGCTTGCAATCATTTTCAACTTCCATGGTGAATTTGATAGATGGGTGTATGGAATTGATGTGGTTGAGAAATCTGTGTAGTGCCATCCGGCCACGTGGACAGATGACGAACGTGTCATCTACGTATCTCTTCCACAAGGAAGGACGTCGGGTGTATGTCTGGATGGCATCTGTCTCAAATTTCTCCATGAAAATGTTCGCTACCACTGGTGATAGGGGAGAGCCCATTGGGGTACCTTCATTCTTATTGTTGCAGTCGAAACGTCGTGATAATTTTATTGTTTTATATTTTTAAATTATTTTATTGTTTCCCTTCTACGTGACTTTACCGAAAGAACCAGGAATATGAATCCCTGCAGTCACGAACGCTTTAAATAAAAATTTACCTTCATTCTGTTTGTAGAAAGTACCAATTATTGCAATAGTATCAGGTACGGGTACCTTGGTGGAGAGAAAGACAACATCGAAACTGACAAGTAAATCATCCGGGGCCAGTGATATGTCCTTGATTAGTGAAACCAAGTGGGCCGAATTAAGTACAGCTGAGGCGGTCTTGTCCGTGAAGGGAAGCAGAGTCTTCACAGCTGTTTACCCAGAAAAGCCTCACCGAGTCTCACGACTCATTTTCAGGAGGGTCTTGCCAACTTATCACATTCGGGGAGGGGGGAGGGGGGGGCGGATGATTAAATTTGTAAATTCTATTTGATATGGCAGGGGTCAGTCCATCTATAGGAAAACCTTTGTGTTGCGACAATGCTTGTCTGTATTTCCGCGTTTCTCAAAGCCCAGGGCTGATGCGAACTGAACGAGGCAGCTCGTGGTGGCTCGAGTGCCATGGGGAGGACATGCCGCGTCGCGCCTGGAATGCAGACAAGCCCTTCGCACAATTACCCTTTTGCACGTTACTCACACTCGCACCCGCAGTGGCATCAGCCCTCGGGGGAGGAGGAGGGGGTGCTCGGCGATACTGCAGCCGAGGCGCGTACGTAATCCCCACGCGTATGTTGTTTAACGAATGCATTTATTCGTTGCCGTGATGTACGACAAGCTCTGGACACCTCTCGGTTGTTCGCGAGTCGGTTTTAGATGGCTGCATGCACAGGTGCCTCCTGCCAATCCACGGCTTGGATGGGGGCCTCACCACGTCGTGTAGGTCCGTCACGCTGCCTGGCGTGGGTTGGAGAAGGCATAGATGTCGGAGCATAGAAGTACAGTACAACAATTTTTTTTACTGATCTTCCCTCTGATGTCCATCACGCAGCCATGGTTTAGTCTGTAGCCTAAAAAGACGTGTGCAGTGATATAAAAATATATTTTTAATATGTTGAAGGTTACTGAAGCTCATCGTCCAATTTACCTACAGTTATACTGGAGGGCATAACTGCAGCTGGAAGAGCCAGTGGGGCGTGTGCCTATAAACATTAAGCTATTTGACTGAGGACCCAAGCCTTATAAAGGGGTTGCTGACAGATACGTTTGATGGGTACGAACTTTCAACACGAAAGCATTTTGCGATTGGAGTGACATCATTAAATCCAGGTGTTAGAGAGCACACCAACTCCCAACATGTAATCGTGGGAAAAGTATACGGTACTTATACGGTGCTTTAATGTTTAATTTTGCACATTATTTCGCCAATAATTGTTTTATATAACCTTCGAAAATCATTATGGCTGAATTGTTTGTTTTTATATCCTGACAAGAGTTGTATTTTTTACATTGCACCCCAGGTGTCGTTTACAATAGAGATGCTGTCTCGATGGTCTCCTCGTCATACAGCAGATGATAATTGTGAAAAGCCAAATAATTTTAATAATTACGTGGACAAACATTAATAAACAGAGATACCTCCATCTCTCTCCACATAACAACAGCACCAATTATGTACCTGGCAACCTACGAGTCTTAAGACTCGCTTTTAAAGAACATTCTCACATTGAAATGTTTAGCCAATTCCATATTTAATAGTCCATGAGCTTATATACTCCTTCTACTATTTATTTCACCAGGTAAGGCCCACTGATCTACATACAGTAGCTCTTTTTCAGAGGCGACCTGACCACAAATGATAGCTCAACGAAGTGGCTCATCACGTGGGCATTTATAGCAGCCAAATAATCTAAAGGCGTGTTTCTAAATGGAGAGGAGAAAACCAAGAGGACCCGGATAAAAATCCACACGACCACGGGGAGAGAGACACACGCAAACTCCAAATATACAGCAGCAGCAGGCGTCAGGGTCGGGATCCAACCCGCGACCTGCTGTATACCAGGCGAGGTAGTTAACATCTCCTAGCCACCGTGATGTTGATGATGAGAGAGAGAGACACGCAAACTCCAAATATACAGCAGCAGCAATAGTCAGGGTCGGGATCCAACCCGCGACCTCCTGTATACCAGGCGAGGCAGATAACAGCTTGCCACCGTGGCGCCAGGTGCTCTTTAACCAACATTATCTAGGCCAGATTGCTGATGAGACACAACAAGTAAACAAATAGCCTCAAAAGGTCCAAAAACAAATGCCGCTGAATAACATTTTGTCCAGAAGGCTCACAAGCGAATGGGGCTAAGATATGTTTTACCGTGTACGTTGAGAGACAGATATTTGTGTATTCCGTTTATTTATTTAAATCTCAGCGTGGCAGACAGGCCCAGCAGCTAGTTAGTTATTTCTGTTAGCTCGGAGCAAACAGCAGCAGTGTCATGGTGCCACACACACACACGAGCCTTGTGAGTGCCCTGGTATCCACACACACGAGCCTTGTGAGTGTCATGGTACCACACGCACACGAGCCTTGTGAGTACCTTGGAGTGGGCGTGCAACGACGTGGCATGTTTGAGAGTGGGGCAGCTTTATCTGCCCAACTGTTAACGGAATGATGGGCCGAAGAGAGTTCCACAAATTGGCAAGTAACACTTTTAGCACACCTGTCCCCCTCGGCCTCCACACGCCCGATCCCACCACCACCACCAGGAGATTCGATGCACTGTCACGATTTAAAGTCAATGTTCGATTATTATTTAGGGTTTTGGTTGTATGGGGGGTTTTAGTTCCTTATACTGTCCGGCTCGATTTAAAATAAAAAAATTAATAACACAGTTGATGAGTCTTATTCGTATGGTTGATGTTGACCAGAGGTCAGCAACCTGCGGCCCTTTAAGGAATTCCTTCGTGACGTTTTAAAAAAAAAAATTAAGGACCACCGTCTCTCGTATTCACATTGAATTGCCGCTCTCGAACGTTGAATTTTTATACCGAATTCTTTTTAAAATGGCACTTCTTGTTATTTTGGTTGCCTACCCCCTGATGTAGAGCGACAACTAAAATTTTACATCCAGGTGGTTGAGCCAAATGATTGCGCCAGGAGTAGCGAAGCGCATCGTTTGTGCGACGATGCCTCCCATTCCGGTTTGTGAATCGGGCATTGAGTCGTTGTCATACGGTCCACGGTTCTGTTGGTTGCCGAGTACAGTCTGTACTGCTCTAAAGCGTGATGTTTTCATAACGCGAATTCGACGAAACGCGATGAACGTATTAGGGAACACATTTGTTTTTTTTAGATATATATAACGCGCATGCGAATTGGTTATAACGCGATCGAGTGAACGGAACTACGTCGCGCGAGTTGAAATAAGCGGTTGAAGGGCCAATGCAGTTTCGGGAGCTTCGCAAGTCTCTACGCGATCCACCAACCCTTGCCCCCAAAGATATGGGTAACAGGCGCGCACCAGCACACCGGTTCACGACCCTTTGGGCAAAAGGACCTTTAGTTCACGCGAGGTGGGGATGCGACATCCGTAAGCCGCATTTCCCGAGCGAGGTTTCTGGAGGGTCTTAGGTGTTTCATTTAAAACCGTGGCAGTTGTTGTCGATGGTTAGTATGGAGGGGTTCAGGCACACTGGCAACCCAAATTAGACACAGATGAGCATCTCAATCACGTGGGATTTCTGCTTTAAAACGGTCAAACAGCTGCAGATCAAAAGTAGATAAGGGCTATGATGAATACACGCAGCAGCTGCTGCTGCTGTTGCTGCTGCTCCACCGCTTCACACGTGTACAGCATCGTGCAGCCGCCTTCAACACACAGCTCCTGTTACAATCCAACACGGGTACAGATGCACCCAACGCATGTACGGCTACATCATGTGTAGCTACAGCTGCATGATGCGCACGCAATATATATAAGCGCCTCCTTAACACGTCGGCTTTCGCGATCAATATTATCCATAAAGGGTTTTTTTTCTGCGTTAGATCGCATGAATATAAATGTGATGACATCACCTTTACCCTATTTAATACCGGAATAGGAAGACTTATTCACAATTCTGGCAAATCGCCTGGCGAAGCTGGTTGTCGTAATCACCAGCGAAGCGTCGTACTCGAATTGTACAGTGAGGGAAAAAGGTATTTGATCCCCTGCTGATTTTGCACGTTTGCCCAAAATTATCAGTCTATAATTTTAATGGTAGGTTTATTTGAACAGTGAGAGACAGAATAACAACAAGAAAATCCAGAAAAACGCATGTCAAAAATGTTATAAATTGATTTGCATTTTAATGAGGGAAATACGTTTTTTGACCCCCTCTCAATCAGAAAGATTTCTGGCTCCCAGGTGTCTTTTATACAGGTAACGAGCTGAGATTAGGAGCACACTCTTAAAGGGAGTGCTCTGAATCCCTGTATAAGAGACACCTGTCCACAGAAGCAATCAATCAATCAGATTCCAAACTCTCCACCATGGCCAAGACCAAAGAGCTCTCCAAGGATGTCAGGGACAAGATTGTAGACCTACACAAGGCTGGAATGGGCTACAAGACCATTGCCAAGCAGCTTGGTGAGAAGGTGACAACAGTTGGTGCGATTATTCGCATATGGAAGAAACACAAAAGAACTGTCAATCTCCCTCGACCTGGGGCTCCATGCAAGATCTCATCTCGTGGAGTTGCAATGATCATGAGAACGGTAACACACTACGCCGTGAAGGACTGAAATCCTGTAGCGCCCGTAAGATCCCCCTGCTCAAGAAAGCACATATACATGCCCGTCTGAAGTTTGCCAATGAACATCTGAATGATTCAGAGGACAACTGGGTGAAAGTGTTGTGGTCAGATGAGACCAAAATGGAGCTCTTTGGCATCAACTCAACTCGCCGTGTTTGGAGGAGGAGGAGGAGGAATGCTGCCTATGACCCCAAGAACACCATCCCCACCGTCAAACAAGGAGGTGGAAACATTATGCTTTGGGGGTGTTTTTCTGCTCAGGGGACAGGACAACTTCACCGCATCAAAGGGACGATGGACGGGGCCATGTACCGTCAAATCTTGGGTGAGAACCTCCTTCCCTCAGCCAGGGCATTGAAAATGGGTCGTGGATGGGTATTCCAGCATGACAATGACCCAAAACACGGCCAAGGCAACAAAGGAGTGGCTCAAGAAGAAGTACATTAAGGTCCTGGAGTGGCCTAGCCAGTCTCCAGACCTTTATCCCATAGAAAATCTGTGGAGGGAGCTGAAGGTTCGAGTTGCCAAACGTCAGCCCCGAAACCTTAATGACTTGGAGAAGATCTGCAAAGAGGAGTGGGACAAAATCCCTCCTGAGATGTGTGCAAACTTGGTGGCCAACTACAAGAAACATCTGACCTCTGTGATTGCTAACAAGGGCTTTGCCACCAAGTACTAAGTCATGTTTTGCAGAGGGGTCAAATACTTATTTCCCTCATAAAAATGCAAATCAATTCATAACATTTTTGACATGCGTTTTTTCTGGATTTTGTTGTTGTTATTCTGTCTCTCACTGTTCAAATAAACCTACCATTAAAATTATAGACTCATCATTTCTTTGTCAGTGGGCAAACGTACAAAATCAGCAGGGGATCAAATACTTTTTCCCTCACTGTATATGTCGTGGGTTTACTCTCCGACGCACACCGGTGTGCTGAACCAGCAACTCATTGGCACTTTTTGTTTGAGTGAAAAACCTTACTACTTGGCTGTGTCGGGTGGTGGCGGATTTAACGACACATTTATATTTACGCGATCTAACAAAAACAACCTTTATTATACGTAATTGTCTCCAACACACAGCTGCAGTTGCACTCAACACGAAGCTACAGCAACAGACAATCGCAGTTGCACTAAACACAGCTGCACTAAACTACAGACACACACAGCTGCAGACACACACGACTACGGCTGCACCACTCAACACACAAATACAGCCGCACTTTAACACAGCACCACTCAACACACAAATAAAGTGACACTTAACACAACTCCACAAAACACACAAATACAGCTGCACTCAACTACAGACACACACACATCTACAGCCACACACAGCTACATCCATCACGTCTACAGCCACACACAGCTACATCCATCACGTCTACAGCCACACACTGCTACACACAACTACAGCCGCACTCAACTACAGACACACACATCTACAGCCACACACAGCTACATCCATCACGTCTACAGCCACACACTGCTACACACAACTACAGCCGCACTCAACTAAACAGACACACACATCTACAGCCACACACAGCTACATCCATCACGTCTGCAGCCACACACAGCTACACACAACTACAGCCGCACTCAACTACAGACACACATTTTCAGCCGTCAAGACAAAGAGCCCCCGTGTAGCCTTAACAGACTGTTGGGGCAAGTGCTGTTAGCGAGCACCTGTGAAGGCCGGCACGGCACACGAGGGGGTGGGTGGGTGCCCAGCACCACGCCCGGCCGCCTTTGCCTCCCCGGTGGCATTGTTTACCACACACCGAACCAGGTACTCATTTGAGGCTGAGTCGACCTAGCGGGAAGTCACAGGACCGGTTCAAATAATCGTACGGCCACTACACGCGGAGCCACGACACAGCTAAAGCTGCACGTGATGTCACAGCAGGCGGCGCTGTGGTGCCCGTGCCAGCCTCGGCACTGCAGAATGCGGAACCCGGGGAGAGGAGAGGAGAGAAGGAGGGACGAGGAGGAGGAGAGAGGCTGCTGTTACGTGAGGTTTCTCCTCCACTCTGCTTGGACAGCCGACCTCGACAGTCGGACATCACAGCCGTTTCAGTACAAAACGACAGCAGGCATCCACAGAGCGGGAGACACTGTGTGTGAGTGTGAGAGATTAACGCACACGAGCTGTCAACAGCAGGGGTTGCGTGTATGAGTAGAGATAGCGGGTGTGGGTGTGGATGGGGTTTAGACAGCAGTCTTTCAACAGCACTACCATAGGCACGCGGGTACAGGTGAGGTCTACAGGTAAGGAGGCTCAGGTGAGTGTGAGGTGGTTTATGTAAAATCAGGTGCGTTGGTACAGGTTAGGTGTGCCAGCTATTGCCGGTGAGCTGTTTGAGGTGAGCTGTTTTAAGCGAGCTGTCTCAGGTGAGCTGGCTCAGGTGAGGTGGCTCAGGCGAGGTGGCTCAGGTGAGCTAGTTCAGGTGCGGTGGCTCAGGCGAGGTGGCTCAGGCGAGGTGGCTCAGGCGAGGTGGCTCAGGTGAGCAGGGTTAGCCGGAGCACAGGTGAGCACGGATCGAAGCGTTTGAGCGAGACGCCGAGGGTGATTTGGTGCGGATTGAGAGCCGATTGCTGGGCCCACTTTCCCAGGTGAGGCGGGGAGGGGCAGGAACCCACACTCGTAGCCACCCACAGGTCAGCCCCCACTCCAGGTGGGCTGGTGAGTGGGAGGATCCGGTGAGTGGGTTCTTTCATACTGGTGGGGGTGGGGAGATGAGATAGTAGTTTGCTTGGCGGGGGTCGTCAGTTTTCTTCCGTTATCGGTTTTGGCGCCAGGCAGGTAGGCAGGTAGGCAGGCAGGTAGGTAGGTAGGCAGGTTAGTGACATTCATGGTGTTTTGGTAGGTGGCTGGGCGAGTAAGTCAGTCGCTAACCAGGTGGGCGTGTCTGTCAGAAAGAAAGCAAGTTAGGACGGAAGTAGCCATTAAGGTGGGGGAGCAGCAAGGTGGACCGGCAGGTAACCAGGTAGAAAACCAGGTGGGTGAGTCGCGGGGTTAGAGCGGGTGAGTAAACGAGTGGGTGGACAGGCAGCTGGGTGAGTAAGCGACTGAGCGGGTGGGTGGGGGAGTCGTTTGAATCTTCACCCGTCCGAAGATCACTCGCATTGCCCCGGGAGCCATGGCAGAGGCTGCGCTGCAGAAACTGCTGCAAGTCGATGGGAACGAGGAGTGCGCCGATTGTGGGGTCTCAGGTGAGTGCGGATTCGAGGTGCGGTGGGATTATTGGTGGTTGTGATGGCCAGGTCACGACGAGGCCAGGTCACGTTGGGAGTGGGCAGACGCGAGCTGTTTGCCAGCCTTGCATGCCGAGTTTCGCTGTCCTATCTCTCTTTCACCGTCACGTGATCGCCTCCCATCAATTATATTATTTGTTTTGGGATACGCAAAGTCGCATTGGAAAGGTTTATAATTAAATCTAATAAATGTATCCGTATAAATAAGTTAAACGTGTCACGGGCGCAATGGATAGGTCGTTGGTTCGCATACCTTCTGCTGTTGTGCTAATGTTTGAAATAAGCAAATTACAGATATAGGCTTCCTTTTCAAGTATTTAATTCCACTACACTTCAGTCTATCTTGGACACTTCGATTGGCGGCCGAAAGCCGGTTTAGTCTTCGATAGGGCTGTTAATATTTGTTTGCATTTGCATTACCGGTAACCTCGTGAAATGAAAAGAAAACGGGTCGCAAACCAGTTTTGCCGCACATATAAAGGTCAAGCAACAAACGTGGCGTTTGATACTTCACCACTACGAAGAAAGCTGCCCAAAGCGGTGTTAACGGTTCGCACACTGGATATGCAATCCAATAGGTCTCCGGTTCGATTCCATGCATTCATTACTAATATTCCAGTGGATTATTGTTGATGTTTCCTGTCTTGCAGAACCGGTAATTGGGTTTGAAAACGGTTACCGGTTATCGTTTAACAACCCCCTAGCCAATAAAGTATTAAAGCTTTCGTGACTGCATAAAATTACTCATTGGTTTTTTCGGTAAAGTCACTTATGTAGAAATACAATAAAATTATATTAAAACAAAAAACAATCACGACGTTTCGATCACAACGCAAGCGATCTTCATCAGGTGTCAAGAACAAATCACGGAGGTAAATACAACAAAAAGATGAGAGACGAGGATTCAACAAACCTGAAAAAACATTATGTGAAGCACATCCAGTCAGGACAACAACACAGTTAGACACTTCCCGGCGGACCACGAATTTCAGAAGTGTTAAATTTCGTGTTCAACCTTTGGAGTGCACATACCAGCATAGATAGAATGAAAAATACGAGGTACACGGTCAGTAGAAATACATATACAAGTCCACCAAGAGGTAAGGAGGGAGGAAAGACGGACAGGGAGGCAGAGAGAGGGGGGGGGGGCGGAGGGATGTACCGTACAGTACCCTCCGGCACCCCCCTCTCTCTCTCTGCCTCCCTGTCCGTCTTTCCTCCCTCCTTACCTCTTGGTGGACTTGTATATGTATTTCTACTGACCGTGTACCTCGTATTTTTCATTCTATCTATGCTGGTATGTGCATTCCAAAGGTTGAACACGAAATTTAACACTTCTGAAATTCGTGGTCCGCCAGGAAGTGTCTAACTGTGTTGTTGGCCTGACTGGATGTGCTTCACATAATGTTTTTTCAGGTTTGTTGAATTCTCGTCTCTCATCTTTTTGTTGTATTTACCTCCGTGATTTGTTCTTGACACCTGATGAAGATCGCTTCCGTTGTGATCGAAACGTCGTGATTGTTTTTTGTTTTAATATAATTTTATTGTATTTCTACATACGTGACTTTACCGAAAAAAACAATGAGTAACCCCCTAGCCCTCATGCCTGTGACCAAATAACCCTGAATAATGGGCCCAATCTTATAGGATCTTACAAAGCTAAACTGGACAGGCCTGAGCCTGGTTAGTACTTGGATTTGAGACTCCCTGGGGAATAACAGGCGTTCTGTTGTGAGCTTGGGATTACGAGGTAGCCAGATAAGGGCACTACAGCAAAGGATTCCTGAATACATCTGTACGGAGGCTGTTATGTTTTAACCCCTTGTTATGTGTCGAGGGTTGTACAATTTTCGCCCGCATGAAGCCAAACCACTCATTCAGGGGAATTGGCCAAACATTCCAATGCAGGACTCTCCTGATGGGGATTCTTTAGAACTCGAGTGAGCATTTCCTGGGTGGCACGGTTGGCTACGTACAGTGCTAGAGAAGTGCAACATACATTATTGGTATTAGTTTAAAAAAAGGGCTAACTTTTGTTAAATTTTAGACGCGTAAAAACGCTAATTTGCTTCGGCATTTAAAATGTAAACAAACGTTGTTTCGTTAATTAATATAACGCCCTTGTTAATTGATTGGCAACACGCGTTTAAAAGCAACTCCACATGCCTTATCATCATCATCATCGCTGATTTGGAGTTGAAACAATTAGTACCGTACAGTACCACTTAGAAGGAAGTTAAGAGTGATCAGTTCTGATGATAGTCTGTGCCCCACCATGGTAATGAGGAAATTCCACCAAAGGGAATAAACACTGCCCCGAGCAGGAAAACGCTTTGGATTAAAACAAAAACAAAAAACCCTCCAATGCTTGACTTAAGATTTGTGATGTAGAACTCGTGAGGTAAATAAGCCGTTTACAACTTTAAGTGACTGCATATTGAGAAACAGATGAGAATGTACGCGATGGTTCTCGTGAAGTGGCGGCTGGAAATGATCCGAGAACAATAAAAAAAACTGGATTCGATCCAGGAGACAGATTAACTTAGCGAGTCTAATTCTCTTCTTGACGGGAAGGGCATTTGATTTCGGATGACAATGTCTTTTTCCCCCTTAATTACATTCCAGTTGTGCTTTTGGAATCATTCTACAAGGCGAAATAATTTCCATTGTCAACTGATGCAGTGGCCAGCAGGGGGGCGCACTGTGTCCATACGAGCGTTGCCTGCACCAGATTATGACAGGTCAAAGGTAAATTTCGATTTAAAGCTTTCGTGACTGCAAGGAATCGTCTTCTTTGGTTCTTTCGGTAAGGTCACGTATTCTACGTATTCTACGTGACCTTACCGAAAGAACCAAAGAAGAGGTCAAAGGTAACCCTCCACCCTGCCCCATGCAACACAATAGTGAGGGGGGCGAGGGTTAGGATTTATGATTCATTATGAGCAGAGCGGCTAAGTGCAAATGAGTTGGGGGTCATTGGTATTTCCATAACTTCGTCTTATATATAAAAGGGACATTTGTGAATGTGTGTCTGTTCGAAATGTTTAGCATACTTCCCAACATGCAACAAACTTTAAATTTGGCATGTGAGTAGCTTCCAGACTGTACACAATGCAAAAAGTCAAAAAATAGACTTTTTATTTTTTGAGGGGGGGGGGGGGCAATAATGGATATATTTTGCACGCATGCGGGTGACGTCACATCTGTGACGTCACCCGCATGCGAAAGCGTCACGCCGTGTGCCTACTGACGTCACGCAGTGTGCCTGCTGACGTCACGCATCTCCCCCCCCCCCCATCCTCAGCGTAGGCCGTGCATTAATCCAAAACAAGAATCCAAGTATCGGGCGAAGCCGCTTAGTAAAGCTAGTCTCCAATAAGAAGCAGTGCTGTGTGAATGGCATGTCATAGTCCAATAGAGTACACAGGAATAGCATCTGCTGGTACAAGTCCGAAACTCCATTCCCCCCCCCCCTGCCATCTGTGCTGTCGACTCACCGCCCCTGTTGGAGTCCAGGCTCAAGAGACTTAATTTTTATCCACCGCTTATGACCGACCACCTCTCTATAAAATAAAATCGCACTGATTCTGTACAGTCTTGATATGCGGTCAAATTTAGACGCCACACGAATCCAAGTCGTACCGAATTGTACAGAGCGTCGCCTGCACAGCATTCTAACACCGTGCGAGCCAATGTGGCATGTTTCATTTTCTCGTGTGCGTGTGTGGGTTTCTCCGGGTACCTCAATTTCCTCCCACACATGCAGAATGACTCGCTCAGGAAATGGCCAAACATCCTAATGTGGGAACCCTCCTGATAAGGAGTCTTGAGACTCAAGTGAGGCCTACATTATTCATCCACCCACAAGTTAAATAATCATAATAAAAACATTCACAGCCATTTGTCAATCTACTGCTAGATGAAGGCCTTCACCACACCGTGTCGGTCGTTGGGGTTGTTTGGCCATAATTCACCGCCGCTGGTCGGTGTGGGTTGGTGAACGGGGGTTCAGGACCTTAGCCATGGCCGGATTTACAATCTTGGGCCCACTGAGTAGCCATGGCCGGACTTACAATCTTGGGCCCACTGAGTAGCCATGGCCGGATTTACAATCTTGGGCCCACTGAGTAGCCATGGCCGGACTTACAATCTTGGGCCCACTGAGTAGCCATGGCCGGATTTACAATCTTGGGCCCACTGAGTTCATTGTGGGGTGGACTACCTATGAGCTACACCACCACCACCACCTCGAATGGCTGTTCCACAAAATGCAGTCGTTGTGAAAGTTTTCATTCGTGGCCATATTTAGAGTACATTGGTTGTCTTCTCTCTGCTCAAGAAAAGCCAATGCCTCCCCCCCCCCCCCCAAAAAAAAAAACTTGGTCATATTACTACAACAACAATAACAAACACCGCAATTGCAGGGTTTAAACGCTTTCTATCAGCTTCAGCGTCACACTCCGTGAGGGGCAGGTTACTTGGTTTACTGATTACAGTGATCTTAGAATTGCAAAACGTTTATTTATCACAAGACTTGAGACAATGTGTAACTTTTAAGCTGCGCATGCCTTACGAGTGAAACCAATCTCAGGAAACATAATTTCTGCCTGGAAAACGGTACAAAGATAATTATCCATGAAGAATCCATTACAAACCGATGAATTTTGATTTAAAGCTTTCGTGACTGCAGTAAACCATATTCTTAGTTTTTTCGGTAAAGTCACGTTGAAGAGAAACAACAAAATAATAATATATAAAGTTATATATTTTATTATTTTGTTGTTATATATATTTTATTATTTTGTTGTTTCTCTTCAACGTGACTTTACCGAAAAAACTAAGAATATAAACCGATGAATGTCATACGTGTACTGTACAGTATACGGTTTGAAAATTAGAATTATTAAACGGCTGAAAACCCGCAAAGCAGTGCTATAGAAAGTTTGCGTGTAATGTCGTCCGATCTGAGAAGCTAAGCGGGCTGGAGGCCCTCGTGAGTACATCCTTGGATGAGCATACTGCTTGTAAATAACAGGTCTCATAACAGCAGTAAGGTGTTATAGACGTGGGCTGCAAGGTGGTCAGGGGATGACAGGACGTACAAGGGGATATATGCCGTGAGGCTTTTATGGGTAAAATACATGACATTGTTATAAAACGGTCTTTGGGGTCAGGGGTTAGTGGACCATTTAGAGGTTAAGAACTCCCAGGCTACTAGATAGTGGCAAGGTGGCCAGGACTGAGTAGGTTACAGTACAACAAGTGGGTTATTGACCTACGTGTATTTGTACAGAATACTCCTCAAATGCACTGAGGTTTTTTTTTGTTAGTACAGTACTCCGGTTTCTGCTTCTAAACCTCAGTATTATCACGCGTTAATGTCGAGGAAAACTTCACCGAGTCTCAAGACTCTTTATTTTCAGAAGGTCCTGCTATGTGTTTTCCCAATTAAGTAATTTGCAGTTCAGTTTTAAGCGTTGGGATGTTCATAGGAGGAAACCCATTGCGGAACACGTTGAAGAACATACACACTCCACACAGAAAGGGTTGCCAGAGTTGGGATCGAACCTAGGGTTGTATATTTCGTGTTTGAACATCGTAACGCCTCCTGTGTTATTGTCAGAAAAGGTACATCCTATTCTTATCTCATCAGTTTGATACTGGCTAAATGTTCCCAGAGATATAACACTGCTCGACCAGAGCTATGCATGCTTTCATTTGTGCATTGTCTTTGCACTGTTCACTTTTTGGCGTTCTCTGGTCTGAGACTGGTGAGAGAAGGCCACAAAGAAAGCTGTCTCTGGTGTTGTCCAATCAGTTTAAAAGACAATGCATACATTATCAGAGCATGTTTTTGCACAAGTATGTGTGGTTAATGCAGACTTGATTCCTTGCAATAGGCGTGTCTATTTGGTGTTTGAACATCTTAACACCTCCTGTGTTATTTCCAGAAAGGGTAAAACCTATTATTATTCTCACTTATTTCTGCTATGAGACACGAGAGTTACGTGAATGCAGATATGACGGTGCACAACGCACTCCTCGATTACGGATAATATTGATGGTGAAAGCCTGCGTGTTAAACTGTGTTTTACTAATTTATCAATAATAATAAAAACTGCAAGTGGAACTTCCTGGGATCTCACCAACTTCAACTGACAGCAATTGAGCAACAATCCGTAGAGTGTGCTCCAGGGACATGCGGTCAGGGGAGGCAGAGCCTCATCTATCATGCTCCAATGAAAATCGCTGTTACGAAAAAAAATAATCAAATAAAATAAATATTAAGATTTTTTCCACTGATCTGTGTTATAAATGTAATTTGTGTACGATTACAATATTTTTTATAGTCAAAATCACCAAATTTGCGGAACTCCGCTGTAAATAGAGGCAGAGACGAGAGGTGAGGCAGCGACGAGCTCAGCCTCCCCTCTGATTGCACAACCCCTCAGTAACTTGATGGAGCGCGGGCAATAAGCGCGTGCCTGTTACTATCTCAGTATGTCACCAATGTAATGTTTGTAGACCCTTTAATTTCATGTCCTCGCCTTCCATACTCCAAGTAACTTATTTCACGTATGTGTATAAAGATATTTAGGCTCGCTGGTCTCGTCATGAAACTGCAATGAAAAAGCACCAGGGGAGGCAGCGATCAGATCTGCCTCACTGAGGAGCACGTGTCTAACACGTGGGGACACGCCCCTCTCAGTGATGCCACGCCCCTCCTTGAGGCCACGCCCCCCTCAGTGTGTGAATCTGGCTCTGACACTAGCCAGTGCCTCCCCAGCCAATGACCTCACCGCACATCACTGGTGTGCTCCCACACACACACACGTGGGTTTGTCCAACTCTTGTGCAACTCGTGCCCGCGATTGTTGCAATTTCCTACCTGACTGGTGGGAAACTGAATTTCTCGAAGAACCCGGAGATATCATCACCGTCATCGCGAGATCAAAGTTGCAAACCACTTCTCAGGAAATATTACCAAACGGAGAAAGACACATACGATAATTATTTGTTTAACCGGGCAGGAAACCCATTGAGGCCACGATCTATTCTTTCAAAAATGACCTGGGTTTAAATAATTACAGCAGAAAACAACCGATAATGTGCGAAGAAAACAACGCGCAGGATGCACCCTTTGAAAAGTATATATGATAGTGCTTTGGAATAATTTCGGAATTGCACATTGAATCACGTTGCCTCTGCAAGTGCGACCCTGTTTAATGTGGGGGGCACTGACAATGACTGAGGAGAAGGGCACGCCGCAGACGATGTCCGAGTTTCCCGCATCTCTGATTAGCACGGCTGGCTACGTACGGTGTGAAAGAAGTGCAACAACATACGTACATACGTCAAATGCAAAGCGGAATGGAGTAACTAATCAACCTGTTTTTTATCGGTCATGAATTCTGCTCTGGCTCTCACCTCACCCACGCTATAGATATATTGTACCATTACTCGCTGACATGGCTAGAATTATTTGGAAGTGGGGGTCTGAGTCTTCAACTATTGGGGGGGGGGGGGGGGTTGGCATTTAGCCCTCTCTGTCCTCTCAGAATCTTTATATTGGAGGAATCCGATGAGCTATAAAGCTCCTTTTTCACAGATGTCCAGTAGGAGCGGGTCAGAACGTTACAACAAAAAACACAAACACGATAGGAGTGCACGGTATAGGAGGATATAAAACGAAACATTTTTTACAATTTCTTTCACCAGATAAAGAAAGCCCACTGAGCTTGCTAGCTTCCGTTTTTAAGAGGCGACCTGGCTTTCACAAATGATAGTTCTTACTAAGTGGCTTATTATTACGTGGAAATGTTTAGCAGCCAAATAATCGAAATAATCTGCCCCCTGCTGCCCTTCGAATGCTACGGAACCAGCGGCAAATTGACATCGCATCCCATCTCGCGACGTCTGCCACAGAAACCCAGCTCCATGTTTTTTGAGAGTCCATAATAACGTCTCCAACTTGCGCGTTAGTTCTCTAATCGGCGACGCGTTCCTCTTTCCGTCTCTCAATGCCCCATGTGTCGTCACAATTTGGTACGTTATTTTTGGGTGGGGGGCGCACCCAGCTTAGAGGAAGTGGAAATATGGAAGCGATGTGGCGACATTATGAACTTAAGTTTTACGCACGGTTGCATCGCTGCCGCGGACAGATGTTCGCGGCAGTCTTCGAATGCGGGGAAACGTCGTTGCGTGAAACGAGACCACGCGACCTTCGCCATTCTCTGTTGCCTCTGCATTGTATCAGAGTTGCCTGCTATCAAGCTACGCAATCAAAGCGAGTGGCATTCAAAAAAAAAGTTCACATCGTAGGGGATTTAGCAGATTAGCGATTCGGCTAAGAGCGCCCTCCTCTCAATAAGAAAGTTACGATCGGATCATGGACGAGGGTCGACTCATTCTGTCATCCCCTGGGGTTGATAAAATGAGTACCTATAGTGTATGCGTAGTTTTTCACAGCCAAATTTATGATTTGCGGTAGATTCTTTTTTCGGCTAGACCACGTAATGTTCTGACCAAATGTGTGGTGGTGGTGAAACCCTCTAACGACCCAGCAAAGATTAAGTGGTCACATGGTGCACAAGCGTTTTAAACGCGGCAATTATTATTCTCTCGGCTCGCCGGCGAGTTGAGGGAGAAATTCTCGCAACTGAATTCAGCAAACGGTTGTCCATTGTTCAGTTTAGCTGAGAGTTACCCTTGTACCATGTGACAGATAATATGATTATACACCACGTGACAATTTAACCTGTGATGGGTTTATCAGGTTGGTGGGGAGTTTTACAAAGCATTTGATCGGATCGTTAGGTGGCTCAGTCCCAAACAAATTACCTATGAATCAAAATGGGTACCGCTTTGCAGACAGTCATTGATCGCCCTATGTAAACAATAGCCCCTGCCATGGAAACATGGAATTTCGACCACAAACTCAGGGCCAATAACAACAGATCCGTGCATTTCGATTGAGCTAGGAGGCACTTTAATATCGACTTGTTTAGTGACCTTTTTAGCCATTATCCCTTCATATGTGCAAGATTTCTCTGGGTGCTCTGGTTTCCTCCCACACGCATAGCGCTCCTTCAAAAGAAATGTCCAAACATCGCAATGGGGGGTAGTGGTGGTGGTGGTGACTTTATTGAAAAAAGAGTTTTGCGACTCAGTAACGCGTTTCCGTGGACTGAAGGCCATAAGGATTTGCATTTATGCGGTGCCTAAAATGTCTCGGCATATCTCAAACATTCCCATTGTCCTGCAGCAATCTAGCCTGGGGTTAACAACAACAGTACCAATACAGCACCTGGATACAAACGCTTCTGAAGATGCTTCACAGAGCAATTAATGTCGACTTAAAAGCACACGTGCACAGGTAAAAAAAAGTAACAGAAATATGAATAAATAAAAAATACTCATTGGTTTTTTCGGTAAAGTCACGTTTGTAGAAATACAATAAAATTATATTAAAACAAAAAACAATCACGACGTTTCGATCACAACGCAAGCGATCTTCATCAGGTGTCAAGAACAAATCACGGAGGTAAATACAACAAAAAGATGAGAGACGAGAATTCAACAAACCTAAAAAAACATTATGTGAAGCACATCCAGTCAGGCCAACAACACAGTTAGACACTTCCTGGCGGACCACGAATTTCAGAAGAGTGTTAAATTTCGTGTTCAACCTTTGGATTGCACATACCAGCATAGATAGAATGAAAAATACGAGGTACACGGTCAGTAGAAATACATATACAAGTCCACCAAGAGGTAAGGAGGGAGGAAAGACGGACAGGGAGGCAGAGAGAGAGGGGGGGGGGCGGAGGGATGAACAGAAGCTTAAATAGGAAATACGGTTGGAGGGGCCAGAGCGAGAGTGGCAGCTCAAACACGCACATCTTACACATACAAAACGGCAGCTCAAAAAAGGACCACCTCTTGTAAATACAAAACGGCACCTCAAAAAAGGGCACGTCTTACACATAATTACAACGGTAACTTCCCCGTAGAAGTGTGATAATAAAGTATTAAAGCTTTCGTGACTGCATAAAGTTACTCATTGGTTTCTTCGGTAAAGTCACGTATGTAGAAATACAATAAAATTATATTAAAACAAAAAACAATCACGACGTTTCGATCACAACGCAAGCGATCTTCATCAGGTGTCAAGAACAAATCACGGAGGTAAATACAACAAAAGATGAGAGACGAGAATTCAACAAACCTGAAAAAACATTATGTGAAGCACATCCAGTCAGGCCAACAACACAGTTTGAGCTGCCGTTTTTTATTTACAAGAGGTGGTCCTTTTTTGAGCTGCCGTTTTGTATGTGTAAGATGTGCGTGTTTGAGCTGCCACTCTCGCTCTGGCCCCTCCCCCCCTCCAACCGTATTTCCTATTTAAGCTTCTGTTCATCCCTCCGGCCCCCCTTCTCTCTGCCTCCCTGTCCGTCTTTCCTCCCTCCTTACCTCTTGGTGGACTTGTATATGTATTTCTACTGACCGTGTACCTCGTATTTTTCATTCTATCTATGCTGGTATGCGCAATCCAAAGGTTGAACACGAAATTTAACACTCTTCTGAAATTCGTGGTTCACCAGGAAGTGTCTAACTGTGTTGTTGGCCTGACTGGATGTGCTTCACATAATGTTTTTTCAGGTTTGTTGAATTCTCGTCTCTCATCTTTTTGTTGTATTTACCTCCGTGATTTGTTCTTGACACCTGATGAAGATCGCTTCCGTTGTGATCGAAACGTCGTGATTGTTTTTTGTTTTAATATAATTTTATTGTATTTCTACATACGTGACTTTACCGAAAAAACCAATGAGTAATTTTATGCAGTCACGAAAGCTTTAATACTTTATTAAATAAAAAATGTTGGGTGGACTGGGCAGTGGTGCCATTACTCTGCACACGAGCCACCACAACCACCACTCAGGCCAAGACAGGCCCAAGATCACGTCCCCCACCCCGCAATCTCGCCAAGGCGATTCTCTCCAAACTGCTTTTGTAATTCCTTTAGGGGTTCTAGGTGAGGCACCCGCGGTCTACTGAAGCATACTCTGCAAAAACTACGTGGTTTTCCCTTCCCTGGGACATTGCCAACACCTTAAGGTGGAAAGTCGCAAAAAATAAATCTCAAGTCGTTGCGAGAAAGACATTCTAATTTCGTAAAAAAATTCACTGGACAACTTAGCAAATTTTACCCACAGTAAAGATACATGATGCTTGATGCACACCTGCACTTTCTCCTGAACCTCCGATTAGCACAGTTGGCTATGTACGGTGCGAAAGAAGTTCAACATACATACATATTTTTGTCTACAGTGAAAGTCGCTAAATATTATCGCGAGTTAGTCGGACGTAACTGTCGCTGGATCCAGCAACGGACCGCTAAGCTGGAAACACCACTCTGCGCACGTTCTACCCGAATGTAGTTTTTCACCTTTGCAAAGCGTCTCGAGTTACTGTTACATTTAGAGGGTATATACGTTCCAATCGCTATTGCTGACGTTATAGTTGATGGGAGATGTGGGGGGGCGGGGGGGTGCGTGGAGGGGAGGGGGGTGTGGAGGTTGGTGCGTTTGCGGACGCTTGAACACATCTCTGTAAAAAAAAAAATGTGCGAGTGGACAACGAGGCCTTATGCAACGCCGGGGCTGCCCGCCGAGACCGAACGACGTGACTCCCTCCGGCGACCCTGCAGGTCCCGAGTGGGCATCGTACACCCTGGGCGTCTTTCTGTGCCTGGAATGCTCGAGCATCCACGCGAACCTGCGGGACACCAGCAAGGTCAAGTCCACTCGCGCGGACAAGTGGAACGACGAGCAGGTGCAGGTAAGGGTCGAACCCCTCGCGTCCCTTTTCGAGTCGCGGCTTTTAAGGGGACGTCACGACGGCGACGCCGGTGCCTAAAGGTCCATCTGCGTTCGAGCCGCGTGTGGTGGCGCATGCTATGAGTTGGTTTTTAAAACATTTTTTGTTATTTTTTTCTGCACACGAGAACAAAGGCGCTCTGCAGAACGTTGGGTGACAAAAAATGCGAGGCCCATGTACCTGAACGTGTCCTGGTTGATGGGGGGGACGACGACAGACAACCCGGTGAATTCTGCGAGTGTTTTAAAAGTAATTTGGCCAACCCCGTTGTACGTTATGCGAACTTTTAGTTTAATTTAATACTGAGCCGTACAGCATTACCTACTTATTCATGAGGGATATGTTCCGGAGATGCTCGTGAATAGCAATATTAGCTGATAATGATATTTGCCGACGAATATTGTACGCGCAACATCTGCAGACGCTTCTAAAGCTTCGAGAAGTTATCTCTGTCTCTCTCATCTCTTTATCTCGTCAATTTCTCTCTCATCACTTTGTCTCATCACTTTCTCGCATCACATTCTCTCTCTCTCAATGCAGTTATGTAGAGTTCCAGATGCGAATGCTGGGATAGCCAAAATTGCGGATAAAGTTCATTAATAACGAGGGAATGCTGTATTTGTGTCTAATTTGTGCAGTATATTTTATTTATCCTGTAATGCTGTTGTCCTGCTGTGGTTCTATCTTTCTTGCTGTATATATATTTTATATTTTTTTGTAGTTTTGGTTACCCAGGTCACTCGTGCACATCCAACTATGCTGTCCTCATTGAGTTCCCACCTTGTTAAGCAAACTAAACAAAGATAAAACTAAGGGTTGGCGGAACACGGAGAGATTTGTGAAACTCCCGAACCTGTCAGGCTCATTGATGGCTCAGCAGGTGGCAGGACAGCAAATGGATTATTGGGTCCATCTGTCTGGAACGCTTTGCGTGGTTTGCTCGAGAATGTGGGGTTTTTCCGTATGCTGGATTTCCTCCCACACGCAAAAGACTATTGAATTGGACCGGATGGAACTGGATGAACATTTCATTGCAGGACCGTCCTGAAAACGTCTTGAAACCCATTGAGGCTTTCACGGTTAAATAAAGAGCATTTTAATAATATTTTTTCTATTATTCCCCAAATACATTTAACAATGCTATTGCTTTTTATAAACATGGAATTATTAATTCCACGCTGGAGTACCAAATAACGAATGCCTAAAAATGTAGTAAATAAACACCATCTTGTAAGAGCGTTAAAGTTTCCCACACTCAAAATGAACGTTGGCCACACCTTTATTGGTGGCTGCCCTGTGACAAGACGTGAAAAAGTCCACATTGCTGCGACAGGAACCTGTATGTTCACATGCCGCTAACCCTAACCGGGATTGTAACTCGCATTCTTATACGTTGCTCGACCTACTGAGCTGAATTTCAGGGGCGGCGGTGGTTGAAGTGTAAAAAGTTCCACCGAACCAAAACTAAGTGTAGGTGCATACCAACGCTGAGCACTGCACTTGCGTGCGCCTTCGTTTATCTGTGACCGCGTTTCAGGCTCCATGCAAATAAGGCTCCCCATTCTTTCTCCCTCGCTTCTTCCTCCCCATTCTTTCTCTCCCCCCTCCCCCTCAGTTCATGGCAAGCCTCGGAAACAAAGCGGTAAAAGCGAAATACGAGAAGCACGTCCCCCCGTTCTACTATCGGCCGAAACCCAACGACTGCCAGTGAGTGTATCTCTCTCTCTCTCTCTCGTCTCTCTCGAGTACTTCGTCTCGCTGAACAAAGTGAACTTGGAACATTTGTCGACAGACGGGCTTGTTGCGAGACAACCCAGCAATGGAGGGGGGGGGGGGTCCCTCGTCTATCGACATCGCCGTAACTTTGGACACTGCCCCCCCCCCACCCCACCCGCCCCCAGTCGGCGCTTTACACCTGAGATGAATTTCTCACCAACGTCCCGCACTGTCCAGCGTGATGCGAGCGTGATCAGAGCATTGACAAAAATAGCGGTGCGTGTGCCCAGCACGCAGGGCTTGTATTTCCTCGCCGGATATTTTTTCAGGTAGTAGTAGGTGACACGTGACTAGCAGTTGGCTTCACCTGATACGAAAAAAAAATCATTATTTGCTTACATTTACTTACACTTTGCACTCCTCTCGTGTTATGTTCATAGCTCATCTGATTCCTCCAGCTTAAAAAAAAAGATTCTGATTTTGAGTAGCCATGGTCATAGCAAGAGGTCAGGTGGATGCGATGTACCGTTTGCGGAATTAATTTTACGTAGGGAGTTGCCGACCCAGACAAACCAGGTTGAGGTTAAGCCCTATTGCACACAACCGGTTTGTGCTTCCTCATATTGCCTCATTTTCAATCTGTGGCCCCATATTTCTCGGCAGAGATTTAATACCAAAAAAAACAACTGAAAAAATATTTGTGTTTCTTACCGCATTGCCAGGATGATTTATGCCGGCTCAGGGTGGGTGCAGTGCTGGACGCGGTGGTTTGACAACTGATGTCAGCGCCGCTTGCTGGACAATGCCCCGTGTAGAGCGCCGCCAGTTCTTAAGAGACACTTCCGCGTAACCAAACAAGTTGCCGTGGTTTTTTTTTGTACTAAATAAAAAAAATGCACGATGGGTTGCGTTATTGAACGGGGGGTGAAAATTAAGGGGTGACTGAGCGCACACGCAGACACCGCAGACTTGCATGGGTTTAAAAAATACTGGCCGATCAACATTTCATATTGATTCTTAGGTTCATGATGTGTGTATCAAATGATGCGCGTGTGAGAAGCGGTGAATTTGAGATTGATTTAAGTCATGTGCCTATGTTTACATTTCGCGTAACGCAGGGGACAAATGTACAAATGAGACGGAACGAATGAGAAACAATGCAAACAAGATGGCAAACATGAGAGAAAAATCTTTTTAAAAAAATGTATTGTAGTTCCATCCCAGAATTCACGACAGTTCATCGAATCTCCGCAGGGAATTCTGGCAGAGTCGTGCTTTCTAGGTCAGGAAAAAACATTTTGTAAAATTGTTGTAATTTTCTTCATGAACTCAATTCCATTAAGTGGTGCACTTTAAATTTACGCATTGCACCATGCGAGCTTGCTGATGTCGTAATGTCTCTCTCGCCGAGCGATGGGACGCATTAACAAACAACGACAATCGATCGGCCGGGACGGTAACACGAGCCGTACTGCCGTAGCCCGGCCAAACCACGGCCTGAAAATCCGCCACCCTGGAAATGCCAAAAAAGCCCGTAGCGCAAGCATTGTTTTGAAGAAGCGACACTGCCAGTCGCAAAATGGACGTCCTTGTGAACGACGTTGCAAGGCCAGCGTCGACAAACGCGCACGTAGGTGCGTGTGACGATCCGTCAGTTCGTCCCTCAAAACCACCCTTTGCGCTCGCGACACATGCATCCAATTGGGGCCAATAATAAGCATTGATGATTATTTGTATTGAAATTACACAATTACGTATCGTAAGCTATTGAACGAAACGCGTTGACCAGTACAGATGGGAACAAAAACATAAATAAACCGCAATCACCATTTCCTGAATTCTGAATTCAAAAGCACGAACCACGAATTGTGGCGATTCATCAAATCGCTGGGACGGCGAAGGGTTTGATAAACGTCCAGTACCCAGCCTGCTTATGACCGCTATCACCTGGGTGGGATCCACTCGATGTTATCAGACCCTGGAAGTTAACCGGCTAAAGCCTGGAACATGCTCGGGCCGTTTGTCGTAGGGCTTGCGTGGCTACGTGGTGGGGAGTAGGCGACATTTCAGCTAATTTCATCGTTGTAGTGTACTTCTATGCTCCTCACACTTGGGGGCACAAAAGAGGAAGTTGCCCCCTCCGTCCCCACCGCTCCCCACCGCTCCCCATCAATATTTAGAAGGACGTCGTTTGTCACTGAACGTTTACATATTTTTGGTGTAAAATGGTTATTCATGAATAACGCTTTTCCCCCTCTCAATTTTTCTTTTATATGGGCAAGCCAGTTGCCCAGTGTGGTGAACTATGGTTAAATATCCCTCACTGCCTGCACAGGCATGGGGGAGGACGTCATCCAGCAGTGTATACAGGCTGGGGTGTGCCTCGCTAACGATTATTACAACTCGCTACTCTACGGGATGTCTAGGAATAACAGTAGCAAGCCACAGCGTGTACAAAATTCTCTGGCATGTGTCATGACGGGCACTGCAAGATCCGACCGTCCGTCCAGCACTCGCTGAGCTGCATTGGCTTCCAGTTTGCCGAACGAATCCAACGATGAGGTCGCACTCATTACACACGAAGTGCTTGTCACATATTAACCACAATACCTTGCTGATATCAAGGAGCGTAAATCATTACGCGAACTTCGGTCATCCTCGCAGCGCCTCCTGACTAGCCATTGAACAAAGACGGTCACCGCATTGTGCGCTTTTGGATGCGCTTTTGCAGCCGTCTGGAACGCTCTTCCTTCCGATATTAGGAAACCACTGGAGCTATGCACTTTTTAAATCATCTCGATTGAAAGCTCATTTCTTTGGAATATCTTTTTGTGTTTAGTTTATTGTCCTTTCCCGGCACCTCCGATTAGCACGTTTGGCTATGTACGGTGCGAAAGAAGTTCGTACATACATGCATACATTCACGGAGTCACTATCTTTCTCCCCCCCCCCCCATCTCATCACCAGAGTCGTGCGGGAGCAGTGGATCAGAGCGAAGTACGAACGGCAGGAGTTCATCTTCATCGACCGGCAGGAGCCGTATTCGGCAGGTGACTACACTCGCCCCTTGCTGTGTCCTCCTTCGCCATTGGAAATCAAGACCATGCCGTAACGCGCGCCAGAATTTCTGGGTCCCGTGCCAGGGGCTCACAGCGGCGGTGTCTTTTGTGAATGTTGACCGGACGGAGCCTATCCTGTGTGACCTTGGCAACAAAATGCTAATGCCCGTTTTATTTAGAAGCGTTGGAATCGCCACTGCTGCGATGGCGGGGGGTGCTAACGTTTAATTCTCGGCCTTTGCCTGAACGTGCGCGAGTGTTTGGGTTGGCGCTTCTTTGCACAATTTTCTCAGCAGTGCCAAAATATTATCTCAAGGAATGACACTGACAGACGGGAAGAGGAACGCATCGTTCGAGAATGACCGCGGGTTAATTACATCCTTCAAACTGTTAAGAAAGGTCAGCAGGCTTGGGCAGGGCACGTCACGGCTTAGAAGGGATGCCGGCCGATGATCAAGAAATAGTAATGACGCAACAGCCAAGAAGCTGAATGGGTCTGAGAGCAGACTCACCGAGGAGACGGAGCAATGATATCAAATGATGTTCAAATGGTGCTAAGTGGATTATTGCATGGATGGATCGTGGGAGGTGGTGACGGCTTGTGGAGGTATCATCCAGTGGTAAATTGACCACAGTTGTTGATGCTGATGACGGACACTTGCAGCAGACGGGCACGGAATGCACCATGGACTATTCTGCAGCAGAAGAATTCGGAGGTTGAAGGAAGTCATCCAGAGGCCTCGAATATCTGGGCATTGGTAGCGCATGCCTGTCATCCAGCAAAAGTGAAGTCGAGGGTTGGTGCATCACACAAATGCTTTGAATTCCCTTCCCTTGGGCATCGATGAGCCATGCCAGGAAAAGGCGCCGCGGTGGCGAGATGTTAACTCCCTCGCCTGGTGTGCAGGAGGACGTGGGTTTAATCCCAATCCTGACACCTGTATATTTGCAGGTTGGCTGCTATATATTTCTTCGTGATAATTCACTTCATTGGGCTATCATTTGTGGCCAGATCGCTTCTGAAGAAAGCGTTATAGAGCTCCGTGGACTTTACCTGGTAAAATAAAAAAGTTTAGTTCAAGGCAGTCCAGAAATTGTAGACTCTAACTGCTCAATGCTCATGTAAACATTAATTGGCTGATACTGTAACACCTTAATAAGTAGAGGACTGCAGAGCTTGATGGGGGTGGGAAATTGGCACCGGCTGACCACCTGGCCGCTGCCTTACTGCTCATCTTTGGTTCCTCCTCACGCCTCTGAGTTGTTCTATTTCTTCGAGTGCGATTCTTCTATCACGTCTGAGAGTATGACGCAGCACAGCTTCCCTATAGCACTGTAAGTCAACGATAATAAATGTATGTAAAGTCCAGCCAATTGGCAGCATTTGCTTAACAGGCCATCACACATCTTGCTGACGGAACCTAAAATGTCAAAGCTGGCGCAAAGTTTGACCAATGAAAGGGACGATAGCCAATGGAGGTAGACTAACGATGGGAGCATAAGCCAGTGGAATAACCGCACCTGGGAGGACGACCAACACAGAGATTGGGGGGGAAATGAGATCAGCTCATTCATGGATTAGGGGAGGCCTTCAACTGGCATTGAATTGATCAAAGCTCACGATGACGATGATGTGCTGCAGGCTACAGGGAAGGCGTGCTGTGGAAGAGGGGCCGTGACAACGGCCAGTTCCTGCAGAGGAAGTTCATTCTGTCGGAGAAGGAGGGCAGCTTGAAGTACTTCACCAAGTTTGATGCAAGTGTCTGGGGCATCACACACACACACCATCTATGACTTGTCTTAAATGTTAAAGATATATATGTATCCCCGTGTTTTTCCCTTTTTGGCAGTGGCCAGAGTCTCCATACGATGGGTTGCAGTCCTGTGACAGGGTGTAGTCAATCCATAGGAAAACCACTGCGTTGGGATTAATAATGCTAAAAAATGTTTGTCTCGTTTTCTCGGAGAAACTGAGCAGTGGAAATTCGAAAGAGGTCCTCATTCACCAAAGGGCGCTGCACAAAATCCATACGTCACACCTGCCTCATGTCCTGCCCCCAACCCACCCCCACCATGACCTCTTGTCACTCCAGGGAAAGGAGCCCAAAGCCACGGTGAAGATCGCGGACATCAACCCCACTTTTCAACCGGTGAAGATTGGAAACCCCAACGGCCTGCAGATCACCTACCTGAAGGATTTCAGTACCCGCAACATCTTCATCTACCACGAGGAAGGAAAGGTGCGTAGGCACGAGGGCCTCCGTTGCCATGACGCAAGCATCGCGGCGGTGCGAGGAAAGTTCCGACGTGCGTCACGATTCCCCTGCCCAGCTGTTCGACCAATCGTAGCGATTCACCTGCCAGGCGGTTCGACCAATTGTAGTGATGCACCTGCCAATCGTCGCGGTTCGACCAATAATAGCGATTCACCTGCCCGGCGGTTCGACCAACCATCGCAATATGTAGTCACAATCCCTCTGCCAGAATCTATTTACTTTCTTCGCTCGTTTATATTCTCGGTTTTGTGTCTCGCTTGGACAGTTTTGTCGCTCCAATAGTTTATGCAACATGTAACATTCGCGTATAATTTGCATGTCTTTTCTATGAATCGTAAATAATTTATTGTATGTAGCACGCATGAGTCGATGTGTCACTTTTCAGTTTCATTTATTAGCCATGCCGCTCTTGACTCGGGTGCGGCCGTGTCATTTATCGTACGTGTAAGCATATACTTGAAGAGATGAATTATCACGTCGTTACCTGCCTATGTAATGTGAAGGGAAAAAGGGAGCTTGGCAATAACTGTCTTGTCAAAGGACTAGATTCTCATCTTGACGAAACGTTTAGTTTCATCAGATTTTCAACCACCGTTTTGGCACACCACCTAGAGGTGTGGTTGCATTTAGATGCTGCTGTATGAATCCACGTTGCGTCATTCAATAAGCTCAGAAGATGACATTGTGGTTCACAAATGAATAATCTCATATGAAGCACAATACCTTGCTGATCTCATCAAGGAAGATAAACCATCGCGCAAACTCCGGTCATTCTCGCCGCGGCTTTTGAATGGCCGTCGAACAAAGACAGTCACCACATCGCGTGCTTTCAGATGCGCTTCTGCGGCCGTGTGGAATGCTCTTCCTTCCAATATTTGGAAGCTACTGGAGCTATGCACTTTTAAATCATCGAGATTAAAAAATAATTTCTTTAGAACTGCTGTTTGTATTGTTTGTTGTCATTTCCCGGCACCTCCGACTCACACGGTTGGCTACGTACGGTGTGTAAGAAGTTCAACAGATAGACATACAACATGGAAATTAAAAGAAGAGGAAGGAGACGGATCATTTGGTGTGAAATAACAATAAAATGGGCGGGCGTGGGAGTTTCCGCACCTGTCGTGGGCATCGGCGCACCCTCAGTGATAACGGCGACGCTAGAGGCGGAAAGGCATAAATCTCGCACGGTCATATTTGTTCTCGTCAGCCACTTTTTTTTTCCCCCTGCCAAAATTTACCTGTCACAACGCGAAACAACGTGCGAGATTAACAGACAGGATTCATCATTGTCGGAATCCATAAAACACGGTCACGTCAGGTTTTTTTGGTGTTGAGCAAAGTGTTAAACTTTTTGCACTCTCCGCCTGTTATGCAAGAACGTATTGAGTGTGAACACATTCCAGCAATGCCACGCCGATTAACGTTTGTGAAAATTGAGTGTCGCGGATTGCCAATCTAAAAATAGGGCCGTGTATTATTTGCGAGTGTCGATTTGCGAGAGACTCTCGTATTCGCCGGCTGCTCCACAAACTTAGCACCTCGCACGTCAATGAGTCGGTGGTCGTGAGCAGAAGCCCTCGCAGCCCCACCTGTGGTCAAACTTTCTGCATCAGCAAACTCTGCCCGTTCGCGTGGTTGCCGCCGAGTTGGGACGCTAGAAAATGATGTTTCTAGGTGAGAACGGTTTTGTCGATGATTGTAAGGGGCTATTTTCTTCGTGGTTCATTACTCGGGGCTCCTTAAAAAAAAACAGAGGGCGTCCCCACATCCCACATCCGGAAGGCTGTAAACCCCGCCCCACCCCCTACAAGCAACACCGTGTGCTTCAGCTGAATGATGGCATCGCGTAGCCCCAACCTCCGTCGGCTAGTGAGTGCCACAAAATAGGCACAGAGGTGAGACATTTCCCCGCCCCCCCCCCCCCCCCCCATTTTTCCATCTTATTTAATTGAGAACTCACACTTACAATCGCTAATGAAGTTTAATTCGTGGATGAAGCGTCTCGGTGTATTCCTTGCTCTCCGTCTGTTCTTATTTCAGTGATATTCAATGGAAATTCGAATAATAATAATAAATCGGGCCTCCGTGTGCCCGCGTGGTGTGCGTTTGTCTCGGCGGCAGGAAATCGTCGACTGGTACAACGCTATCCGAGCTGCGCGCTTCCACTACCACAAGGTGGCGTTCCCCGGAAGCCAAGACGCGGATGTGAGTGCAAGATAGCGAAACATAAAAACGAAAACTAAGCTATTTTTTTTATTTTACCAGGTAAGGCCCACTGTAGGCATGTACCGTATGTAGAACTTCTTTCGCACAGTACATAGCCAACCGTGCTAATCAGAGGTTCGGGGCTATATAGCTCTTGTTCACAAACGATAGCTAATAAAACTGGCTTATCGCGTGGAAATGTATTGCAGCCACAATACTCTGAATGCACGTCGATTGTGAATGTGGAAGGAAAAACCGGAGGAACCGGGGAAAAATCCACGCGACCACGGAGAGAGTGTTCAAACGGCAAATGTACAGGCGTCAGGGTCAAGATCGAACCCACGACCTCCTGTATACCGGGGGTGCAGTATTTAACATTTCGCCATCGTAGAATAATGGCATCCGTTTACACAGAGGGTCCAGTCTAAATGCTTGCCGTTTCTACTTCTAAGAGCTCAAGGAAACCCATTTCGTTAACACGGATGTTAACCCAATTTTTTTTACAGCCCCAGATTTGTTTTGCAGAGTCTGCCACGGTATCATGTACCCCGTAAATTATGATGTTAATTGACAACTTCTCTTTTTCAGTTAATCCAAAAACTCTCCAGAAATTACATCAAAGAAGGATACATGGAGAAGACAGGGCCAAGGGTAAGGCATGCCAACAGCTGAAGCTGAAGTGCAATCCGCTACCGGACTGTTGAACAGTACGTCACGTATTACGCTCTCTGGAGAATGAGGTATAGGCAGATTTTGCGAAATATTCAGATGTGTGAACGCCTATGTAAATTTATATCTGCATCATCCACCCCTAGGTTACTGGAGGGGAAAAAAGTACCCTCCTTTCCTGAAAATGTTTTCCTGTATTTGAGAAGTGATTATTCGTGAGGTATAGAATACATGACTGAGTGTGCAAAGGTCAGATTTGCGAACGTCTACAGAAAAGGACTGTTACTCTTTGAAAGATATGCAACGTGGTACTGCATTAAAATCCCCCAAACTGATTGCAAATTGCTGGACGATTATTCGCTTACAATTGTATTCCTGGTCGCACAAGCAACGGTGAAAATCAGGCACAGGAAGGAATAGTTTTAGTGATAATTTCCTTATTATTCCGAAATGCCACACTTGGGAATCCTGACGAGACGATGACTCAACGTTGCACGAGATGACGGTTCTGTTTCGGATGGTTCGCCGAAGTCACCCATTATAAATGTTCGTCGATGTTTTAACCGTAAGCCAGCATAACTCGGCTGCGGGAGGTAATTTGGCTTTAACCGACTACCGACGTGGCTAGATTATTGTTGCGATGCTTTTTGTATTTGGTTTGTTGTCCTTCCTCTGCACCTCCAGTAAGCGTGATTGGCTACGTATGGTGTGAAACTGAACATATGTACATTTATATATTTCACAGCAAAGGGAGGGGTTCAAGAAGAGGTGGTGTACTCTGGATGCCGCCGACCGTCGCCTCATGTACTTTAAGGACCCACTGGTAAAGCCACCCTCTTCATCTCTTCATGACTACAGCGGCCTGTTCTCTGTGTGTCTACAGTAATCGGGCACGGAACAGTCCACCGATTCATTGATCAAAATACCATATGCAAACTCAACATGTCTTGCCATGGAGCATTTATGGTAAAGGCAAATACATTTAGAACTCCATTTAATGGTGCCATATATAAATTAAATAAATACAATTAAATTATCCATCTGCCTTTTGGCTTTCTGGACCAATGCTATCAAGCAGCATTCGTTAAAGCGAGCTGTGGAGGGATTTTAGGTTTTTGTGGTATTGTCGGTATTATCAAGGTGCGTTCACAGCTTGTTGCAGAGGCTCCCCTAGTTACAGTGAGGGAAAAAAAGTATTTGATCCCCTGCTGATTTTGTACGTTTGCCCACTGACAAAGAAATTATCAGTCTATAATTTTAATGGTAGGTTTATTTGAACAGTGAGAGGCATAATAACAACAACAAAAATCCAGAAAAACGTATGTCGAAAATGTTTTACGTTGATTTGCATTTTAATGAGGGAAATAAGTATTGACCCCTCTGCAACACATGACTTAGTACTTGGTGGCAAAACCCTTGTTGGCAATCACAGAGGTCAGACGTTTCTTGTAGTTGGCCACCAGGTTTGCACACATCTCAGGAGGGATTTTGTCCCACTCCTCTTTGCAGATCTTCTCCAAGTCATTAAGGTTTCGAGGCTGACGTTTGGCAACTCGAACCTTCAGCTCCCTCCACAGATTTGCTATGGGATTAAGGTCTGGAGACTGGCTAGGCCACTCCAGGACCTTAATGTGCTTCTTCTTGAGCCACTCCTTTGTTGCCTTGGCCGTGTGTTTTGGGTCATTGTCATGCTGGAATACCCATCCACGACCCATTTTCAATGCCCTGGCTGAGGGAAGGAAGTTCTCACCCAAGATTTGACGGTACATGGCCCCGTCCATCGTCCCTTTGATGCTGTGAAGTTGTCCTGTCCCCTTAGCAGAAAAACACCCCCAAAGCATAATGTTTTCATCTCCATGTTTGACGGTGGGGATGGTGTTCTTGGGGTCATAGTCAGCATTCCTCCTCCAAACACGGCGAGTTGAGTTGATGCCAAAGAGCTCCATTTTGGTCTCATCTGACCACAACACTTTCACCCAGTTGTCCTCTGAATCATTCAGATGTTCATTGGCAAACTTCAGACGGGCATGTATATGTGCTTTCTTGAGCAGGGGGACCTTGCGGGCACTGCAGGATTTCAGTCCTTCACGGCGTAGTGTGTTACCAATTGTTTTCTTGGTGACTATGGTCCCAGCTGCCTTAAGATCATTGACAAGATCCTCCCGTGTAGTTCTGGGCTGATTCCTCACCGTTCTCATGATCATTGCAACTCCACGAGGTGAGATCTTGCATGGAGCCCCAGGCCGAGGGAGATTGACAGTTCTTTTGTGTTTCTTCCATTTGCGAATAATCGCTCCAACTGTTGTCACCTTCTCACCAAGCTGCTTGGCAATGGTCTTGTAGCCCATTCCAGTCTTGTGTAGGTCTACAATCTTGTCCCTGACATCCTTGGAGAGCTCTTTGGTCTTGCCCATGGTGGAGAGTTTGGAATCTGATTGATTGATTGTGTCTGTGGACAAGTGCCTTTTATAAAGGTAACAAGCTGAGATTAGGAACACTCCCTTTAAGTGTGTGCTCCTAATCTCAGCTCGTTACCTGTATAAAAGACACCTGGGAGCCAGAAAACTTTCTGATTGAGAGGGGGTCAAATACTTATTTCCTTCATTAAAATGCAAATCAATTTCTAACATTTTTGACATGCGTTTTTCTGGATTTTTTGTTGTTGTTATTCTGTCTCTCATTGCTCAAATAAACCTAACATTAAAATTATAGACTGATCATTTCTTTGTCAGTGGGCAAACGTACAAAATCAGCAGTGGATCAAATACTTTTTTCCCTCACTGTACTGCTGCAGGTGTATTACCCATAACATACACGCCGTCTGTGTTCACAGCGGATCTTAAAGATCCTGTGATGTCATTCAGAGAAGAGTAGGCCAATGTCTGCTGGCATTTTGAGACTGAGTAGGGCTCTCTCCACAGTAAGCTTAGCAGTCATGCTTGTTAAACAAATGCTGCCGGTTTGGGCAGGTGTTCATGGCAAGAGCTCGCAATACTTTCACTCCATGTGCATTCCTCTCACTACCATCGCAGAGTGCCTGAGCATGCGTCTGCCCGCCCGTCTGTACGCCCATCTGTATGCCCGTACGTACGCAGGATGCATTTGCCAAGGGCGAGGTGTTCATCGGGCATTCGGACCACGGCTACTCGGTGCAGGAGGGCCTGCCCGGCGGCACACAGGGCTATCGGTGGCAGTTCGGCATCACCATCACCACGCCTGACCGGGGCTTCCTGTTCGCGTGCGAGAAGGAGGCGGATCAGCAGGAATGGATCAGCGCCTTCAAGAGCATCATCGCTCGCAGCATGTGCCCGCAGGACTACGTCAGTAAGTCTGGCACAGCAGGACTCGAATAATCCGCGCTCCCAATAGTCCGGTAATTCCTGCAATTCGTGGATGGTTGGCGGCATACTCCTCCCGTAATCTGCGGCACACCGTTGATGGATTATTTGTAATGCTTATGCGGACGGCAAACCGCGATCCGTAGAGGTGAGTGGGGCTTATTTTGCATCGGCATAGACTGATGTGACTTGTTTTCATAGAAATAATTTAACATTTTCTTAGATTGTGTGTGGGGGCACCAAAACCGAATCATCACTTGCCACTGATGTTACCCGTGGCCGGCAATCATACTCAGGTTTGTTGGATTCACAGCCCAATCCACACCGCATGCCGCTGCACCACCATTGGCCAAAGAGCATTAACGATCATCATCAACAGCCATTATCAGTTCACTGTTGGATGAAGATCTTCCCTAGCCATTGCAGTCCCTTACAGTAATTAACACCTCCAATGAGCAGGGTTTGCTATGTACGGTTCAAAACAATTTCAACATATATACGTACATCAATACGAACGCGTATTAAAGTAGCGGGGTAAAACGCCTTCCTCTTTTTTTTTCCTTCTCTCTTTGCGCAGTGGAAGCATACTTCAAGCACAAGCCATGAGGCCGCCGCCCACTGCTGGGACCGGAACTTCTTCGCCCCCCTCCCCCCAACTCGTGCCACTAGTCAAACGCAGCACGCCCGAATCAAATAACGCCGAAGTGGAACGTATTCAGGAGATAAAGCATTCTAGGAAAAGATCCCACAGTGCCCTGCAAGCCCGCCCAACAGTGGGCAGGTATTATGTACAGCGACCTGGTATAGTTAGCGTTAAACGAGTACTTACCTGGTGCGGTGTGTGTAAAAGCTTAGCGCTGGGGAGAAAAAGGCAGTCGGGGCGTGGTGAAGGCCACACCACCGACTTGGTATGCGTTGCCGCCCTTCAAATGTACTCGCTAACAGCACTTACCCCAACAGTATAAAAAGGCGATAGGGGGATCATTGTCTATATACACGGCATATCTAGTGACGTCACCAGTTATAATTTCGTGTTAATTTTTCATCTTATTTGGAAATTATAACCGTTGCTATGACGCCTGAAGCTGTTGTATAAGAACAGCCTTCCCTGTAATAGTTGTGGCCTCTGCATGGCCCATGCATCAGGCAGCTGTATGCACACAGACCCTTCCTGGGGTATGAAAGCAAGGTTGCATCCAGCCATCGGTAAGGGTTTCCACATTTTACACGAAAAAAACCTCATTCATATGTATTAATACTTCATTCAAAGTGCCATGTCCTGACAAATAGGATTTTTGGATAACGATGGTTAATCACACGAGATATTTTGGAGTCACTAAGAGTCAAAGTAGTGACTCGGAGAACCGTCTGATATATATAATTTAGGGATGGATGGCAACCCTTGTCACCGGGCCAACCTGAAACATTTCCAATAAACCAGCCTGTGAGCTGGGCCATTATCGTACCCTCGGCCCAACTGTCAGCTCCAATCGGCTGGCAAATTTAAAAGCAGAACTCCATCATGTTCCTCCACAGAAAATTACAACAAATGTCTAAAACCATCACCCTTATTGGCTTTGCAGACTGATATTATTAAGCAACATTTGTTAAAGCAAGCAAACGCTGTGGACGGGTTTCAGTCTGCTCGGCCTCGCTCATCAGCAGTCAGGCTGGGGTCTGGAAACCCAATGGATTGATGGCCTAAAACGTCATTTTATTTATATGAGTGGCAAATAGGAGTTGTGGTGGTCCAACTTTCACAGCCATCAAGCAAATTCCATGTGTACCTGGGGGCTCAACCCACCGCTACAAACCTGCGCAGTCTGAGTATGTTCCATGCTCAGTTGGCCGGTGTGCATTCGTTTCTCCCTCCGAATGGGGGGGGGGGGGTGGGGAATCTGGTTGACGGGATCGGATTCCAGCTTCGAAACAGGCATCCGCTGCATCTGTCGCAAACAAGATTGTGTGTTCCTCTCTGTCCTTCCCTCACCCCCCCCCCCCCGCCGCTAACGGACAACGTACAGTGCTGCCGAGACGACAGACCCAGACCTATGCATCTCGCTGTGATACCCGTGATCAATAATGCTGTGCCAAAATGCGATACCAGGGGTGTCAAACACACAAGTTGTGAGCAATGCTTGATCGGTTTCTGTGAGAAGCCTTGCTGAGAGTGTTTTCCGGGCTACTCGTATTTCAATTGTGGTTGTCCCATGGATAGACTTGATACCATCATAGGAATGTGGAGTTTTCACCACTGGCCAGGAGCCACCAACTTAATCAAATGAGCGCCAGCCACGTAGATCATTTCAATTTTTTTACGAAAATCTAAATCACGTCTTTTAATTGCAATCCATAATAGGCACATACCCACACAATCAGTGCATAAAGCAAGCTGAGCTAAATGAATACAGAAGTCGCTCAAAAATTACAATATATTCGCAAAGGTGGCGGCAAATTCCTTGAATGTCGTGCCTTGAAGGTAGGAAGGTGGATCGTGCGAACGGCATGCTTGATGGTTAAATGGCGGACTAGCAAGTAGGCTACCGACCTCTCCACATACAGCAAGTCCTCGTTTAACGCTGTTGATGTGTTCCTTAAAAGTACGGCGTTAAGCGGAGACCGCGTTTAACGGAAACATTTCCCCGTAAATAAAGTAAAAACTAAACTTCCGCGCGATACAATGTACGCACACGCAGTAATATAGCGGGAAAAATAACTGAGGGTACGCCACCGCGTCACTGTCATTCCGCATACTGTATCATACCGCTCAAAAAACGTGTTATAACAGGCGCGTTCCGCATTGTAACCAGACGCGTTCTGCGCGATAACGGGGAGCGTTCGGTGAAAAGTGTTCCTACGTGGAATCACCGCGTTATAGCAAGGTGTTGTGTGAACATGATTTGAATGACTTACCGTATACATTTTGCAATGCCTTCTTTTAGTACTACCTTTCAAGTGTTCCGCTTTGTGTGGGACGAACCCGGCATTCCCGGAAATAACCCACTCAGCATACGGCAGCCCAACACTCAAAAGGTGCCGCACAAACGGGTATATGAACACACTTTACTACCATCTCCAGGCCAAGTGGCAGCTGCCCAGTGGGTTTGGACATTTCACAAACCTCTGGAAGATCCACCAACCCCTTACATCTCCAACAGCGCTGGATCGCAGGCCTTGAGCCACCACATGCCCACTGTCTTGAGACTCGACGGTTTGCTGCATGAGTGTATTCGTCGTCGCCTCGATTCTGATTTTTTTTTCTTCAAAGTTCCATCGGCGCTCGAGAACACGCCTGGTGATGTCACAAAGGAGTTGGGCACCCCTGGGTTGCCACACCGTGGTATTTGATTTATTACTTGAAGTGCTGTTTTCTATGGTTTAATCGCCCGTTTTCATATTTTTCATGTTTTTTTTAGCATATCTTAATTTAGGCGTTTTGCATACGATGAAACTAAACTGAGCAATACCATAACCCACTTCTTTATCTCAGTTTTACTCGCAGATTGATTTAGTTCTCCGTAGGTATTAGCGTAATAGTTTTTCAGAGGTTGAATTATAGAAAATCCATATTAATCGTTTAAATGAGGTGTACTTTTTGTTTGTTTGAAACGATTAACATTACTCCATGCCACACGCGTTAATCTTGTTGCTACTAAAGGTGTCAGTTATGGTTTGGCTCGGCTTAACATAAAAGTAAACCAAGTTTTAGATAGAGAATGGGGCTGCTGGATATTCTTAAGATTTAATATTTTTGATTGCTTAAGCTGTATTATTTTTACTTGTAAGGATTCATATTGTGATTAACAAACATTAATAAATAACAAATGAAAACTCCGCTGCCGTTTGCCCTTTTTCACCAGCAAAAGGCCATGTTTTTTAGGTCTACATACACAAGTGTAGGGGCGCGTATGGGCTATGTGTAGCGACGTAAACGGACTGTGTACACTTACCTGTAGGGGCTGACACAGTACAGCAGGGGCAGTCGCAATATCCCTTGCCTCGGAGCATGAGGAGGCTGTGGGGTGTTCTGTGATCCCCCGCGACCCCTCCCAATTGGTGGGGGCTGCGGGGTGTTCTAGGATCCCTCGGGACCCCGCCCCTCGGGTTGGAGGTGTATAAAAGCCGGACCTCTCTACAGACTCGGGCCAGTTGAAGACAGTTAGGACCCTGGAACCCCTAGCCCCGCTGCCCTTGTCAGTGGTGAGACCCTGGGAACCCTCAGCCCGACGTCCTTATCAGGGCCGGGTCCGAGCGTGCCAGTGGTTGGGACCCGTACCCTGGCTAGGTCGGGTCAGATAGCCTCCCCTAGGAAATAGCCTGGAGGACCTGAGAGCGTAGCCGGTGTCAGGCACGCGAGCCGTAGGCTGTGTTCGTAGGCTGTATAGCTGGCTGTTACTGTTGTGTGTTATAAATAAACAAGTGTTGCCTCCAAGATCCGTCTCCAGAATCTGCAACACTACACAAGTATGGTTGATTCACATGTCAAGAACAGCCCTTTGTCAATCCATTGCTGGATGACCTTCACAAGCCACGACTATCTCTCATGTTCCTGCGATGTTAGGAACACATTCAACGCCCGAACACGAGACGATTTAAGCATGTGCACGCTTAATCTGCGCCGTAGACTTCCAGAGGGGAGGGAATTATTATTATTATTATACAATGTTACTCTACATGCAGCACACAAAAAACACTGTTTCAAGCCCACGAGGACCAAGTAGCTGAATTATATTTTTGTGATTCAAAACACAAGTTGGCATTCATAATAGAGGATTTTTTTGGGGGGTTAGGATCACGTAAATGTGTAGTGACATCAGATGTCACTGTGTGGTGCCGGCCCTAGAGAGGCACGGCGTGCGATGTACTCGCATCGCAGACATCACGTATGAAGCGACATCGTGAATGTCGCTGAATAATGCCGGCTCTCGCGAGGCACGGCGCGCGGACACCCCGTAGGTGGGTGTAGTACCAGCCCTAGAGGGGGCTCGGTGAGCCTTGGGATAGCGCTCAGTGGCACCACGCGTGGCGTGCAATGCTGACTCCTACAGGAAGGAGTGTGGGAGTGTCAGCCATGGGATGAGGCCATCCTAGGCCATGGCACTCCGATTGACCCTGGAAGGCACGTGACAAGTAAGATCTACACAGGGGCCCCAGGAGGGGGCTAGGGGGTCGTCACGTGTCTTTGGTGAGATCCTATGGGAATGGTCTAGAAACGACAAGAGGTTTCTCGAAGGTGGTCGTGGTCAAGGCTGGTGCAAGCCACGACCCGGGAGCAGGTAAACCGGGGTCCCCACAGAGACCGGGGCTCTGCGTTGCTGTTGTCATCTAAAGGTCTACGATCTACGTCCAAGAGAGGAAGTTACCAACACGTGGACGAGGACCCAAGCCAGGGTCCTGTCCGTTGTAGCTACTCCCAGTAACTAGCGTAGCTAGCCTGGTGGTCCACCACCTTAGGTTATCTGGTAAAGGGGCAGTAACCCCTTTGTGTTAATGTGTTGGTGTAAATAAATATGTGTTGCCTCCAAGAAGTACGTCTGTGACTCAGTTGAATCCACCACTAAATGTGTAGTTAAACCTGCCGCCAATAATGGCGCGTTCTGTTTACGTGTCAAACCTCACTAATTGGCTGTGTCGGGTGGTGGTGGGTTTAACGACACTTTATATTTACGCGATGTAACCCAAATAAGCCTATCATGATTATTGTTCGCGAAAGCCTAATGATTATTACAGTACAGCAATGTTCATTGCAAGGCCCGCGGGCCACTGCGGCCCCTGACGGCCTTTAGTGTGGCCACCCAACAATACACAAATGGTGAAAACACATCATCATCAAATGTGCGACCCTCCTCACAGTTTGATGTCTTACCAGCCAAAGTGCCACCCCCTCTGAAAATTAGTAAAGAACACTGCAGTACAGTAAATGTGGTACGGTATTAAACGCAAAGGACGCTAAATACATTGTTATACCTTTCACATACCTAACACAAGCAGTCATATCTGTCAACCTCTTATCAGTGCCCTCACCCTTATTACAGACCAATTCGTCACCCCCGTGCCCCTTATAAATATCAACGTTCATCCTACAAAGTGCCATCGCAATGGAGAAACACAAATACTGTAGGCACATTTGTGGTGCCCGTATTGAAGCGGCTGTACGCCGTATAGACCTTAAAACTCAATTTCCCTGGACATGAAAGCCAGGAATCCATACTCTGGTTCTTTCGGTAAAGTCACGTAAGGTATCAAATAAATGACGTGTCGGGCGCAACACAAGCGTCCGTCATCAGGTGGGAAAGCATGTTTTCCCACCTGATGGGAAATCATGTTTTCCCACCCGTGTTGCGCCCGAAACGTCGTGATTTATTTCATTTTATACCTACGTGACTTTACCGAAAGAACCAGAGTATACGGGATGAACCGTTTGGGCTGACAGCCATGAGCAGTGGATAAGGGCCATTGCCCAAAACGTCGCCCGTTATATATACACACATTTCGTTAGAGGACAGTGTTACTGACGAATGTGTTTAGGGTTTGTTTATATAAAGTGGAAACCAATTAATAAATAAATTCAATTCCAGTACTCTGCTCATAGCTGCAACAATTAGCGCATTTGCGATTAATTAAAATCCACGTGGCCGCTCGATTGGACCGCCGAGGTCGAGCCGTCGACCAATCCGGTGAGCGGTCTGGAATGGGGGGAGGGCTTCGCGCAAGTTTCAGCCAATCAGCGTCATCCAACTCGTCTCCCGCCCCCCACCTTCCGCCCACACCTCTCCTCCCCCTTTACCTCCCACCCAACCCCTCCCCCATACGCCCCCACCCCTCCAACCAAACTTCGCCCCTCCCCCTTTACCTTCCACCCAACCCCTCCCCCTCACGCCCCCACCCCTCCCACCCAAACGTCGCCCCTCCCCCTTTACCTTCCACCCAACCCCTCCCCCTCACTCCCCCACCCCTCCAGCCCACACCCCGCCCCTCCCCCTTTACCTTCCACCCAACCCCTCCCCCTCACGCCCCCACCCCTCCCACCCAAACTTCGCCCCTCCCCCTTTACCTTCCACCCAACCCCTCCCCCTCACGCCCCCACCCCTCCCACCCAAACTTCGCCCCTCCCCCTTTACCTTCCACCCAACCCCTCCCCCTCACGCCCCCACCCCTCCCACCCACACGCCGCCCCTCCCCTTCCGTTGGCGCTCGCAATCTCGCGCCAAAACGGGATGCTAGATTGGTGGCTGAGGTAAAAATGTAATTTACTCCGTTATTTATTATGACACTATTATTGTAATGCAAAAAGATATTTGCGTATCAACATTTAACTGTACATCACGATAACAGCAGTGTATTCATGGTATTTATCTTGCGTCCAAAGATTTATTACGAATATATATGTGATGCTTGCTGAGGTAAAGTTACATTATAAAAGAGTGTTTTTTGGGGTTAGATCGCGTAAATATATAAATGTGTCGTTAAAACCCGCCACCACCCGACACAGCCAAATCGTAAGGGTTGTCACGTAAACATAACGTGGCCAATTCGTCACTAGTACATCACACCGGTGTGTTTGGAGAGTCAAACCACAACATTTACAATCTGAGTACGACGTTTCGCCAGTAATTACAACAAGCCTCATCAGGCGACAGCCAGACGAATTGGGCACGTTCTGTTTACGTGACAACCCTTCCTAAGTTGGCTGTGTCGGGTGGTGGCGGGTTTTAACGACACATTTAACTCTTTACGCGATCTAACCCAAACAAACTATAATGGATGATATTGGTCGCGAAAGCCTACTACGTGTTAAACTTAAATTCTAAAGTTATGGATTTTGGGTGACTAAACTTAGGAAAGGTGTTTGTGAAATATTACAGTTTACTCAGGTTTCTACACTACTATGTTAATAATGATATATTTTTTTATATGTTCATTACGTTTCAAGCTTTCCAATTGAAAAAAAGTGTCGTGTACTCTTTAATGGGTTATTGACAATACGTTATTTCGACATCCATTATGAACATTGTTCCTCAATGACAATACAGCACGTACATTTGTTGTTTTACCAATGTAGAATCCATCAATGTTCAAAAAATGCACATATGCAAGCAATATAGTTTAAGAATTCACCGTTTGCAGAGGTGTGACATTTGGCAATAATTTAAGTTTCAAATAAAAATTTTCACCAATCCTTTGAAGTCTTTTCAAGTGGTCAGCCACTGCAGGATTTCTCAAACAATGTAATTGTATATAAGCTGCTGTTTCTACTCTTAGTGCCTTGTTAAAGTCAGGGACCTTTCAATACAATGTCATTGACCGTGGACAACAAATAGCGTTTACATGACAGTTCAAAATAAACCAAAAAAATCACTATGCTGTGAATTAAAGTTTACTTTTAATTATCTAAGGATCTCATTTGTGTAAAGTCACGGTCCAGCGGGCTTTGTCTGGTAGGATGGGGATGGTTGAGTCGTGTATTTGTATGTGTTTGGGCGATTTGTTTATCTTGTACTTTGCACTCCTATCCTGTTGTTTTTATATTGTAACATTTTTACGCACCCCGACTGGACACCTGTGATACAAAGAGCTTCATAGTTCATACCCGTCAACCCCTTATCAATGCCCCTCACCTTATTACAGACCAATTCAGACCTTATTGGTCACGCCGTGCCCCTTATAAATCTTAACGTTCATCCTACAAAGTCCCATCACAAGGGAGAAACACAAACAAATCGACACAAAACCATTTTTGTTGCCCGTATTGAAACGGCTGTATGCTCTATGGACCTGAAAACTCAATTTCCCTGTACAAGATTACGGGTCAACCGTATGGGTTGTACAGGTATGACAGCTCATCAGATCCTGCGGTATAAATAAATTTGATTCTGATTCAGTGCTACCCACATTACCCCCACGATGTCCCACCCAGCTCAACGTTTGTTGGGGTCACACATTCATGCACCCGTTCACGATTCACGTTTCTGCCCTGCTTTTTACCTTTTCAGAAGAAAGGCGCATTCAGGAGGAGAAGGGGGAGATTAGGATTTGGACATTCCTTTGTGTCACCGCTGCCGTGCCCTCCTCTCTGGCCATGATGGACCAGGTGCTGGATGAAGAGGTGGACCTCCACAACAGCGAAGAGGTGACAGCCGTTGCGATGATTTCAGCAGCGCTGATAAAAACCCTCGGCCATGGCCTCAGATCGTGGATAGCCGATGCACAAATGGAAAATTTAAAACTCTCCAGTACAGGGGCTCCTATACTTACAAGCGAGTTAGGTTCCAGAGGTCTGTTCGTAAGTCGATTTGTTCGTAAGTCCAACTTTACTGCTGTCGATTCCAAACATGTTGTACGACATGTACAATAAACATGGGGAATGGCTTTAAAAGTTGTATATTCTCCCGTAGATGTAGATGGCACTGGTTATTCACGTTCTGCAGATGTAGATACCACCATCTATTGCGTGGTGGTTGAACTTACGACTCTCGGTCAGAACAGGCAACTGGACATATAGACAGGTTTGTCTGTATCTCTGAAAGTTTGTAAGTAAAATGTTTGTAAGTAGAGATGTCCCTGCAGTGTGCGCGACTGTGGTCACCTAGAACAGACCGTAACAACGCAATGCCCCGATCCACAAATACGAAGGAGACATCACAGCGATACATCTCTGCTGCTGCTCCTGACGCGGTTATCTGGCTTGACCACTTGAATGTGAAATTGCAGTTGTTGCTCTGCATCTACATCAGCTGTACGACAAGAACAAGAACCTAAGACAGTTTATCTTTGTATATCAGGGCAGGGGAACTTTAAATCCCGTGGGCCACACTTGAGCCCACTACTTCGTTTCACACGGCCCGCACAGCCTCACAAGGTCTACCGCTTCATAAAATGGCCCGCAAACAATATTTGTCTGCCATCGCAAAGCATCTTAGTTGCACCGATTGGGTACGAGAGGGAAGAGGGAGATATTTCCATCTGGAAAAAAACTTTTCTCACTTTCGTATGCTCAGCCACTTCTGTGACCCCACAAAGGTTGGCCCGCCAAAGTTACGAAACATCCCGCAACCCCCGATCTATGTAAACCGAACATGTCTGCAAACCTAATCATCGTACATACTGTGTGTGCTGTTCTGCAGGAGTCGTTTTTCCAGGATATCGATATGTTGCAAAAGCATGGGATAGTAAGTATTTCAAAATTTGCTTTGTATTTTTCGTGAGTCTTGCAAAGATTAAGGTATGATACTATGGGGCAATGAGTTGTCTGTGGTGACAGTACAACAACTGGGTTTCAGACTGGGGAGTTTGAGTTCCCCCCCCTCATGGTTGGGTTTCTCTGGGTACAATAAATTATGCTTTTTAACCAAGAAAGTTAACTAATTTTTAGGTAATTTATCTATCTTGTGCGTAATTTTTCAAATTTGGACCATGACACAATGGCTTATAGGTTTTCCTCAATTTATGGGGTTCTGTTTGTGCGACTTCGCATATATGCGGCTACCAAAATTTGTTATCCAGTATGCGGTTTGAATTCACTCATATGCGGTCGGGCGTGGGACAACATTGTGTGTGCTGTATGTGCAACTCAGCAGGCAGCTGTTTTGTAGTGTGCCCTTATTTTGGAACTCATCTACCACAAAAAGGAGAGGGAAGCGTACACTCTTGTGAATGATGTTAGGGGAAGAATATCTCATGAAGCAGACATATTTTACACAGCACAAATCAACAGGGCATTGAATGCCAAAACCAAATCAAATAACACGAGCAGTGAAACTGTCAAAGGAATTAAAACGATAAAAATACCGTACATTGCAGGAGTAACTGATAAACTAGCCAGATGTTTGGAAAAACAAAACATCTGAGTCAGATTTGGCACGGTACATAAAATACAGAGATTAATATCTGGTACAAAAGATGTATTACCGAAGCTGTCAACAGAAAGTGTGTACAGGATTAACTGCACGTGTGGAAAATGTTTTGTTGGGCAAACAGGACGAATGATCAGCACGAGACCAAAGAACGTCTGAGAAATATTAAATGCTCCCAAATACAACTGTCAGCAGTAGCAGAACACGCGTGCCAACAAAGACACTCAATTTATTTTGATAATGTTGAAGTTTTGTGCAAAACTAGCTCCTACTGGCCAAGACTAATTAGAGAATCTATCGAAATTGAAATAAATACAAAAAAATTTAACCGTTCGGATAGCTACCGCCTTAGTGCTGCGTGTAAGCGAATCATCATATAATACATTATTTATATGCATGCCTATAAAGGGCACCATACTTCAATAGAGATTACCGTTGGTAGGCTGTTTTAATACACACCATTAGACAGGAAGGAAAATATCAAAGGGCTTGCATAATGCACATGCATAAGTACTCAGTAATCCCCCCCCCCACTTTGCGCAAGAGCGCAGAAGCGTGGTCACCACATCTACGCCTCTATATAAGGAACGTAAACAGTTAGACTTCTCCACAAATCTGTCTGTCACCTGATTGTAAATGTTGTGGCTCTCCAACACACCGGTGCTGTACTAGTGACGAATTGCCATGTTCTGTTTACGTAACAACCCTTAATAGTTGGCTGTGTAGGGTGGTGGCATGTTTTAACAACACATTTATATATTTCTGCGATCTCACTCAAAAAAAACCTCTATTATGGATATCCACAGTAATAACCAGGACAACAGCAAGGTATGGAACCGTGAACCTCTGCAACAAATGGCAAACATGCTACCTCTGGGCCAAGTCACTGCCCTAAACTTGTAAATGGGCTAAACATCCCAAGCAGTGCCTTTCGAAAAATGTCTTGGTGACATGATGAGACTTTGCTGGATACTAATTATATTTGGTCAGTGAAATTCGTCAGCATCATTAGCCTTGGTCTATCCACTGTTGGATGAAGGCCTCCACACGCCGTCCTAATTATTTTGTATCTCAATATCAAAGAGTTTACTTGTGAATATATCATTTCTGTTTTATGTGTCATTTTCTATTCAACATGCATATTTAAACATACCCTCAGAATGTGGCTGACATAAAAAAGCTGAAGACTGTGGGGATCTGCACCATTAGAGGCATACAGATGTCCACAAGGAAGACATTGTGCAACATAAAGGGCATCTCGGAGGCAAAAGTGGATAAAATTAAGGAGGCGGTCTCTAAAATAATCGTGAGGAGACTGCCACCCACCCACTACTCTCTTGAATGTGAACTTTGCTCTGCTTCCAGACATTTTTTTTGTAGAAATACCAGCATTGTGTAATAGAACATCTACTTAAAGCACACAACATTGGAAAATTATTTTCACCTAAATTTTTCCACAATATACATAATTCAGTATCAATAATTTAATTTAAAAAGATTCTGAAGTTCGAAATACGTGTATCAGTCACTTCTGTGAGAATTAATTATATGGATTACTTATGTTATGTTTAATTCGTATAACCTTTGCAGTTGCTTGAGGAGCTAGGTTGCACCGCTTTGTGAAAAAAAAAATACGTCCTTAAATCATGAAAATCGCCAGGTGAGAAATAACGCTGTGTAAAAAAAATTGTCCCTGGGTAGTGTTATTTTCTAATTGCTTATGCCTCAAAAGTACAGAAAATGGCTATTATTCCCCACAAACTTTGCTTTTGTGACCAGGACAGTGATATTTTGAAATTTACCTATTTTCAATGAGAATTCCAGATAGATTCAGTGCTGAGTAAACTTGGAGTAACTTCTAGAACATTCTAGAACTTTCCAGTAATATAAATAGTAGTATAAATACAGGGGCCTCAAGCCCACCAGTTCAGTTTAGTTCCAGCTGCCCAAGTAGATACATATCTGCATTTTTCTGAGATGGCATCAAGAGGCTGCAAGCATCCGGCAGACGCATTTTGCTATGTCTGCGGCCAATTTATCAAGACGAGCGAAAAAGTGCTCTGTGGGGGCATCTGCTAAGATGTGTGAGGCCTACAAGGCATATTTCGGCATTCCTGTCAAGGATTAAGACACACCCTGGGGACCTCATTTCACCTGCGAGCAATGCAAAACAACTCTGGAAGGTAAGATGGACAATTGTTGCTCGGAATTTTATGTTATAAAATTTGTGAAAATTTTTTTAATTGTAAAAGTGTTTTCTTTTAAAATGTTTTACAATTTTCAATGTCATTGAAAAAATATATATCATACAGTGAAACCTTGGATTGCGAGCATAATTCGTTCCGGAAACGTGCTCGTAATCCAAAGCACTCGTATATTAAAGCGAATTTCCCCATAAGAAATAATGGAAACTCAGATGATTCGTTCCACAACCCAAAAATATTCATATAAAAATTATTAATACAAATACTGTACCTTTTTATATTTTTATTTAAATTTAATATAAAGTAATCAAATGTTTTAATTAAATTTAATCGTGGCTGGTGTGAGGGAGACGAGAGAGAGGAGAGGAGGAGGGGGCCATTGTTGCAGTACAGTTACTAAAGAACAGTCACTACACTTGGACACAAAATAAAAAAAATGCATTACGCACACACACGTGGTCACAACACTATACTGTAGTAAACAGTATACGCTCGCACGGATGTTGGCTATACGAGTGAGGCACGCCGACTGAGACCGAGCATGGGAGATGATTACAATCCCGCAGCGAGAGAGAGAGAAAAGAACCATTGGCTCAGTTGTGATCACGTGACGTTCGGCAGACAAAGTGTATACTGTACGTACTGCTCGTATTGCAAGACTATCGCTCGTTTATCAAATTATTATTTATTTAAAAATCTTGCTCGTCTTGCAAAACACTCGCAGACCAAGTTACTCGCAATCCAAGGTTTCACTGTATCTGAAAAATAATGCGATCTAACCCAAAAACCTTTATTATGAATAATATTGGTTGCGAAAGCCTACGTGTTAAAATTACAAATGTTGCGAGAATTTCTTACACGTTAGTCATGGGTGAAATAAATGTATTTTTGTAGGATGGTAAAGAGGGGAAAAGAGAGCCATGAAGTTCACTATCCCAATAATTTGGCGGGAACCCACTGACCACTCAAGCAACTGCTACTTCTGCATGGTGGACCCTTCCAAACGTCGGATTGGCAAGAATGCACCTGCTATCACGTATCCAGACCTTCCTTCATGTATCGCCCCAGTGCCACACTGCCATGAGCTCCCCGTACCCACTCCTCCAGAGAGAGAGCAGCAGTCTTTAGAAGAGAGCAGCAAGTCAGAGAGCGAGGAAGACGTAGATAACAGATGACAGTTTAAGAGGTGGAGCTGAGGAGAGAAGCCCATACTACCCCTACCAAAAAGACCTCAACACCTTGATCAGAGATCTTGGTCTCACCAAGTCCAATGCCGAGCTTTTGACGTCGAGGCTCAAGCAGTGAAACTTGTTGGATGCAAGTGTGCAAATTGCAGATCAGAGGAAGCGTCACCAACCTTTTTGCAGCTTCTTCACTCGTCAAGATGGGCTCTACTTCTGCCACAATGTGACCGGTCTGTTTGAGGCAATCGGAATCGTCTGTAACCAGAATGATTGGCGCCTCTTCATTGACAGCTCATCCAGGAGCCTCAAAGCCGTGCTGCTCCATAATGGTAACAAGTACCCGTCCCTTCGCCTGCCTCACTCGGTGCACCTCAAAGAAAATTACAACAGCATCAAGACCTTGATGGATGCCTTAAAGTATGATGAGTATGGCTGGGAGGTCATCGGAGACTTCAAAATGGTGGCATTCCTGATGGGTCTCCAAGGCGGTTTTACTAAGTTTCACTGCTATCTTTGCCTTTGGGACAGCAGGGACACCAAGGTGCACTACCACAGGCGAGACTGGCCACAGCGGACCAAATTCTCTGTGGGGAGGAACAACGCCAAGTAGGAGCCACTGGTGGACCCCGGAAGGTGCTGATGCCATCACTACACATAATATTGGGCTTTATGAAAAATTTGTCAGAGGTGTAGATAAGGAGTCGGCATCCTTCAAGTACCTTCAAGACTTCTTCCCTAAGCTGTTTAAGGCAAAAGTCAAAGCCAGTGTCTTCTTCAGACAAACAGATAAAGAAGATCCTGGAGTGCAATGAATTCCCCAAGAAGCTCACTAGTAAGGAGAAAGCGGCTTGGAATAGCTTTGTTGCAGTGGTTCGGGGCTTCCTGGGCAATCACAAGGCCGAAAACTGGAGCTGGTTGAGACTGGTGAAGAACTACGGCACAATGGGCTGTTGGATGTCCTTCAAAGTCCATATCCTTGATGCTCATCTTGATAAATTCAAGGATAACATACGAGTGTACTCAGAGGGGTAAGGCGAGCGCTTCCACCAGGATATGCTGGACTGTGAACACCGCTACCAAGAACAGTATAACGAGAACATGATGGGAGACTACATTTGGGGGCTGATTCGTGAAAGTGATTTACAGTACAATCGTAAATCTAGAAAAACTACTCACTTATTAATCTTTTGTAATTTTGGTATTACTTTTTCTTAAATACATGTTAATTTTGATTCATATGTTGTTTTTTACTTTATGTGAACGAAAAGACACAGATTCGCTCGTTTTCTCATTCACAATAGGTAAATTTCAAAATATCACCGTCCTGGTCACAAAAGCAAAGTTTGTGGGGAATAATAGCCATTTTCTATACTTTTTAGGCATCAGCAATTAAAAAATAACACTTAACTACCCAGGGACAAAAATTGTGTTACATAGTGTTATTACAGGCCCAATAATTTATCATTAAGAAATAATACATAATGCAGTAGATTTAAACATTTAATTTCAGTACAGTATAGTTGGAAGTAATGGAATATATAATGGAAGTGTCACTCAAACTGATTTATGTTGAATTACTATTGTGTAAACATCTTATGCACAGGAGCCAGGATTCCTGACCGCCCTTGAATACGGCGAGAAGCGAAAAAACGTTTTCCACATCTCAACAGGAAGCCAGGAACTAGAGTGCGTTTATTGAAAATTAGCTTCTACGCTCACTTATTTGGGTATGTTCTTACATGATTAAAATAGAAATACATGAAATGTAAGGTTCAAAAGCATAATTTTACTATAAAACTTTTTTTTCTATACAGCAAGCTACTTGGAGGTGGAGTTGAAAGTATGGCAATAACGGAAGCTTTTGGTGGTAAGTCACGGTACCAATGCAACATGTACATGCATGGAGTAACAATATATCAGTTAATGAATTAAAATAGGTTTTGTATGGGATGCCGCCGTGGTATAATGGTTGGGTATAAATCATTCATTATTCTGGTGGGGCAAGTTTCATAAATCCCCCACCGCTGTCCACACCCAGCAGTGTAAACGGGTACACCACTGTGAGTTGATGGTTGACATTGTTGGGATGAAATGAGAGTACTCCCACCTCTTCCAAGTTGTCTGGCCAGCATGAAAAGTGGGCCAAATACCCTCCAGAGGATCTCTATGGTTCCCTTTTGTGGAGGCCCTACTGCCAGCAGGCGTGTGTGCAATTTATTGCAGAGCTGCACCTTGACCTATTAATGTTGTATACTGTGCAGTATTTGTGTAAATCGTAACATGAAGGGTGTATAGTTAAATGAGGTATTTGCTATGTTTGTCATTTTTTTTTAGAATTCAGAACCGGAAAGACGCAGATGGCACATACCTTCTGTGGTATGACTAGTGTTTTAAAATGCATATTTTTCACGAATATATTGTATGTTTTTTACTTTAATATGTATTGATGTCACTAACATTGTGCCAATGTAGTCACTGCCCAATTAGCAACTCCAAAAGGGTATGCTGGAGGAAAAGTTATCCTTATCGACACAGAAAATACATTGTATCCTTTTAAAACTCGACATTATCGTGTTTGTTGTTTATCCTAAATGTATGTACACACTGTTAAACTGCCCAGTAGGCGACTGCCAAAAGTATTGTTTGAAAAAGTATTAGCCAAAAACCATATCGTGTCACATTGATAATTATATTTTTCTCATAAAAGTCGTATGCATCTTGATTGAAATTCAATGAGATAAATATATATTGTTAAGACACAGCACTTCTTTGAATGAAAACTCAAACTCTTAAAATAGACATACAACACATAACTCTAACCAATGTCTAAGGCAACAAAGAGTGTTAGGTTTAAGATTATTTGCTTATTGAAATACCCTGACAAAAATTATAGGAAGTTGTAAATATCGGACTTATTGCTGATGGGAAATATTTTTTAGTTTTCAAATATATAAAGCACTGTACTTCATATATAATACAAAAACGTCCTTAATTGGCACGTGTAACAGTCGCCCGGAACGTCTGAGGGACATTGCGGAGCGGTTCAATGTGGATCCCGATGCTGTGCTGGACAATGTCCTCTATGCAAGAGCTTATACCAGTAAGAATGCTTACTGATAATATCTGCATAAAAATCTACAGATATACAGGACTGGACTAGAATGTTTCCAGATTTATTTTTTCGAGTTATTATTTATTCAGCTATGATCCCATACAGACTATTATGCAGGGACTGATGGACATACATTTGCTGTTAAAATAACTGATTGCCAATGTACTCCTGTAATCTGGATCTCTCCTTAGTACCTCACAAGCCAACTTGGTGTCAAACATTTAAGAATCTGTAAAACATTCCAAATATGGTGTTACTTTTTTAGCTTGTGAAAGTGCACCACAACTTCAAAATTGTAAGCTAGCTTCAATTCAGAATGTTAAACGGGTTAATATTGATCTTGAGAATATGTTTTCCACCTTTTTCTGGCAACAAAACAGGTGTTAAGATGTTAAAACACCAAACTGAAACCTTTTAAAAGGAATCATGTCTGCATTAACCACAATACTTGTGGTCAGAATGCAAACAAAAAACATACTCTGATAATATATGCACTGTCTTTGAAACTGATTGGTCCACACCAGACAGCTTTCTTTGGAGCCTCGTCTCAAAAGGTGTTAGACCAGAGGACGCCAAAAGGCGTACAGCACAAAGACATGCATTATCAGAGTAATGAGAGCTCAGGGTGAGCAGCTACCTCATGGGATCTCCTTTGCCAGTTTCAGTTTGGTGTTTTAACATCTTAACACCTATTCTTGGGTCTTTCGGTAAAGTCACATCGATAGGTTCAAAGAAAATAACAAAAAAACTACAACGTTTAGATTGCAACACAAGCAATCTTTATTAGGAGAAACAATAGCGGGAAAGCTGCTGAGGCAGGATGTTTTCAAGGTTTGAAATGGGTGTAGCTCAAGGGTCATAAGCGAAGTGGGCAGGGCTAGTGATGTTAAAGTGAGAAATTTGCATGTAAATGTAAGATTGTAGAGCTACCTCCACGATGATGAAGCTGCCGAGGTGGCCATTGTATTGTGAGAGATTAGCATGTCAATGTAAGATCACAGAGCCACCGCCACATCGAGGAAAACGAGCAACGGTGGTTGTTTTAGTGAGACATTTAACCTTTTAATGTAAATACATTTAACCTGTTAATGTAAAACCAGAGAGTTGAAAATAACTACTAAGATTGGAAGGTAGGATGGAAAGATCACAGCCAGTTATGGCTTAAACTGGTTAATAACGTCCTTCCAATGATTGCTCAGTTTGTACCCATCTTCTCGGTTGAAATTGTATTTGTGTCTATATGTATGGATGGCTTCATGAACGAATCTTTGTTGATAGCCAGTGGGCTTGCAAAGTACCTTCGTCTTAGAGAAATAAATTTCGTGTTAGCCCACCGCATTAAAACAATGATCAGCCACGGCTGAGGTATTGGTCCTCCCATGTTTCAGATCTGCCTTATGTTCACGAACATGGTCCGAGACATGTCGCTTAGTTTCCCCAATGTAACTACTGCCGCAGACACAGCTTAGTTTGTAGACGCCGGGGTATTGCATGTCAGGGATCACATCCTTCACAGATGGGATCAGATCACGAATTTTATGTACTGTGTTAAATCGAACCTGGATTTTGTGTTTGCTCATGATTTTGGATATATTTTTAGTGACACCTGCTATGTATGGCAAGGTGATGGTTTTTATTGGGTCCTCAGATAATTCTTTCCCAACGGTTGGGGTGATAGCTTTACGGATTGTGTGGTCTGAATATACATTCATCTTGAGAGCTTGGTGTACGTGTTCCAGTTTACTGGCTAGGTGATGATGGTCGGAAATACATCGAGCTCTATGGTGTAGAGTTTTGATTACATTTTTTTTCTGGGATGGATGGTATTGGGAGTCAGGTTCTAGGTAGGCATCTGTATGGGTGGCTTACCTGTAGACAGTGTCCCATTGAGCCATCTGGTCTCTTTTCAATTAAAACATCCAAGAATGGTAACTTACCATCCTTTTCCACTTCCATGGTGAATTTGATGGCTGGGTGTATGGAATTTATGTGGATGAGGAATTGGTTAAGAGCTGGTCGGCCATGTGGCCAGATGACGAACGTGTCATCTACGTACCTCTTCCACAAAGGCGGATGTAGAGTGGATGCCTGGATGGCATCTGTCTCAAAATTTTCCATGAAAACATTGGTTACAACTGGAGATAAGGGAGAACCCATTGGGGTACCTTCAACTTGTTTGTAGAATGTTCCATTCCAGGTAGAATGTTCCATTCCAGGTGGAATTCCAGGTGGAATGGAACATTCTACAAACAAGTTTTCCTCGATGTGGCGGTGGCTCTGCGGTCTTACATTGACATGCTAATCTCTCACAATACAATGGCCACCTCCGCAGCTTCGTCGTCGTGGAGGTAGCTCTCCGATCTTACATGCAAATTTTTCACTTTAACATCACTAGCCCCGCCCACTTCGCTTATGACCCTTGGGCTACACCCATTTAAAACCTTTAAAACATCCTGCCTCACCAGCTTTCCCGCTATTTTTTCTCCGGATGATGATTGCTTGTGTTGCGATCGAAACGTCATAGTTGTTTTTTTGTTATTTTCTTAGAACCTGTCTACGTGACTTTACCGAAAGACCCAAGAATATGAATTCCTGTACTCACGAAAGGGGCCGTCCATAAATTACGTCATGCGATTTTGTCCGATTTTTGACCCCCCCTCACACGGCGTCACAAAAAGTCAGACCCCCACTCAAATATGACGTCACAAAGCTCTGCCCCCCCCCCCCAACCATATTTCCATTTTGAAAATCACTTTAAACTATTGTCATTGTAGAGCGTATTTAATGTGGCGCTGCACTCTGATGTTGTAGGAGAAAATATGTATTAAAAAGGTGTTGGAAAGCTGAAATTTAGCATAAAATTCATTTGAAAATATTCAACGTGTAACTAAAACTGCAGATGTCCAGAATATTATATTAAAATTCTCTTATAATTATCAAATATTAAAAGTTATAACAAAAAATACTTGAAACTTTGTAGAACGAAGCAAAATGGAGAGTATAATTATAACAATCACATTCATTCCACAGAATGAAAAGCCCTGGTAGAATCATTAGAATCAAAATGTTCATTAATTTTTTTTACAACATTTATGCTTCTCCATTCTCCCATGGAGAAGCAAAATGCGCTTTCATGGAATAAATAAAAGGTGACCTTAGTAAATTGAAATAATCAAATAGTTAATAATGAAAATGTATAAAAGTTAGTGTTATAACAAATATATTCTTTATATTTATTTAAAGTTGCGCATTTTGATGTGGCGTCAAATTTCTCAAACCCCCCCTCGTCACACATCGTCACAAATGTCTCACCCCTCTCCCTAGGTGTGTGACGTCATTTATGGACGGCCCCAAAGCTTTAAGTCAAAATCTTAACACCTATTTTGTTGCCAGAATAAACTCCTCTAAAAAGTTTTTTTTTTAAAACAACGGTTTTATTAACAATTTCGTTTAACTCGCGGTCGAGAAGTACGTCAATGGCGCCTGAGATACACGGCGCCTGCTTTTTGCGCTTGCCGATTCCACAGTTTAGGGACCGTGGCGTTTTTAACCTATACAAATATATATAAATAATAAGGCGTCCATATGAAATGTAAATTGCTTTAAAGTAGCGAATTAGTTTATTAATTGATGCCGATTTTGATAAAGGCATGCATTGTCACCGGATCTGAGTACGTGTGCAAAATGTGGAATTGATTGGACAACGGGAAGTGGACGAAATTTTTATTACAAGATTTGACCACGACAAACAGGAATCAAGTTAAGTAAAACCGTTGAAAAAAGGGGAAAACCTATTCTCATATTTTGGTACTGGCAAAGGAGGTGCCATGAGGTAATATTGATCTTGCTAGCCATGGAATGTCTTAAGTATTGACCAGATAGTACTTTGGGAGTATTTCTTCTTAAAAGTTGTGTTGAAACTCCAGTTGGAAAACCGTGATTACTAAATGGCTGGCACGAAAGCTTTAAATCGAAATGAATACAATCATTAATCCGTAGTGCTATGTATCAAGTGCTGACATTTGGTAAGATAATATTTCAGCCAAATATTGCTACTTTCTAAAGGTGAACACCAGATGGAGTTGCTGGACTATGTTGCTGGAAAGTTCCACGAGGAGGGAGGACAATTTAAACTTCTGGTAAGTGAAACAGTACTGTGAATTTGTCTTATACAGTTTCGTACGTTTTAAGCTGAATACATCTTTTATGAATTCAATTTGAAAGCAAAGTTTAAGTTGATATTGCATAGAAACATATTTTGAAGAAAATGTGTTGTTTACAGGCTCGAGTCATACAAAATCCCCATTTCTAATAGTAATACAGCTACATATATACAGTTCAGTTGAAAGTAAAATACAAGTCGTGCGCAATTGTGCGAGGTAGCATAAAAGGCTCCAGATTGCAATAGCTCGTCAGGAATGGAAGAACCTAAGTTGACGAGACTGTGAGAGCAGCAGAGTATACCAGGCAATTTATTCTCGTGTGAAACCTTACAAGGGAAGTAGTAATGCCCATCTTGACTTCGCTGCAGATAATAGACTCCATCATGGCACTTTTCCGAGTGGATTTCACTGGGCGTGGAGAGCTGGCTGACAGACAACAGAAGCTCGCGCAAATGCTGTCACGGCTGCAGAAGATTTCAGAAGGTTCACAACCGGCATCGTGCTTCTTACACAAAGTCAATGTGTCATTTGTCAAAAATAAGTTGTAGGTTTTTTTAAATGAATGTTTTGCCTTGCAGAATACAACGTTGCCATTTTTATCACAAATCAGATGACTGCAGATCCAGGGGCCGCAATGAGGTAAAGTTATAAATGCAAGAAGAACTGCTCACTTTAAACTTATATATTTTAAAGTGCAGTGTGACAATGTGACAAAATGTACATCTGTTTTTCCCTTTAGCTTTCAAGCTGACCCGAAGAAGCCAATAGGGGGGCACATATTAGCACATGCATCCACAACGCGCATCAGCCTCAGGAAAGGGAGAGGAGAAATTCGCATCGCAAAAATATATGACAGGTGGGGTTATGCGGCAGAGTACAGAAATATACACACTGATCAAGTTACGCATACTAATTTACAGCTTTGTCACAGCCATGTTGGTCATGGAGGTTGTTGTGCCCGAATTTGCTATGCTGATAAATGCAGTTCAGAGAAAACTTATTGTTGACAAGTGCTATTACTTAATAGAACTGTGCGCTAACCGTTGCACCACCACTCCACCTATACAGTTGTTTAAAGATGTATTGGAAATAGCTATGGTGGTTGCAAGTAAACTAATATGGGTATTTACCGTCAGTTTTCAAGATCTTTGTTTTGTTTTATTTACAGTCCAGATCTTCCAGAAAATGAAACATCGTTTGCCATAACAGGCGGAGGAGTTGCAGATGCGAAAGAATGAATAACAGGAAAAAGTAATCTGTAACAACCTAAATGTGCACAACTTCCAGTTTAAAATATTTAAATAACATGCAGTTCTAACAGTTCTATCTTTTATTACACATTCATGTTCCACACTGCTTTTTTACGTGTATTTATATTTTAACAAACGTTAACTTAGATTTTAGAACCAACGTTTAAATATAGTAAATGTGTAGTGAGTTCAACTGAGTCGCAGACGTACTCTTGGAGGCAACACATGTATTTAACACCAACACACGGGGTAATTGACCCTTAACAGAATAACAATCTTTGGTGGTGACCACCAGGCTAACTACACTAATTGCAACATAACTGGTGTTTCTCTTCAACGTGACTTTACCGAAAAAACTAAGAATATGAATTACTGCAGTCACGAAAGCTTTAAATCAAAATATAACTGGTGTAGTTAACCAGGTGGTGACCACCAGGCTAACTACACTAATTACAACGTAACTAGCTACTACGGACCAGACCATAGCTCGGGTCCAGGTCCACGTGTTGGAGACTGTAGAACGTAGACGAAGGTTTCTTCAGGATGAACAGCGCCGGCCCCTCTGGGGGACCCGGCTTATATCCTCTGCGGCGTGGCTGGCTCTGCCCTTGGCCACGACCACCTTGCAGAATCCTCGAGTAGGATCTGGACCCCGACCACGTGACCACCCCTAGACCCCACTTGGGGCCCCTTTGTAGACTTAACCGGTCACGTGTCATCTCGGGTCAACCAGTGCCATGGCCTTTAGGAACCCCTTTCCTACGGCCAGTACTTCCACACCCTATCCTGTAGGGCTGGCACTGCACGCCAAGCGTGATGCCATCCAGTGCTATAAACCAGCGCTCACCGAGCCCCTCTAGGGTCGGTATTACACCCACATCATAGTGGTGTGTGCGATGTCGTTACATCGCACGCCATGCCTCTCTAGGGCCGGTACTACACCCACATCATAGTGGTGTGTGCAATGTCGTTACATCACACGCCATGCCTCTCGAGGGCCGGTACTACACCCACATCATAGTGGTGTGTGCGATGTCGTTACATCGCACGCCATGCCTCTTGAGGGCCGGTACTACACCCACATCATAGTGGTGTGTGCGATGTCGTTACATCGCACGCCATGCCTCTCGAGGGCCGGTACTACACCCACATCATAGTGGTGTGTGCGATGTCGTTACATCGCACGTCGTGCCTCTCTAGGGCCGGCACTATACAGTGACATCCTGCAATGTCACTACAAATTGATATAAACCAACATAACCTTACATTAAGTCCGATTAAACGTGCTGTTATCCTGTGTATTTTTGCGATTAGTACGTACAATAAAATCACAAGCGCATGCATACCTGTGAAATTCAGCAGTTTATTTGAAAGATGCAAAATATGGTAAAAATACACGAATCTTTCTGAAATGAAGACCTCTTTACAATACTGTTTAAAAGGACTACTTCATGGCATATCTGGATAATCTTTAACTTGGCGTGCCTGCAACTAAAGAATACTGGAAGGGTTCAACAGCTGCGAAATAGATTTGAGCCCTTGATTAAAAAAAATAATCACAAATTTTATTGGAAATAAATAATTAAAAGTGCAAAAACCTGTAGAAGTCACCTAGACTCTTCCTCAGTGGGTTATGGATGTGTAAATCATTGGGCCGTATAAACTTCACGTTCTATAAACATGAAGTATAAACAAAAGAAAAACATTTTTTTAAGCCACGTTTTAGGCAGTGCTTTGGATATTTTAACAAAAACTTTATAAGCTCTGATAAGTGTAAAAACAAGATAAATAGGCATCACACACGGACCAAAAATATGGCTAAAAACAAGAGGGTTGCAAGCATGAGGTTACTTCAGAGTTTTTAAACTTGTTTCAATACAACAAATGACATGGAGCATCGACAACAATACAGACTTCCACTTAATATATATCTCATGACGAAATATATGTGGGAGATCTAGTCCTGAGGCAATACAAAATATAAACCCTGATACAAACATCCTACATTGTGCTAATCAACAGTGCTCCAGTGACAGGACAGGTAATTCACACAACTCAAGAGGCACGCAATCTGCAGATTCCACACATTCAAGTGCTCAGCCTCACTGATGCAGATTTTACATTATTTCTTAGACCGGCTAATACTACAGTACACATCTCCCACAGTACATAATAGTACTGAAGAAGCAACAACTGACAGGTCTGCTCCCGCTGCAAGACTGGGTATTGTCAGCCGAGCAATAGCCACTCATACACAGCGTCTCAAGTCAAAAGAATACCTTTTTCTTGTCTTGCCATGCCAACATTATTTTAACACAGGTATAAACTTACAATTCAGTTTGAGAATTTGCAAAAGGATATGCTATTTAAACAGCCCATGCTTGGCAGCTGGTACACAATAGTTCTGGTACAGGTTGAGTGTTCTTGTTGCCTGCACAGATTAAATACCTGAATTACATCTGCCTTGTGTGATTGTTTTACAGCCAATATAATGGCTTCATGGTACTTTTTATCGTTAATACTGTATTGGCTTAATCATGAAATTAAGATGTGGACATCTTTGTAAAACCGCTCAATGTTACACTAGCCAAAGTATTTTCTTCAATGAAAAAAAATTGGTAAAATGTTCCAAGGCAAGGACGTGTTTCTTTATAATTTATGCCAAAAATAACATCATTTCAGGATAACATCTATAAAAAATCTAATATCTTTTTAAAGATACCTTTTCCAAAAGTTGCACCTTTGAAAACAAAAATGTGACAATTGTTTACTTTCAGTGATGGTACATCCTTTGACCAAGTGATAGAGGAAACATGTTTAAGCTAAGAGAGTACTAAAATGCGTTTTTATTGCAAATTGTTTTTATTTTACATTGCAGATATCCAGTCTAAGCGGCTGAAAAAAGTCCTGATTTTAGACAGCGACAACAAGCACACAGCCCGCACCACCTTCCACTGCGATGCATGCTCATGAATGCAGGTGTACGACTGGGCAGACGATGTATAGATGTGTGTAGGTTATGGTGCCACTCAACATACAGCTTTGTTATTTTCACACTCAAGCCTCCGAGTTTTATTATTTTGCCTGTTAAACTGAAGAAGCCACTGCGAGCTTCAAGACAATCCCTCAATATTTACTGGTTACGCAACAAGAGTTTAAAAATGCACTACAGTCAATGTATATAGTTTAGGCATGAAGTGAAAATAGGGTTTAAAAAAAAATTAAACTTCACATTTACATACGCTGCATATTGAGTGGAACCTAAATGCAGGTATATAGGTGTGTGTGCAGGTATTTGGGCATGGAACAATTCACCCCAATTGTAATTTGATGAACTGTCACGATTCAGTCGCAAATCAATTTAAGAATCTATTCCAATTGTGACATGAATTGACCTAATCTATAAGTATTCATGTATCCAGAGAGTAATGATTAATGGATGTGCAGGCCAGGTGTGCATGCAGGGGGGTATGGCTGTGCAGACACGTGTATATATATGAGCGAGCAGGCCATGTGTGCAGGTGCATAGGTGTACATGTAGTTGTAAGTCTGTGCAGACATCAAGGTGTGTGTGCGAGTGACAAGTGAGCGGGTGCTGTCTCGTGGAAGCTGCAGATGCTGCATGAGGGCGTCGCAGGGGCAGTGGTGATTGGTGCTTGTGTTTCACGGTCTCCTGCAGGAGCAGCTCCGGGCTCATGTGGCCCGGCCTGCTTCAGCACGTCTGTGGCCCACAAAAAGCATGGTAACCGTGAGAGGCCCATGGCTGGAAAAAGCCCAATTCTGGACCCCGTGGGCCAAGTACCGTCCCTAATTTATATAACAACCATATTAAGCTCCTGGGACGCTTGCGGAATCAGTAAACCGAGCCACACATTCAGTCGATAGAAATGCACATCAGATTGATTTTCTGTAAAGCTAAGTAACAAGAAAGTAATGGAATAAAAATATATTCTGTAAAAATAATGCTTCCAAAGCATTTGTTTAAAATAGATATAAAATTGTATGCCTCTACCATTTTAATGAGGCTTACTTTTTTAACTCGAAATTAAACAAATCCATATTCTTTACAAACGTAACACTTTACGTAAACCTACCATTATTCTTAGAACAAAATATTAATATTAGAGGCAACACTAATATTTCGACGCTTAAAAACAATACGTTATCTTATACTCGTAGCAGATTTAGTATTTAAATGACAAAGACTTGCCCGATTCTCACAGGCAAAATATGCAGCCCTGTGTGTATGCCGCTACTCCAGATCCCTCCCAAACCCCTGACGAACAAACGGGAGGGCCGGGTCAGTTACCATCCTCTGGAGGTGGCCAGCTCGCCATGCACTCGGAAGCGGTAGATGCAGGTGTACTCCGAATTGCCCCAGTTGCTCAGGATGCGGAGCTCCACAATCCCAAATGGATGTGCCACCGTCGAGTTCTGCAGAACGCCACCACACAATCATGGCTTCACCAACTAACAGCCGCCGAGGGGAGGTGGGGTAGGGATTAGGGTAAAGTTCGGGGTTGGGGTGAAGTTATGGTTAGGGGGGTTAGCACAGATATATGGCTAGGGCAGAGGATGAGGCCATGGTTATGGTCAGAGCAGAGTTAGGATTAATAGAGGGTTCAGCTTAGGGTGTTGAGTATAAGGCAGGGTTAGGCATTAATTATAGACACCATGGAATGTTTTACAGTATCAGGAGGTGTTGTTTAAGGACATATTTTGACTTAAAACTTTCGTTACTGCAGGAATTTATATTTTTTGGTTCTTTTGGTAAAGTCACGTAGATAGAATAAAAATAAAAAATAAGAAAATAAAAATAACCAAGACGTTTCGTTCGCAACACAAGCTGTCGTCATCAGTAAAAGGGGGTAGCCTCTAAAGGCAAACTGTTTATAAAGGTTTAAAATGCGCAGCCCAAGTGTCAGCAGCATGGGCGGGGCAGCTAATGTTAATGTAAGTGATGGTAGTAGTGGGCAGCGATGGTGGTGGTTGCTACTAGAGGTGATGGTAGTAGTGGGTAATGATGGTCCTGGTGGTGGGCTTCCACCAAATAAAGGGGTGCCAGGTCTAAAATGGAAACATCCAGTTATGACTTGAACTGGTTATTAACGTCCTTCCAGTGATTGCTGAGTTTGTACCCATCTTCTCAGTTGAAATTGTGTCGATGTCTGTATATATGGATGGCTTCATAATTATTTGACTTTACTGAAAGAACCAAAAAGTATGGATTCCTGCAGTCACGACAGCTTCCAATCAAGATTGAACGAATCGTTGTTGATAGCCAGTGGGTTTGCAAATTATGAGCCAGCCGCATTAAAATAATGATCAGCCACGGCAGAAGTATTGGTCCTACCGTGTTTCAAATCTGCCTTATGCTCACGAACACGGTCCGAGATATGTCGCTTAATTTCCCCAATGTAACTGCTGCCGCAGATACAGCTTAGTTTGTAGACGCCGGGATATTGCATGTCAGGGATCTTGTCCTTCACAGATGGGATCAGATCACGAATTTTATGTACTGTGTTAAATCGGACCTGGATCTTGTGGTTGTTCATGATTTTGGAAATATTTTTGGTTACCCCTGCTATGTATGGCAAGGTGATGGTCTTGATTGTATCCTCAGATGGCTCCTTCCTCACCCCATTATTAGTTTATTTTTTATTATAATTTTTCTATCTACGGAACTTTACCGAAAGAACCAAAGAATATGTTTAAGGACGTTAAAGAGCATTGGTAGACCAGGCATTTCACTACAGTGTGTGCATTATTGTACAAGTCAAGATTTAGGCTAACATGACATTAATGCAATTTTAAATGAAAATACAACACTGCATTTACACAATAAATGAAGCGTACGGTCAAAAGTATCATTACACCGCACTTGCATTGCACCTTAATTTGCCACTCAAATCGCATGTAACTGAAGACTGCATGCCTTCATCCCAATTACGCAGGGGTCATGTTACATTTTAACAATGAATATGGAGAACCTTGTGTCATCAACATGGAATGAGTGTACCAAACGCTGTGCAAAACTCACGCTCATGTGGAACATCTGCAGGGGGTCACCGTGCTTGTCATACATGTACTGCCCCAGGAGGTATCCTTCCTGCTGAATCTCTTCATCCAGACCCTGAAATGCAAATGCAGGTCCAGTAAAGCAAATACATAGCCCTTTTATTTAGCCATAGAAAGGACTCAAGTTGGTTTGAAAGCTTATTTTTGGGAACGTGCAGCATTTGGATGTTTGGTCAATTCCACCCTCCTGGCAATTCAATGGATTGTCGCGATTCAAGAATCAATTCCTGCGTTGAATGGTAACACACTTTGAGCAAGCTGAAAAGGGGTTAATCTGGGTAAAAAACATTAACAATTTCCTGTTTGTTTCTGGAGAACTTAGCAATGCAAAAACCCAGCTGAGGGTTCACCCCTCCCAGAAAAAAAAAAACACTCAAGGAGGCTGAACCAGGCAACGCAAAAGTGGGAAACTGTACAGCACAGGTTCGTGTCGCGTCGCATTACACACATAGACCGCAAAGTCCTTGGGCGCGCTGGTGATGTCGCCCGTGGGTGAGAGGGCGCGAGGGATGTGCTCCAACGTAAAGTCCGACGGGTAGATTGTGTCCGAAAGCTTAATAGCGACGTAACCCCGGGAACCCTTAAATGCCCAGCAGTCTCCAGGGTAGACATCTGGCTGTGGGGTACACATTGACACAATGATTATAATAATAAAAGCCCCTTTATGTATCCACAAAAGCCTTGTCAAATATCAATAACCTTTAGGTTGGTCCTCAAGTAGGATGTATGGAAAGTCCTTTTATTTTTATCCACAAAGCCTCAACGAGATCCAAGACTTTTGTTATACTCATAAGAAAATTGTGGCTAGGATATCATTCGTGAATAACAACACCATCACTATCATTGATATCATCTTCTTTACCATCATCGTCAAAAGCATAGACTTTACACCAAATAAGGCCGATTAGTATGTACGGTAAAGTTAGCCAGATGGCATTGTTGTCAGTGCTCCTCTCCCATTGACAAGTGTGAACGTTCCAATCCCGAATGGAGCCAACCTAGCCGATCATCCCACCAGGACCAAGAAAATGAGCACGGCATTGCGCTAAGACAACAGTGATTTCCAATGGGAGGGGGAAAGGCCCCCAACATTGGAATGCAAAATTTTCACAACTCACGACAGAAATACACCAACTATGCTCTGTAGGACAACACCGAGTAAAAGTGACGGCCGTTACCTGAATGATCACTCGTGGAGACTGCGACGTGTACCACAGCGGCACCCCAAACAGGGTGATGAGAGCGATTTGCTGGCTGTACGCCTCCGAGCACCGCACGCTGATCACCGTGCCACCTGTGGAGGGGAACGACACAAGCATAACTTGACCTACGGTAGTTCACCGCGGTGTCCCAAGCGCCGGTGTCCGTCCGTGTGTGTGTGCGCACGTGTGCATGTTGAATCGCGCGCTGCACACCTGCAGACTCCAAGGCGAAGTCAAACTTCCCGATTTTATCCTCCTCGTACAGCCTCAGGGCGCTCTGCACGATCGCGTACACTTCCTGCACGGTAGACAAGAATGGGTCTTTATGCTGCTTACTCAAGCACATCTTTCTCTACAAAACTCTGTTCCATGAAGAAAATATATCTATATAAAAAGCAATTGAAGCACTTGCCCCATGTTTTTTTTACATTTTTATTACTGTGTGTGTGAGGCGGGGGGTGGGGGAAAAGAGGTGGAGAGTTGCTCATTGCCCTGTGCATTGAACCCAGTGACCCGAGTTCAATACTTGGCCACTGTGCCGCAGTGGTGAGATGTTATCTCCCTCGCCTGCTAAGCAGGACGTTGTGGCGATACCTGAATATTTGGAGTTGGCGTGTTCGTTCTCACTGTGGTGGTTGCGTGGATTTTTCTCCTGGTTTTCCGATTTTGCTCTCCACATTTAGACACATGGGTTTGGATTATTTGCCTGCTACTCTAAATTCCCACATATGATGCTCAGCCATTTCACTGAGCTATGTGTCGTCAGGTTGCCTCTGAAAAATAACTCATAGCTCGGTGGGGTTATCTGGTAAACAAAAATAGTTGAGTTATTGGCGGGTGATATCTCCGCGGTGGGCATCATCCTACCGGGCGTGCCCTTCCTACTGCCACTCCATCATTAACCTTGACGTTGAGTGTCCTGTCCAAGTCCGCTTTTATTATGGCAATTAAAGCGGTCGATCGTCACCACGCGCACACAGTTTGACGTGCGCGCCGTTGCACGAGCTTAAGAAACGAGGCAGAGCCCCCGAGCGCCAGGCCCACCTGTCTGGAGACGCCACCGCCCGTCGACTCCAGGGCCCCGTCGCCCTCGGGGGGCCATGTCCACCGCTTGCTCACGTTGGCCACCACGGCCTGCTCCGTCTCCCGCAGCAGCGTCCGCATGTGGTCCGACGAGAGCACGCGCGCCGTCAACCACGCCGTGAACGACGCCAGCTCAGAGCCGTCGTCCCCGCGAGACGCGAGGGCCCTCAGGGTGGCCACCACGGCAGCCTCCACCTGACCGCCGACGTCACACGGAGCCCCACACATTTCGTCACAACAGTGAGGCGGCTAATTTCATCTAGTTCGCCGTCGGGAGGTATTTTAAATGTGCACTGACCCAGGCCTTCCTTGAAATATAGACTTATTGGTCTCACCAGGCTCTTGTACACATACAGCCCGTTTTTCAATCCACTGCTGGATGAGGGCCTCCCCATGCCGCGTGGGTCACGGGGATTAATTTGACGAATTTCACAACAATCAGTGCGGATTTGTCAGCAGGGAGCATAAGTTAGGGAGCATAAAAGTACGGTAAACTACTGCACTGCCCTCTGATGCCCACAACATAGCCCCGCAGATAGAGGTTCTTTGCAAGCCATCTGGCTACCATGAGAGATTCGTTCATGAGGCTATCCACATATACAAACACAGAGACAATTTCAACCGAGAAGATGGATTCTGGCTTAGCAATCATTGGAAGGATTTGATAAACCATTTCGGGTCTTAATTGATTGTTCACGCTTACGGTGGCTTTCAGACCGCATCCATTATTTTCGTCTTCCCCCTCAAACATAGATTGATTCGTCCATCTGAATAACTGCCAAATCGCTCTCCGTGGTGCTAACGTTAAAAAAACGCCACTTTTTTCAAATTTTCTTGCTGTGGTTTTCACACCTGATGATTGCTTGTGTTGCAGTCGAAACGTCGTGAGAATTTTGTTTTATATTTGTATTATTTTATTGTTTCCCTTCTACGTGACTTTACCGAAAGAACCAATAATATAACTGCATTTAATCTAAAGGCCCAGGAAGACTGCCTTGATTAATGCATTTTTTATGGGCTATGTTGTATGGATACTCTTTGGTTCTATTCGGTAAAGTCACGTAGGTAAAAAAATAAAACAAAAATCACGACGTTTCGGCCACAACACAAGTCGTGACTTTACCGAATAGAACCAAAGAGTATGGATCCTTGCAGTCACGAAAATATGTTGTATGCAGTACAAACATATCCATTATCGAACTGGAAATCTATGCTCCCTTACCTTTACCAACTCACAAGGGCCATCGTGGTGAAGTATAGTTAAGCAAGTCAAAAGGCCCCCCCCCCCATCTAGCAGTGGCTTTACAAAGGGCTGTGCACAAAGACTTTTAACTCCAAGCCATACGACCACCGACGTCTGCCCCCGGAAGAGTCATGCTTGCAATGCACGATCATCGTTTTTTTTTAAGCATCGAGGGTGGTGCGGCTCTTGCCTTTTGCTGATGCCCGTGCAGGATTTCGTGCTTCAACTTGGAAACGTTTTCCTCCAGGACCTCGACTGACAAAGCCAACCGATTGTGCTCGTGTCTGTCCAGCAAACGGCACGTGTAGATAAGCAGTGGGGTCAACGGCGTCGCCAGTGCGACGCTCAAAAAAAGCAGGCGCATGATCAGCAATGCAAACATCATTCGGATCCGCAGTGACGGAGCTGCAAAGCAGGTCGGACTTACCCTTCTGCCAGCTTCTTCAGGTCACCGATTGTGTGCTGAAACAAAAAGATTGCTTTGTAAGGCAGTTAAATAGATATTACCGTGTTGTTCCCAGTTTGTGCTTTGGAGAGTTAAGAATAGCCACTGTCATTATTTCACATTTGTCATGTTTTGGAAAAGTTGTTTCCTACAACACATGGATTTTAAGCACACACAAGATCACAATGGTGAAGCCAATACGGCCAACTCTGTTGAAGCCAACGCACCTTGCCAGCATCCTTATTTCTGCTAAATCCCACACCTGCTGCTTAGTCAACATCTCCTTGATCTGCATGTATAATCTCATTCAACCCTCTGATTTTAGGTCTTGCCCTTGCAGTTAAACCACTGTAAGGACAGACTGGTTTGCGCTATACAACCATCATCCATTTGTCATTGTCCTCAGTTTCAAGGGATCTCATCTCACACCAACAAGACCACGGCACAAAAGTATTCAAACCCACCCCGCTTTTAGATCCTATCATCTGCACCACATGGCACTTCATGTAGAACCATCACGGCGATTCCTATTTTCCTTGCAATTCCAAGCAGCGAAACTTACTTGCTCCATATGGCATTTGCCAATGCTAACAATTTTGCCCACCAATTTAAAACACAAACACTGTTACTCATCTGGACATTTCTCAATGCTCTGTTAAGTATGCAAGTTGAACTTCTTTCGCACCCTACGTAGCCAACCGTGCTAATCGGAGTTGCGGGGGGGAAGGACAGCAAAAAAACAAAAAGCAGCTCTGTCGGCATCAGGGTTTTACCGTCAAAACCATTAAAAGACGATGCAGGCGGATTGATCCAAGAGCGTACACGCTGGACCGCAACAGACCCCACCCTACCTACTCCCACGCCCGCTCCTGTCGAACCTGCTGCTGCTCTGACGTGCTGCGCAGCTCCTCCAGCGCGTGCCCCTGCCACTCGTGCCGCTCGGCCGCGGTCCGCAGATGCGCCAGTTGCCGCTCCTGCTCCTCGACGATGGCCCGTAGCGACGACACCTGCCGCTCCAGCTGCTGCAGATGGTGCTTGCTTTGCAAGTTCACCACTGTCGGCTGTTGAGACGACAACAATAGTGAAAGTCTACTTTGTAGACGGGTGACGATTCGACGCCACGCCTCCTGTCATGATTCCATCAACTGGGCCATGATTCAATACAAAACAAAAATTAAGATTTGTACCGTTTGTTGTTCGTACCGTCTGTACTTTATCTCTTGTGCCGTCTGCACTCTCTGTCGAGTTCTGTCTAATTTTTTTGGCCTTTCCATCACCCTAGAGCAGTGGTCCAAACCTTTCTGTACCCACGAACCACCGTCAACCACCAAATAATTCTCAAAAACTACTATGCAACACAAACACAATTTATTTAAAAATTATAACCGCTCCAAATCGTAAAATCTACAAAAGTCCTGCAGACCCCTTCCTGTGGCCTGGTTGTCCACGGGTTGGGAACCACTGGCCTACAATACATTTGCATAACCATGTACAAGTATTCAAAAAGAATAGATTCTTAAATTAGATGCATGTGTCGTAATTATGAGGATATATTTGAATCGATGACTCATTACACACACCTGGTGATTTATTTAGATAAAATTCCAAAAATCTGTAAACATAAGTTCAGGAGCCCATTTCCTGTACTGTCCTTCCCTACTGGCCCACAAGATTGGGGTCTCACACATGATATATGTTGCGTGACACCAACCATGCTTTCAACACCTTGGAATAAAGGTGTCGGGAAAACAACACCCAGAGGGTAGGGACATGCATTGGTCAATTTATGTGCATCAGTTTAGTCCAACACGGCCAAATCCACTGCAGATTTTAGACCAGTTCATCACTTCACTACCAAACATAACCACACACGTTTGACTCACTGTGCCAGAACTGATCTTGACATCCGACGGCACAGCTTGTGCATGTTCATGACTTCTCGACAGATGTACGTATCCGAACACCACCAACGCGTAACCAACCCCTACAACGGCTGTTGGCAAAACATGCAAGACAATGCCACCTGAAAAGGTCATCTCGCAAAAACAGAAACACGTGTGATTTCAAAACATTGCTTCGTAACAATGAGAGCTGATTTGGGTGCGAACGCAATCCGCTCAAGATAAGGTCTCCGTGTTTCCTAGAGCTACCAAACGTCTCAGTTTAGCCGCGAGAGTCTTGGACTCAGAAGGCTCTCTCGATATCCCGAAGCATTTGCGAAAATGTTGACATTTTGTCCCGCGTTTAAAATGTTCATGCTCGAATAATGACACGGACAATAGGCTGGTGTACTATCCGACGAGTGAGCACGGCAGAGGAGTAGATGGAGCCTTTTAGCTATAGATGGGGCCAACATCACAACAGCAATGCCACTCACATCGGGCAGGACTAATGATTGAGTGGGCGTGTGGAGTCACATTTTACAGCATCTAAAATCAACCAGCTCACTACGTGTTCTGGTTGAGCCTCCCAGAAATGTTGCAGTTTAACATTTTACAGCATCTAAAATTACTCATAAGGCAGGACAAGAGAGACTCACCCAACAAAAGCAGCATCAAAAGTAGGATCATTTTTATCGCTCTGGGAATGCGCCTGTGGGGAAGAAATGAGTGCAGAGATGAAATACTACTTAAACACCACCTTATGCTTCAAGTGTAAAGACTTTGTATTTCAACGACAGAGGCCTTCAAAGGGCCAATACTATCAATGGCAGCTTTGTAACCTTAAGAGACATGGACCAATTTGTAACCTTTGAAGTCATTCTCCAGCATGCCACAGACAGTTACTAATTTTAAAAAATACTTTATTTACTCGGGCAGAGAATACATTTCCTTCACTGTAAATGGGATGTACCGTGTGTATATATACACACACAGTCCATATCAAATCAAAACTCATGGTAAACAACAACACTGCCAAACAACTGGAACTATAGAGCAGGCGAACGTTTTGTGCGAGTGACGAATGTGTCGCATTTATTGATTCAATTGCCCTCGCTTTGGTTATATTTTGGCACAGGTTAAACCCATTGGGCAACGGATGCCCATTGTTGATGGGGACGTGGTCACACAATAGAAATCTCGTTCCAGCAAAAACACACGAACATAAACCATCCAAAAACAACTGTACACGGTGAAGTTCAAAACGGCAAGGTCGCACGTCAACATGGCACACGCAGAATACAAAGGGAGAGTAGAATGTATTGCACGCACAAAGTATTTGGTGCAAAACAGTACCAAGGTTCTTGAGATTATAAAAAAAACAACAGCATTTATAACTTAAAAGTCTGCAGAGCGTTTAATTCCACTCGCATGTGAAAGGAAACAACTGCTTGTACACCACTTCCAATAGAAGAGCCTTCATAGGTTATTATTAACTGTTTTATTTTCATACAAACCATATCAACGTACGTACACCTTGCATAATCACGGTGTACACTGCCATCAAAACGACATGCACGGCATCTACAGGCGTGGCATTAACGCCACTTTGGAATCGAAACTGGTTACGCAGCTGCGTGTCACGCGGTGTTGCGTCGCGCATTGCGTCAGTGTGCATGTGTGCGCGCGCGTACGGGTTTGCTACCGGGTGAGAAGGAAGACATTGAAGAGGGAGAGAAGACCAATGAGGTTGTACCAGCCAACCCCAAACACCCACATGCATTTGAGCACCAAGCGACCTGGTCACACAGATTCACATTCCAGTTGACGGTCAGCTCAAGCACCATTTTAAGCAAGCGCATTTCTACGGGAGGCACAGCACACAAAGCCATGGAGGAAGGCAGGCCAACAAAGGGCATGCCAAGGTTCAGCGAGGCACTTCCGATGATGCATTGCAAGCCTAAATGTGATGCATTTCTACGTTATTTGCAGTGTACGCGTGGTTCATTTGCGGCCTGGCTTACGGAAAAAGTTGGCAGAGGTGCTGGCTTTTCGGGTTGTCTTGGAATCTAAAAAACAGCAAAGAGACACCGGGTCACAGAAAACACTCTCGTCAGCACACATGCACAACCAGATCGGACAGCTACTGTACCGTTTCGCATGTGCGCTACTACTGATAGCTCAACGAAGTGGCTTATCGTGTGGGAATTTATAGCAGCCAAATAACCCTTAAATGCATGTTGATTCTAAATGTTGAGGGAAAAGCTGGAAGATCCGGACAAATATCCACACGGCCACGGGGAAAACATGCAAACTCAGAATTTACAGGCGTCAAGGTTGGGATCGAACCCACCACCTCCTTCATACCAGGCGAGGCATTTCACCACGATGGTACTACTGATGGGTAAAGGCCTCTCCATCGCAATCGCTCACATTCTCACAACGCAACGTTTAATATTTTTCTGCACATGAGCCAATATAAAGGCTACATGTAATATCAGCTGCAGGCAATTTATTAAAACTTTTCGATTGAGGCCATAATACAACAAAAGGTTTGTGATGGTGCAGGGTGTTTAATGTCACGCTTTGATTGATGATGATGATATCTATTCAGAAACGATGGGATTATGGCAGGCATCCAGTCAGCAGCTCTGGCTTATTAGAGCACATTGCGAGGCAATTCATAAATCAATATTACATTTTTATATTCTTGGTTCTTTCGGTAAAGTCACGTAGAAGGGAAACAATAAAATAATAAAAATATAAAACAATAAAATGTTCACGACGTTTCGACTGCAACACAAGCAATCATCATCAGGTATGAAAACCACAGCAGTCAAAACGTCGTGAGAATTTAATTTTTTATATTTTTATTATTTTATTGTTTCCCTTCTACGTGACTTTACCGAAATAACCAAGAATATGAATCCCTGCAGTGACGAAAGCTTTTAAGCAATATTACATTTGTTCAGCACTTTCCCATAAACAAACACAGAGCACTCCGCGCATTGGCAATTATAGGGAGATGGGTACACACGTGGAAACAAAAGCCATCCTGGATATAAGTCATCAATTAATATCATTGTTGAGCTTAGGTACATGCTCAATTCACATGCGCAAGGACTGATATTCGCAGATTCATTCGTGTCATAAATAATACATTTACGCGAGTCTTTGAACTGCAACAGGCCACTCTACATTCACAACAATGTTACCAAAATAACTGATGTTTGAATCGAATCGCGACCATGAATCACAACAAATAATGAAACCAGAGGGGGAGAGAATCATTAGACCACGACGTGGCAGTGATAACACTGTCCTCGTGAAAGGTTTCACAAAATCCAATCTTAACATGCCCCATGGCTGGCTTTCCACATCTGCCGATATTTTTCGCCAAATCATGAACCACAACACGAGCACAGTTACTGCAATGTCTTGCATCACGCCCGCCAGCAGCGGACAGACGGAAACCCGAGGAACCACACAGAGACCTGTACCAAGTGCACAAAGTGGGAAAGTGTTGTCAATGGTGGATTGAAGGGGCAAGGATTCTCAACTACGGATGCATGGACCACTAAAGGACTGTGTGCGGCATTAATGGGGCACATTGCTCAGGGAACAGAATTTCCCTAGGAGTCTGTATTCGGTGCCCCCAGATCTGGAAAGTGAATTGGCGCCACTTATAATTTATATAAACTAGACAATGACAACTACATCACACTGTACTGTGTTGGGGCACCTTGCCATTTTAAGAGGGGTGTCGTGAATGCCAAAAATGAAACGCAAACAAGAGGAAATTGTGAAACATGAGCGGCTAGGCTCGGGTTAAGGTTGGTCGAAGGTTTCAGTGCGAGGGTCAGGTTGGCTAATTTGTTAGGGTTCGCTATAGGGTGTCGTCGCTATTTTGTTCGGGTTATGGAGGGGGTTAGTGTTTTGTTCACTACTATGGATAGATTCAGGTGTACGCAGGGCTAGTGCTAGGGTCCAGGTAGAGCGAGTGTCTGGTTGAATATTTAGGTTACGGTTATTGCGAGGGTCTGTGGCTCGTTTATTCGGGTTAAGGCTCGTGCCTAATTGGTCAGTTTGATTCGCCTTTGCTTCCTTTTCACTCGTGGTCTTTCTGGTATTCACTCTGCGGTGGTCCCGACATCACGAGGCTGAGTACCCCTGCCACCGGGGGACACACACGAGGGAAACGCGGGGGGGGGACACACGCGGGGGGGGACACACACGAGGGACACAATGGGCGCAATTGCGCACCTGCCGTTCCGTGGACGGCACCAAAGCCAGGTGCGGGCGTGATCGCCGCCCCCACGCAATAGAACGAGAACTGCACCACCAGCGTCCAACAGACGTTCACTGGCCGCGCAACCCATCCCATCGCGCGCCACCAACTGGATAAGCGCGCTGGTTCCGGCGCTGGTGGGCGATGTGGGAGGAAGGTTAGAAAGGCAAGGCGCGGGTGACGGCTTTCAAAATCCGGAAGCTGTTATCGAAGTGCTCGACACCAGCATTACCCATTCATCAGCATCCCTGTGTCGACATGTGGTCCACTCTAACTTTATTTTATGTTTGGTTTATCGTCCTTTCCCCCCCCCCACCGCACCTCCGGCAAACATGGCTGGCTACTTATGGTGCAAAATAAGTTCAACAAACGTAAGTTACAAATCGCAGCGCAGTGTGGGCAAGTGTCATTAGCCAATTATTCGTCTCGTGACGCAGACGACACAATTGGGGCAAAACTGTAGATAAAAAGACAAACAAAGGTGTCAACAGCTCAACGCCGTTCCCATCATCTAACACGGCACTCACGATGCTGGGCGGGCGACGCGCGGTGCTGGTCCCCGCTGTGCTTGTTCCACAACCGTGTGGCATGGCCGTCTGTCGCCGCCGCCGCCGCAGCCGCAGCCGCAGGGGTGCTTGTATTGTGGTGGAAACTTCTCTGGCTCTCGTTGGAGACGTGGGTTGTCCGCTCGCTCATCATCAATGTGATGGCTGGACATCCATGCGGACAAAACACAAAGACCCCTTCTGCAGCCGCATAGACTTTAGGCGCGAGCCCTCTTGGGGGGCACCTACGAAGGCTGGCGCGCTGAACAAGGAGATGGTGTGGCCGATGCTGATGTTCTCGCAGCGAATCAGGTACTCATTTGAGGTTGAGTTGACCTCATGATGGTCAAGGACAGGTTTAAGATACCACAACTCAGAGTGCTGGGTTCATTGCGCAGGGCGTGAAGAATTTCAGCACAACCCCGTGTACTGACACAAAAGACAAAGATCCCCCGTAAAGCCTTAACAGAGTGCTGGGGCAAGTGCTTTTAACGAGAACCTATGAAGGTCGGCATGGCACGCGAGGGGGTGGGTGTCCAGCAACACGCCCGGCCACCTTTGTCTCCCTAGTGGCGATTTTTACACACCACACCAGGTACTCATTTGAGGTCGAGTCGACCTAGGCGAGGGCCAGGGTCGATTCAAATAATCGTCACCGGTGTTGGCTGTGAGCGGGAATTGAACTCGGGTTGCCGGACTTTGTAGCGCAGTTTGCTAACCGTTGCACTACTGCTCTGCAAACACACACGCACACACTCACGGTGCCTGGCCGGATAAAGCTGTAATCAGAACCCTTGAATCGTAATCAGAAGTGTGAGAGTTAAATTCCCGGTCGGAGTCGACTCAGCCAATCGTCCCCCGTTGAAAATACAATGGGTGCCAGTTTGTGGGAAAACAGCAGTGGTTGGTACATTGAGAACTTGTAACCCAACACAGGAATGGGGAACGTACACCACTCGATCTGAGCTGCCAATAGGGTGGCACCTCACGCTTGTTTGAGCAGAGTAGACACTCTAAATGTTTTATTGCAATGATACGTGACATGTTGGTAGTGCTGTATTCATAATGGAGTGAGAAGATGTGATCAAATTACTCGACGGGTCGTGTACATAGGCCCTCGTGAGGACAGCACAGTACCTAATGCCTACTGTTTAAGGATTAAATGGAGCGAATAAATTTCGTGATGAAAGTCACAGGATTGCTTGTAAATATAATTCAAGAGATAATGAAACGGCATCATATCTTACTGGATTGATCTTCCTCTTTGTCAAGCCCTGCAAAAAGATGAGAGGCATTTATTCGTCTGCCAAACAACTCATTCACACAAACCACGCTTGAAATTCAGCGAATATTTCAAATTCCTCAGCCTGGCACACGATTTCTCGCTGTCGCTGTGTTTGACAATCAAAGTAAGCCCAGGTGTCCCTTACGTAACCAGTCGACGCACCGCTTGCCCATTCACTGCCATTCACAGCGGAAAACGGATTCTCTGTGCTTACGCCGAGATGGCTATACTTTTCGAAGTTAGCAGCAATGTAATTTTTAAAATTTGCTATTTCTGCTGTGACAACAGCGCGTTTTGCGTACGATGCCATCGCTGGGTATTCATCAGAAATACACAACTTCACAAAGTGTTGACAAAACAATATTACCGATTCCGTGCAGAAATTTTACTTCCTGGCTGTGGTGGGAATTCAACCATCGCCCCAAGGCCAACATGACCCAGTTGCGAGGGCAGTGACCACTTACGCCTTTGCTTTCCCAAAAACTGCGGGGTCTTCACCCCACGGGTGTCATATTACAGCAATGTGCAAAAAATAACACGGCAAAGAGGTTTGAAAATAGATCGTGCCTTTTGAGGGAAGATCTTAATTATCAGCCATGATCAGTCCACTTCTGGATGACGGTCTCCTTGAAAGTAAGACTCAAAAACTAAAAATGTCTCAGCTTGTAGATAAGTACGAGTAGAGCGCAATCGTGGAGCATCTGTTTGTAACTTCGTATTGGTCAGCAGCAGGTCTATGAGACCTGTGACACTTCATACCCTGCATTACGGGTATTTCGTGACATCATATCAGCATTGTTGTTTGTGATCTTAGCTTGTGACACAAAGCAGCGAAGGTGAAATAATTCACCCTCGACACGACTCTATAATCTTACTGGGCCACTGTGAAAAGAAATATTCTGAAATTTGCAAAGAATCAGAGTCGTCATGAAATTTGCGCATTATATATTTGTTGCCTTCACGCTGCGCGTAAAATGCACACCAGTACGAATCCACACGACGTATAATGGAATAAGCATCAGCACATTATTTTCATTTACGTCGCAGCCAAGATGGAGAACGACCACCAGGTGTGCGTGACCACCGCGGGGGTGGTGAGATGACATTGGCCAGCGCGCGCACTCGATGGATTTGTCGTTTCGCACGCCTGCGAGGAATGGTGTCGGCTCATGGAGGCCTCCATCCTGCCGTAGTTATATTTGTACGTACAAAGTATTTCGCACCGTACGTAGCCAACCGTGATAAATGAAGGTGCGCGGCGGAAGGGCAACAAACTAAACACACAAAGCAGCTGTGAAGAAATTCGTTTTCAATCGAGATTTTAAAAGCGTCATAGCTCCCAGCTTCCTAATCTCGGAATGAAGAGCGTTCCAGACGGCCGCAGAAGCGCATCTGAAAGCGTGCGATGCAGTGACCGTCTTTGCCTAACATTAGAACAACAGCAAAAAAAAAAAATCAAATCAGGGCTGACGCCAACGATGACGATGCAGCTTTGCGGCACGCCGAGGAACCGTGCGCAAGGCTGACCATGTAACGCCCCCCCCCCGCCTCCCGCCCTCCGCCCTCTTGCAGCACTCACCCCATAGGTATCCGCTGCACTCCCGCTCGGGGAGGCAGGACTCCTCGATGAGCGTCGAGGTGAGCGACAGGCCGTCGCCCCGCTCCACGCGGCTGCTGTTGCCTCTCTCCGTGGTCACGAGCGGCGAGTCGACGTGGGCCCGACCCCGGGCACCATGCGGGGTCGCGCCGGAACCCCGGTGCGAAATTTTGCGCGCTCGGAACACTCTGCCCCCGCCCCGTCAACCGGCGAAAAGCGAGCAAAATCGCCAATGAGTAACACGACAAATAAACACGGCAAATAAATAAATAAGCCATCAAAACAAACTCGTGATAAACAGACGATGCCAGGAATGAAGTACAGTCAACTCTCGATTATCCGGAGTAATGAGGGGGCAAGGTTGCCCGCATAAATTAAAAACACGTGATAATGCAAGACACGTGTAAATTAGGGTATACAATGTATTGTTTACCGATGTAAAATAGGGATGAAGACCTAGGAGGTTGTTTATTTGTACTGCCTTTTAAGCATTGAACAAAGCAACATAAACACAAACGCAGGTATCATACTAATTATCCAACGGTTTGCACACAAAGGCAAAAATATATTCAGGCTGTGTGGCGTTTTTGGGGAAATCCAAAACAATGCAGTGCAAGCCTAAAAGAGGCATTTGTATAGGCACATACCTTTCCTAGGCCTGTGTTTGGCTTTCAAATAATTGTAGGATTTCCCTCAATGCCAAACAGCCAGAATATCATTTAACCTGGTAGGGTTTAAGCTTAAGAGATAAGGTCGGCTTTTAGCTGAGGAGTAAGGTTATGTTTGGTCTGTTTAGGCTTCGGGCTATCGCTTTGCTGACGCCCCTAGCCAGGTTCAGGGTTAGGGTTGGATCTAAGCTATAGGCTAGCGTAGTGACAAAGCATGGCAAGCATGTGCCCTCGTGCAAACGATGAAATGGGGCCTTCTTGTCCAATTTAGCCCCTCATCGTAGACCGACGCCCATGGGCCGTGGCGCAATTGTACCGCCTGCGCACACGATAACCACGCCGTTGGGTTATTGAGAGGCATAGACTTAGAGGGGGTATACGTTTAGAGATTAAAAGATAACTTTAAGCTATGGCCAGATTTGCGCTCCGTTGCCAGGCACCGCCTTTCTCCCCAGCGTCTCATCCCTGTGCATCCCCTCCCGCAACCTCTCATCCTCGAGGGACCTGGCCACATTTTCCCGGTATCGGACGCTCCCGGGCGACGCGGTGCCGCTGCCGCCGCCTACGCTGCCGCCGCTGCCGCCGCCGTCTCCCTCGTGGTAGCTGTGCTCCTCCTGGTAGTAGCCATTGGTAGCGAGGCGAGAACTGCGTCGCGACATCTCGCACAGGTTGCACCGCGGCAGCGGTCTTCCACCAGTCGCCTGTTCGTCCAGCTGTAAGTTGTCGTCGAGAGGATCTCTCCCCTCTCCCCGGCCCCCCAGATCAGGGGGGGATGACGGCGGCTGCTGCTCGTGTCGCCTGAATCGACCGGTGCCCGTGAACACCGCAGGAGAGGCTGTTGGTGGGAGAAAAACGAAGGCGTTCAAAGCGACAAGGACGAAGGGAAACATCGTGCATACGCATACAATCTGTAACACTTCGCAACATTCCGTTCTCGTGAGCAGTTTAGAAGCGATGAGACCATGGGCCTGTCTTGGGGTGAAGCAGAGAAAGCTGCTGAAGACCGACCGGCATGGCTTGGGCTTACTGCGGCCTTATGCTTCACAGGGAGCAAAGAGGAGTAAGTAATGACGTTATATTATGAGCCACACATTGACATCGTACGGAAAATTACGGCATCTCTCTTTGTCACACGTCATGACGTTATTGCCTTGGCCAGCAGGCCAAAGGCTTTTATTGCTGGTCCGTTTTGCTGTGCTTTACGTCAAGTTTTTGGCAACCCTTTCATCACTTTGGCTGGTTTTTAGCAACAACTTTATACTACAGGTTCACTGACATTGGATAATATTTACAACAGCAATCATGTCACCCTGCTACAGACAGATGGACCTAATGCATTTCCTGCTTTTAGCCTTAGTTGGACAGTATTAAGAACGTAGATGTAACCGCACTTTATAAACACAATGACAACATGGACTATTAAGCAATGGTGAAACTCTGCAATGAAATGTAGTCATTTGCTATTATTTTATGCATTTTTTTTGCACGTGTCAATTACAATGACTTCGATGAGAAACAATTTAGAATATTCTCACGTTGATTTTCTACAACTCCGCTGCATCACTGTCACGTTGATATTCTGCACCGTACTTGGATACCTTTGCATTCTCCTTTGGAAACTCGGCTTCCGTCTCAGTGATAAAGCGTGTTTATACGTGTACATGCTCTGCAAGTGATCCACTATTCAACAGAGAAATGGCCTCTGCTAAATTTGGCGGGAGATCCAAATCAGCAGGTGTGGCCAGGTCTGTTTGACACAGAGCTATAGGACCCAGCCCTTGCCCAAGCATACCTTCTGGGTATTTGTAGATAATGAGGTGTGGGTGTGTGTGTCCAATTGCTGCCCAAGAACCGCGAGATTTACCTAGAGATTAGCAAACCAAGGAGGAAAGCCACTCAACTTATACGGCAGACTCAGCCGTGGAGATTGATAAAAGCACAAATGTGTGGTAGTCGTGTACTGGTGTTTTAAAATTAGCTAAAGAATATTTCAAACATTTGACTCATCATAAAACTTTGACAGTTTATGAACTGTACGAAAAAATATTTTCACAAATGTTCATTGAATTCCACACGTCAAATGTGAATATGTTTTGTACCCCTGAAAAACTGATATTGAAGCCTTTGAGACCGCCTCTCACATCGAATAAAACATGTCTCCGCAAGGATTACAACCACGTACAAAGAATAAACAAATATTACACACACAAAAAAACATGCCTTGGAAACATCAACATCCTTGTCGTGCTGAAGACACCAGCCTAATAAATAAAAACAGCGTAGACAATTAGGTGACCTTTCATGCGTGCAGGCGCATAAAGAGCAGCACCATGGTGGGCATCTGATCCTCAAATCCAGCTGCGGTCCACCAATGAACAATCTTTTTAGTTTGTTGTCCTTCCCCTGTACCTCCGATTAGCACGGTTGGCTACGTACGGTGCATAAAAAAAGTTCAACATACATACACACATACTTCAAAGGACCCCCTTGGTAACACAGCATGGGCCTCCACAGCCAACTTGCCCCCCCAACTTCACAATCATTCCGATGCACCTAGAAACTACAAATTTAAAATAACGTACGGAAGCTTTCTTTATAAACCAGGCGAGCGGTCAAGCGACAGTGCCACTTTTGCAGCGTGGCGCACAAGCTGTTAACGTTGCTGCGCGCGCATACTCCAGCGTAGGCCGAGTTCTAATCTCCCTTCAGTTAAACTTCCTTGTGGTTCACGACTGTAAGGCAGCAGTTGGGTCGGCGTGCGCGCCGTGCCGCCTGCTTGTGCTGCAAATGTGCCGTTTTGCGCGCCCCCCCCCCCCCCCCCCCGTTATCAGCGCGCACTCGGATGGCGTGCTTGCTGCGGGCTTGGCCACGGGCAGAGGCAGGAAGCCTGATCGGACGAACGTGCACCGTGACTCAACCCGCCATGAAGGGAACAAGGGCACCGGCGGCGTTAGGAAAGAGCTGCCCGCAGCCAAAGAGCTTGCATGGCCCTTAGCAATCATTCTCCGCGCACACAGCACACATCAGCAATAATTCACACTTTCAAAATATATTCTGCATGCCATGCAGTTATGCTCGAATATTGTTGTTGTGGCATAAAACGGTTTGCTGGCTTTCTGCAACAAGGGCCTGATTCATGCACTGGTCCAAAGTTAAAACTATCTATGCTGAATTGGCAGAAAAAAGTGTAGTGCTCAAGACATGGTTTTCCGCTAAATATCTTCCCTTCCGCCAAAACATGACTGGGTAGTTAATTTATTTTCTTTTGAGTAATTAAGTTGATAACCATCATTTGTAGTAATTACGTTTTTTGCATTACTTATTAAATATTTTAACAATATCTCTTTTATATTCTTATTTTCTCCGATTAGCACGGTTGGCTAAGTATGGTATGAAAGAAGTTCAACATACATACGTACATACATAACATTGCATCCCCAATGTCTTGTCACAACTACCAATGAGGAAGATACTGACACCTTCAAATGTGGAATTTCCAACACGGATGCAGGGCCACCAAAACCTCATTCCCATTCGATGTTGCAAACACTGCATCAGTTTAACATGTAGGCCTTTCGTGACCAATGGTATCCATAATACAGGTTTTTTTTGGGGTTAGATCGTGTAAATACATAAGTGTTGTTAAACCCGCCACCACCCGACACAGCCAATTAGTAAGGTTGTCACGTAAACAGAACATGCCAATTCGTTACTCGTACAGCACATCAGTGTATTGGAGAGTAAACCCACAACATTTACAATCACTTGCTAAAATCATCTAAAAAAGTAACCCAAACGATGCTTCGCTTTGCTACTGAATGTAGGCATGTAGAACTTCCTTCGGACCATACGTAGCCAACAGTGGTAATCAGAGGTGCGCCCTAAAAACACCTGGGCGTCTCGGGGCAACCGAGTGTAGCCGCATTGCTAAAAGTATTATGCATTACTTATTTCAAACCATGGACTAAGCTTTTGCAACTTTCAACCTTTATCGATAGATGCCCTTTTATTAAAACACACGCGGGTGCGTCACGATTGGGTTAATCTCTCCATAACAAAATGCCCTTTTATTTAACAAGGTACCTATCCCTTACGCACACCTACCCGATTATAAGACGCACCTCCAACCTCCTTGTTTAAAATACAGGAGAAAGAAAAATCTGCGTCTTATTTACACATCCAGAGAACACAGTAGTACTACGTTTAACAGTGTCCTATATTTAACCACGTGTGAGAAAATATGAGCCAATGGGATTTTTAGAAATGTGATTTAACAAGGCAAGCACACCGAAACATTAAATCGCACCTTTAGGGCATATCAACACTCTAAAATATGAGTTTGTGTCCTATGTGAACCGAGGGAGAGAGCTCACCAAGCACACTCCTACCGTGTTTTTCTATCGATTATTGGAACTTTCTGATCCGCTTACCCCGACTCCGAGATCTGTGAAAAAGAGCTCGATAGCTCATGGGATTCCTCCAGCAATAAACATTCCGATTCCGATCCAAAACAATACATACACGTAAACGAATCCTTCAATTCGCCTGGTACGAACCCACCTAAAGGACGCCTTTCGAATGCCCTTTGTTTTCATCGGGTGAGCCGAAGCCACCGTAAAGCCATGGCAATTTTCAACATCCTTGATTTGACCGAGGTGATACGGCCAGGATTATCGGGTTCGCCTCGCTCTCAAATCAAAGACGCCGTACCCTTCATCCTAACATCTGCCATTATTTACGAGTCCCAAAACATTGATGATTATAATGACAAGGTTCAGCTTAACACGCAAAGGCTTTCGCGTCCAATATCCATAACAGAGACTTTTTTTGGTTTAGATCACGTAAATGTGTCGTTAAACCCGCCACCACCCGACACAGCCAATTAGTAAGGTTTGTCATGTAAACGGAACGTGGCCAATTCGTCACTAGTACAGCAACACCGGTGTGTTGGGAGAGCAAATCCACAACATTTACAATCCGAGTACGACGTTTCGCCAGTAATGGCATCATCAGGCCGCAGCCAGATTTGTGTAGAAATCCCCCTGTTTCGTTGGGACGATGACAAGGATGGCAATAACAACAATAACACGCGGCAATATAACCACAAAGGTTCAACAAACGAGTAAGGGAAATGAACATGAATCTCAAAACTCGCGTTTAAATCTCGCGCCCAGCACGGTGCACGACTACAGCACAGACGCATTTTAACTCCCCCCCCCCCATCTCTGCTAAGATTTCGACGAAGCTATTATAACGTTCGTAATAATAATAACAATAAAAACAAATCATTAACACGTAACGCAAAGGGAGAACACCTTGCATGCGATCGCTTTGAATGAAGACGAGGGGGCGGGTGGCTTGGTCCCGAAGCACTTCGCGATTTGTCAAATTGAGACAATGTTTACGGTACCTTCAAACCTAATTTACTTATTGTACACAGTCGGCAAAGACTGAACTGCAGCCCCGCCGTGTAAATGTTTATATTTTTTTTCTCTCTCTCTCTAAATTCTTGTTTTAAAAACAAAACAAAATTTAAGACGACAACGCGACAACGGCGGCGGCTGCGCTCCACGTCGGCCCAGCTGCGTGGGAAGCCGCCCTTCCAAATGGACCTCTGCGTCGTGACGTCACCCAGCGAGCGCGTCGACGTCACGACTGCAAAGGCGTGCGTCGTGACGTCACGCGGGATATTTGAATTCCGTGTCGTCGCTCGCGACTCCCCCTCCCGCTCCACAGCAGTGCGCGATGACGTCACCGCGCTCGATGCGCGGTGACGTTCGTTGGGGGTTTTTTTTGTTGGCGTCATCACGCACGCCGAGCTCGCCGCTCAAACGAATTAACCGAATTGATAAACGAACATTATTTAAAAAAAAAACACGCACACACAAAGTGTAATTTAATTAAGACAGATGTAATAGATTGCACACTGAGCACGCAACGTACCCTCTTAATTTATTACGACGGCAGCGATCGCGTAAAATAATAGCCTTGCGATGTACATATTCGATATAGCGTCACGGTTCGATATGCTGCGGCCGCCCTGGTCATTACTTACTGCTCGTGTAATAACCACAGCACAATACTTGTCGTCTCTCTGTCTCTCACACAGTGGACGTTAAAAGACTGCCAATCTCAAGGCCACTGTTGCCGGCCTCACGGTCCAACATTTTGCCCGAATTCGAAAAGAAAATCGTTGCATCGCAAATGACTCGATTGGGATCACACAACACGGCACATGTCCCCGGATCACTCTCGCAAATAAAGACTCTACCCCGTCCTGTTGAGCTCTCCCCTGGGCTCAAACAAACTCCAATGTTGAGACCCGACGACACACGGGACGGAACCTCGGCCACCACTGACATTTATTTAACGTATTCAACGAAGCCGCCCGTTAATAACGTCGCTAAATCGCGGATAAGTGACGCTAACACTCACGGCAGTGTCCGGCGCCGGTGCCTTGCGTGGGCTCCCATTAAACGGTTGGAGGCGACTCAAGCGGTCAAAAACAAAACAACCGCGTGGCACCCCTCCCACGTGCGTGGCACCCCCCCCCCCCCCCACGTGCGTGGCACAACCCCCACGTGCGTGACACCCCCCCCCCCCCCACGTGCGTGGCACCTCCCCCCCCCCACGTGCGTGACACCCCCCCACGTGCGTGCACAACCCCCACGTGCGTGGCACCACCCCCCTCACGTGCGTGCACAACCCCCACGTGCGACACCCCCCTCACTCACGTGCGTGGCACCCCCCCACGTGCGTGGCGTAGTTGCGCGGGGGGGGGGGGCAGCGGTCGGCACCTCGCCAGCACTCGAGTGCCACCGTTATCGAGTACTGTACAGGGTGGGCCAGATGTCTTGTGACCCCCCCCCCCCAATTTTCTAAAATTGTTTTTTTTTCAGTAAGGTTTATTTTTTTCGGTAAAGTCACATAACTGTTACGTGACTTTACCGAAAGAACCAAGAATATGAATCCCTGCAGTCAGAAAAGCTTTAAATCGAAATCGTTTGTTACGTTTGACTCTGCTCTGCCCTTTTTACTTAAGATTGTCGGCACAGATATAGTTGTACAATACGGCAGGTACAGGGCGGTCCAGATGTCTGATGATCCCCATTTCCTTCTCTAAAACTTCATGTCTGTGTATCCCATTGGATGTGAATAAAAAAAATTGTGGAAAAAAAGGTTAGAGGCCATTTAATGGTGGGGGGGGGGGGGTCACACAACATCTGGACCATCCTGGACAATGCTCCGTTATCCAAGAGGTTTTTGGGTTAGATCGCGTAAATATATATTGTGTCGTTACAACCCGCTACCACCCGACCACAGCCAATTAGCAAGAGTTTACCACGTAAACAAAACATGCCAGTTTGTTACTAGTAAAGCACACCCGTGTGTTGCAGAGTAAACCCACGATACACTTACAGTTCGTGTGCGAATTCGAGCACGAATTGTAATGAATTGGCACGTTTTGCTTACATGGCAAATCTTACTAATTGGCTGTGGTCGGGTGGTGGCGGGTTTACCAGCACATTTATATTTACTCGATCTAACCCCAAAAAACCTCTATTATGGATACTGATCGCGTAAGCCTACGTGTTAAACCGCATCAACGTTGACATTCCCCTCCTTCAAACCCACTGACCAATGTAGTGAAGTATGGTTCAGTGACGCCCACGATATGTACGGTGTCGGGAGACTCAAATCCAGTGGTGGATTTACAAAAGTGCTGTGAATGTACAATATTTGAGTACATTTGAGTAGTCAATATCCAATTGCGGGCTTGCTTAAGTTCAATTCGACTAATCCACGAATTTTGGATTCCGTGCCCCGAGTTTAAACCCAAACGCGAAACGCAAAAGCACAAACACTTCTCATAGTAAACGTTTATTTGCGAATTATTAAAAATGCAAACATAACTGGCACTTAGTAAATGACTGAGATGTCAAATATAACTGTAGATTCAGTCACGCACACCACGCTTAAAAAGTTAACTTCTCATTTATTACATTCTTTCCATATAGCTTTACTCGCTGTGGTTGCTTTGCATTTGACCCCTTTGCAAAACTAATGTCTGTATTGCATTGGGGACAGTGCAGCGCAATAAGTAAAACGAAAAATAAGAGGCACATTTCTTTTTTATTCTTTAAAAATAATTTAGGATAGAGTGTTCACTACTGAACCAGGCTCTACACAGTTGAATTCCCATCTCAGGTGCACAGTACTATGCACCATGTGGTGCCAATGCCAAAACTGTGAATAGGGCATGTGGCACTTTGCGATGCCAATCGCATGGGTATGTAATCGAATGAAATCACTACCAATTTCTAAATTCACACACAAAAAAACACTCTCAATATAACAATAAGAGTAAGTCCTCTTTATAAAATAAGCATATTAATGGACTCCAAACTGCTTAATTACAGGAAGTAGAATTGTTGACAACTGTTCTCATTTACTTGTTAGTCAAACGAATTGCAGAAGGGGACATGGCACAACAGAGCAATCAGTCACCAACGAGCAACCAACCTTTGCAACTGATGCCAATGTGCGTACAAGTGTTTGGGGGTGTGGACCAGGTGTCTGTGTGTGTTGGAAGGTGTGTGGGCAGCGGTAGTGCAGCGGTTAGCGCTCGGCGCTACGAACCCGATGGCCCGAGTTCAATTCCCGCTAGCGGCCACCACCAGTAACAATATGAACCGGTCCTGGACCTCCTCCCCGAGGTCAACTCAGCCTCAAATGTGTACTTGGTGCAGTGTATAAACATCGCCACTGGGGAGACAAAGGCGGTCGGGCGTGGTGCTGGCCACCCACCGCCTCATGTACCGTGCCGGCCTTCATAGGTGCTCGCTAACAGCACTTGTCCCAACAGCCTGTAATGGGTATACCGGGGATCTCTGTCTATTTTGTGGGTGAGTGTGGAGACGCAGGCGTATGAATATGCACGCATGCATACTGCTGTGCGATCAGATGTGTGTCGGCGCTTGGCTGTGCATGCAGGTGTAGCAGCAAGGTGTGCGAGTGAGGGGCGAACGGCGCCGTCACGTGGAAGTGAGCTGCTGCAGGTGTTGCACGAGGGCGTCGCAGTGCAGCGGCGAGCGGTGCTTGTGCTTCACGGCCTCCACCTCCTGCTGCAGCAGCTCCGGAGTCACGCGGCCGCCCTGCTTCAGCACGTCTGTGGCCCACAAGCATGGCGGTCGTGAGAGGCCCACGGCCCGGGACGGCGATGAGAAAGGCCCAACTCCGGGCCACGTACAGCATCATTATTGAGGGACTGTGTGTGGTTGGCTGTGGTTTGGGACAGTTGTTGCTGTTTTGCTGCCTTGCCCAGGCTTGCATTTATTGTTGAAAAAACGGCAGGAATGTATATACTTTTTGCAATTCATTCCTGAGACCCGTTCATAAGTCGAATGGTCCCTAAGTCGGAACACAATAATGTACTGTATTTAAATTCCACTCGCACACACTCACTCCAAGCATGAGCCCGACTCATTACATCACGCGGAGGATCGCTCAGCTGAACAAAATAGTTCCGCGGTTCAATTTGCAAGCGAGAGTTCGCGTCTCTCTCCCTAATCTCCCCCATTAACACAACTGATGTGCTTGTGTCCGGGGATGGAATTCCTTTCCAGCTCACACCCCGCTTGCTTGCCCTTCGCCACGTATATAACCTTGTTGTGACAGCTCTCTCACTGGTTCAGCAGTTCCACTGCCGGATTATTTTTTCCCACCTGAGGACGTGACTTTACCGAAAGAACCAAAGAGTATGGATTCTTGCAGTCACGAAAGCTTCAAAAATCAAGATTTTGTGTTATAGTAGTAACTTTCTGACCCGCCCCTACTGGACATCTGTGAAAAAGAGCTTCATAAGCTCGTCAGATTCCTCCAGTCTAAATAAAGATTGGTCTCGCGCTACCACAATCCATCCAACTCCTGCACAGGAGCTCCATCTCGGCGGTGGATGATCTTGCAGAGTGTTTACTCCTTTAGCTACCACTGTCGTTAGTCTCGACGACTGGCCATCATCCGTGTCCTGCCTAAGCTCACTTTTCTTTAGTCAATATTACTTCCAACATGTTCTCTAACCCACAGTGTTTCGCCAATGTCAGTGTGCATGGCATGTCAAGAGTTGGAATTCTTGTCGGACATATTTTAAATATTGACTGATGTGCCATTTAAACCTACGAATCTTATTCAATTATGCCCTGAATGTGGCCAACTCATCTGCCGTGAAGCCCTATGTTCATGCATTACAGTGAACGAGTAACATAATTAATAGTTGTATTTTTTCACCTGAAGACGATTGCTTGTGTTGCGATCGAAACGCCGTGATATTTGTATTATTTTTCTATCTACGTGGCTTCACCGAAAGACCCATAGAATAAATATTTAAAAGTTCAGTTTAAAATGAAGGCATCTGCATTTCTGACAGACTTAATTGAGTGATATTGAGGTCAATTTAGATAAAGCAGATTTTTCCACTCCATAGGACAATACCTTAGTGCAATAATGAACAAAGAGTTAATGGTTATATCCACAATTATTGAAAAATATTTTATATTAAATTCAAAGTGCTCAACGTTCCTCTTAACGAGACACTGATGCCACAATGGCCAGTTGCCTGCTGTTGTAAAGCGAAATTCATCTGTTGTGGAGCTCTCTTCTGCGTGGTTGGCATCAATAGTTTTGCTGTGTTTATACTTACTCCCATATTGTGATTGTTGTTGTTTTTCGCCAAAAATTCTGTGCGTAAATCGATAAATGGCAACACCAGCATGAATGAATGTGGCTTTGTTCTTCGGTGTTGAAAGCAGCTCGTAATCTTTAGTGGCATTCCACGTTAAACCGCAGGACAGCCCAAAGCCTAGACTAAATGCATGCTCACCCGCGTATCGCAGTAATTCATGGCGAATGAATGAAGCCCCCTGTGCCAAGGCACAGATGAAAGTTGACAATCAATGGGAGGCTTTGTCGGGCCCCGACAAAAATCAAAACAGCCTGTTGTGTTTATGACTTTTCACTACCTCTTTACAAAAAGTACAACACCAGGGACACAAAATCTTTCGCTATTAAACTTACCATGGGTTTGCACGAGCTCTAAATGCAAGGATATGAACAAGTGTGTTTGGTGGGAAACTATTGGTCGCCAGCAGATAGCAGGACAGAAAATGTGTTTTGTCCAAGTACTCCAGAGGGAGTGGGAGAGTGGGAAAGTGAATAAGTGAGTAAACGTGCAGATGATATGTGGATGGGGTTAGGGAATGAGTGAGTGCATGAGAAAGCTAGTGAGTGAAGCGAGCATTATTGAGCAAGCAAGTGAATGAGTAAGCAAGCGAGCATGTGAGGGGGTGAGCATGAGTGGCAGTGAGCGAGTAAGGACATCAGCGAATGTGTGCGCGTAATTGATTGAGTGAGAGAGTACATGAGAGTGAGTGAACACGTGTGTGAGTGAGCAAGCGAGTGAGAAAACACATGAGAGTGAGTGATTAAGCGGCTGCGCGAGTGAGCACAAGGGAGCGAACAAGCAAGCCAATACGTGAGAGTGAGTGATTAACCCATTCCGATGACGTAAGTTTACCGGAAGAAAAAATAAAATATCTTTATCGATACCGAGGCTCCCACAAGGCCATGCGGGAGGGCGTGGCATATTTTAGGGGCCAGCTATCGTACAGTGCGGTAATGTCGCTATAGTTCTCTGCGATGGGTACAATGTCTTTAAAAAAAACGGCACACCTCTCTAAATAACATTAACGCTTGCGCGTCTCGAGATTCAGAGGTGAACGGGACACCCATCCTGCAACGTGCACAAGTCTCGAAATGGGAAAGGGTTAAGTGCATGAGCAAGGGAGCAAGTGAGCGAGTAAACGAGTGTCTCACCGAGCACGGCGGCCTGGATGCCGGCATCGGGGTCGTCGAGGTGCACGAGGAGTCCACGGTAGAGGAACTCGAGGTGGGCGCGGTAGAGGCCCCGGTCGTAGTCGCCGCCCACGCAACCGAACCACGCCGAGAGGCAGCGCGCGGCTGCAATTCGCACCTCGTCTGAAGCGTCATCCAGGCGCTTCAGCACCTCTAAGTTGAAAACAAAGACGCAAATATATACCCCCCCTCCTGTATAGTCTTGAATAAACTGTTGGGGCAGGTGCTGTTAAGCAAATCCAGGTCGCTGGGCATAGTGTGCAGTGTGCTAACCACCACTATCCACGTAAACATATTTACATGCTCACAAAACCTGGAAGGCAAAGTCAACCGAGGGGAAATGTGCCATATGTCTATTGGGAAGCATTCCACATGTAGTTGTCATTCCTGTATCATGCGGGCAAGCACCCCTTATTAATTTCCAACCCCAACCTGTGGATTACAGGTGTGCACCTACAAAACACTGCGCCACCTGACCCACTTGATAGCAAACACATTTAACGTCCCGCCCGAGCGGGGCTAGTTGGTTGGCGATCGCGCCAACCCATCCTTACTCCTCCGGCCAATCGTGGCCACGCCGACCTGGGTATATTTTGTTGAGGGCGTCAGCGTCGCAGCCCTTCTCGCTCAGCAGCTGCAGCACGATGCGCAGCGCGCGGCAAGCGAGCAGCCGCGACGTCTTGGAGTCCTCATCCAGCATCGCCACCGCCTGGGGCAGCAGCTCGCCACTAACGGCGCTCGCCTGCACGCGCACGGGAGACGAGGGGCACACCTTCGTCGGCACCGTGCATGGAAGTGGGTGCATGGAAGTGGGTGCATGGGCAAGTGGGTGGGCGGGGGAGTGGTTCGGTGAGAGACTGGGTAGGTGGGTGAGTGGGTGAGCGAGTGGAGACATCGGTTGGGATGACCTGGGTCCGGCGAGCCTGCTGGGCTGATATGATGAGGACACAGTGAGCACTGCGCCAACACGGAGTCAATGTCATCTTGTCATCATCGATCATTCTCAACATCATCTTTCATCGCTTCATCCACCATCATCATTCATCAATAGTAGTAATAGCGGCAGCATTAGCTTCATTAGCAGCTGCTCCCTGCTCTGCCACCCACTCGCTTGTCCTGCCGCCCACTCGGCCTGCCCTGCCACCCACTCGGCCTGCCCTGCCACCCACTCGGCTTGCCCTGCCACCCACTCGCCTGCTCTGCCACCCACTCACCTGCTCTGGGGTGACCATGCCTCCATGCAGCAGGGCCCACAGGCAAGACACGGCCGTGGTGCGGATGGCCGCGGCCGTGCGGCCTGCGTGCCACACCAGGTTTGGGACTATCATCTCCCTGACGAGCTCCTGCAGGAACCCAGCGAACTGCCTGCAGCCACGAAGGAACTTGCATTAACAAATGGCATTAAACACGCTTTCCAGCGAAGGGGCATGGCAGCTGCAATTGGAGGCTTCGTCGTGAGTGATTTATAGTACCACAACAAAAAACACACAATGATTGACTCATTCATGAAAATTACGTTTTCATATTCACGATATATGCATCAAATCACGCATGAAAAGAACATATGATTTTCAATTGGTACATGCTGTGAAGCTTGGAGTCAGAGGTGCTCCGTTCTCTACAACAGAAAAATGACAAAATCTTGTATCAAATCGTGATAATTCATCCAACTGAGGGGAGGGTGAATTGTTACATACCTGCCTGCTACCCTACATGTCAACTTTACTGGCTTCACCCTTTTTTAAAACACTGCTTGATGAGGCTGGATCATACAGGTGCCAATTCAACAGCAGTTATTAAACCCTCTGCATATAAGACTGTGTGCATAAGGACTCTCATGTAAACTCACCCCTGTGAGTTCACAGTCTCCTGTGCATTCAGCAGCAGTTTCGAGAGGACAGCAAACACCTTCAGTCTCAGCTCTGGCTCCTTGCTGGGCTGCAGGAGGTCACGGAATATCGGCATTACCTCTGGCAGGAATTCACCGACCATAGGACCTGTTCAAAAAGACAGATGGCAAGTGGTAAAACTATTGGCAGGTCTTTGGGCTCACACACCCTCCATTCTGTTTGATCTGAACATTTCTTCATAATTTGATCGTGTGGCCCCCACTCCAAGTTGTCAATCCTCTTGTTCTCTTTCCAAATAACATCAAGAGGGTTATTTGGCTGACATGGCATGGCGAGCTCCTCATCCAGCAGGCGGATCGACAAAAGGTCTGTAGTCCACAATCATCACTATCATTTTCATTTCCATCATCATCATCAGTCGTTTTCATCTTACCAGCTTGGAAGAGCAAGGTGTCAAAGATGAGCCGCTCCACAGCATGGCTCGTCCACTGCTGGCTCGAGCCACCGAGCCACGCGAGCAGCGGCCGCATGTGCTCACGTAGGAGCGCGGCAGGGCCCTCGAAGCCTGCAGCGGTCGTGAGGCCACGCGTCGCTTCCTGCACCTGCACCGGGCAAGGAGGACCCGCCTCACCTGTGAACCACCACTCCCCCACCCCCCCCAACCTCTCGACGTCCATTCACTCCTTTGTTCACTCGTCCGTTCATCCCACTCCCTTATCTGGGGCGCCACGGTGGCGAGATGTTAACTACCTTGCCTGATGTACAGGAGGTCATGGGTTCGATGCCGATCCTGACGCCTGCATATTTGTGGAGTTTGCATGTCTCTCTCCCTGTGGTTGTGTGTATTTTTCTCCAGGTCCTGCAGTTTTTCCCTCCGCATTTAGAAACATGCATTTAGAGTATTTCGCTGTTATAAATTTACATGTTATAAGCCACTTCGTTGCGCTATCATTTGTGGCCAGGACGCTTCTGAAAAATAGCTATAGAGCTCAGTGGGCCTTACCTGGTAAAATAAAAATAGTTAAGTTTAAATACTTTTGGTTTTAGTTCTATTTTAGGGAAGACGTTACCAAAAACATAAATGGCTGTTAGATTATGGACGCATACCTAGAGCGGAGTGGAGTGAATTTGATTTCCACCCATGGCTGACATCAGTGGTGAATGATATCTCAACTCGTCCTGGGTGCCCAACTACACCAACCCGCAATAACAAGCATAGTGACATTTTGTCAAATAACCCCAATAGCCCCCATGACCCGGATGACATGGGGGGGGGGCTCTTATCCAGCAGTGTATTTTTAACCAAGGGTTGTATACGAGAGGACACACCTGTGCTTGGAGGCTGGACTCCCCGCACAGAGCGGAACTGCTGAGCAGTAGCTGCAGAAGCTGGAAGGTGACGTTGCGACACTGCTCCCCGCATGTGGACACCAGCGCCTGTACACACGCCACCAGCTCCTGGTGGTACACGACCTGTTGGTGCAGTCAAGACGAAGACACAGATCCCTTGTGTAGCCTTGACAGACTGGACTCGGTCCCACCCGTTCAAAAAACCAGCGTGGTAAAGTACAGTCAAACAACTCCCACGACCGACATGGTGGCGGGAGGCCTTCATCCAGCAGAGAGCTATAAATCATCACACTTGTAAGTGTAATAATATAATTATTACGCGTGACTAAAACCCAGCTGACGGCATGCGTCAGGGGGGGGGGGGGGGTGGGGGTGGGGAGGGGGGGGGCTCACCTTTTCGGATGCCTGCGCCACGTCAGGGTGGGCTAGGGCGTCTGCGATGGAGGCCACGTGTGGTGCCAGCAGCTCCGCAGAGGAGCCACGTATGAACGCGGAGATCGGCGCGAGGTGGCTTGGCGAGGGCGAGCGGTGCAGCGCCGGTAGGGCGAGCTTGCAGAACACCTCCGGGTTCACGAAAGCGCCCAGCAGCTCCGCCGAACGCACGGCCTGCATGCCCGCACCCAGCTCCCTTGCTTTATACGCTGAGTGTTTTTAAATCTGTACGAAGGGTTTTCATTTATATAATAATTGTTATAAATAGGATTTATCCCTACGTGTGATTATGGATATGCATTTTTTTTACAGTGGTGTGAGATGCAATTAGCATGCATTATGCTATAAAAAATTAAATTCTTATTCTGCTGATGTAGTTTTCCTTTATTGGACTGATTAATGTCTGTAAATAATTATTAATACAGTATTCCCTCGTTTCACGAACTTGCTATCCGCGATTTTGGCTCTCTGTGATTTGCATCTGGAACTCTACACGACTGCATCGAGAGAGAAAGTCATGAGACAAATGTGATGCGAGAGAATGTGATGCGAGAAAGCGATGGGATAAAGTGATGACATAAAGTGATGAGAGAGAATGTACTGACAAAAAGCAATGAGGTAAAGAGATGAGAAAAAGCTATGAGAGAGAAAGCTTAATTTTGTATTTAAGGTAATTCATTAGCTCCGGAACGTATCCCTCGCAAATAACGAGGGAATACTATATTATTTCAATATAAACGGTATGCAGGTTGAACTTCTTTCGTACCGTACGTAGACATCGGTGCTAATCGGAGGTGCGGCGGAAGGCCAACAAACTACATACGAAAAGCAGTTGTAAAGATATGAGCTTTAAATCTAGATGATTTAAAAAGTGCCCAGCTCCAGTGGCTTCCTAATATCGAAAGAAAGAGCGTTCCAGATGGCCGCAGATGCGCATCTTGAAAGCACGTAACGCGGCGACCATCTTTTTGCCACGTCTCCGCCTTACGTTATGCACTACTTGTGGCTCGTCGTCGGCGCAGGTTCGGTGCAGCGTGGCGACCAGCAGCTCGGCGTGCTGCGTCGCGTGATCCTCGGCGTGCACCGTCAGCCACACGAGGAGCTGCGACGCCTTGGCACGCGTGCCCACCACCCAGTCGCCGGCGTCACGTGCCACCGCCGGCAGCACCCGCGACAGGTTTCGCTGCACCAGCTCTCGGCAGCCCAGGCAAGGCCGCGCCACTTCAGAATCAGAATCGGGAACGTTCATTTATCCTGGAGGAATCCGATGAGCTAATAAAGCTCTTTTTTTTTTTTTTTTACAGATATTCAGTAGGGGCAGGTAACAACGTTACAACGACAAACTATGCAACAAAAAAAACACACGATAGTAGTGCAAAGGACAGGGAAAAGAAAAACAAATCACCCAAAAACATACAAATAAAACTAAACCATCGCCATCCTACCAGGCAAAGCCCACTGAGGTATTAACTTATTATTCAGAAGCAACCTGGCCACAAATGACAGCTCGACCAAAAGACACGTTTGGTTGAGCGGAGTGAGGATATGAAACAAAATGAACGAACTGCCCATTCTGTTCGTCTCTCTCTGCTGCTAGTCAACATACATTCGATGGGGCGCAGTGGGTTACTTCTTTTTCGGGGGAAACGATTGGTGGATTACAAACCCCGCACCAGTGAATAGCACGGTTGGATATGTACGGTGCGAAAAAAGCTCAACATACATACTCGTGACAGCCTCAAGCCCACCCAGACTATGAGGTGACCAGGAGAGAGAATACAGTCAGTCAGTGTATGACTTTTTATGTATTGACAATTGAGTGTTCTCCTTTTGCAGGTTTTTTTCCCCCAAGGACACAAGTGTATCACAATATGCAATAAACTCCTTAAAAGTCTTCATATGAACTCAGGCTTTGTTTCCCAGGCTGTCCACCATGAGGCTGATGCATTGTTTAAACTTAGTCGGGAGCATCAGAGCACCCAAGTCATGCCACTGGAGTGACAATAAATTTGAATGCACATACAGGTGTCACAGTGACATGACTAGAGTGCTATAATCTAATCTTAAGGAAGCCTAACAAATGTTAATGAAGCTTTAAACTCGTGAACATACAGTATAGGCATGTCCCTGGAATTTCCTTCCCCCGTCATGCGTGCTGTCAACTCCCTGTCCCTGTTCAAGTCCAGGCTTAAATCCTCTATCTCCCGCTGCCTATGACTGACTGCATCTTTCTCTAAATAATTCCGTCCTTCTCCCATACCTCCGATTAGCACTGTACAGTGGGAAAGAGGTTCAAAATATGAACATATACATGTAACTGATGTATTGTAAGGTATGAGGTATTCATTTTATTTATTTGTGTAATATTTTCAAGGGCGATACAATTATCAGACCCTAACAGATGCTGAGAATAATTTGCCACTGCTATCAACAACTGGGTTGAGCGACTACCGGTATCCTTAAACCCAAAATCTCCGCCATTTCTCTTGGAACGGCACAAGCCATGAATTCTGCTTAGCACTTAAGGCGTGTTGGATCACAACTCCTGTCAAAGACTGTGAGGAGCTCTAACCTCCTGCTGGGTAGAGGGATGATGGAGGTAGCTCAAAATCCATCTTGTCTTTGAGGTCCTCCTCATTCTCGTGCTCCCATTGCTGCCCGACTCTCTTCCAGTATTCGGTCGCAGAGTTTCTGTAAATATAACCGGAAGCAAACATGCAGGCGTGCCCAGCACACACGCGTATACACAAAGATCATGCAGACTGTTGTGGCAAAAGCTATTAGCAGGCCCCTACGAAAGCCGGCACCGGCAGTGGCCAAAACGACATCATTTGTCCCCCTAGTCTTGATGTGTACATGCTGCAACACGTACTCATTTAAGGCCGAGTTATCCTAGGGGAGGCCTAGTTCTGATATCAGGTCGCCGGGTTTGTGGCGCAGCGTGCAATCCACTGCTCCTGCTGCTACTCATGATGGTGATAATGACAATGCTGCTGATGATGATAATAATGTTGATTAGCACAGTTCACATGAAATAATTCCAACATGTCCAACTGGTAAATCGAAGTTTTCCAATGGTTGTATTTCTGCAAGCCAAACGCGGAACTGAACAGGAAAATCGAGAATTCGAATGAGCAGCACTAACCGTACATCAGGCATCTCATCACTCAGGCTGCTCAGCAGCAGCGGGATGAGCTTGTGGAAGAATGAGTAGCGGTCAGGCAGCTCCAGCAACCAGGTCCCCACCACGTCCGTCACCGCCTGGCGTACCTGTATGATTTGTCACAAGTATGTGTGGCTAATGCAGACTTGATGCCCATCTATTTGGTGTTTGAACATCTTAACACCTGTTTAATTGGCAGAAAGGGTAAAACTTATTCTTATTTTTCTTCCTCTTGGATACTGGCAAAAGGTCCCATAGACAAAACTAAACACAACAAGCAGTTCTAAAGAAATGAGTTTTCAACCTAGATTTAAAAGTGCATAGCTTCAGTGGATTCCTAATATTGGAAGGAAGAGCATTCCAGACGGCCGCAGAAGCACATCTGAAAGCGCGTGATGCGGTGACCGTCTTTGTTCGATGGTTAGCCAAAAGCCGCTTCGAGGATCACCAGAATTAACGTAATGGTTTATGCTCCTTGATGAGATCAGAAAGCTATTGTAACTAAGTTGTGGCAAGCACTTTGTGTGCAATGAGTGCGACCTTATAATGTGTTCGTTCGGCAACCTATGACTGCAACACCATCCCCCAAAACCTTGAGTCACAATCCTCTGACTTCACATCATTATCTGTTCTGAAGAACTGCCACTGCCCAGAACAATTCGGCTGCTTTAAATTCCAGCCAATGTGTCCCCATCCCCAAACGATAAAGCGGCTGTGATTAAATGCGCTTGTGTTTTCGCGCCAGTCGTGGAAATTCCACAATCCAATAGCAGGATTAAATATTGGTATATCCACACGGAAACCACCGTGTTATCTTGCCACACAGGCCACCAAGCTCAACACGTGTCCCGGTTGAGCCTCCCTAGAAACGGGTGGTAGCCGTACGCCTACCGTGGAGGCGTCGTCAAAGAGGCGCTGCGCGAGGTGGGGCAATGCGTCGTTCACGGACTTGTTACAGCCGTAGCGCACAACGGCGCCCGTCGTGAGCACGGCGGCAACGCGCACACGCGAGTGCTGGTGCGTCAGCGTCTGCATCAGCGGCTTGATCAGCTGCTCCGAGTACATGTGGAAGTGCTCTGCGTCGGGGAAGGCGGCAGCGAGGGAGGTTGGAGGAGGAGAGTGAGGAGGAGGCACAGGCGTAGCAACTCAAGTGGTGAACATGACCAGTTTATATTGATGCCGTTTATTAAGGTAAGGCTAGATTAGGGCCTGAATGTAAGTGAGTTCATTGTTGAGCCAGTTAGTATGTACTGCATAGATAGGGTTGACAGTTCGACTCCCACAACAGTTAAATGTCTGTAGTTCAGTGATGTGCTTTGCAAAAATTCTCCAAGCCACTGTATTCGCATCACGCCTCCAGACACAAATGTACATACAGCCCTTTTGCCAACCCACAGCGAGAGATGGAGGTTGTGGTTAATGCAGGCTTGATTCCTTGCAAAAAGGTTTCTATATGGTGTTTGGATATCTTAACACCTGTTTTATTGCCAGAAAGGGTAAAACCAATTCTTATTTTTGCATACTTTAATACTGACAAAAAGGTCCCATTTTGTATTTTTCACCAGTTGGTAGGTGCTGGTTGGTGAAGTTTGGCGGTTTCGACAGTACAATGTATTTTTCTGTACTGCTCTCTGCTGCCCATAACGCAGCTCTGCAGCATTTCACTTTTATTAACTGTATTGTGGTAACCGATTCTAACACTATCCAGGCTGAAACTTGCTTAGCTGTCGAGATCTGACGAGATCGTGCGCATTCTGGGTGATTTGGTCAGAGGCCAAACTAAGAACCCTAAATTCCCTGTTACTATATGTCAGTGTCTCAGTCCCTCTCACCGTGTCCGTCTCCCTGTGTGTCTCCTTGTGTGTCTCTATAGACACAACGAAAAGCCACATCGTGTGGCCACGTGGAATGTTCGAACGCTCACTTGCGGAGGAGAGGCTGCCACTCCTCTGTCGGTAGCTGGACCGGTACCGCCTGGATTCAGGAGGTCCGGTGGACCGGTTCTGGCTCCTGCCACCATGAGGGGTGGACAGTCCTCTACTTGGGGCAGCAGACTGCCAAACAACAGGGTGTGGCTCTTCTTTTGAACAAAAGAATGAAGGGGGCGTGGGAGCGTGGCGGTGAGAGTGTGGGAAGCTGTAAGCCCCAGGTTACTTTGGGCTCGCCTTCCCATCAACCGGAGGCGAGGAGTGGTGGTCGTGGTTACTTATGCCCCCACCGAAGACGAACATCCGTCATGGGATGCAGGCAAAGCCGATGAGTCAGATGCCTTCTATGACCTCCTGTCACAGGTGCTGGCTAAAATGGCCCCTCGGGATAGAGTCATCTTGTTGGGTGACTTCAATGCCCGAGTTGGTCATGATGCTGGCACCTGGTCTGGAGTGATTGGAGGGCATGGGCCAGATCAGCTCAATAACAACGGTAGGAGGCTGCTAGATTTTTGTGCAGTCCATGGGCTTGTAATTACCAACACGCTGTTCCAGCATCGGCGCATCCACACAACATCATGGATGCATGCCGGGTCCAAGCAAGAACATCTGCTGGACTACATAGTGGATGCGAGCCCATGTCCTTGACACCAGGACCTACCGTGGAGCTGATCTGCCCTCTGACCATCGACTAGTCATCTGTAAGATGCGCCTGCCATTCTTCCACTCCGGTGGTGGGTGTACAACCAGGACCCCATTCCAACCTAAAGTGGCCTGGTCTCAGTTATCTGATGAAAGTTGCAAGCGAGAATTTAATCATCGCTTGCTGCTGGAGTTGGCATCGTCCCCCACTCCTCCTGATGTCGAGGGTAAATGGGCGAGGTTTAGGACTGTGACTTATGCAGCTGCAATGGCTGCTTTGGATACGCAGTCCAGACCTCCTCAGAGACCCTGGCTGACAGAGGAGGTGTTCAGGATAGTTGAGAAAAAGCGACAGGCCCACTGTCATCGGCTACAGAATCCCACGTCAGAGAATGAGGAGGCTTACCGCAGCCTTCACTCGGAGGTTCGGAGAGCCGTGAGGCGCTGCAAGGATGGGTGGTGGTCGCGGGTTGCTGAGGAGATGCAGTCTGCCTCAGTGGCCCGCGATCACAAATCTCTATTTGACTCCATCAAAAAAGTAACCTGCAGCACCACACCTATTACCATCATTAGGGGAAAAAACAGTGATCCAATCTGACCCCCAGGAACAGGTTTGCAGATTTGCTGAGCATTTCTGTGAGGTCCTGGGGGAAGGGAAATCCCTCAGCCAGGAAAACATCGTGGCACAAATTGGGGATGACCCTTGCTGAGGCTGCGGTGCCTCAAATATTGGAAGAAGTCACCCCCTGTGAGTGGCTGGCTGAGGTGCCATCTGTTGAGGAAGTACTGAGGGCGATCCGGAGTCTGAGACCAGGAAAGGCACCGGGCAGAGATGATCTCCCAAGCGAAATGCCGAGGGAGGGTGGCGTTTTTGCACAGACTGCCCTATATGACATCATAACAACAGTCTGGACGACTGGATGGGTTCCGCAGGATTGGAAGGATGCCCTGGTGGTCCCCGTCTTTAAGAAGGGGGACCGCACAGACTGTAACAACTACAGGGGCATCTCACTCCTCAGTGTGCCGGGAAAGGTCCTGACAAGGATTATTCAACATCGCCTTGCCTGGCACGCTGAGGAGAGGCTTGCGGAGCCCCAATGCGGTTTCAGGAAAGGGCGGTCCTGGACAGATGCCATATTTTCTGTCCGTCTGCTACAGCAGAGGTGTAGGGAATTCCAACAAGACCTACATCTCTGCTTTATTGACCTGGTCAAGGCCTATGATACCATCAGTAGGCCTGGGCTCTGGGTTGTTCTTCGTGCTTTTGGAGTCCTTGACCCTCTGCTCACGATCATTAAGGACCTTCATGATCGTGAGCGGGCCCGGGTAAAACTACGTGGCCGGGAGTCAGAGCCATTCCCTGTACACCTTGGGGTGCGACAGGTATGTCCTCTGGCTCCCACATTATTTAACATCTATTTTGACCACGTAGTTCGTGAAGCCTTCAATAGCTGTACCGGGGGAATCTCCATTTGGTACAGATATAATGGGAGGCTGATCCATGCCCGGGTGCGGTCAAGGGATGGCTCCCTATTGCTCAACCACGTTACGTATGCCGATGATTTGGTAATAGCTGCTCATTCCGAGGAGGAGTTGGAGACGCTGCTGCTGAGACTGGAGTGTGCCAATAAGAGATGGGGCCTTACCATCAGCCCCACCAAAACTAAGCACCTGCCTGGGTATTTTGTACCATCGGACACTCCACCCCCACAACTCCAAATCGGTGATGGGGCAGTTGTGGAGAGAGTGGAGAGTTTCCCAAACCTGGGCAGTGTGCTTATGACCGGCTCCAGTTTAACAGCAGAGATCTCACTCCGAATCAGTCGAGCTTCAATATATTTTCATCGGTTGCGTAACGCTGTGTGGAAGCTACCTGGTCTGTCGCTCCGCACTAAGCTTCAGGTCTTCTCGGCCACGGTCATTCCCTCCCTTCTCTACGCTTGTGAAACGTGGACCCCCCTCATAGAACATCTTCGCCGGTTAGAAACATTTAGGCTAGCCTGCCTACGATCCATCCTGGGTTTAACCAGGCTGGATTGTGTGAGGAGCTCACAAATGCTTGAAAGATCTGGGCAAGGTCCCATCGGTGAGCTCCTCCGGCAGGCAAGGCTGCGTTGGCTGGGTCATGTAGCCCGCATGCCCAGCCACCGCATGCCGAAACAGCTTTTGTTCGGCCGGATCGAGGGGGCTAAACGGGCGCGGCACGGGCTAGAGAAGAGATGGAGTGATGTGGTACAGGAGGACGTGGAGCTGAGTGGACTTGCCGATGACTGGTACCAGCGGTGTCAAGATCGGCCTCTGTGGAGGAGGCTCGTGAAGGACGCTACTGGGCAGTTGGAGGCAGTCGCCCTCCAACAATAACGGAGGGCGGAGGAGCGACGCTCACAACAACGAGCGGAGCGCCGGGTGGCTAAAGCACAGCAGGTTGGCACAGTAGGGGGCACAGGTGGTGCATCAGCCAGCCATCTCAGTCATCTTAGTCAGTCAACCCGCGGCACTTGGGTCTGCCCCGTGACCTGCCAGCGGGCGTTCCACACTTCACGTGGCCTCAAGGTGCACATGGCCTGGCACAAGCGTCGTGGTGACGTCACCGCCACCTAGTGGCGAAAGGCGGTTGTTGTTGTCTCCATAGGCATGCCTCTCTCTCTCGCCGTCTGTCATTCTCGACCGCGTCAATGTTTCTGGCGTCGCCTCTTTCGCCACACTCACACCTGACCCACGCCCCTACGATCCAAGTGTCGATACCACACCGAGTACAATGCACTGACAATCAATCCACCGCTCTCCACTCGTCACCTACCCAGGCCCGTGTCCCGTGGCGGCGCTAGACGGCAGGGACACGAAGCCCCAAGCGACTAAAGGAGTCCCGAATTCATATAATCCTGACGAGCAATACAATTAAAATTCTCAAAAGCGCCTATCAACTTAAAAAAAAACTCCCATATTTAACGCGTCCGCAGCTCTCCTCTCACACCCCTGTATCTAGCCTACATCTCTCACTTTCCACGACATTTGTCTCACCGTAGCATGGTCGGCCTCGTACGGTGCGAAAGAAGTTCAACAAACATTGATCCGCATCTCATTTAAATGTACGACATCTATATCTTGTGTCCACGTTTCTCTCATCACCACACCCCCCTCATCACCCCTATATCTTGCCTATATCTCTTCTGTCATCTCACGAGGGACTTTATAGAAAAGGAGGAGGTAGCTGGAGGGGGGGGGAGGAGGTAGCTGGCGGGGGGGGGGGCAAAGGCCCGTCTACCATCGCTCCATACCGGGCAGGGTCGCAGCGAGCTGGGAGGCGAAGCGGCAGCTTTCCTTCTTCACTTCGGGGAAAGGGTCCACGATGCAGCTCCTCAGCGCCCGCACCAACTCCTCCCCGTGCGGCGTCACCGCCGCTGGATCGCAGCGGCTCACGGCGAGCGACAGCAGCCGCACCAGGGCCAGGCGCAGCTCCTCGGAGGGCTCCCCGCCACCACCACCGCCGCCACCGCCACCACCACCGCCGCCGCCAGCCAACCGCCCAACCACCGCCGCGACCACGTAAGGCAGCGCTTCCTCGGGCCGCGAAGTGGCGCCCAAGCATCCGGCGAGGAGGCGCGCCGCCAACTCGCGACAGGACTCGGCCTGGTCCCGCACGAGGCAGCGGAGCGCGGGGCGCAGGAGCGAGGCGTCCAGCGCCGCCCGCACGGCGCCGCCCGACAGCGGCCGCTCGCGTTCCAGGGTCTCGCGCACTAGGGCCTCGAGTGCGCGCCGTCTCGCCGGGCGGCTGTCGTCGCCGAGCGCGTTAAGGTGGCGAGCGAGGCTCCGCGAGAGGCTGGCGGCCACCGCCTCGTCGTCCTCCTCCGCCGCTTCATCGTTGTTGTTGTTGTTGTTGTGTTTGCTCTTGTTGTTGTTGCTGATGTTGTTGACGTCCTCATGGCTTTGGGGTTCCACGGGCGCCGCCATTGCTCGAGTGTGGCTGGGTGGGGGGGGTTGGTGGGGGGGGGCGTTGCCGTGGCGACTGAGGCACCAGGCCACGTGACCGTAACGTTAGCGCGCGCGCGATGAATGAGACGCGGGCGGGAGAAAAAAGCGCCCCCCCCCTCCCTCATTTTGCGACACCCAGAGTCTGTCGCCCAATCGCGGGGCGCCAGTGCGGTCACGTGGATGGTAGGCAGCCAACGGGGCGAGTTGTGTGCGGGGGGGGGCGTGGTAGTCAGATGGTGAGTTTATAATCCCCACCACACTCCCACTAAGTGGCGGTGACGTCACCACGACGCTTGTGCCAGGCCATGTGCACCTTGAGGCCACGTGAAGTGTCGAACGCCCGCTGGCAGGAGGTCACGTGACAGACCCAGCAGGTGCCACGGGTCGACTGACTGAGACGACTGAGACGACTGGCTGCTGCACCACCTGTGCTCCCCCTCCCTACTGTGCCAGCCCCCCCCCACACCAGCCCCCTCATCACCACCCCCACTGCATGGAGCGGTGTTGCCATGGAGACTGGACGCGCGTCGCCGCACTCACCGGGGTTGTAAAGAGGCTACCGGAAAGTAAGGCGCACCCCCACCACCAACCCCCCTCCCTCCCCACTGAAGTTAGGGGCCGTCCATAAATGACGTCATGCGATTTTGTACGATTTTTGACCCCCCCCCCCCCCCCTTGTCACACAGCGTCACAAAAAGTCAGATCCCCCTCAAATGACGTCACAAAGCTCTGCCCCGCCCCCCCCCCAAAACATGCTTCAAGTCGCTTTAAACTATTGTCATTGTAGTGCGTATTTAATGTGGCGCTGCACTGTGATGTTGTAGGAGAAAACTTGTATTAAGTCTTTTTAATTAAGTAGAACGTGTTGTCTATGTTTAATTAAAGTTGCGCATTTTGATGTGACATCACATTTCTCAACCCCCCCCCCCCTCGTCACACGTCACAAATGTCTGACCCCCCCCCCCCTCTAGGTGCGTGACGTCATTTATGGACGGCCCCTTATATATATAAAAAGTGGTAATACGCAAATATATCGGATTATAAGACGTGCACCCCTCCCTGCACCCAACTTTTGCGTTAAAGTACTGGAGGTAAAGTGCGTCTTGTAATCGGGAGAATACGGCACGTGTCTTTAAACTCTCGAGCTTGTACACAGGGTGGTACAGGTGTCGTGACCGCCCCCCCCCCCCCATATAATTCTCTAAAACTTAATATATTTCTAAAAAATGTATTTAAAGCAGAAATTAATATGCAAAGGAAAAATTGTTTAGGGGTCAATTGATATGGGGGGGGGGGGGGGGGTCACAATACATCTGGGACATCATTGTTATCGTCCACATGGTCGATCGACTGCAGGATGAAAAGCCGAGCCGTGTCGTCGCCATACCTCGTGGTACGGCAATGCCAAAATGCATCTCGCTCCCATTACCGTGATGGTTTCCTCTCGGGGTGATCTTCGCTTTGGGCTTATGCACTTTTCAATCAAAAGCTAATTTCTTGAGAACTCTTCTTTGCGTTTTGACTTTGTCCTTCACCTTTGATTGGCACGGTTGGCTACATACGGTGCGAAATAAGTTCAACATACGTACATTTAACACACATCACAATACAGTACTCTCCTGCCAGATAAATGCGCTGACTACGGGTATCCCCCTCCCCAGCTGACCAAGAGTCAATGTCTCAAGCTTAGTTCGTGTCATTTCGTTCTTCCTCTTTCCGTTTGAATTCCAGCATTTTGTTCGCGATCTGGTCCTGCGGTAGCGCGCACGTTGCCTGTTCATAATCAGAATCTTTATTTAGACTGGAGGAGTAATACGAGCTATGAAGCTTTTTTTTCCACAGATGGCCAGCATGGGCGGGTCAGGAAGTTGCAACAGCAAACAGGACCAAAAAAAACCACGATAGGCGTGCAACATAGAGAAAAAAAGGTAAGCAAGTCGCTATAAAGCTATTTAAATAGATTGTCCGGGATTATCGGTTCGATGGCAGCAGGCGGCCCTGGTTATTACTGCGAGTTTTCACCATAAAATTGTACGCGTCGGCTGCTTGGAAGTGAGCGTTCATGATCGCCCGACTAGAATTCTAAACGACTCGGCCACCGCGTGCCACCGTCACGGTCCAAACGCTTAACATTTTTACCGCAAATTACGTGATGAGCTTAGTCCAGTACACAGCAACTGCGGACTATGTGAAAGTCTTCACAATAGCTTCCTATGGCACAAAATGTTAAATTATGCATCTCCCCATGCTTCGTTGCGCACTTATGTTATGGCCGGTCATGTTTTTTCATCCGTCATGCATAGCTAGTGTGCATAGATTCAAGTTTTCCTGCAGCATACTGGTGTTTCTTTTATCGAATGTAATTTCCATATCAAGATTTCTTAAGAGGGGGTTTTCTACCATTTTACAAGCATTGCATCAGATACACAACCTGTCAAAAACTGGACCACCATACCTGGTCTATGAAAAGGCATTCGCGTCAATGAAGACCAACGCGACAATATAAAACCATAGCTTAATATAAATCAATTTCATTCTTGCGTACGGGAGCTAGATGCTAATGTCGAGGTCCGATCGCCACGAGTGGGCTTGAGGAAGAGTTCGCAAAGATGTAAAGGCCACAACATGCATGCAACATTACACATGATTTTACATTAAACTACTCTGTAGTTGACATCACTATGGGAAGTGAACACGGGTTTTCCTACTCTTTGGTTCTTTCGGTAACGTCATGTAGGTATAAAATAAAATAAATCACGTTTTGGGCACAACACAAGCGTCCATCATCAGGTGGGAAGCCATGGTCTGCTGCTGAGGCAGACTTGCGCCCGAAACTTAGCGATTTATTTTATTCCTACGTGACTTTACCGAAAGAACCAAAGAGTATGGATTCCTGCAGTCACGAAAGCTTCAAATCAAGACTGGTTTTCCTATCAAGGGACTCGCGCCACCATGGAAATGGGGAACGTCAATCGCTCAAAAAAGGACTAAGATAAACAGCTACACTTAGCACTTTTACGAAAAAAACTTGGACAATACACTGTTCAATGGTTTATTTCACAACTAAAAAGTACAGTGCATACATATATACATTCGGCACCCTGTAAAAACAAAAGTATTGCAGATAGCGAAGTTTTTTTGAAAGCAGAATTTGACTTTTACCTGGTCTTGACGAAACTTCATAACTTAACCGGAGACAAATAAGACAAAACCAATACAATTTAAACAAAAATAATAAAAACATGTGACTCCCATCCCTTGTCACCCACTTACAAAATATCACCGACATCTATAATTATACAAAGTTAGAATCTATGTACATTCCTTAAGTTACAATTGGTGCAATAACCAGAAACTGTGCAATGAAGACTGGGACATCAAGCTCAAGTGCCCCTCAATTCTTCAAGAACACCCCCCCCCTCCAACCACCACAGCAGACCTGGACTCTGGACCCAACACCTCTGCACCACCTCAGCCCAGAGCGAGCCCCAGGCAACCACCTCAAGCAATGAGGCAACTTTAGTGGATCCGCGGCAGGGCAGCTGGGCAGGCGACAGCCAAGACGACGTGTAGGAGGGAAACATTTCGGCACCGGCAGCAACTACGAAAGTTCTTAGGAGAAAGTCCACAGGGGTTGATGAAGCAGCTTGGTATTTTTGGGTTTGGTCGATGGCTTTGCATCTCATTACATTTGCTGCAGGTGCTAGGCAGAGGCTGCAGGCCCAACAAACCCTGCTTCGGACAAGCTCACAACGCACAGACAGGTCAATAGCAGTGTTTACAAGCAGCATTAAATAAGCGGGTAGAGCTGTACTTGATTTACTCATGAACTGCATTCTGGTTTCAAAAACACACCCACACACCAAATGCCTTTACGGTAAGTCGACTCCAATTTACTAATGCTTGTTTTTGGCACAGCGAAGAGGCAAGTATCTTGTCAAGAGATTCTGCCACCTTGCATTTGATTTAAATGGCTTTTGGGTATAGCCAATTACTAATTTTATCAAATGCTATGTTAAAGTATTTGTAGATGATTTCATCATTGACCAGGAAGTAATTTTTCAATCACAACCATCAATTGCTCGGCCCTTGCACAGCAATAGCAAGCCGACAATCCAGCCAGCACGCCAGCCACGGAAGGCTGACTGACGCAGTGCAGAGCGGGGGGGGGGGGGATCCCCAAGACCGATGCGTTTTTCTAACATCAGCCTTTTCGTAATGCTCCCCTTGCTCGCAAACATTTGGAGGGTGGCATGATGGCATGCCACGGGGGGACAGGGGCGAAGTTAGGACAGCGTGCAGCTCGACGCTTGTCACGTGCTCTGCAAGACAGACATGCTCTGCTTGCAGTCGACCTTGCTCAGATCGTTGGCCAGGTAGCTCACTTCTAGGGAATCTAAGAAAGCGCGACAATCCTCTTCGCTATCGAATGCCAGCTCTGACTGCACAAACTGCACGGGGACTGTGGGGCGGAAACTATGGTGGGAAGAGAAACCAGGGAGAAAAGGCACAAAAACATGTTAGAAAACACAACAATTACAACTTCAAGCAACAAAAAAATGCTGAACCCTTCTACTGCATTTACACTCGACATCAGAAGACATTTACACCACGCAACACTCTTACCTTATTAAATTGTTCGCATCAACAAGAATGTGAGTGCAAAAAAAGTAAGGTGTGTGTATGTGAGTGTGCGAATACTCACCTGGTGCAACAGCAACTTACCTGTGCAAAACCATTGCTACTAGAGGAAAAGTGCGTTATATTTAAAGCTGACAAAGAAGTCGAAATGGAGAAATGAAAGATGCGAGGGCTGTTTGAAACTGGCATGCCAATGATATTGGGGAAAGTATTTGTGAAACGTTATATTAATTAAGAGAAAAAAATCAGATTGCCTGAAACTGTAGACACCTACCAGTTTCAAAACACAAAGTGATAGAGGTGATGCGAGAGAAAAGAGAAACTAAATAGAGACGAAAACAGCAGCAGGGCAATACTACTTGACGACAGGAAACATGAAGGCAGCGAAAGACATACGTTTTTATAATGGACTTGAGGGCCGCCTTGCGCTCCCTCTCCAGAAAGAGGTCGATGAGGTAGCTGGACATTAGCGGGGCAGTCCTGTACAGTCTGAAAAACCTGTGGTAGTTGTTCAGGGCCCAGGCGGCACGCAGAGATAGCGCATGCTCCACGCACGAATCGTCCTTCAGCTCTTTAGGCAGCTGCGCCAGCGCGGTGGTGAGATCTGAGCATGCGTGATCCACGGCATTTGATTAGATTTCAAGATGGCCAAAATCAAACATCTCCCCCAACACCAACAGCCCAAGACACAGCTGTGCTGCTGTTGGGAGCTTCCCTCTTGCAGTAGCAAGGTGCTCTCTGATGTTTGCAACGGCCATGTTTACGTAACCCAACCAACCCGGGGTCAGCTCTGCTGTGCCCTCTGGCTGATCCCCTGGGTATTGCATGCGGCACCACGTCAAGCCAGGGCTTCTGCAGTCCAACTCACTCGCGCTATCCCGCAGTTATTTAAGCTTCAAGCTTAATTTAGTTATCGTCTACTCGCACTGAGCAACGGTGATTCAAAGCAGAGTTATCATGGCCATTACATTAAATCCTAATTTGCACGCTATACCAAGATATGCAAGATGACACATTCAACCTGTGCAATAAAAAGATAACTTTTTTAATTTTCACAAGTGAAACCACCCTACTGTAACAACTGCTCATCGAATCCAATGGCACTTCTAAAATCAACGAGAGCACTTAGAAAAAAATACACCACGCAATGGAGATCACAGCCCTCATGAGGCAGCCACCTTACCTCCAGAGTTCTTGGTGTAGATGTAGTAGAGGATGCGGTAGGCGGTGAACTCGCCCAGGTTTCCAGGCAGATTCTCGTTGTACAGGGACTTGAGCTGCGCCTGACACTGGTTGAACTCCTCGCGGTCTCCCTGCACAGGCAAGCAAACAACCAAACGTGGTCCTCTATTCAGCCTCTGTTTAACCCTTAAAAAAACGATGCCACATCTCACTTTCCAAAAATGAAATGTCGTTTATACAGTATTCCCTTGTTATTCACCAACTTGCTATCTGAGATTTTGGCTAACTTCGAATCGCATCACAAAGTCTACACGACTGCATCGAAAGTGATGAGATAAAGCGATGAGAGATGTGATGCAAGAAAGTTATGATTTTTAATAAGAGCATACTTGATTTGAAGCTTTCGTGACTGCAGGAATTACTCTTTGGTTCTTTCGGTAAAGTCACGTAGCGGCATTGGGTCTCTGTGTCTTATGTTGTGCATCTGTGTCTGTGTTGTCTCTGCTTGTGTGTCTGTCTGTCTGTCTCCGTATCTGTGTTTTGTCTCTCAAATTTAGTACTTGCTTGTGTTGCAATCGAAACGTTGTACTCTATTATTGAATTTATTTTCTTTCTACGTGACTTTACCGAAAGAACCAAAGAGTGATAAGATCATTTTAATGTATTCAACAGCTTATTTATTTAATGTAATTCATTAAAAGCGATAACTATGTGCGAAATTTTATATTCACGAGCATGTCCGGAACGTATTCCTCGCGAATAATGAGGGAATAGTGTACTAAACTCGTGTGTACCCATAGGTGATGCCGCATGCATCGTGACGCTCACCTTCTCGAGCGCGATGCGGGCGTGTGTCTCGTACACCTCCACCGTGAACTCCGTCCGCACCCCCTGGACCTGTTTTTTTAAAAAGAAAACAACACATTAGCATCCAGGGTCTCTCGTGTCCACTGCATAGGACAGTACGCTTTTGTTCAGTGCAGGAGTTCACTATGTATGCAGAACTTCTTTCGCACCGTATGTAGCGAACCGTGTCTAATCGGAGGTGTGTAACATAGCCATGGGGATCAAGCTTGACGAGAACATTTTTTTATTTGTTCACGCATAAGACAAAGTTTGATTTCACTGACCGTTAGGTCTTGCCGAATGGACTTCATCTGCTCACAGGCGAAGTGGTAATCTTGATTCGCCTTCCAGTGCGCTTTCACCATCGTCAGAGATTTTCTCAGCACCTGCACCAGTTAATTTCAAGATTGATAACATGCAAAATTCTACACCTACAACATCGACAGACACATCAACATCACCACACAAACTCACAAGACAAATAATGATAATGCCCTTTTTTGCCATGGGAAAGTCTCACCGAGATAAGACTTTTTTCAAGAAGGTCCTACACATTGAGATGTTTGGCATGTGGAAGTAAACTGGCGTATCCGGAGAAAACTCGCACGTATGAGAGGGGGGTCACACAACTATGCGGATCCACTGCAGTACTGCCATCTCATAACCAGCTTGCAACCATGTGTTTACACACATAACCAGGTACTCGTATCAGGCTAAATCTTACGAGAGACGCAGAAATCGTTTAGAGGTCACCTCGCCACTGATGCAAGCCATGGCCAGGAATCAAACTGAGGTCACTGGGTTCATACGCATTGCGTTAACCAAACAATTTTACACAGAAAACACATGCAATGCGATGGGGCGGTCACACAAAATCACGCACGCATACACACAATCTCAGGCACGCACACCATGACGAGGTGGTTACGCCCACGCATACACAACCACACGCACGCACGTACGTACCACGATGGGGCGCACTACAGAGGGGTCAGGCGCACAGGTGAGGCGCAGGTAGGGCTTGGTGATGTCGGAGCAGGTGCCGACGATCTTGAGCTCGTCCCAGTCAAGAGATTCGGGCACGCCGCTCTCCAGGCTGTTGATCTGCAGCACGAGCGGCTCCGAGCGCAGCCGCCTGGGAGTGGGGCCGCCCTGCCACTGGAAGCGCGCGGCACGGCGCTGGCGCTTGCCATCGCGGTCCGGGTCGTCCACCACAAACCGCATGCCGCTCAGGTCACCCTTGCGGTTGCGCTTCTTGCCGAACACGCCCCCAAACTCCGCCGCTGCGGCCTTCTCCCTGTGAGGCGGCGCGGTGACAAAACGTTCAGTGTCGTGGGATGATGCGCATGGGCCGCGCGGCCGACCTCGGCTCCATCCTCATTTCGCTCTATCGTCGTAGGTCACCGTTTTGGATTTAAAATAGGATAGTAAAATTACAAAGATTGCCATTCAGCTCGCACGCGCCGAGCAATTAAGCTTGGGTGTACAAATGCCTACGCGAACCATGGCTCACTGGGGTACGGTATATGTATGTTTAACTTCTTTTACACCGTACATAGCCAAGTGCTAAATTGGAGGCGTGTTGGAAGGGCAAACTAAAAACAAAAAGCAGTTCTAAAGAAATGAGTTTATGCATTAAGGTTAGTAAGTTAGGTTGGGGTCAGAATTAGGGTTTGGATTACGTGTTGGGGCTGCCACAAGTGTCCAGGTTTATGACTTATGTTAAGGCTAGCATTACGGCAAGCGCTCGCGTTACACGCAGCTTTTAAGGTGACGTTACAATTAGTGCCCGGCCTAACGTTAGATCAAGCAGCGGAAATAGGGCTTAATATTTTATAACAGGGCAAGTGGAAATAGGGTTATAGTGCTTTAGGGCCAGCATGAGGTGGGGTGTTAGGGTTGTAGCATTACCTCCGCGCATTGCGCTGCATGCGTCCTCTGCCGCGGCTCCTGCCTCGGTTCATCTGTAGTTGCCGCTGCGGCACGCGGCACTTCTCCGAGTGGCTGCTGCTGTTGGAGCGCGAGCTGCTCGAGCTGTCACTGCACAGGAGGCCGGGGGAGTGGTGGGGGGGGGGGGCAAGGAAGTATAAATGGATGCCATTAACAGATATGCTTTGCAATGCAAACTGCGCACCAAATTAATGAGAATCGGAGAACTTAACAAAAGCACGATAGGCTGGGAACCTGCAGATGGAAACCTGGTTTAATATCAGGTTACTGAAGCAATGTTAAAACCAATCATCTTCAACGGCATTCTGTATATCTATGGGATGTTGATTCCTTTTACAAGATATCTATTTGGTGTTTGAACATCCTAACACTTGTTTTATTGCCAGAAAGGGTATATATGCATGTTAAACTTCTTTCGCACCGTACGTAGCTAACCATTGTCATCCGATGTGCGGGAAATGACAGGGCCATTACGAGCCCGCTCACGTGACTACCGCGCGCGCCCTTCACCTGCGCCGACGCCGGCGTTGCGGTGTGCGCGACCGTGAGCGCGACTTGGAGCCCGAGCTCGAGGAGGAGCTGCAGCGCGAGCGGAAGACGTTGCGGTAGCCGAATTTGTTGCGGTATCCGTTGGCGGCCGCCGCCATCGCCGGGGAGGAGCTGGTGGTGGATGCCATCACCGTGCGGCTACGGCTGTTGGCGGCTGGCGCGGACGGGGTCCCGGTTGGCACGGTCTGAGAGGAGGTTGATGGCGTCGGAACCCGGGGCGTCATCGCCGCCATCAACGATGGTGTGCCCGAGGACGCTGGCATGGTGTCCATCCAGCGCGATGCCTTGCGTGGCGACCGCTCGCTCGCGTCTCTGTTGTGGCTGTAGTCGGTAGGTCAGGTGTATATAATTAGCAGTGCTGCAACTTTCAACCGTTGAAATGGTTGCCTAATAATCTATTAATTATTGCTTTGATTAAATCAAATCAATAAAAAATATTACCGTACAACATGCATTGTCATATGCATGCGTAAATAATATTTCGCCACGATGCTTAAAATTACTATGGTACACAAACACAATCCAAGTATAAATCCTAAGACGATACTATTGGTGCTGAACCACAAATTGGAAAAGCAATTGTTGCCAGGGTTAGTTGTCAGCACTAAGATTACTTACAGTATCACGAGTTAATGACTAAGCTCTTGAAAAGGCTCAGGCCTGAAGTCAAATTAGAACAATTCATAAAAGAAGAACGATGTGGCTTTTAGCACATTCTCAGAAGTGAAACATGAAGTTATAGACGTATATTGGGAAAGATTAAGAGGTGGCAAGAGAAAGCTACTACTTGAAGGGGGACTTGGTGAACTGAGGGAAAGCTCAAGATCGGACCGGATTTGGAGGAAGGCCGAGTCAAGGACCTGTCATTGGCCAGGTGAGTAAAAAGTAAAGGGGAGTTAAGTGTTCAGCGTAAGGAGGCATTGTTACTTGGGCAGCGCCTCCTTGGTCCAGTCGATGGTGTACGCCGAGCCATCGTTGAGCCGCGCCGTGAGCAGTTCCTTCAGCAGCCGCTCCGTGCGATCCTTGTCCTCCTCCGTCTCGCACGTGGCAAAGCAGCGCTCCACGTAGGCCTTCATGGCCTTGGGCCAGTCGCCCGGCCTCGGCAGGGCCCTGCGAGCACCCCCCCATTGCACACGGCCAAACAATTATCACCTCGGTGGTTTCTCTAACATATTTGGAATGGCAGCCCCCCCACAATCAAGATGACCGTCTCAATCGCTCACTCTGGCGATGTCACTCTGGAATCACTATGTTTAAAAGTGTCAATGGAGTGATAGCATTACATCGTTACGATGGGAGTGCCTGATCATAAGTTGTTAATTCTCGCAAAAAAAGTTCTCAACTTGTGTTGGTAAGCCTGGGACATACATCCTATTCGTGTATATATAAATGTTAAAAAGGCAAGGCTCAAGGTTTTCCACTTTACCAAGGAATGAAAATTGCCATTTATACAAATGTTTCATTAGTAGGCCAGCTTTGTTCCTAATGTCCCCTTCACAAGAAACCCATCTCCTCTTCCCCACCATCTCATACTGTCTACATCTTCAATTGCGTCGTACGCAATGTAGATCATTTAGATGCCTTTATAAAGTCAAACTGTTTTCGTGTTCTCTTTTTCCCAACTCACTTGGGAGTCTCGGTCGGCATCGGTTGTTGTGCAGGACTTGGTTTTGGTGGCTCTGCAGTCGGCTGGGGCCCCAGGTTGAACTGACTGTTACTGGTGATGAGCGGTCGCTTGGGGATGTTAAACTTGAGATTCCCTGCACCGGGAGCCTCTGAGATTCACAATACAAAATTAGCCAAGGAATGATTCACTACCCACAAGATTCATACTTTTTTTTTCAAAGTTCTGCAATTCAGGGTCATGAATTCACGAAAATAAAATGCTTCATGCTCATTTTGTCTCACGAACATCTCCACTATATAGTTTGTTGTCAATAGTCTCATTTGTACAGTTATGTTCGATCATTTTGCCGAGTGCAACATCAGCATATAATCTGCATAAACGGTGAATAATGTATTTGTGCAAGGATGACCCTATGCATTTGTATGATGAAAATCATTAGCGGTGGTATACCGAGATCCATTATTTAAGGGCACCTTATAAATCTATGTTATAACTAATTGCAAATACTCATGATTCACCCAAACACAGCTCCACTCACGTTTTTTCTGCCACAGCTGCGGCCCCTTGCTTTTAATCGCTTCTGTATAGGGCATCCTTGGCTGCTGATGTTGCTGCTGTTGCTGCTGATGCTGTTGTTGCATGCTCTGCTGCTGCCGTTGCTGCATGCTCTGCTGTTGATGCTGCATGCTCTGCTGTTGTTGATGCTGCATGGTCTGCTGTTGTTGATGCATGTTCTGCTGTTGTTGATGCTGCATGGCCTGCTGCTGCATTAGCTGCTGGTGCGACTGTATTGCCGGATGCGTCTGCACATGCGGCTGCATGGGCTTGGGAGGCTGGGGAGGGGGCGGGAGCGGTGGAGGCTGTGGCTGGTGGGGCTGGCCCAGGACGGTGCCACTCGCCGGCTCCTGAACGGGCGCCTGTCGGGAACGTCGACGTCCGTTAGATGCGGCGCACATCGCAATCGTCACAATCCGTGACAACGGCCTCCCACGTAACCAAGCAAAGCACACTCCAGAGGATTCTCAGCCTTCTCCATTGTTGTCTTCCCACTCGTAAGTGGGGGAAAATATGCAATGTTCGGAATAAAAATACCATTCCAGATTTATACGTGTTAATAATACTCAATTTCTGATGACCAAATCACTAGAGCTTGTCAGACCTCGAAAGCTATGCAGGATAGCGTTTGAATGGGCCAACACCATAAGTTTTTATTACGCCGAGTTTCATAACTCTTTTTCGGAGGGTCCTGCTAAATTTTTGGTTGCTGTCGGCTACTGCACGGCTACGCTGTCAGCACTAACCAGTGTAGAGAACTACGGTCAAATAACTACCAGGATCAGCACCGTGTGCAGAGGTTCCATCGAGTGTACCGATAAAAGGCTTGTACACACATACAAAATGCCATCAAACAATGTCAACTCCAGAAGTGGTTCGGATAAGATTCTCCAGGGTCATTCTCAAACAATGTTTTGCCAGACGACTCACTCTCCAGTATCCAAATGGAAACGTCATCTCATGAAACGGCAAAGATTGGCAGCAAAGATGAAACGTACACCAGGGGTAAAAAGCAAAACCAAACCCCTTTAAATCTCTGCCGGCCAAAAGCGTATCGTCATTACCTGAGTCTGATCCTCCGTCTGTAGAGGCTGCTGATGGTAGCCTGGTTGCATCATATACTGCCCAGGTGACTGGGGGTACATCCCGTACATGCCCTGCAGGAAAAGTAAGGCACCACAACTGCTACTACTGCGTAGGTTCTCGTGGTAGTGCTGGATGTAGAACTTCTTTCGTACCATACATAGTGAACCAATGTGTTTCCAGGTTGTATCATGGTGAGGCTCATACCAGAAGTAGCTCTCCATCGCAGGATAAAAAGTTAGACATGGTGCCAAACACGTAACAACCCGAATATTTTCACAATTGTCACTTTCACTTTAGCCCATACCAGTAGCACAGGCAGCTAAAAATGAGTGGGGAAATTGTTTACCACTGCTATAGAGTAACTAATTCCAAGAAGTAAACTTTACTGAGTAAAGAAATTCAGTTTTCATAATACTCTTATATAAGCGTAAAACTTCATCTATCGGTGATGAACGCTGCACTTTCCGTCGTTTTCATGCAGGGGGCGCTGTAAACCTACATGCACTCTGCATGAACGACGGAGGCGCAGGGACAGACGGTCGATTACTTTGGAATCGATTTGCAGACGGCGGTCTTTTCGCACGGCCAGCTCTATGTCGCCTTATCTCAATCCCGCAATCCCAAACAGGTGAAAGTCCGCATCGAACCGTTCCCCCAGCAAGGCCATCTACTTAACGACGAGAGAAAATTCACACGAAATGTCGTTTTCAATTAAGTCTTCTAGATGTAAAATTATAAGCTTTTAATGAAGAAATAAAATTATCCAATTTAAAACAATTCAAAGATGTTTCATTTTAAAACGGAGCATCGGGTGCTTGCGTGAATGCGACGTTCGTGTGCAATTTGAAACATTCTTGGTTCTTGGCCGAAGGCCGTAAATGGTTGTTCGGGGGCGCCATAGGCGCACCCCGAACAACCCCTAGTATCTATTAATTTTGTAAAAATGAATGTACATTATTAACAATTACACATTTTCCCCATGTATGTGTACAGGCACCATGCCTGGATGTGTGTGCATTATTGTACAGCCCTTTGTCAATCTGGTGCTGGATGAAGGCCTCGCCAGAACGTATCTGTTGTTTGACCATACTTAACAAAGCTGGTCAGTGTGGGTTCGAGTGAGGGGGTGGCCCACAAGCCAATACAAATATTACTTTCCATTCACATAGCAGGCTTACAATAATTTAGTAATCACCTTACCATTTGGTATTGGTTGTAGTAGTTGTACGCAGGTGGTACGCTGTATCCATAGCCGTACGAATACCACGGATACATCTGCTGGTTGTTGGCTGCAGCAGCTGCTGTTGCGTCATCGTGTTGTTGCTGCTGCTGTTGCTGCTGCTGAGTGGAAATATTTTTCTGAAGAGGAGCACAAGGACAGCATCCGGTTTTAATTGAAACTCACTTCACAAGGCATCACAATCACAAATGCCATCACTATCATCAACCATGATCAATCTAATGTTGGATAAATTTCCTTCCCTGAACCATACATCTCTCAATCCTGCAATGTAACAATCCATTTCGCATCTGTACACAACATTATTGTATTGCTATTACAAGTGTTACACCTCAAGGGTTTTGAGAGCAACTGCCATGCAGTACATACATTATGGTAGCAGTTGTAGGTTAATGAGTATGATTCAACAATGAAAAAGTCAATGGTTCAACAGTGCATGCACTAGTTTGGGACATTTCAGCATTTCATATTTGAACAGACAGGGATGCTGTATTGGATCAGTCACTGTTACTCCAGGGAATAGAAGGCTATTTCATTGTATTTGATTTGCTTGTAATTTTGGAGACCCAGGTCCCTCTTGCAAATCATACTACGGTATTCTTTCGTTATACTAAACTGAAAACTTCACTGCCAATGAACATTTTCACCGTAAATGCTTATCTTGGTGTCAATAATCTGAACTGGCCGGCCTAACCTGGTAAAATAAAAGTGGATGTTTACTTCAGCCAACTTAAACATTACTCCCGTTCTTTGGTTCTAATCTAGAATTACTCCCGTTCCCGAAGGACAGGTAACGGAGTCAGCCCGATTTCTCCTGGAGCACAATTTGGACAACTTGAGTTGGTTCAAAAAGTTGTATTTCCACGACTAGCTGAGTTACTCCAGTAATAATGTGAATTGGGCCGGTCTTAACAAAATTAATGCTTCTGCTCGGCCCTAATGCTGACATAGAATTCAGCCCAACCGGGGGAGCCAACTAATCTGAGAGAATTTGGACTCATGTTCAAACTAGCAGCCAACTCAAGTCATCTACAATGTGAAAGTGGGGCCCATCTTTAAGTTTTGTCGTTCATAGAATCAGGGTACATGAGGCAAATAATCAAAACAGAATATGTTGACGCACACCACTGTACAGTAGCAAAAACAAAAACACCAAAGCAATCGTACCTGCTGGCTCTTCTTGCCAGATGACACCGGAGAGGAGATTTCCTTCTGGATGCTCGCCAATGCCTGTCTCGCCTTCTCCCACTCTGGCGTCTCCTTGGGGGGCTGTGGGCCCTGTGAGCCCATGCCCTCCACGTGGGACCCTGCTGCATTGTATTGCTGCGCCCTACGCCACACAACCGTCACCACCGCCCTCCTGTTAAGCCTTGGTGGCAACGGTGCAAGTTAAGGCTCTAAAGCACCAATGCCCGGTCTAATTATACATCGCAGGCAGCAGTGGCAAAGCTCAACGGATGCCAGACAATCCACTTCGGAGCCATCCATTTAGTACGTACGCAAAAATCTGTCAACTTGAGCCCTCCTCCCCCTCCCTATACGCACGCATATTTCACCCCCACCCCCCACCTGCGTACATACGCTTGACGCACCCCCCCCCCCCCCCCCGAATCCTATAGAACGGCCGATATTTAATCCACGCAGAAACCATCAAGGATTAATAATATTAACGAGGCTTCACCGCCCCCCCACCCCCGTTTCCTATGCGTACGTACATTGTCAGTAGGCCCCCCATACCCCACTCCCCCCTCCATGCGTACGTACTAAACGGATGGCCCCTTATGGGTAGACTAGTTTAGGAGGCGATGCCTTCCAGTCCCGTCACTCTGTGCGGACTTTTTAAGGCTATGGTTCCAAGTCTGTAATTCAAGCTCCCAATTGTGTACCAGACAGTTCACGGTTGTGTTCAGTGTTACAAAGTATATAACCATTGAAAAGATAATTATTATCGAAGGTAGAATTTGGAACAAAAAGGAACAAGCACTGCAGTTTAATAAGCAGCTGCACTTAGCGTTTACGTAAATCCCAACCGCACTCTTTGGTTCTTTCGGTAAAGTCACGTAGGCACAAAAATAATAGATCACGACGTTTCGATCGCAACACAAACAATCGTCATCAGGTGAGACAACTACTTCAAGAAAAAAAACGCTGTTTTTTTCTTGCTGTGGTTGAAAGAATCAAAGAGTATGGGATTCCTGCAGTCACGAAAGCTTCAAATCAAGATTGCACCGAATTTATTGTATGAATCTTGATCATTGCATTAGATCCAGTTATTAGGATCCAAAACCAAATAAGTCATTTTACAAACCTGTATGTGCTGTATGTGGGAAATACTCGACGTGGTTTTTTGTTTACGGCACTCTAGAGTGAAGTGAAAACTGGATGAGAATGTATCAGCAAGGTGTAAATATTTGTGCAATATTGTATGTCAGCTAAGCAGCAGCAAAGGGGATTCACAGCTGTCACAATAACAGGCTACATCCTTCTCTGAAACAAACCAATTAACAAAATATTAACACCAACACCAATTTTTGTTATTTAAAGCTTTCGTGACTGCAGTAATTCATATTCTTGGCTCTTTCGGTAAAGTCACGTTGAAGGGAAACAATAAAATATATATAAAACAATACAAACGGTCATCATCAGGTGTGTCGGTTTGCATGCAAACCGACACACCTGATGACGACCGTTTGTGTTATGGTCGAAACGTCGTGAGAATTTGTATTGTTTATATATATTTTATTGTTTCCCTTCAACGTGACTTTACCGAAAGAGCTAAGAATACCAACACCAATGTTATCATATAGTACTAAATTGTAAACCTAACTTCAGTAACAAAAAAACGAACCCTGACCCAACACACTAATCACTATCCCAACAGGCAGTAACAATCATATACAAAACATTATCGCCAAAGTGTACCTCGCATAAAAATTGTTACGGTTACAAGCGGTGACCAGAAATCTTAAAAATATTCTCTCCTTAAAATATTTTTCATATAAACATAAATAGCACCCTATTTGGTTGAAGTGAAGCTTAGCAATCGCCTAAAAGAGTATTCACAATCTGAACCGTGTTTGGTAGAACGGTCGCGTTAAATTGCATGCATAGCAGCCCCTAATTGGTTGGTTATGTTTTACATTTCAGAAATATGGACGTCAAGGTGTATTCGTTAGGCAGACTGCACGAAACCAGTTTGTTTTCCTTCACGTAAAGGGATGAGTTTTATGGCCACGGATTAGAATACAATCCACAGACGGCGAAACGCATTTTTCTTTAAAGTAAAAAAAAATAAGTTTGTCGACTGGACTCCTGCCTGGAATCCGTTGGCTGGCGCGCGGCCTCAGCGCGCGCGTGCTCTGCGGTGACATCACGGCGCACGTCTGCGTGATGACGTCACGCGCATTCCGCGGCGTACTAAGTACGAGGCCTGGATTCGTGCGTGATGACGTCAAACATTTCTCCTAACCTTGCCCATACTGTACAGATTTTTTTTCCTTTTACAGACGTTGACAAACGGTATCCCTGGAGGGCAGAGTGAATTTTTTTTTATTACTCGCGAAACCCTCGCACGTTATTGATTACTATGGCCACCTTGAACAAGTTCAAATCCGCCTGCGTGCGCTCTTAATAAAAAGGAACTGGATTTATTATCATAACACGTTAAAGTTCATAGTAATTCACCCGCCATCTTCGAGGGCAAGCGGGGATGACAGGCGTTCTTAGGCGTGGCGCTGGCGGGATGGCTGGATGACAGCCTTGTTGGAAATGATTTAACGTGCGGAATTATCACTCCTTCCTCGTATGGGTGCCACGATGGCAAAGATGTTAACTCCCTTGCTAGGTATACAGGAGGTCGTTGATTCGATCCCGACTCTGACGCATGTATATATGAAGTTTCCATGTCTCTCTCTCTCTCTCCTCCCGTGATGTGGATTTTCTCCTGATTTCCACTCTACGTTTATAAACACGCGTTTAGAGTATTTGGTTGCTGTACATTTCCAACAAGTCAATTCTTTTTGTTATCATTTGTGGCCAGGTCGCTTCTGAAAAAAAACCCCCTATATATGTGGGCCCTACCTGGTAAAATAAAGTTTAGTATGGGTGGTGAGATTTCTCCAGATATACCCAATTTCCTTCCACAATAAGCCATTTACCGTAGTAATTGAGAGTCGGGGGCAAACGTCCCAAAGTCGGACCCGCCTGAAACTCAGGGAAGGCTCCTTGGTTAAGGGAATCATTGTTTATTAGCCGTCACCGAAACGATTAACTTCAACAGCAGAGTCCGATAAACAACTTCCAACGCGTTGTTTTTTTATATCTTGGGCATGATGACTAGAACTAAAATATGCTTACATGAGCCAGTAGACGTGCTCACAGTTTGTTGATATGAGAACACTAAAACGGGGGACCCCGTCCATCCACAGGCCTCGGCGCAATCAAATAAGATTAGCTAGCATTTAACGGGCGACAGCGACGGTTAAAAACACCGTCTAATATACTCAACAAGCGATTCCAACCAAAGGCAGGCCACAGACACGGTTTGAAAATAAACTTAAAAAATTAACCAAAACGACAACGCCGACGTTGATGACGACGCCTCCATTTGCCGCGGCCGCCATTACGGCCGCTCCTATCCGGCCCATTGCCGTTCGTTTCATAACCCCCACCCCACCGATTAAAGACTTTGCTCCTAGAACATCCTCTGCAGCATTCGCGAGCGAGAATATACAAAAGAGAGAAGGTGGTGGTGGTGTGGGGGGGGCGCCGAGGGGAATTACCACTGCGCCGCTTGCGCCGCCTGATTGCCGACGTTCCAGTGCTGGGGCTGCATGGCCGCCATCGCGTCGCCTCTGTAACGACGAAACGCGTTGCGTTTAAGTGAAGGATGAGGGGGCGAGTCCACTCTGGCACGGAGAGTAGGGGGGGGAGGAGGAGAGTTAATCAATTAATAACTCGGCCAAACCAACTGGCTCGACGTGGCGGGGAGGAATGTGGCGGGTGTGATAGACTCGTAAACGAATTGGCATGTTCCGTTGACGTGACGCGACTTTTATACTTTAAAACCAGACTATCCTTTAGTGCTCAGATTGTACAACGTTGTGGATTTACTCTCCAACACACCGGTGTGCTGTACTAGTAACACATTGATTGGCATGTTCTGTTTACGTGACACAATCATACTAATTGGCTGTGTCGTGTGGTGGCGGGTTTAACGACGCATTTATATTTACGCGACCTCACCCAAAACAACCCCTCTTATGGATAATATTGGTCGCGAAGCCTACTTGTTAAACTGGGGCGAGGGTGTTTAGCACACATTACAATCAGAATCTATAATGAAAGTGTTTTTTTTCTTGGGGGGGGGGGGGTGAGATCGTATAAATTATAAATGTGTCGTTAAACCCGCCACCACACGACACAGCCAATTAGTAAGGTTTGTCACGTAAACAAAACGTGACAATTAGTTGCTACCTTCAGCACACCGGTGTGTTGGAGAGTAATCCCACATCATTTACAATTCGACGTTTCGTTGGTGATTACAATCAGCTTCATCAGGCGATATACGAGAGGAGTAAAGGTGATGTCATCGCTGTGAGCCTATCAGGTGCCGTTTCAAAATCAAAATATTTATTTTATACTGGAGGAATCCGATGAGCTATAAAGCTCCTTACTCTTTGGTTCTATTCGGTAAAGTCACGTAGGTAAATAATAAAACAACAAAAATCACGACGTTTCGGCCACAACACAAGCGGCCTTCATCAGGTGAAGGGACCAGGCTTAAAGGTCGCGGTCTGAGCGTGGCTGTGCTCCACTCCAGCGCTGTCCTCGAGACAGCCTGGTCCCTTCACCTGATGAAGGCCGCTTGTGTTGTGGCCGAAACGTCGTGATTTTTTGTTGTTTTATTTTTTACCTACGTGACTTTACCGAACAGAACCAAAGAGTATGGATCCTTGCAGTCACGAAAGCTTTAAATCTAGAATTATAAAGCTCCTTTTCACAGATGTCCAGTCGGGGCAAGTCAGAACATTAGAATGTAAAACAATCCAAAAACACGATAGGAGTGCAAAGTTTCGGAAAGGTAAACAAATCACTTTTAAAAAATATACAAATAAACCTAAACGAGTTTTTTTTAAATCTCACCAAGTAGAACCCACTGAGCCAATCACTTCTTTTTCAGAAGCGACCTGGCCACAAATGATAGCTCAACGAAGTGGCTAATCACGTGGAAATTTAGAGCCGCAAAATTATCTAAATGACCTAGACGCAAAAAAAATCCACGCGACCACGGGCAGAGAACATGCAAACTCCAAATATTCAACAGGCGTCAGGGTTCGGAATCGAACCTCCGACGTCCTGCATACAAGGCGACCTAGTGCACATCAACACCACCGTGGCACGCCCCTTTAAATAAATATGGACGAGACCAACAGACGTGAAGTCCCCCGTGAAGGGGACGTTTACAAGAGAAACAGGTGAGGTCAGCGAAGAAGGATGACGTTTGGCTACAGATTGGGTGATCCCAAAACGTAGGGGGGGGTAGTTGGTACAGCATAGGCGCGTCCAAAAGAGACGGCCCCGTGGATGATCGTAACGGTGTTGATGGGGAAGTCGGGGTGGGGCTTGGGGAAGTGGGGGGAGGTGGGATGGCAAGACGACCGGTGGGTGACACGAAGAGGTCTCGCTGAAGGGGTGTGGAGGGGGAGAAATAATGCACATATACCGTCAATTCCCTCGATGTAATAGTAACAAAAGATTACTGTTGTGTTCAATAATTTATATATTTTTTCCTGTTTGTAGCCCGTCTCATTCGTTGCAACCGTTAGTTTGAAATAGGAATGAGTATAAATTTCACGTAATTCTAAAACATAAGAATGTATTTTGATCTATAAATCCACGCTCGTGGCTGATTGGCAATCGTTCGAATTCACAACATATAACGGACGAGACCAAGAGGTCTGGCTGCGGGGGGGGGGGAGTTACGACATCGGATGAGACCAAGAGGGACGTTCTGCGGCAGGAATAACAATAGAAGGACGAGACCAAGAGCGCTTGACATCGAGGGGGGTAACAGCTTTACCAACAACTCAAAACAAATCCCAGTCAAATAATCCTAATGGAACAGATGCGGCGTACGAATATAGATTTTAGTCACTACGGATATCGTCATCTTTTACCACTTCATTAGAAATAGGGAATTTGAGCAGGCAGACCCTTTGGTATTTATTCACGTCTAACAATAATGTAAAGTCCTCTCTGGACCCAAATGCTGTCGTAAATATTTAAAATGAACAAACTACGCACGTCAAATTATAATTAATACGTCTAAATGCAACCCGCATCTCGGTACAGTTTACAAAAAGAACGAAGACTTACTACATTCGGGTAGAAGGGGTGGTGAGTGGCACGGAGGAGAGGAGAGCGCGACACAACCATTATAAAGTTATAGATGTCGTGAAATGAGATAAATAATAAGATAAATGTGAGGTCAACGTAGACACACATGAGATCATGTACAGTACTGTGGTGAGATAAGAGCAGAGAGGTGTAAGCGGCATTGAGATGAGATTAAGTGCATGTCCATTGGCTTTCGTGTGAATTAGCTTGAGTTTGTTAGGAGTTGAATTGTCCAGGTATCTTTGATACAGTGCTATTCTTTATCGTGAATCTGAGCCCCATTTGAGTTGATAAGGGCCGTTAAGCTTTTGTTTAGTTTGCTTATGCCTTAGCGTTCCCACGGACCCTAAAACCGTCATCCACTGCCCTCAGATACCGAAAGGGTAAATTTATTAATCCGCGATCTTCATACGATCGTTAAACATTGTTTGTACGTGGATGTGCTGGTGGCTATTACCGTATTCCTCAGATTATTGGCCACACCGGAAAGTAAGACGCACCCCTGCCAGCTTGTGCTTTAAAATACTGAACGTACAGGGGAAAATGATGCGTCTTATATCCCAGAAAAGACGGCAACAGTGTTGCGATGCATAGACTTATTGATTACTAGCTCTACTACCCGGCTTCACCCGGGACTTGGATTCACCACGCCCGGCCGCCTTTGTCTCCCCAAGTGGCGATGTTCACACACCACACCAGTTACTCGTTTGAGGCTGAGTCGACCTAGGGGAGGGCCCAGGACCGGTTCAAATAATCGTCACCGGTGGTGGCCGTGAGCGGGAATCGAACTTCGTAGCGCAGCACGCTAACCACTACACTACCACTCCCCACACACACACAGACAGCACGCTAACCACTACACTACCACTCCCCCCACACACACACAGACAGCACGCTAACCACTACACTACCACTCCCCACACACACACAGACAGCACGCTAACCACTACACTACCGCTCCCCCCACACACAGACAGCACGCTAACCACTACACTACCACTCCCCCCACACACACAGACAGCACGCTAACCACTACACTACCACTCCCCCCCACACACAGACAGCACGCTAACCACTACACTACCACTCCCCCACACACACACAGCACGCTAACCACTACACTACCACTCCCCCCCACACACAGACAGCACGCTAACCACTACACTACCACTCCCCCCCACACACAGACAGCACGCTAACCACTACACTACCGCTCCCCCCACACACACAGCACGCTAACCACTACACTACCACTCCACACACACAGACAGCACGCTAACCACTACACTACCACTCCCCCTACACACACACACAGACAGCACGCTAACCACTACACTACCACTCCCCCCACACACACAGACAGCACGCTAACCACTACACTACCACTCCCCCCACACACACAGACAGCACGCTAACCACTACACTACCACTCCCCCCCACACACAGACAGCACGCTAACCACTACACTACCCCCACACACAGACAGCACGCTAACCACTACACTACCACTCCCCTCACACACAGACAGACAGCACGCTAACCACTACACTACCACTCCCCCCACACACAGACAGACAGCACGCTAACCACTACACTACCACTCCCCCCACACACAGACAGACAGCACGCTAACCACTACACTACCACTCCACACACACACAGCACGCTAACCACTACACTACCACTCCCCCCCCCACACACACAGCACGCTAACCACTACACTACCACTCCCCCCCACACACAGACAGCACGCTAACCACTACACTACCACTCCCCCCCACACACAGACAGCACGCTAACCACTACACTACCACTCCCCCCACACACAGACAGCACGCTAACCACTACACTACCGTTCCCCCCACACAGACAGCACGCTAACCACTACACTACCGCTCCCCCCACACACACACAGACAGCACGCTAACCACTACACTACCACTCCCTCCACACACAGACAGCACGCTAACCACTACACTACCACTCCACCCACACACACAGCACGCTAACCACTACACTACCACTCCCCCCACACACAGACAGCACGCTAACCACTACACTACCACTCCCTCCACACACACACAGACAGCACGCTAACCACTACACTACCACTCCCCCCACACACAGACAGCACGCTAACCACTACACTACCACTCCCCCCCACACAGACAGCACGCTAACCACTACACTACCACTCCCCGCACACACAGACAGACAGCACGCTAACCACTACACTACCACTCCCCCCACACACAGACAGCACGCTAACCACTACACTACCGCTCCCCCCCCACACACACAGACAGCACGCTAACCACTACACTACCACTCCCCCCACACACAGACAGCACGCAAACCACTACACTACCACTCCCCCCACACACAGACAGCACGCAAACCACTACACTACCACTCCCCCCACACACAGACAGCACGCTAACCACTACACTACCACTCCCCCACACACACACAGACAGCACGCTAACCACTACACTACCACTCCCCCCACACACAGACAGCACGCAAACCACTACACTACCACTCCCCCCACACACAGACAGCACGCAAACCACTACACTACCACTCCCCCCACACACAGACAGCACGCTAACCACTACACTACCGCTCCCCCCCACACACACACAGACAGCACGCTAACCACTACACTACCACTCCCCCCACACACAGACAGCACGCTAACCACTACACTACCACTCCCCCCACACACAGACAGCACGCTAACCACTACACTACCACTCCCTCCACACACACACAGACAGCACGCTAACCACTACACTACCACTCCCCCCACACAGACAGCGCGCTAACCACTACACTACCACTCCCCCCACACACAGACAGCACGCTAACCACTACACTACCACTCCCCCCACACACAGACAGCACGCTAACCACTACACTACCACTCCCCCCACACACAGACAGCACGCTAACCACTACACTACCACTCCCCCCACACACAGACAGCACGCTAACCACTACACTACCACTCCCCCCCCCCCACACAGCACGATAACCACTACACTACCGCTCCCCCCACACACAGACAGCACGCTAACCACTACACTACCACTCCCCCCCCCCCACACACAGCACGCTAACCACTACACTACCGCTCCCCCCACACACACACACAGCACGCTAACCACTACACTACCACTCCCCCCACACACAGACAGCACGCTAACCACTACACTACCACTCCCCCCACACACAGACAGCACGCTAACCACTACACTACCACTCCCCCCACACACACACAGACAGCACGCAAACCACTACACTACCACTCCCCCCACACACAGCCAGCACGCTAACCACTACACTACCGCTCCCCCCACACACAGACAGCACGCTAACCACTACACTACCACTCCCCCCACACACAGACAGACAGCACGCTAACCACTACACTACCGCTCCCCCCCACACACAGACAGCACGCTAACCACTACACTACCACTCCACACACACACAGACAGCACGCAAACCACTACACTACCACTCCCCCCACACACAGCCAGCACGCTAACCACTACACTACCGCTCCCCCCCACACACAGACAGCACGCTAACCACTACACTACCACTCCCCCCACACACAGACAGACAGCACGCTAACCACTACACTACCGCTCCCCCCCACACACAGACAGCACGCTAACCACTACACTACCACTCCACACACACACAGACAGCACGCAAACCACTACACTACCACTCCCCCCACACACAGCCAGCACGCTAACCACTACACTACCACTCCCCCCACACACAGACAGCACGCTAACCACTACACTACCACTCCCCCCACACACACAGACAGCACGCTAACCACTACACTACCACTCCCCCCACACACAGACAGCACGCTAACCACTACACTACCACTCCCCCCACACACAGCACGCTAACCACTACACTACCACTCCCCCCACACACAGACAGCACGCTAACCACTACACTACCACTCCCCCCACACACAGACAGCACGCTAACCACTACACTACCGCTCCCCCCCACACACAGACAGCACGCTAACCACTACACTACCACTCCCCCCACACACAGACAGCACGCTAACCACTACACTACCACTCCCCCCACACACAGACAGCACGCTAACCACTACACTACCACTCCCCCCACGCACACACAGACAGCACGCTAACCACTACACTACCACTCCCCCCACACACAGCCAGCACGCTAACCACTACACTACCGCTCCCCCCACACAGACTGCACGCTAACCACTACACTACCGCTCCCCCCCCCACACAGACAGCACGCTAACCACTACACTACCGCTCCCCCCCCCACACAGACAGCACGCTAACCACTACACTACCACTCCCCCCCCACACACACAGCACGCTAACCACTACACTACCACTCCCCCCACACACACAGACAGCACGCCAACCACTACACTACCGCTCCCCCCCACACACAGACACGTCCATAGGTACACGTACACGCGCTTGCTGCAGACACACACAACTTTCAGGGTGTGTACGGCAGTAAACGACTGAAATAATAAAGCAAAGCTGCTCGAAGAACGCCTTAGACCTGCAACACATTTGTATGGCACTTTACCAGCGGAGGGTTGGGGGGGGGATGCGTGACGCATGCGCGGGTGACATGACAGATGTGACGTCACAGTTCACTTGGATTATTGCGCCCCCCCCCCCCAAATATACAAAAGTGTATTTTTATAATTTTGACATGGTGTACAGTCTGGAAAGTACCCACATGGTAAATTTCAAGTTTGTTGCATGTCGGGAAGTACGCTAAACATTTTGAACAGATACACATATTCACAAATTTCCCTTTTATATATATAGATTTTCCGTTTTTAAACTCAGGTTACAGGCATCGAGTCGCTTGTATGCGAAATTTAGATTGTCCGATTCTCGTATATGTCGCATATAATTATGTTTCAGATGTGCCCGACAGACGCTAGAGGGCGCTACATCAATACGGTTTATCGATTGTGGAATTTAATCGCGACATTGTGGCTATAAGAACACTAACATCTACCAACAATTTAAAAAAATCCGCCTGCATAAATACGACCTGTCAAAGCAAAGCAAAACTCGGCCTAGCTCTAGTGCTTGGATGGGTGACCACCTCGGCTTACCAGGTTGTTGTAGGCGTGGGGACTATAAGGTGGCCAGATATGGCAGTACTTATGGATCTGTACTATTGAATCCACCTGTGCGGAGGGGCCGTCCATAAATGACGTCACGCACCTGGGGGGGGGGGGGTCTGACTTTTTGTGACGCCGTGTGACGAGGGGTGGGGGGGGGGTCAAAAATCGTTCAAAATCGCGTGACGTCATTTATGGACGGCCCCGGAGCGTTGAGCGTCACCCTCCCTTCGGGTGCGTGGTGGGGTTTTCGCCCAGGCACCCCGGTTTCGTCTAAAAAAAAAATCCCAATGTGACAAAACCCTCTTGAAAATCAGCCATGAGACTCCGTGATGTTTTTTTTTATGGGGGGGGGGGGGTAGATGTTGGCATTTCTTGTAAAACTCCCCACCAGCATATATCAACTACAGGTATAGAGCTTGCTAACACGACTGCCGATGTATGTACTGTATGTTCAACTTATTTTGTGCCGTACGTAGCCAACCGTGCTAATCGGGGGCGCGGGAGAAGGACAACATACTAAACACAAAAATCAGTTCTGAAGAAATTAGTTTTTTTTATAGTAGGCCGTCCACTTCTCTCGAGGGCCCATCTGGATGATACTTTGACCGACTCACCCACGCTCGCCAGGCCTCTTGGAAGATCGGGGAGTCCCCACACTTTGGGGCCGACCATAAATGACGTCACGCGATTTTGGACGATTTTTGACCCTCCCCCCCTCCCTAGTCACACGGCGTCACAAAAAGTCAGACCCCCCCCCCCTCAAATATGACGTCACAAAGCTCTTCCTCCTCCCCCAAAAATAAAACATGCTTCAAATCGCTTTAAACCATTGTCATGGTAGTGTGTATTTAATGTGGCGCTGCACTCTGATGTTGTAGGAGAAAACATTTATTTAAAAATCTATTTAATTAAGTAGAACGTGTTGTCTATGTTTATTTAAAGTTGCGCATTTTTATGTGACGTCACATTTCTCAAACCCCCCCCCCTCGTCACACATCGTCACAAATGTCTGACCCCCCCCCCCCCCCTAGGTGCGTGACGTCATTTATGGACGGTCACTTTACTCCATTTATACTGCTTGCTGGACCGGGGCATAAACCTGCCCACTATTTAATCTGCCGCGCCGGGAGGTGGAAACCGGTGAACTTTGAATTGCAAGTCATAGCTGAGAGAACACGCACAACATACTATCTTCTAATAAGCCCGTGGTGTCACGATAGGGTTGTGTACTTTTATCAAGTGGCCCCTTGAAAACGTGGCTCAAGTAACCAATGGCTGGTGAAAATACATCATCGTGAGCATGTTATCATACTGTACGCTTGTGTTACATTTCTTACTCTCGAACTAAGCTGTTACCTAAGCTGTTGCTTTTTGTGTTGAGTTTTTTGTCCTTCCCCGCACCTCCGATGAGCACGGTTGGCTACGTAAGGTGCGAAATAAGTTCAACGTAAAAACTCATTTCAAATTATGTTTTATTTGACCATTTGAGGCCCACTGAACAACATACACACACAGAGCAGAGGTAGAAGAGAATACACAATAAACAATACAAACGAGACGAGACAAAGACGACAAACCTACTGTATTATAATATTAAATCGAATCGACATCTCGAATCCTCACGTTTCCGCCACATCGCCGGTAAGTAGAGGACTCCACGCATGCTGAACAAAAAATGTTCGGTAAACAAAGAAACACTTTGAAAATAAACACCGTGATGATCAACAAACGGAGACTGCAGCCTTGGGTATGTGTGTGTGTGAGAGGAGGGGGTTCTCATTGAAGTTAAAGGTTCCTGATTGAGCCCTCTCATCTCTGCTGATCACGGGGGGCTGGCTCATCGATAACACCAACTGTGCTTTGGCACCCCCAATCAGTATTTCTCCCGTGTCCTTTTATACGTTATACAATTCACTGCATGTGTACATTTTTGTATTTTCAAGGTTTGTCCGTTGCTTAATATCTCATTTTTTGGCAGATGTTCATATACCAATTCAATATACAAACATTCACTTGTTTTTATATCAGGTAGTGAATGCAGTATCCCAAATGTTTTCCACTCGAATTTCCTGGCCTCTCTTTCTCCGCTATGAAGAAGAGTCGTTGCCCAAAACGTCGCCTATTACATTTCTTCCCGTTTAGGGCAGCGATATTGACGAATGTGTTGAGTTTTCTGTGTTTGTGCGTGTGTACTATATATGTACGTGTTATATGGACGGTACTGTTTATAATTGAATGTGTGTGTGTGCACTGTGTATACGGGGGATCTTTACTGTGGACGTATTTGCGTGTTTATTACCATGGGGAGCGGTAGTGTAGCTGTTAACGCGCTACACTACGAACCTGGCCACCGGAGTTCAATGCCCGCTCACAGCCAACACCAGTGACGATTGTATGAACCGGTCCCGGGCCCCTGCTAGGTCGAGTCAGCTTCAAATAAGGGGCCGTCCATAAATGACGTCACGCACCTAGGGGAGGGGGGGGGGTCAGACATTTGTGACGATGTGTGACGAGGGGGGGGTTGAGAAATGTGACGTCAAATCAAAATATGCAACTTTAAATAAATATAGATAACACGTTCTACTTAATGAAATAGACTTTTTAATACATCTTTTCTCCTACAACATCAGAGTGCAGCGCCACATTAAATACGCACTACAATGACAATAGTTTAAAGCGATTTGAAGCATGTTTATATTTTTTGGCGGGGGGGCGGGGCAGAGCTTTGTGACGTCATATTTGAGGGGAGGTCTGACTTTTTGTGACGCCGTGTGAGGAAGGGGTCAAAAATCGTCCAAAAGCGCGTGACGTCATTTATGGACGGCCCATAAGTATCTGGTGTGGTGTGTAAACATCGCCACTAGGGAGACAAAGGCGACCGGGCGTGGTGTTGGCCACCGACACCCTCGTGTGTCGTGCCGGCCTTCATAGGTGCTCGCTAACAGCAATTGCCCCAACACTCTCTGTTAAGGCTATACGGGGGATCTTTGCCTTTGCTTTGTGTATACGGGGGTATCTTTACTGTGTACGTGTATGCTGGTGTATTACCATGCGTACATGTACGTCATTGTGCGTGTACTATGTATACTAGCTAACATTTACCCATGGGGCACCGCGGGAAGAGGAGCAGAGTCAAGGTTATAGTGAATGGAGAGAGAGAGGGAGAAGAGTGGGGAAAACAATAAAATAATGGAAAAGGGAACGTAGAACACGGGAGTAAAGGTCAGGAGAGATGAGGATGCGGAGGAAGAGGCTGCTTTAAGAGCATCATCGCTGCTTCACGTGGGGGGGGGGGGGGGGGTGCAGCAGCGTGTGTTTTCACAGGGGGCGGAGGGAGGGGTTCAGAGTGGGCGTGGCCACACAAGTCACGTGATGTACGGGAGGCTTGCTCTGACTGAATTGGAGTGTGTGTGTGTTTACTATTGTGTATGCGTGTGTGTACTTGTGGTCGTTTTTACAATATATAATTAATTGATTGTCTTTGGATGTAATTTTGTTTGTGTGTGTGTATATGTGGCGTAACTGCTGTTGTGTGTGTGATTGTGTTTGTGTGCGCATGATTGTGTGTGAACAGTATTTAACTGAGTGTGTATGTGATTTGTGTGTAATTGCGTGCGTGCATGTAACGGTGCGTGTATGTTATCGTGTACAATTGTGTGCTGCGTGTATGTAAATTAGTGTGGATGCGATTGTGTATAATTGTGTGTATGTAACTGAGTGTGTATGTGATTGTGCATGTAACGGTGTATGGGATTGTGTGTAATTGTGTGCGTGTATGCAACTGAGTGCATGTGATCGCGTGTAATTGTGTGTATGTTAGTTGAGTGTGTGCCATTGCGTATAATTGTGTGTGCGTGTATATAACTGAGTGTGTGTGTTTTATTGTGTATGTAACCGTGTGTATATATAACTGAATGTGTAATTGTGTATGTAACCGAGTGTGTATGTGTATATATGTGTGTGATTGTGTATGTAACCGTGTGTGTTTATGTGTGTATATAAATGTGTGTGTGTAGTGGGGAGCGGTAGTGTAGTGGTTAGCGCTACGCTGCGCTACGAACCCGGCGACCCGGGTTCGATTCCCGCTCACGGCCAACACCAGTGACGATTATCTGAACCGGTCCCGGGCCTCCCCTAGGTCGACTCAGCCTCAAATGAGTACCTGGTGCGGTGTGTAAACATCGCCACTGGGGAGACAAAGGCGGTCGAGGCTTGGCGCTGGCCACCCCCCCCCCCTCGTGTACCGTTCCGACTTTCATAGGTGCTCGCTAACAGCACTTGCCCCTGCAGTCTGTTGAGGCTACACGGGGGATCTTTGTCTTTGTGTCACAGTGTGCGCGCGCGCGCGCGCGTGCGTGCGTCACGCTCCCCATCATCACGAGCTCCATCGCATCATTATTCCGACTACAGTATCGCTACAGTGCAGAGAGAGTGCGTCACGGGCGGAGCGAGGGAGCGACACGCGGACGAAGGGAGAGGAGGAGGAGGCGGGGAACGAGAGCGGGGAGAGAAAGAGAGGAGGGGGAAGAGAGAGAGAGCAGGAGAGAGAGAGCAGGAGAGAGAGACGGAGACACACCGCAAGAGAGCGAGAGACACACAAATACGGACAGACGCACGGCGTGCACGTGGGTCGAGACGGGAGTGATTGATAGAACACAGCGGAGAGAGAATAAATTGATAGGTGGGGGGAGGAGGAGGAGAAAGACACACAGGGACACGGACAATAACTGCATGTGTGTGTGTACACACACGGCACAAAGATATATTGTACACTGACAGTAGACGGAGGGAGAGATACGTGAGTGGACGCCGGCAATCAAGAGACGTACAGATACGAGACGTGCGATACAGCAAACATATACATCTATATACAACAGACGGAGAACAATACAAAATATCCTTAGAGACTGTATGAATAATGGGCGCTCGCTAACGGTGCACTGATAGACACACACACAACCAATCCATAGAAACAGGCAACGGGACATCCTGACTACACGTAAGACAGAAACACGTAGGTGTAACATACATACACAGAAAAGGCGTCGTAGACACACAAAGACATCGACACACCGACACAAAGATTACACAAGGAGGCGAGAGCGAGCGAGTGGTGGTGAGTGTGAGAGAGAGGAGGAGGAGAGAGAGGAGCTGATCACACAAATGGCCTCCTCCATCCTCTCGGCGGAGGAGCTAGCGCTGCGTGAGTGCGAGGCGTACGTGCAGAAGCACCGCGTGCAGCAGATGCTCAAGGACTGCATCGTGACCATGTGCATCGCCAAACCAGAACGGCCGCTCCGCTTCCTCAAGGAGTACTTCGAGAAACTCGACAAGGTGCGTTGCGTGCACGTATGTACGTGTGTATGTATGTGTGTGTATGTGTGAGGAGTGGTGGTCGTGGTTACTTATGCCCCCACCGAAGACGAACATCCGTGCAGGGATGCAGGCAAAGCCGATGAGTCAGATGCCTTCTATGACCTCCTGTCACAGGTGCTGGCTAAAGTGGCACCTCGGGATAGAGTCATCTTGTTGGGTGACTTCAATGCCCGAGTTGGTCATGATGCTGGCACCTGGCCTGGAGTGATTGGAGGGCATGGGCCAGATTAGCTCAATAACAACGGTAGGAGGCTGCTAGATTTTTGTGCAGCCCATGGGCTTGTAATTACCAACGCGCTGTTCCGGCATCGGCGCATCCACACAACATCATGGATGCATGACGGGGCCAAGCAAGAACATCTGCTGGACTACATAGTGACGGACCAGCGGATGCGAGCCCATGTCCTTGACACCAGGACCTACCGTGGAGCTGATCTGCCTTCTGACCATCGACTAGTCATCTGTAAGATGCGCCTGCCATTCTTCCACTCGGGGGGTGGGTGTACACCCAGGACCCCATTCCAACCTAAAGTGGCCTGGTTTTAGTTATCTGATGAAAGTTGCGAGAATTTCATCATCGCTTGCGGCTGGGGTTGGCATCGTCTTCCACTCCTGATGTCGAGGGTAAATGGGCGAGGTTTAGGACTGTGACTCATGCAGCTGCAATGGCTGCTTTGGGTACGTGGTCCAGACCTCCCCAGATACCCTGGCTGACGGAGGAGGTGTTCAGGATGGTTGAGAAAAAGCGACAGGCCCACTGTCATCGGCTACAGAATCCCACGTCAGAGAATGAGGAGGCTTACCGCAGCCTTCGCTCGGAGGTTCGGAGAGCCGTGAGGCGCTGCAAGGATGGGTGGTGGTCGCGGGTTGCTGAGGAGATGGCATCTGCCTCAGTGGCCCGCGATCACAAATCTCTATTTCACTCCATCAAAAAAGTAACCTGCAGCGCCACACCTATTACCATCATTAGGGGAAAAAACGGTGATCCAATCTCCGACCCCCAGGAACAGGTTTGCAGATTTGCTGAGCATTTCTGTGAGGTCCTGGGGGAGGGAAAATCCCTCTGCCAGGAAAACATCGTGGCACAAAGTGAGGATGACCCTGCTGAGGCTGCGGTGCCTCAAATATTGGAAGAAGTCACCCCCTGTGAGTGGCTGGCTGAAGTACCATCTGTTGAGGAAGTACTGAAGGCAATCTGGAGTCTGAGACCAGGAAAGGCAGCGGGCAGAGATGATCTCTCAAGCGAAATGCTGAGGGAGGGTGACGTTTGTGCACAGACTGCCCTATATGACATCATAACAACAGTCTGGACCACTGGACGGGTTCCGCAGGATTGGAAGGATGCCCTGGTGGTCCCCCTCTTTAAGAAGGGGGACCGCACAGACTGTAACAACTACAGGGGCATCTCACTCCTCAGTGTGCCGGGAAAGGTCCTTGCAAGGATTATTCAACATTGCCTCGCCAGGCACGCTGAGGAGAGGCTTGCGGAGCCCCAATGCGGTTTCAGGAAAGGGCGGTCCTGCACAGATGCCATATTTTCTGTCCGTCTGCTACAGCAGAGATGTAGGGAATTCCAACAAGACCTACATCTCTGCTTTATTGACCTGGTCAAGGCCTATGATACCATCAGTAGGCCTGGGCTCTGGGTTGTTCTTCGTGCTTTTGGAGTCCCTGACCCTCTGCTCACGATCATTAAGGACCTTCATGATGGTGAGCGGGCCCGGGTAAAACTACGTGGCCGGGAGTCAGAGCCATTCCCTGTACACCTTTGGGTGCGACAGGGATGTCCTCTGGGTCCCACATTATTTAACATCTATTTTGACCACGTAGTTCGTGAAGCCTTCAATAGCTGTACCGGGGGAATCTCCATTTAGTACAGATATAATGGGAGGCTTATCGATGCCTGGGTGCGGTCATGGGATGGCTCCCTATTGCTCAACCACGTTATCTATGCTGATGATTTGGTAATAGCTGCTCATTCAGAGGAGGAGTTGGAGACGCTGCTGCTGAGACTGGAGCATGCCAATAAGAGATGGGGCCTTACCATCAGCCCCACCAAAACTAAGCACCTTCCTGGGTATTTTGTACCATCGGACACTCCACCGCCACAACTCCCAATCGGTGATGGGGCAGTTGTGGAGAGAGTGGAGAGGTTCCCATACCTGGGCAGTGTGCTTATGACCGGCTCCAGTTTAACAGCAGAGGTCTCACTCCGAATCAGTCGAGCGGCAACATCTTTTCATCGGTTGCGTAACGCTGTGTGGAAGCTACCTGGTCTGTCGCTCCGCACTAAGCTTCAGGTCTTCTCGGCCACGGTCATTCCCTCCCTTCTCTACGCTTGCGAAACGTGGACCCCCCTAATGGAACATCTTTGCCGGTTAGAAACATTTAGGCTGGCCTGCCTACGATCCATCCTGGGTTTAACCAGACTGGATTGTGTGAGGAGCTCACAAATCCTTGAAAGATCTGGGCAAGGTCCCATCGGTGAGCTCCTCCGGCGGGCAAGGCTGCGCTGGCTGGGTCATGTAGCCCGCATGCCCAGCCACCGCATGCCGAAACAGCTTTTGTTCGGCCGGATTGAGGGGGCAAAGTGGGCGCGGCACGGGCTAGAGAAGAGATGGAGTGATGTGGTACAGGAGGACGTGGAGCTGAGTGGACTTGCCGATGACTGGTACCAGCGGTGTCAAGATCGGCCTCTGTGGAGGAGGCTCGTGAAGGATGCTACTGGGCAGTTGGAGGTAGTCGCCCTCCAACAACAATGGAGGGCGGAGGAGCGACGCTCACAACAACGAGCAGAGCGCCGGGTGGCTAAAGCACAGCAGGTTGGCACAGTAGGGGGCACAGGTGGTGCATCAGCCAGTCATTTCAGTCAGTCGACCCGTGGCACCTGGGTCTGACCCATGACCTACTGCCAGCGGGCGTTCGACACTTCACGTGGCCTCAAGGTGCACATGTCCTGGCACAAGCGTCGTGGTGACGTCACCGCCACTTAGTGGCGAATGGCGGTTGTTGTTGTTGTGGGGAGCGGTAGTGTAGTGGTTAGCGTGCTGCGCTACGAACCTGGTGACCCGAGTTCGATTCCCGCTCACGGCCAACACCACCAGTGACGATTATCTGAACCGGTCCCGGGCCTCCCCTAGGTCGACTCAGCCTCAAACGAGTACCTGGTGCGGTGTGTGACAATGGCCACGAGGGAGACAAAGGTGGCCACCCACCCGGCCTTCCTAGGTGCTCGCTAACAACACTTGGCCCAACAGTCGCTTAAGGCTACGCAGGGGAGATGTTTGTATTTGTGTGTGAGATGACTGGTGAGTGACTGGTGAGTGACTGGTGAGTGACTGGTGAGTGGTGATGGTGACAGGGAGCGGTGGCGCAAGTGGTTAGCGCACTCACGCTGACATCGAACCCCCCGCGCTGACATCGAAGCCACACAACATCGGTTACGAATATTGTGTCTGAACCCGGGCCTCCGCTAGGTCGACTCAGCCTCAGATGAGTCCTGTACCTGGTGCGGTGTGTAAACGTCAGCACTGGGGGAGACAAAGGCGGCCGGGCGTGGTGCTGCCCCCCCCCACCCCGTATTGGCTTCAACAATCTGTGAAAGCTATATGGGCTTTGAGTGATGATGGTTGCTGGGTGATAGGTGAGTGAGTGATAGGTGAGTGATTGATTGGTGAGTGAGTGATAGGTGAGTGATTGATTGGTGAGTGAGTGATAGGTGAGTGATTGATTGGTGAGTGAGTGATAGGTGAGTGATTGATTGGTGAGTGATTGATAGGTGAGTGATTGGTGAGTGATTGGTGAGTGATTGGTGAGTGATTGATAGGTGAGTGATTGGTGAGTGATAGGTGAGTGATTGGTGAGTGATAGGTGAGTGATTGGTGAGTGATTGGTGAGTGATAGGTGAGTGATAGGTGTGTAACGTTATGGGTGATGGGGGTTATATTATGATGGGTGACAGGTGAGCGATCGGCGTGTGATGTGCTTGGTGTTGTGATGGTCACTTGGATTGTGATATGATTGGGTGTGTGATGGGTTTGTTGTGTGATGTGTTGGGTGCCATAGGACAGTGATGGGTGTGTGATGTCGTTGGTGTTGTGATGAACGATGGGGGGGGGGGAATTGTGATAGGTGTGTGGTGTGTGTAGATGTGTGTGGGTGATGGGTGCGGTAGTGTGCTGGTTACAAACCCGGCCACCTGAGTTCGATTCCCGCTCACGAAACGGTCCCGGGCCTCTGCTAGGTCGACTCAGCCTCAATGAGTACCTGGCGCGGTGTGTGAACATCGCCACTAGGGAGACAAAGGCGGCCGGGCGTGATGCTGGCCACCAACCTCCTCGTGCGCCGTGCCGGCCTTCATAGGTGCTCGCTAACAGCACTTGCCCCAATATATCGGGCTATAGGGGAATCTTTGTCTTTGTCATAGGTGAGTGTGTGATGGGTGATAGAAGTGTGTTCATGAGGGGTGTGGGTGGGCAGTGTGCGATTTGAGTGATGTGTTTGTGATGAGTGTGATTGGATTGATGGGTGTGTGGTGTATGTTTATGTGGTGTGTGTGGTTGGGGTTGTGTTTAGTGTCTGCGTTTGGGGTGGGTAATGACGAGCGGATGACGCATGTTGTAGGATGGCTGTGTTGTTCGTGATGGGTATGTGTGATATAATTTTGTTTAGTGCGATGGGGTCAAATGATTTAATGGGTGGTGGTGTTTGGGGTGTATGGTGTGATGTGTGTGTGATGGGTACGCGTGATATTTATCAGTGTGTGTGTGATGAGCAATTCACACATCCGTCAACACATGCATGCATACACACACATGCACCACCATCGACTCAGCCTCACTAGGGAGACAAAGGTGGCCGGGCTGTGGTGCTGACCACCCACCCCCTCGTGTGCCACAGTGCCGGTCTTCACAGGTGCTCGCTAACAGCACTTGCCCCAAGAGTCTGTTAAGGCTATACGGGGGATATTTATCTTTGTCCTTGTTTTGGGTATGTCATGTGATATTTATCAGTGTGTGTGTGATGAGTAATTAACACATCCATCAACACATGCATACACATCATCATCCATCATTTTAGTTAGCCACAGATACATATACAGTGCACATGTCTACATATAACTCTATACATAAATGTACCTACACAAACATACGTACATATTTGACACGCAGGAATGCATCTACGAATCCGGTCTCATGAGTCGGGATATTAATAACATAATCATAGTCAATCTTTGTTTTTTTCCGGTAAAGTCACGTGACTTTACCGAAAAAAACAAGGATTCATTCCTGCAGTCACGAAAGAACCAAATGGAGTATCATCATAGTCAGCAGCAGCAGCATCAGCGTCGTAATAATCATTAGCAGCAGCAGCAGCAGAACAATCATCATCGCGCATCATCATAATAATGAATATAATCAACAAATTTGGCCATACAACCATGTGTGTCCTAAACCATCATGGTCAATTTATAACAACAGTAACCTTTAACCCCGTCATCATTATCATCATCACTACCAGCAGCAGCATCATTATGGCAAACAGAACACGCGTCTTTCCACAGCATTACTATTATTTATCTACGTGACTTTACCGAAAGACCCAAAGATTATTACGACTATAGTGAGCCAAGAATGTCTGTGTGTAACGCGCGTGACGTCACTGCACATGCACCCCACCCCCCTCATTAATATTCATGAGCGGGTGGATTTTTAGCACTCGCACAGAAGAAGGTCGAGCCGAAATAATTTGTTATTCGCAAAGTTCGCTTTAGGTTTCACGTTTCTTTATTGAAAGTTAATTTAATAAATAATTGTGCGCACCAACAAAGTGCATTTGGTGTCTTTATTTTTTTCTTCAGCACTTGAGACAAAAGGTAAGTCCAATTTATGCTTCTACATTAAGGTAAAATAGACATTTCTCGGTGATTTTCCAGACATTGTATTGAATTCCAATTTATTTCAACCTCAGCGACCGAAAGCAGAAGAGAATAAAGTATCAGAGCAGTGAATTTGAACAAATTGAAGGTCGGTTGTATACAGTGCTACAGTGACATGAAGTTGTGTTCGATGACATAGTTTTGTGCAAGATTCACTGCCATTAAATTTAAACAAGATACAATTATAAATATTACAGCTTCCGTCGTAGGACGGGCAAAGAATCTAGTAGTATATAACATGATAACAAAGTATACAATCGTGAAAGTGTACGAATTGTATGTACATGCGTGTGCATATGACTGGCAGAGCGTCATCATATGTTGAATGTCACTGGTGTGCATGTGCGTAGTCTACACGTGGGGGTGGGTGTTTGTCATCATTGGTGTTTGTGTGCAGAGTAAGGAAGGCTCGGTGTGTATGTGTTAATGGGTGTGTTAATGGGTGTGATGCGTGTAGTATTTATGTGGTTGTGAGTGGTGTGGTTGTGAGTGGTGTGGTTGTGAGTGGTGTGGTTGTAAGTGGTGGGGTTAAGTGATTGGTGTGGTTGTGAGTGGTGTGGTTGTGAGTGGTGTGTTAAGTGAATGGTGTGGTTGTGAGTGGTGTGTTAAGTGAATGGTGTGGTTATGAGTGGTGTGGTTGTGAGTGGTGTAGTTGTGAGTGGTGTGGTTGTGAGTGGTGTGTGAAGTGAATGGTGGTGGTTGTGAGTGGTGTGGTTGTGAGTGGTGTGGTTGTGAGTGATGTGGTTGTAAGTGGTGGGGTTAAGTGAATGGTGTGGTTGTGAGTGGTGTGGTTGTGAGTGGTGTGTTAAGTGAATGGTGTGGTTGTGAGTGGTGTGGTTGTGAGTGGTGTGGTTGTGAGTGGTGTGTGAAGTGAATGGTGTGTTTGTGAGTGGTGTGGTTGTGAGTGGTGTGTGAAGTGAATGGTGTGCTTGTGAGTGGTGTGGTTGTGAGTGGTGTGTTAAGTGAATGGTGTGTGAAGTGAATGGTGTGGTTGTGAGTGGTGTGGTTGTGAGTGGTGTGGTTGTGAGTGGTGTGTGAAGTGAATGGTATGTTGTCTACGTGTGCGGTGTGCGTATTTATTTGTGGTGTATTTATGAGTGTTAATAGCTAATTGTACGGATGGTTTGCTGTGTACGTGTGTGGGGTGTGTGGCATGATGCCTATGAGGAGTATACAGTATTTATGTGGGGTGTGTATCTTAATAGATAATATCATCTTAATAGGTAAGGTATCAATGGTGTGCGCGGAGTGTACGGTCTGGTGTGTGTACCGCGTGTGTAGTGTACAACACATGACAACATACAACAGATACGTACACATATGTATACATGTCAGTAGGTGGTTGTATGGGCACGACTAATCGCGCATGTTGTCGATAATGAAGTACCTGATCTACAGCCCCATGTGAACCCACTGCTGGATGAATGCCTCAACATGCCGTGTGAGCCGTGGGAATCGTATTGACCATACTTCACCTATTCGGGTCATAGCGGGTTGGTGGAGTGGGTGGTTGTCTAAAGGGAGCGGCGGTGTAGCGGTTAGCGCACTGCGCTAAGAACCCCGCCACCCGAGTTCGATTCCCAGCTGACGGGCCAACCAACAACCGGTGACGACTATCTGAACCGGTATTGGACCTCCCCTAGGTCGACTCAGCCTCAAATGCGTATCTTGTGCGCTCTGTGTAAACATCGCCACTGGGTTGACAAAGGTGGCCCGGGGTGGTGCTGGTCAACCAACCCTCTCGTGCGTCGTTCTGGCCTTCATAGGTGCTGCTCGCTAACAGCACTTGGCATAACAGTTTGTTAAGACTGTACGGGAGATCTTTTATTGTCAATCGGGTCGTTTCAGATATCAATCGTCGCTCGCGTTATTTTGTGACCGAAGCGTTCTCTCGAGCTCACTCTTAAGTGTCGGCCCTTCCATCAGCAAAGTAATTGCAGGGCTGCACCTGTACCGTGTGTCTGAATCAGAATCTTTATTTATGCTGGAGGAATCCGATGAGCTATAAAGCTCCTTTTTCGCAGGTGTCCATTATAGCATACGTTATATTTGACGTGAGCTGTGAAACTTTACATATCAGACCCCCACCTCACTTCCATGCAGTGCATTGTATTGCAGCGCAGTATAGTACATGGGAGTGTGGAGCGGTGGCGCAACGGTTAGCACGGTGTGGCATTGAGCCAGCGACCAGAGTAGTTCAATTCCAGGCCACGGCAAAATATCAGTGGCGAGCGATACCTGAACTGGTTCTGCATTCTGTCACTTCATGAATCCCGCGATGGCCAGAGTGGTGAAGTATAGCGACTCACGCAGAGTTGGTAGAACATCATCCAGCAGTGGATTGACAAAGGACTTTAAAATATTTACGGAATTATTGTATGCCAGTGGCGATTTTAGACTGGATGACTACTTTATGGAACTCCTCATTCCAAAGCAGTCATGCACTTATATGGCTGCTTCAGGTCTGCACATTTAAGCGTGACTTTTTGGTAAAGGAATGTCAGATGGAAGGGTGGGCTTAGGGAGCAGGGATCTAAGGTATTGCATCTCTTCTCGTACATAACCTCGGTTCACGCCTGGGATTACATTGAGACAGCAAGAGGAACATATGGATTAGCGAATAGTTTAACAGGGTAATCTAGCTTATTCTGTTTAACCAAAGGTGAGAACTCAAGAGAGACCAGGATATGCTGATTTTCAAGTTATGTGACCGCGGGTCAATAATTCAAACGCGTCCAAGGAGAGAGAGAGAGTAAAACTAGGAGATGGAGCAGTGACATCAATTTCACGTGCAGGTGCTGGTCAGATTGTTAACATTGCAGAATCGTGCGAGGTGGCAATCTGGTGAGACAAACCACCCAACAGTGGATCGACCATGGCTCATGATGATGATGAGAACGATGGCATTGGTTAATTTTTTTTATGTGTGAGCACTTACACTTAGCGAGGGAGCAGTGGCGCAGATATGGAGTGGACGGCACCCGGGCGAGAAGAGGTGCTCGAGGTTCAGGGCCGTACGAAGAGGAGAGGAAATTTGTAACGCGGTGGCTCTCATATCACTCCTCGCACCAGAGCCCGCGCCAACCACGCTAGGACCACTGGCGATGCGAGATTGTTTTGCAGGGTGTGTAATATTCTGATGTCCCTTCTCGACGATGCCTCTGCGCAACACCGTGTCGCGTATGCGGAAATTACGTATTGCGAGTGCATCGTCTTTACATTGTTAAGGTGCCTTCCAGATCTCTCTTGCACGAGAGAAGAGCCGCTGCTGTCCCGCCGGAGGTGTGCGATTGTTCGTCTGCAAGACGCCCATGGCTGTCCCTTAGCCACGATCGCTGCATCATGCACTGACACGTGACAGTAATGTGTGTGTGCATGTTCTGTGTGTGCATGTTCTGTGTGTGCATGTTCTGTGTGTGTGTGTTCGGCTTAAATGAGTGCCTGGTGTGGTGTGTAAAAATCGCCACTGGCATACAAAGGCGACCGGGCCTGGTGCTGGACACCCAACCCCTTCGTGTGTGTCGTTGCCGGCCTTCATAGGTGCTGCTCGCTAACAGCACTTGCCCCAACATTCTGTGGAGGCTGTAAGGGGGGTATTTGTCTGTGTTGGTGTGCACGTGGCTATGATTGCGTGTACGTTTGTCTTTGTGCCTGCGATTGTTGTCTGTTTGCCAACGCGTGCACCTGCATGTGTGCACCTCCGTGTGCCAGTAGGAGTGAGTGCCAGTGGGAGTGAGTGCCAGTGGGAGTGAGTGCCAGTGGGTGTGAGTGGCAGTGGGAGTGAGTGCCAGTGGGTGTGAGTGGCAGTGAGAGTGAGTGGCAGTGGGAGTGAGTGCCAGTGGGTGTGAGTGGCAGTGAGAGTGAGTGCCAGTGGGTGTGAGTGGCAGTGGGTGTGAGTGGCAGTGGGAGTGAGTGCCAGTGGGTGTGAGTGCCAGTGTGTGTGAGTGCCAGTGTGTGTGAGTGCCAGTGGGTGTGAGTGCCAGTGGGTGTGAGTGCCAGTGGGAGTGAGTGCCAGTGGGTGTGAGTGCCAGTGAGAGTGAGTGCCAGTGGGAGTGAGTGCCAGTGGGTGTGAGTGCCAGTGGGTGTGAGTGCCAGTGTGTGTGAGTGCCAGTGGGTGTGAGTGCCAGTGGGTGTGAGTGCCAGTGGGAGTGAGTGCCAGTGGGTGTGAGTGCCAGTGTGTGTGAGTGCCAGTGGGTGTGAGTGCCAGTGGGAGTGAGTGCCAGTGGGTGTGAGTGCCAGTGGGAGTGAGTGCCAGTGGGTGTGAGTGGCAGTGGGAGTGAGGGCCAGTGGGTGTGAGTGCCAGTGGGAGTGAGTGGCAGTGGGTGTGAGTGGCAGTGGGAGTGAGTGCCAGTGGGAGTGAGTGCCAGTGGGAGTGAGTGCCAGTGGGAGTGAGTGCCAGTTGGTGTGAGTGCCAGTGGGAGTGAGTGCCAGTGGGTGTGAGTGCCAGTGGGTGTCAGTGCCAGTGGGTGTGAGTGCCAGTGGGTGTGAGTGCCAGTGGGAGTGAGTGCCAGTGGGTGTGAGTGCCAGTGGGTGTGAGTGCCAGTGGGTGTGAGTGCCAGTGGGTGTGCATACTCGGGGGGGGGGGGGGGGGGGCATTGGGCGCAGTGTGTTAGCTCACAAAGCTCCAAACACGGCCACCTGGGTTTGATTCCCGATCCTTCATACGTGTCATTATATACGCGCTCAGTTCGAATGATTTATTCAATGGCTGTCGTAAAAAAAATATAAGATGGCAGTGGCCTGGGGGAAGCCTTCATCCAGCAGTGGGTAGATCCTAGTTGATATGTACACTGTTTAAGTGTGTGTATATATGTCTGTGTATATATGTGTACGTGTGTGGCTATGTCCCAGTGTATAAATGTGTGTATTTGCGTCACTGTGCATATATACATGCATCAAAGACAAAGATCCCCCTATAGCCTTAACAGACTGAAGGGGTAAGTGCTGTTAGTGAGCACCTATGAAGGCCGGCACGGCACACGACGGGGTGGGTAGCCAGCACCACGCCCGGCCGCCTTTGTCTCCACAAGTGACGATGTTTACAAACCGCACCAGATGTGTGTATGTCTCTGTATATGGTTTGTATGTGTCTGTCTGTCTATCGTTGATTTAGTTTTATTTGCTTTTATATTACAGATACACGTGTGTGCGTGTATTTGTATGCAGTATATGTCGTGCATGTGTGTTCATACAGAGAGGGAAAAAAGTATTTGATCCCCTGATGATTTTGTACGTTTGCCCACTGACAAAGAAATGATCAGTCTATAATTTTAATGGTAGGTTTATTTGAACAGTGACAGACAGAATAACAACAACAAAATCCAGAAAAACGCATGTCAAAAATGTGATAAATTGATTTGCATTTTAATGAGGGAAATAAGTATTTGACCCCCACTCAATCAAAAAGATTTCTGGCTCCCAGGTGTCTTTTATACAGGTAACGAGCTGGGATTACGAGCACACTCTTAAAAGGAGTGCTCCTAATCTCAGCTTGTTACATGTATACAAGGCACCTGTCCACAGAAGCAGTCAATCAATCAGATTCCAAACTCTCCATCATGGCCAAGACCAAAAAGCTCTCCAAGGATGTCAGGGACAAGATTGTGGGCTACAAGACCATTGCCAAGCAGCTTGGTGAGAAGGTGACAACAGTTGGTGCGATTATTCGCAAATGGAAGAAACAAAAGAACTGTCAATCTCTCTCGGCCTGGAGCTTCATGCAAGATCTCACCTCGTGGAGTTGCAATGATCATGAGAACGGTGAGGAATCAGCCCAGAACTACACGGGAGGATCTTGTCAATGATCTCAAGGCAGCTGGGACTATAGTCACCAAGAAAACAATTGGTAACACACTACGCCGTGAAGGACTGAAATCCTGCAGCGCCCGCAAGGTCCCTCTGCTCAAGAAAGCACATATACATGCCCGTCTGAAGTTTGCCAATGAATATCTGAATAATTCAGAGGACAACTAGGTTAAAGTGTTGTGGTCAGATGAGACCAAAATGGAGCTCTTTGGCATCAACTCAACTCGCCGTGTTTGGAGGAGAAGGAGGAATGCTGCCTATGACCCCAAGAACACCATCCCCACCGTCAAACATGGAGGTGGAAACATTATGCTTTGGGGGTGTTTTTCTGCTAAGGGGACAGGACAACTTCACCGCATCAAAGGGACGATGGACGGGGCCATGTACCGTCAAATCTTTGGTGAGAACCTCCTTCCCTCAGCCAGGGCATTGAAAATGGGTCGTGGATGGGTATTCCAGCATAACAATGATCCAAAACACATGGCCAAGGCAACAGGAGTGGCTCAAGAAGAAGCACATTAAGGTCCTGGAGTGGCCTAGCCAGTCTCCAGACCTTAATCCCATAGAAAATCTGTGGAGGGAGCTGAAGGTTCGAGTTGCCAAACGTCAGCCTCGAAACCTTAATGACTTGGAGAAAATCTGCAAAGAGGAGTGGGACAAAATCCCTCCTGAGATGTGTGCAAACCTGGTGGCCAACTACAAGAAACGTCTGACCTCTGTGATTTCCAACAAGGGTTTTGCCACCAAGTACTAAGTCATGTTTTACAGAGGGGTCAAATACTTATTTCCCTCATTAAAATGCAAATCAATTTATAACATTTTTGACATGCGTTTATCTGGATTTTTTTGTGTTATTCTGTCTGTCACTGTTCAAATAAACCTACCATTAAAATTTTAGACTGATCATTTCTTTGTCAGTGGGCAAACGTACAAAATCATCAGGGGATCAAATACTTTGTTCCCTCACTGTATGCCTGTCCCTGCACATGTATGTATACGAGTTATTGTGTGTGTGTATATATCGTGGGCAGCAGGTAGCGTATCGGTTACCGCGCTGCGCTACGAACCCAGCAACCCGGCTTTGATTCCCGCATTCTCGGCCACCAACACCGATGACGATTATCTGCACCGGTGCTGGGCCTCCCCTAGGTCGACTCAGCCTCAATTGAGTACCTAGTGTGGTGTAAATAAAAACGTTGCCAATGGGGAGACAAAGGCGGCCGGGCGTGGTGCTGGCCACCTATCACCACCTCGAGCGCCGTGACGGCCTTCATAGGTGCTGCTCGCTTACAGCACTTGCCCCCAACAGTCTGTGCAGGCTATACGGAGGGGAGGGGGGGAGCTTTGTCTTTGTATTTTTCTCGCCCCACTCATTACGCGCCACCCTGCAGTGTTGCCATGGCTCCGAGAGGCGTCATTTGACGCTCAAGCGCACGTCACAGGTCACCGAGAGGGGGTCTCTCTCTCTCTCTCCCACACAGATTGTCCACATTGGTGGGGGGGGGGGGTGTAGGAAGGGGGGGGGTTGGTGCAGGGAGGGGGGGGTGTGTAGGGAGGAGGGGGGTCCCCTTTAGGTCATCACACAGAGCCCCCTTTATTGAACCTGACTCGGGTTAGCCCGCTGAGAAATCCAGTTCCCTTTCCACATCCAACTCAAAGCCAACAAACCCTCCCTCTTCCCGAGCTCAATCGTGCCATTGGGGGCCGTTAGTCGTGCCTGTCGCAAGCCCTGAGAATTAAGGCGGCAGTGGAAATTCCACATTCGTTGTGTGGGAGGAAGAGGGGGGGGGCGGGGGACGGCCCCTTGATAGCGGTAACTTCCATTGGCTCAAGGTGGCGTCTGTTTTTATTGCTTGTTGACAATTTTCCACGATTTTTGCTTCCCATTGTGCTGTTGGCGTCGCGTCGTGAGACGGCTCCATTTGGAACTCTCTCGCACAGCATCGTAACATCCTGTGAGAAGAAAGATATCAAAAGCATACTTCCCGAGTAGTTGAGTGGCCTCATTTAATCGACACGCTCCTGAAGAGAAAGGTTTTGTTTTGCAAGGCAGTCAAACCCCGCTTTTTGTGATAATTTTCAGAGTTGGGATTTTTTTTCCCGATTGGGTGCTCATCCTAATTTAATGCGCCGTTTTTATTTTTGGCATGGCCATTGGTCACCCGACTGACACCATCACGCCGCTTCGCCCGTTGTTTGTCCCTTAGCTGTGATTCTTAAATATGTTATTAATCTTGATTTGAAGCTTTCGTGACTGCAGGAATCCATACTCTTTGGTTCTTTCGGTAAAGTCACGTAGGTAGAAAATAAAATAAAATAAATCACGACGTTGCGCCCGAAACGTCGTGATTTAAAATATGTTATTGTCTAACGGTACGTCAGAAACACTTAATCCGTGATCTGCAGTTGCCTGGGTGATAAGTGGGCTAAGTTTTGCTCAATCCTGGCCAGGTAGATCAAATACTAATTAAACAAACAACACACTTCAACTTTAATCACGGCTGCTGGAATCCGGATTCCAAGTCCAGCATCTCGACCGTTCTGGCTCAGCCTCTCTGACTCCGCATGCCTCGCTAGCACCTTGTGGTACTCAGTTTTACCATCCCCAAGCAGAACGATCGAGTGGCTGACTCAGCTCAGCCGATGCCCTACAACCAGGATTGGGAGCTACGTTGTTTGAAAAAAATTGCGATTGAAATGTTACCGAGCTAACGTGGCTCGGTCATTTGTCGTCGTCGGTGTCGGTGGTGCTGGTGGCGTTTGACCTTTGGCAGGAGGAGGCGCGGCAGAGAGGCGGCTCGTCGCAGTGGGACTCGCGCGAGGACGAGATCTCTCCTCCGCCGCCAAACCCCGTGGTGCAGAGGCTGATGCGGCGCGGAGCGGTGAGCGCCGAGGTCTACACCGAGGAGGACGCCGCCTCGTATGTGCGCAAGGTGAGCGTGACTCTTCGTGGCACAGTGTGTGGGTAGGTGCTGCCCCCCCCCCACCCCCCAGACTGTGTCCACCAGAGAGGTCACTGCACGCAGGAGGAGGTAAGTGGGTAAAGTGAGCATGACTCTCCGTGGCAGGGTGCGTGGGCAGGTGCTGCCCTCTGTCCGCAACGTGAGCGTTACTGAGTTGTTGCAGGGTGCCAGTGGTAGGTGCTGCCCTCTACTGTGTGAACACGGGGATAACCGCACACGGAGGAGGAGGAGGAGGCGAGTGTCTCGTACGTCAGAATCAGAATCTTGTATATTATCCTGGGGGAATCCGATGAGCTATGCAGCTCTTTTACGCAGATGTCCAGTAGGGGCACGGGGGCCAGCAAGTCACAACAGCAAACAAGACGAAAAGACGATAGCAGTGCAAAGTAGGGAAAAGGTGAGCAAGTTGTCGGGTGGGCGGCGTCATGGTCTGGGCAAGTGGCGTCGCTGTGGAGTGCGCAGGCGGTGCACCTGCACCGGGGGCCAAGGACTGGGGGGGGGGGCCTAGGTGATGGGGCTACAGTGGCAAAAAAACAACCCCCCCTCCCCCACCAACAACAACAACAACACGTGTTGTTATTTCTAACTGCCTCGTTAATATTTGTATGAGTTCACTAAAGCGGCTACTTTCTCTCCGAGTATCCGACGAGGCTCGTTGAGCTCTCATTTGTGATGGCCAGGTCGCTTCTGAAAAAGAAGCTAAATAGCTCGGTGGGCTCTACCTGGTAAAATCAAAGAAATTTAATGATTAAATTCGAGTGATTTGTCTACTTTTTATATACGTTGCACTCCTATCGTGTTTTTTGTATTGTTTGACGTCGTAACTTTGTGACCTGCACCTACTGGTCATCTGTGCCAAAAAAAAGTTTTATATCTCATTGGATTCCTCCCGCTATAAATAAAGATTCTAATTCCAGTTCCAGGTAGTCAGTCGGTCAAAAACGGAGAGGGGGGTGGGAGGGGGGCAATGTGGGCGTTGAGCAGGACTTCTAATCAGGGGACAGAGCGACATGGATAACACGAGGGGAGAATTTTCAAACAACAGGAGCGGCAGAGAAGCATGAGCAACTCCCCCCACCCCCCTACTTCACGGAGGAGAGAGGTCGAATGCAGCAGGTGCGATAAGAAGGTCGAGGTTAGTGGAATGCTCGGCATGCTGGGTACAAGGACGAGAGGCGAGGAGAGATAAGCGGAGGGGAGGGGTAGGTGTGGGTGAGACCACGAAGGATTGATGACCACGTCAACGTGATAACATCTTTATGCTCATCACCACCACCACCACCATCATCATCATCATCGTTGTCGTCCATGATATATCCACTGCGGGATGTTGGCCACCCCAGGCTGTCATCATCTCCCACGGTCTTGCGATGTGGCAATCCATCTCGCTCGTGCAACACGTAGCTCGGCTCGTCGCTCCGTTCCCAATGTGACCTCACTCTTGGGCATGCTCCTTCCTTATTTTGGCTGCCATTCCATCTTTAGTCTCGGCCAGCGCTCATCCCTCCGGGTGACATGTCCTGCACAGCCCTCGTACCCGACTTAGAGGTCACGATGATTTCTCTCACGATCCATGACGTCTATAACTTGCCGCTCCTCTCCCCGTCTGTCAGCGTAAATTGCGGAATGTGCCTCGCCGAAGCTTCTTTTGCACACTTTTCAGCTTTTGTTCCATTTTCTCCACTCATGTCTGTCCATCGTGCAGTTACTGAAGGTGGACCGGGATCTAAATGATGAAATCACGAGGCGGAAGATAGCGGCTTTGAGCGTTTGTTGTTGTAAAACTGAAGTCGAGTTATTCGGAATATTTTTTAGGCCGCCTATTAATCTGCGCAAGCGTGTGGTGAGTGTGTCGTTTAAGGCCCTCGGCCTCCCGGCACAGCTAAACAAAGTAAAACAGTCACGTGTAAGAAGGAAGCGTTCAACACGCCCAATCATCAAAGGGCAAGGTTTCAGTGGTTCATTTCCGACAGCGAGCGTTCACTTAGGGGTGTCCGCCCTCTTATTTTTTCTGTCGTGCTCTCTCCCCCGGCACCCCCCCCCCTCCCCGGCCACCAGGTCATCCCCAAGGACTACAAGACAATGCAGGCCCTGTCCAAGGCCATCGCCAAGAACGTGCTTTTCTCACATCTCGACGACAACGAGCGCAGGTGAATGGCGGCGGCTGTGTCATCTGTGTGTGTCTTTGTGCATAAACCGGTCCTGGAGCTCTGGACCTACGTCGACTCACCTGACGTGGGGTGTAGTAAACACCGCCACTGGGGAGACGAAGGCGGGCGGGCATGCTGCTGCCCGCCCACCCCCTAGTGTATAGTTCTGCCCTGCATAGGTTTTTGCGAGCAGCACTTACCCTAAAAGTCTGTGAATGGTTTATGGGGAATCTTTGTGTCTTCTGTGAGTGTGTGTTTCTCCTCATGCTGGGGAGTGGTAGAACCTGGAAACCCGGGTTCGATTCCCGCTCACGGCCAACACCAGTGACGATTATCTGAACCGGTCCTGTGCCTCCCCTAGGTCGACTCGGCGTCAAATGAGTACCTGGTGCGGTGTGTAAACATCGCCACTGGGGAGACAAAGGCGGCCAGGCGTGGTGTTGGCCACCCCCCCCCCCGTGTGCTGTGCTGGCCTTCATAGGTGCTCGCCAACAGGACTTGCCCCGACAGTCTGGTTAGACAATACGGGCAATACGGGCGATGTTTATCTTTGTTGGAGCCGTTGTGCAGTGGTGTAAAGCACCGCGTGACGAACCAGTCCTGGCCATGGCCAACACCACTGGACGGCGGGGGATGTGTTCCCCGCTCGCTCGGTACTCTTCCGAAGCGCACGACGTCGCATGCGCCCCGTTAGTTTGACGTCACGGCCATTCGCGTGTAACCATTACGGTCGGCTTGCCTTAAGGACGAGGAAGTGAAATGTACGTCCTGTCCTTGTGGACATCTGGTGACGATAAGCACACAAAATATGGCCCGTGCCAAAACAATCCCCAGGAGGGTGGTCCGGGCGATTTGCGTGGCCGGTACTAAAACCCTGGAGGCCTTGGACACCCACAACCCCTTCACCAATCCGCATTGACCAGCATGGCGAAGTAAGGGTCAGATAATTGTCTACGTGACCGACGTGCCGTGAGGATGCCTGCATCCAGCAGTGGATAGATCATTGTTGCTGCTGCTGCTTCCGATGATGCACATGGCGATGCGTCGTGGGCCGGCGCCAGCATCCTCTCATTGTTCGGGAGGCGGCGTGCGGTTTTAACGGCGGAGCGGAGCGGCGGTGCCGATGGAGCGGTGGCGATGGAGGGCGATGGGCAGCGGAGCGCGTGGAATCGCGCCGGTGGGCGCCACCTCGAACTCCGTCTGGAATTTTTAGCGCTGGCGCGCAGCCCCCCCCCCCCACCGTCACATTTTGGCACGGGCTCAAGGAAATGGCACGGGCTTCAAAGAGGGCCCCGGCTCTTTTTTCCTCGGCCATGCGCAACGCTTTTATTTCATTTCAAAAGCAACCGATAATGGAGGGAGGCGGCAGGGTTGTTCGCGCGAAAGTAAAAAAAAAAAGATCTAAATCGAATCGAGTTTAAAAAGAGAAGGAAAGAATGATCCATCGCCTCCCCCCCCACCATCCCCTCTCGCTTCCTGCCTTGTCATCAATTTGTTGACAAGTCGTCGCAATTTAGGGTTCAAAGTGTAACCCAAGAATCAATTCATATTCTTGGTTCTTTCGGTAAAGTCACGTGAGTTTACCGAAAGAACCAAGAATATGAATCCCTGCAGTCGCGAAAGCTTTAAAACGAAATCCAAGAATCAATTGTTTTCTCGATTATCGTTTGGAACATTCGCCCGCACTTTTTGTGTCGGTTTCACGAATTCTAGGCAGTCGATTCTGACGCGCGTGACTCCATGCATGTGCCGTGAGCCGACACTGCTGGCGAACTCGGTCATACACGGCTGCAATATAGCCCTTATAATTATCATCATCAGGATCGTCATCATCAGCCATGCTTTGTCCTCCCCCGCCCACGCCCAAGCCCTTGCCATCCCTCGCCGTCTCGCGATGTAATGATCTGTCCCCTTCCTGCGCACGAGTTGACGTCATCTCAGAATCAGATTCTTTGTTCAGTCCGGAGGAATCCGATGATCTACGAAGCTCTCTTTCAAAGATATCCGGTAGCGGCAGGTCAAGTGAGCCACATCAACAAAAATAATACAAAATACGATATTATAAGAGCAAGATATAGAGGAAATGTAAGCAAGTCTATAAAATAATTAAATATAAATGAAGTGTACAAGCACAAATAGCACACGCACATCAATTCCTTCTGATTATCCAACAGTAAATGTAAGTTTGGGGCAAGGCAGCAGCAAACCAGCAACAACAACAAAAAGTCCCAGACCACACCAAGACAACAACACACAGTCCCTCTGTGGGGGGCGGAGACGTTTAAACCATCAACACATTAAAAATGTTAAACAAACTAGACTAAACTATTTTTTTTATTTTACTAGGTAAAGCCGACTGAGCTATGTAGCTCTTTTTAAGAAGCAACCTGGCCACAAATGATAGCTCAACGAAGTGGCTTATCGCGTGGAAATTTATAGCAGAGAAATAACTCTAAACGCGTGTTGTTGATTCTAAATGTAGGAGGGAAACACCGGCGGACCCGGAGAAAAATCCACGCGACCACGGGGTCAGAATCGACCCCGCGACCTGCAGTATATCAGGCGAGGTAGTTAACATCTCCTAGCCACCGTGGCGCGGTCCCTCTCTTTGAGTGTCGCCGTGCGCTGCGTAAACTTTCCCTTGCCACGTCGTTACATTCCGAGCGAACGTGGCAGGGAGCTCATCATTTGTCGTCGTCGTCGCCGTCAGAGGAGGACCTGGAGAAAAATCCGCTCGAGCACGAGGAGAGAGAGAGAGAGACACGCAAACTCCAAATATACAGCAGCAGCAGCAGGCGTCAGGGTCGGGATCGAACCCACGACCTCCTGTGTACCAGGCGACGACCCATGCGGCGGCGGCGACGATAACGACGGTAACGACGATAACGACGGCAGCAACTGTAACGACGGTAACGATGGTAACGGCGATAGCGACGATAACGACGACAACGACGATAACGACAATAACGACGGTAACGACGGTAACGACGGTAACGACGGCAGCGACGGTAACGACGGTAACGATGGTAACGGCGATAGCGACGATAACGACGACAACGACGATAACGACAATAACGACGGTAACGACGGTAACGACGGTAACGACGGTAACGACGGCAGCGACGGTAACGACGGTAACGACGATAACGACGGCAACGACGGCAGCGAAGGTAACAACGGCAGCGACGGTAACGACGGTAACGACGGCAACGACGTTAACTACGGTAACGACGGTAACGACGTCAACGACGGCAGCGACGGTAACGACGGTAACGACGGTAACGACGGCAGCGACGGTAACGACGACAACGACGGTACCGACGGTAACGACTGCAACGACGGTAACGACGTTAACGATGGTAACGACGTTAACGATGGTAACGACGGTAACGACGACAACGACGGTAACGACGTTAACGATGGTAACGACGTTAACGACGGTAACGACGGTAACGACGACAACGACGGCAACGACGGTAACGACGGTAACGACGTTAACGACGGTAACGACAGTAACTACGGTAACGACGGTAACGCGCATTCTGTTCGTCGGGCGGAAGCGAGCCCCCGCAACGAGAGCTGCGTGGCGCCGCGATCCCCTAAAACCCTCGCGCTGAAATCCACCGACGACGGAACAGACACGCGCGCGAACCAATACCGCTCAGATGAAACGGAGAATTCCTTTGTGGAATTGCTCGGGGATTTGCGGGTTGCGCGCGGCGCAGGAGATAAGGCACCTGAAATCTTCCCCCGTCCCACCCCTCACAACCCCCGGGGGTGCGGGGGTTAGACTTGCGACGGCTGATCCCGGCTCAACCGCCCCTTGGATGTTGTCTCGGTTTCGTAAAGCCCTCTGCCGCCTCCGCCGCCAACGCCGCCGCGGTCGCCGTTCTGGTTGCCACAGCCAAGGGCCCGAGGGGGGACTCCTTTGTCTTGGCACCGCCCCGGCCCATCAACCTGTGATGGTTGAGCCGGACGGATAATCGCCATCTCTGTAATCGGTCGAAATGCCCGCGCTGTCGGTGGTCGGGCTGACGTAAGGAAGTGAAATAACTTTGGGGGCTCTGCGAGGGACCACAAAGGTGGTGGGGTCGTGGATGTGGCTCAGTGGGGGCGCACTGACTGGACGCGATTTGATCGCTCCCGTCGCTACGTTGTCCTTCGCCCGCTCCTCCGGTTAGCACGGTCGGATGCGTACGGTGCGAAAGAGGTTCAACACAGACACATACAAGTCGCATCTCAAACGCACATCTCTCATGGCACTTGCGTCCAACAAGTAAATCACGGCCACAACTTGCTTTTTTGTTTAAATTATGAACAGGTACAAATGGTACAAGTGTTGCTTATTCTCTCTCACTGTACAAATGAAAATAGACTTGAGTTGACTTGATTCAGATACCACGCCTCTTTGTGATGGCCACCCTTGACAGCAAACAAACGTAGTCGTCTCTGATGGCTCTGACAATAAGAGGCGGGCGCATACGAATTACCGATTACTTTGAAGTGTTTAGGCACCAATGACCGATTCCAAATCTAATGCAATCGGATATTTAAATTGAATGTCATTTGGATTCTTCCCATTACTGAGATGGAGGCGATAGGCAACAGACTGACAGAGCAGCCTCACTTGGTCTCTCGAGACAATGATCGATGGACAGAAACCAGTCTCTGGTGGGGTATCTCTAGTCAATGACAGACAGACAGACCAGTCTCTGATGGGGTATCTCTAGTCAATGACAGACAGACAGACCAGTGTCTGATGGGGTATCTCTAGTCAATGACAGACAGACAGACCAGTGTCTGATGGGGTATCTCTAGTCAATGACAGACAGACAGACCAGTGTCTGATGGGGTATCTCTAGTCAATGACAGACAGACAGACCAGTGTCTGATGGGGTATCTCTAGTCAATGACAGACAGACAGACCAGTGTCTGATGGGGTATCTCTGGTCAATGACAGACAGACAGACCAGTGTCTGATGGGGTATCTCTGGTCAATGACAGACAGACAGACCAGTGTCTGATGGGGTATCACTAGTCAATGACACACAGACAGACCAGTGTCTGATGGGGTATCTCTAATCAATGACAGACAGACAGACCAGTGTCTGATGGGGTATCTCTAGTGAATGACTGACAGACCAGTACCTGATGGGGTATCTCTAGTCAATGACAGACAGACAGACCAGTGCCTGATGGGGTATCTCTAGTCAATGACAGACATACAGACCAGTGTCTGATGGGGTATCTCTAGTCAATGACAGACATACAGACCAGTGTCTGATGGGGTATCTCTAGTCAATGACAGACAGACAGACCAGTGTCTGATGGGGTATCTCTAGTCAATGACAGACAGACAGACCAGTGTCTGATGGGGTATCTCTAGTCAATGACAGACAGACAGACCAGTGTCTGATGGGGTATCTCTAGTCAATGACAGACAGACAGACCAGTGTCTGATGGGGTATCTCTAGTCAATGACAGACAGACAGACCAGTGTCTGATGGGGTATCTCTAGTCAATGACAGACAGACCGGTGTTGGAGATGGGATCTCTAGACAGGTGGTCCCCAACCTATGGCCTGTGGATCATTGAAGGTTCTGCAAGGCCATGGCAAAGTGATCCGCGGGAACTTTTGCAATTACAATTGAACTAACAAAAACCCATCCACCACGTGGTTCTATTTACTGTCGATTGAAACGCGTTATCGGTGCGCTGTCGTCTGCGAAACGTGCGTCGACAGCCATCGGCGGGTCCACAGTGTTCTGGGCCCCGCTGCTGCTCCGAGAGAGACAACGAGAGAGAGACACCGACGGGGGTCTCTGAGGTCTCCGGGGGGGGGGGTGAAACCACGGCCGACAGAACCGGTCTGTCAGAGCCCCCGCATTACGTGCGAACCGTGACAAATGTAGCACGGACTGCCGCACTCCACTTAGCCGCGCTGCTGTCGATAGCCTCTAGGTGACAGCACACTCCGTCGTCGGGGGTGGTGGTGGGGGGGGGAATGCATAGGGGAACTACGCTCTGCTGACTGCGATGACGAGCCGACTGCGTTGGTTTTTTTTCCGTTTCCACCCACCCGGGTGACAAGGGTCACAGAATCCCGGGCGTTTGTCTGCGGACGGATGTGCGAGTGTCGGCTACAAGCTGCCTCGTTTGCTTCACTGATGGACAGGCAGGCAGACAAAGTGCACACCAGTCGAGAGATGGAAAGACGGACGGAGAGAGATGGGCAACGGGTGTAAGCGCTGTCAAATCGTCGCGGCACATCGAGGCCGAGTGTCTCCTCGCATCGCCATTGGCAGCCCGACGCCGCCATCATCATCGTCATTGTTAGCCAGGATCAATCCACTGCTGGATGGAGGCCTCCCATCACTCGAATGGCGGCAGAGTCAGGTCAGGTGGAGGCCTCCAGCAGACGCAGAGTGCATTCCGGAACGCTCTTCCTTCCGATATTAGGAGGCCACTGGAGCTGTGCAGTTTTAAATCATCTCGATTGACAAACTCATTTCTTTAGAACTGCTTTTTGTGTTTTGTTTGTTATCCTTCTCCCGCACCTCCGATTAGCATGGTTGATACGTACATACCTCCCAAAGCCATCGCAATCCCGCATGCCAAGGGAGAGGGAACGTGCCCCAGGAGAACCGTGCTTCTATGCCCACGCGCCTGTGCCTTCCACCTTCACCGGCACACGCACACCGCTGTGGTCATGAATACAAAAGGTGACGTCTGGTTAAATAACCGCCCCCCCCCCCCCACGATAGAGACAGCACAGGGAAGACCCAAATGCGGCAGCGGATTGGCAAAGCAATGCACAGCGGCAGGTCCTCGTTTAACGCGCTAGTCGTAGACACGTTCCCCCCGAAAAGTGCCGCACGAAGCGAAAAACACGTTAAGCGAAGACAATTTTCCCCACCACCCGTGAATAATTAAGTTACGATAAAGTTCGGCGAGGTACGGTGTACTACGCACTCGCGCGGCCAGATGGCGGGACAAATAATTGTGCTGCCTCCTGCTGTGGCCACCACGTTGGTGTCACGTGGAGATCTCCGTGTGATCCACTAATCCCGAAACTCCCACAGCGGCAGGATGGTGCTGCGGCCAGTAGATGGCAGTAGAGCAAGTGGGTGTCTGACCTGACTTTGTCACTGTTCGAGCATTATGAGCCCCTCTTGCACACATGGGATGTCCTCGAGGCACACTACACACGCTTCAGAGTCGGAATCTCTATGCTGCAGGAGGAATCCGATGAGCTATGAAGCTCTTTTTCCCACAGATATCCAGTAGGGGCACGGGGTCAGAAAGTTCCAACAGCAAACAAATAGGAAAACACGACAGGAGTGCAAAGTATAGGTAAGGAAAGGTAAGCGAATCACTCAACTTGTGGAATTAGCCAAACATCCCGACGCAGGACCCTCCTGAACAACAACAAAAAAACAACTCGTGAGACTCATTGAGACTTCTCTGGCCTACTAACCGACTCAAGGGCAAGAGTTCAGAACAGCCAATGCCATGATGACCTCTTAACCTTAACTCATCCGTCGCTTCCTCCGTTGGCAGCTGTCGCAAAAAAAAACAAGTCAATAATTGACCTCTAGGACCGTCCGTGCAATTTCATCGCCACCATCACCACTAGCATCTGGCTTCAACGCCGGTGTCGGTGACCTGCCTGCCTGCCTTCCCTCCTCCGTTCTGCTCAACATGGCCCAACCCTCACCACCTACGCTCTTTCCGGTTACAGCTGTTATTCTTTCGTCATCCTCGCCATCATCATCATCATCAGCCGTGATCTCTGTCCACCGCTGTATGAAGGTGATCCTCAAGCCGCCGGCATCTCTCGTGGTCTTGTGTCGTCGACGATCCAAACTTAGCTACGGTTCCGTCGCTCTGTCTCTGTGGCGGGACCAACTTTACCTACAAACTAAACGATTTTTTTTTATTTGATCAGATAAGGCCCACTGAGCTATGTAGCTCTTTTTCAGAAGCCACCATGGCGATCATAAATGATAGCTCAACGAAGTGGCTTGTCATCACGTGGAAAATGATAGCAGCCAAATACTCTAAAAGCGTGGATGTTGATTCTAAATATGGGAGGGAAACACCGGAGGACCCAGAGAAAAATCCACGTGACCACGGGGTCAGGATCGACCCCGTGACCTGCAGTATATCCGGGGAGGTAGTTAACATCTCCTAGCCACCGTGGCGCGATCCCTCTCCTTGGCTGTCACCATGCGCTGCGTAAACTTTCCCTTGCCACGTCGTTACATTCCGAGCGAACGTGGCAGGGAGCTCTTATTTCATTATCATCGTCGTCGTCATCACCGTCGTCTTTTTTCGCGGTGTTATTCACCCTCGGGAGCTCGGGCGTCCCGTGACACGTGCTGCCCAAGAGCGCGATGCACCCCCAGAGCCCGCCGCTCATCCTGCATTCTCTTCGCAAATCCCGGCTCTTATCTCCTTTGTGCATTGTTTGACAGGTGCATTCTCTCTGCACAGCCCCGACGCAAGCCCCGCTCGCGTTTCATTTCATTCGCGTTTGTATATATAATTTTATTATTCTTTTACGCCCTCGTTTTCTTTCCATATATTTCTCACGCGCCTCCACCCCCCCCCCCCTTTCCCTCCCCGACCTCCACCCTCGCCGCGGCCCCCGCCGCTCCCGTTTGTCCTTGAGGTTTCCCGACGACCGCGAGGCCGTCCGTCGTCGTCCGTCGTCGTCCGTCGGCTGCAATATAGCCCTCGTAATTATCATCGTCATCATCTTCATGATCGTCATCATCAGCCATGCTCCGTCCTCCCCCCGCCCACACCCAAGCCCTTGCCATCTCTCACCGTCTCGCGATGTAATGTTCTGTCCCCTTATTGCGCACGAGTTGACGTCATCTCAGAATCAGATTCGTTGTTTAGTCCGGAGGAATCCGATGAGACGCGAAGCTCTCTTTCACAGATGTGAGAAAGAGCTTCGCGTCCGTGTCCCCTCTTGTCTCCGCGCGAGCCTCCCGCCGCGTCGCGCGTCCCAAACACAACAACTTTGTCGGCGTGGGTTTACGCCCAGTGTCCTTCGCTAATTTTCAGAGGGGAGGGGTGTGGGGGGGGGCGGAGGCACTTTCGCCGATAAGACAATCATTGTGAGGGGCCGTCGTGCCATTTGAAGCCATTGGGGTTTGACAGCGCGAAGGAATGCATCGACAAATCCAGTCTCATGAGTAGGGACATTAATAACATCATCATATATGTCAGCAGCAGCAGCGCAAGGAATAGCAGCAGCATCAGCGTCATAATCCATCAAAGGCAATGACAGCAGCAGCAGCATCATCATCATCAGCAGCAGTAGCAGGATCATAATCATCATTAGTAGCAGCAGCACAATCACCATCATAGTTAATATAATCGGCAAATGTATACATACAACCTGTGTATCCTAAACCATCATGGGCTGACCTTTAACCTTGTCATCATCACCGTCGTCACTACCATCAGCATCATTGTCACGTATGAAACATGCCTCTTCCCATGGCACAGTACACAAGTGTTCTTAACAAATTTTCGGAGGCGGGGGCCACTTTCGCCGATGCGACATCGTCAGTGTGAGGAGCCGCCACGCCATTTGAAGCCATTGGGGTTTGACAGCAGCACGACGATGGTGATGATGATGGGGGGCGTTCTCACAATTTGTGTTTGTATTGTCAGGGGGCTGCATGTCAGACGCCGCACTAAAGGCATCCAGGGGGCCGCCAGTGGCCCCGCGGGCCTTGCAAACAAGAACACCGCTTTAGGCGGCAGGTACAGCGGGCGGCCTATAGACTGTTGGGGGCAAGTGCGGGAGGCACCGCGCACGAGCGGGTCACGTGACTGGCATGACGCCCGGCCGCCTTTGTCTCGCCGGTGCCCGTGTTTACGCACCGCTCCAGGTGCTCATTTTAAGACCAGGTTGAGTTGTCCTTGGGGAGGCCCAGGATGAATACAAACATCACTCGCCGCTGTAATTAGCCTTGGCCGTGAATTGAACTCAGGTTGCCGGGATTTGTCGTAGTAGCACGGTGCGCTAAGCGTTGCGCCGCCGCTCCGCTGGTACGCACGCACGCACACACGCACGCACCTGTTTAGTCTCACAGAATGGTGAGCCGAGAGCTGTTGGTCAGCACTTACTCGGCGCGTGAATCTTTCACACACACAGAGATAAAGATCCCCCGTATAGCCGTAACAGACTGTAGGGGAAAGTGTTGTTCCCCGAGCACCTATGAAGGCCGGAACGGTACACGAGGGGGTGGGTGGCCAGCACCACGGCCGACCGCCTTTGTCTCCCCAGTGGCGATGTTTACACACTGCACCAGGTACTAATTTGAGGCTGAGTCGACCTAGGGGAGGCCCCGAACTGGTTCAGGTATTTGTCACCAACGTTGGCCATGAGCGAGAATCGAACGCCAGTCGCCGGGTTCGTAGTGCAGCGCACACACGCGCACACACTCCGTATATGCACCTCCAAATCTGTGTGTGTGTTTCTCTCCGTCATCCCATCATCCCCCCGACCCCACCTCTCCATCCCTCTTTCTCATGCTGTCGAGTCGTTTTGGCTTGGACTTTTGCAAATTCCACGCTTAGGGGCCGCGGGCGAGAGAAAGAGAGAGCCAGGCGATGGAGAGGGATGGGTGGGGATGGAATGGGAACACAGGGGAAGGGATGTGAGGGAGGGAGGGAGGGGGTGCAGGCGTGCAGGTAGACTTGGCTCTGTGGTTGCGGGGGAAAAGTCGCTGCCTTTGATTATGGTTCCTTGTCTTTCTCCACCGGGTGCCTTCATTAGGCCCTCTCTTACCCAGTTTACGGTTAACGACGCGGAGCCCAAGGGGCTGTTGTGGGCAGCACCGCAGTCAGCCGGGTGGTCTGTTTGGGAAATGTTTTTTTTAATTTGTCAAACTCGGTGAAGCGACAAATAATTGAGACGCAAGGGGGTCTGTTCGGCGCGGTGGAAGTCCTAATTGGTGAGGTCGTGAGTTCAAATCCCAGCCAGGGTCGGCTTGGCTCAGTCGTCATTGTCATCATCATCATCATCAATCGTCGTTATCATGTTGTCATTGGCATCATCATCATCAGCAGCAGTTGCAGTAGCGGCAGGAAGGGGGGCTGTAGCGGCAGGATCATCAGCAGCAGTTGCAGCAGCAGCACTAAGAGGGGCTATAGCTACATGACCATCATCTTCAGCAGTTGTGGTAGCAGCAGTAAGGGGAGCTGTAGCAGCAGGATCATCATCGGCAGCAGCAGCAGTTACGGTAGCAGCAGTAAGAGGGGCTGTAGCTTTTTCAAAATCATCATCATGAAACGACAGGAGCAGAAAGAGTAGCGCCTACAGCAGCATTCGTCATCATCATCATCATCAGCAGCAGCAGCCACTTATTTTCCCAGGACGTCCTCTCTCTCTCGGAGTCTCAATATTTTTTGTGCGGGGGGGGGGGGGGTGTGGAAGGCCTTGCATCGCGATGTTTCGCCAACTCCATTCTTAACGGGTGTTTGGCTTCACGTGCCAGGAAGCCGGAGAACCCGGAGAAAACCCCCACGAGGGCATACGCGCCTACAACACCTGGCAAGCCGCCCTCACGCTCGCCCATCGAAGCACCAACCAGGCTGAAGCCTGTTTAGCTTCTGAAATGTAACGCGACTGGGCACATTGAGGATGATGCACGTACGTTGAACTTCTTTCGCACCGTGCGTAGCCCAGCCGTGCTAATCGTGGCAACTCGGAGCGGCACGCGCCGCTATAACGCGCAAGGCGCGCGATTGCAACGCGCAGCGCGCGCACACCGTGGTCACGCGGAATGAGCCCCATTGCAACGCGGAATGCGCGCACCGTTATGAAGCGGAACGCGTCCCGTTATAAGGCGGAACGCGTCCCGTTATAAGGCGGAACGCGCGCTCCATTATCACACGGTTTCTGAGCGGTCGACGACGACGAGCTGCCGTTGTAAGGCGGAACGCGCAGTGGCGGCCTACCCTCATCTCGGTTATTTGTCCCGCCATGGGATGGCTGCACGCTGATTTTACAGTGCAAATGTCATTCAGTGACAGTAATTCCTCGCTTTGCGTGCTGAACGCGCCACTTGTCAGGAAATAATCTTCCGCGTTAAGCAATGAATTACTTTTCGATTTAAAGCTTTCGTGACTGCAAGGACTCATCTTCTTTGGTTCTTTCGGTAAAGTCACGTAGAATGAGAATAAAATAAGAAATTAATAAAATAAAATAACACAATAAAATTCTCACGACGTTTCGGCCACAACACAAGTAGCCTTCTTCAGGTGAAAGGAACAGACCTGTCGGGACGACAGAGCTCTGTCGTCCCGACAATAAAATTCTCACGACGTTTCGGCCACAACACAAGTAGCCTTCTTCAGGTGAAAGGAACAGACCTGTCGGGACGACAGAGCTCTGTCGTCCCGACAGGTCTGTTCCTTTCACCCGAAGAAGGCCACTTGTGTTGTGGCCGAAACGTCGTGAGAATTTTATTGTGTTATTTTATTATTTTATTCTCATTCTACGTGACTTTACCGAAATAACCAAAGAAAATGAATGACTTTATTTAGTTAAATTATGATGGTGAATGTATGTCACGTGATTTCACACGTCTCTACAAGACGTGAGTGAACACATCTCTATGAGAGTGACACAGGCGATGTGAGTGAACACGTCTCTACGAGAGTGATGCAGGCAATGTGAGTGAACACGTCTCTACGAGAGTGATGCAGGCGATGTGAGTGAACACGTCTCTACGAGAGTGACACAGGCAATGTGAGTGAACACGTCTCTACGAGAGTGACACAGACGATGTGAGTGAACACGTCTCTATGAGAGTGACGCAGGCGATGTGAGTGAACACGTCTCTACGAGAGTGACGCAGGCGACGTGAGTGAACACGTCTCTATGAGAGTGACACAGGCGACGTGAGTGAACACGTCTCTATGAGAGTGATGCTGGCGACGTGAGTGAACACGTCTCTATGAGAGTGATGCAGGCAATGTGAGTGAACACGTCTCTACGAGAGTGATGCAGGCGATGTGAGTGAACACGTCTCTACGAGAGTGATGCAGGCAATGTGAGTGAACACGTCTCTACGAGAGTGATGCAGGCAATGTGAGTGAACACGTCTCTACGAGAGTGATGCAGGCGACGTGAGTGAACACGTCTCTACGAGAGTGACACAGGCGATGTGAGTGAACACGTCTCTACGAGAGTGATGCAGGCACTATGAGTGAGCACGTCTCTATGAGGGCGATGTGAGTGAACACGTCTCTATGAGAGTGATGCTGGCGACGTGAGTGAACACGTCTCTATGAGAGTGACACAGGCAATGTGAGTGAACACGTCTCTACGAGAGTGAACGCAGGCGACGTGAGTGAACACGTCTCTACGAGAGTATGCAGCTGTTGATTGGAGCCGTGGGAGGTGGCCCTCCCCTCCTCTCGTTGGGCACCATCGGCGCGTTCCCGCTGGCTCCACATCACTCGCTCTCCTGCGAGGGCAGCGTGTCCGCAGCCAGTCCTGGCACCACCACTCCACAGGCACTCACACGCGTGTGCGTGTGAGTGCGTGCGTGTGGGGGGAGCGTTGGTTAAGCGGTTGGTGCACTACGCTACGAACCTGGGTACGCGAGTTCGATTCTCACTCCCGGCCAACACCAGTGAGGATTATCTGAAGCGGTCCTGGGCCTCCCCTAAGTCGGCTCAGCCTCAAATGACTCCCTGGTGCGGTGTGTAGTAAACATCGCCACTGGGGAGACAAATGCGGTCGGGCGTGGTGCTGGCCACCCACCCCCTCTTGTGCCGTGTCGGCCTTCATAGGTGCTACTCGCTGACAGCACTTGCCCTTTAAGTCCATTAAGGTTACATGGGGGATCTTTGTCTTTGTGCGTGGAATACCTTCACACATGTATGGCAAGTGGAAGAGCGTCAGAGGTTTGTGTTCGGGTTACACCGGTGGACATAGAGTTTAGGGTTATCGTTGGGATTACAGAAAGTGATCGGGTTGGATATAGGCTGATAGTTATTATTAGGGTTAGGGGTCAGGTTGAGAATTAGACATGAGGTTAGCATTATTGTTCGAGCTAGGGTTAGGTTTAGGGTTAATATTCCACGTAAGAGTAGTGTTATGCATAGGTAAGGGTTACGATAGCCTCGTGGTTGTATATAGGATTAAGCTTAGCGTTGTAGATTGTGTTCCGGTTAGGGCTATAATTGATGTAAGTGGGAATGTTTGGGAGGGTTATGAGGAGTGTTGATGTTTGGGGGGGGGGGGGGGGTGTAGGAAGAGTGGCAAAGGGGGGTAGGGCTCAAAGTGTCCTCACAGTCAAACGAAATCATCTCCATTGGGTGGCCCTCAGCCCGGTCGTGGAAATTTGCACACACCTCTGGAGGGGACCAGTCAGGGCTGGAATTCGAAGGCAACTGACAAGCGAGGGTTGACGGGAAGGACGGAAGTCAGCGTTAAGGTGACGGATCGTGGCCACCGGAGCCAAAGTGGCACTTTCGAGCGGAGCAAACCGTCGCGAGGGCCGAGCGAGCGTCAAGCATCCCCCCCCCACCCCCTCGCTGCGCGGAACCCGACGACGCTTGGTCCACGGGGGCCGCGACGTCGCTCGGCCGGGGGCACCGCCCGTCCAGTTGCCCGGTCCCCATTCCTGCGCCCGCCGTCGTCGTCCCGCGTTGCATTCTGGGCAAAGTTTTTGTTTTTTGTCGCCGGTCACTCCGTTTGTTTCTCTTTCTCGTTGCAGACTCCCCGCGGCGCCGAGCGCTCGCTCGCTCTCACCGCTCCCGGCTGTTTTGTTTTGTGTTCCGCTCCACCCCTTCGTTTTTTTTCTCCACCCCCCCCCCTTCCCTCCCTCAAAGGACTGTCCGGTGCCTCGCCTTGCCGCTCTCCCGCAGAAGCCCCCGCAACCCCCCCCACCCCCCCTCCCCACCCTACCCCCCCCCCCCCCCCCGCTGCTCGTGGGCACAGCTGACGGTTAGAGAGGTCTGGATGCCAGCCTCCCTCCGCCGCCCCCTTCCCCCCCCACGACTGTGTCAGCGATCGGTTAATGTACGTATGTACAGTGAGGGAAAAAAGTATTTGAGCCCCTGCTGATTTTCTCCGTTTGCCCACTGACAAAGAAATTATCAGTCTATAATTTTAATGGTAAGTTTATTTGAACAGTGAGAGACAGAATAACAACAAAAAAAATCCAGAAAAACGCATGTCAAAAATTGTTATAAATTGATTTGTATTTTAATGAGGGAAATAAGTATTTGACCCCTCTGCAAAACATGACTTAGTACTTGCTGGCAAAACCCTTGTTGGCAATCCCACTCCTCTTTGCAGATATACTCCAAGTCATTAAGGTTTCGAGGCTGATGTTTGGCAACTCGAACCTTCAGCTCCCTCCACAGATTTTCTATGGGATTAAGGTCTGGAGACTGGCTAGGCCACTCCAAGACCTTAATGTGCTTCTTCTTCAGCCACTCCTTTGTTGCCTTGGCCGTGTGTTTTGGGTCATTGTCATGCTGGAATACCCATCCACGACCCATTTTCAATGCCCTGGCTGAGGGAAGGAGGTTCTCACCCAAGATTTGACGGTACATGGCCCCGTCCATCGTCCTTTGATGCGGTGAAGTTGTCCTGTCCCCTTAGCAGAAAAACACCCCCAAAGCATAATGTTTCCATCTCCATGTTTGACGGTGGGGATGGTGTTCTTGGGGTCATAGGCAGCATTCCTCCTCCTCCAAACACAGCGAGTTGAGTTGATGCCAAAGAGCTCCATTTTGGTCTCATCTGACCACAACACTTTCACCCAGTTGTCCTCTGAATCATTCAGATGTTCATTGGCAAACTTCAGACGGGCATGTATATGTGCTTTCTTGAGCAGGGGGACCTTGCGGGCACTGCAGGATTTCAGTCCTTCATGGCGTAGTGTGTTACCAATTGTTTTCTTGGTGACTATGGTCCCAGCTGCCTTGAGATCATTGACAATATCCTCCTTTGTAGTTCTGGGCTGATTCCTCACCGTTCTCATGATCATTGCAACTCCACGAGGTGAGATCTTGCATGGAGCTCCAGGCCGAGGAGATTGACAGTTCTTTTGTGTTTCTTCCGTTTGCGAATAATCGCACCAACTGTTGTCACCTTGTAATAACAGGGTTTTTCCCCTTTTTTTCTGGCAACAAAACTGAAACCTTTTTACAAGGATTCATGTCTGCATTACACAATGCCTGCAGTCAAAATGCAAACAAAAAAACATACTGTGATAATATATGCAATGTCTTTGAAACTGATTGGTTCACACCAAGGGACGGCTTTATTTTGAGCCTCGACCCAATTGGTGCTCGACCAGATGACGCCAAAAGGCGTACAGCTCAAAGGCAATGCACTATCAAAGTAATGAGGGCTCGGGGTGAGCATTTACATCATTTGACCTCCTTTGCCAGTACCAAAATGTAATAACAGGGTTTTTCCCCTTTTTTCTGACAACAAAACTGAAACCTTTGGTGTGGACCAATCAGTTTCAAAGACAATGCATATATTATCATAGTATTTTTTTTGCATTTTGACTGCAGGTATTGTGGCTAGTGCAGATATGAATCCTCGTAAAAAGGTTTCAGTTTTGTTGCCAGAAAAAAGGGGAAAAACCCTATTATTAGATTTTGGAACTGGCAAAGGAGGTCTAATGATGTTGTCACCTTCTCACCAAGCTGCTTGGCAATGGTCTTGTAACCCATTCCAGCCTCGTGTAGGTCTACAATCTTGTCCCTGACATCCTTGGAGAGCTCTTTGGTCTTGGCCATGGTGGAGAGTTTGGAATCTGATTGATTGATTGCTTCTGTGGACAGGTGTCTTTTATACAGGTAACAAGCTGAGATTAGGAGCACTCCCTTTAAGAGTGTGCTCCTAATCTCAGCTCGTTACCTGTATAAAAGACACCTCGGAGTCAGAAATCTCTCTGATTGAGAGGGGGTCAAATACTTATTTCCCTCATTAAAATGCAAATCAATTTATAACATTTATGAGATGCGTTTTTCTGGATCTTTTTGTTGTTATTCTGTCTCTCACTGTTCAAATAAACCTACCATTAAAATTCTAGACTGATCATTTCTTTGTCAGTGGGCAAACGTACAAAATCAGCAGGGGATCAAATACTTTTTTTCCCTCACTCTATGTTAAACTTCTTTCGCACCGTACGTGCGTTGGGGGGGGGGGTAGGACAACAATCGAAACGCAAAAAGTTTAAATGCTCTGCCCAACGCCGGCCGGTCATTAACCTGCGTGGTTTTCTTTGGGGGGGGGGGAGGGGGGGGCGCCCATTCTCACTTACAAAACCAGGGGAGGGGGAAATACGCCCTCCCCTGGTTTTTAGCCGCCTCACCGAGGAGACCCTCTAAAACGGAGCTTCCCTGCTAGTGGAATTTTGATTCGAGGAGGATGAGGAGGGGGAGTGGGAGTGGGGGTGGCGGGTGGGTAGCGGCGGGGGGGGGGAGATGGAGACCCTTTAATCGAGCACCGGGCTGATCTGGGTCGGTTATTTTTTCCCTCTGCTGCCGATTGCCGAGGAGTGGCGGTGGCGGCGGAGGTCAAGTGACAGCCACGCTCGTGGCACGGCCGCTCCTCCTCGTGACTTCTGGCACGAGCGTCACCTCCGTGTTTCGTTTGGCAGGCCTCATATGTGCGATGCTGACGGTGGCGCAGATGTTAACTCCCTCGCCTGGTAAACGGGAGGTCGTGGGTTCGACCCCTGACCTTTGATGCCTGCTGTATATTTGGAGTTTGTGTGCCTTTCTCCCCCGTGGTCGTGTTGATTTTTCTCCGGGTCCTCCGGTTTTTCCCTCCACGTGATGAGCCACTTCGTTGAGCTATCATTTGCGGCCAGGTCGCTTCTGAAAAAGCGCTACATGGCTCAGTGAGCTTTACCTGGTAAAATAGCAATAGTAAAAAAAAATAGTTTCGTTACCCAGTGTGCCCGTGGCCAGCCCCGGCACCACCACCCCGCACACACACGCGCGCGTGTGTGCGCGTGTGCGGGGAGCGGGAGTGCAGCGGTTAGCACGCTGTGCTACGAACCTGGCGACCCAAGTTCGCCGTCATTGGTAAAGATTATCTGAACTGGTCCTGGGCCTCCCTTAGGTCGACTCGGACTCAAAAAAGTACGTGGTGCAGTGTGTAAACATCGCCAATGGGGAGACAAATGCGGTCCGGCCGTGGTGCTGGCCACCCACCCCCGTTGTGTGCCATGCCGACCTGTCTGTAAAGGCTAAACGGGGGGGATCTGTGTCTTCGTGCCACTGTCTGAGTCTCGGTGAGTTGCCGCCTTCTCACCGCGCGTATCCTCGTGCCAAGCTCGATGCGCGAGCTCTCTCCTAGGCCCCACGGCAGACGTGGCCTCTCGAGCGGACTAAATGAATCGGCTGAGGAATCGTGGCGATTTAAATGCCCCAGCTGCTACATGGCAATATTTATATTCGGGATTCAAGTTTTCAACCGGTTAAAAGGGGAATCGTTTTCTCGTTTGAGGAACACGTTTAATTTAGGTTCGGTTTTGGCTCGTGAACTTTAGCAGTTGCCCGCGTTTTTTGATGGCCGTTTTTGTTTTCGATAACTCAATGGGACTCGTCCGTCTGTGTGTCCCCGTGTGTGTCTCCCCGTGTGTCCACGTTTCCGTGTGTGTGTTTCCACGTGTGTTCGTGTGCCCGTGTGTCTCCCCGTGTGTGTTCGTGTGCCCGTGTGCGCGTGTCTCCCCGTGTGTGTTCGTGTGCCCGTGTGCGCGTGTCTCCCCGTGTGTGTTCGTGTGCCCGTGTGCGTGTGTCTCCCCGTGTGTCCGCCTCCGTTGCGCAGTCGCGCCTGCCGGCTCAGCAGATCACCTTGCCCGGACATCGCACGCATTTTATTTTATATTTATTTAACCCTCCCCCACCCTCCCCGCGACTTTGCTCTCTCTTCTTCACCTGCTCCAACCCCTCGGAATGTTTCATTAGTGCCACGACGAGCTGTTTGGCCGGGATGCCTGCCTCAAAGCCGCCCGCCCGTTCTGGCCCGGGGGTTTGTTCCGAGTGAGCGACAGGACACCGGGAGGCTGCCGCTACCGCTTGCGCTTTCGACGCGTCTGCGTGTCTGTCTGTGCGTGCGTGTGTGTGTGCGTGTGTGTGCGTCTGCGTGTCTGTCTGTGTGTGCGTGTGTGTGCGTATGTGTGTCTGTCTGTGCGTGTGTGTGTGTGTGTGCGTGTGGTGTGCGTCTGCGTGTCTGTGCGTGTGTGCGTGTGTGTGTGTGCGTGTGTGTGTCTGTCTGTGTGTGCGTGTGTGTGCGTATGTGTGTCTGTCTGTGCGTGTGTGTGTGTCGTGTGTGTGCGTGTGTGCGCGTCTGCGTGTCTGTCTGTGTGTGCGTGTGTGTGTCTGTCTGTGTGTGTGTGCGTGTGCGTGTGTGTGCGTGTGTGCGCGTCTGCGTGTCTGTGTGTGCGTGTGTGTGCGTGTGTGTGCGTCTGCGTGTCTGTCCGTGCGTGTGTCTGCGTGTGTGTGCGTCTGCGTGTCTGTCTGTGTGTGCGTGTGTGTGCGTGTGTGTGCGTCTGCGTGTCTATCTGTGCGTGTGTGCGTGTGTGTGCGTGTATGTGCATCTGCGTGTCTGTGTGTGTGTGTGCGTTGCGGTGAGTGCTCGCGTAGCGGTTAGCACGCCACTTTACGAACCTGGCAGAGGCCCCGGGTTCGATTCCCGCTCATGGCCAACACCGGTGACGATGATCTTATTCGGTCCTGGGCCTCCCCTAGGTCGACTCAGCCTCAATAGAGTACCTGGTGCATGGTGTGTAAACATCGCCACTGGGAGACAAAGGCGGCCGGGCGTGATGCTGGCCACCCACCCCCCTCGTGTGCCGTGCCGGCCTTTATCGGTGCTCGCTTCCAGCAATTTTGTGTTTTTTGCCCGGTGCGTGACTTTGTACCCGAGTCGCACAAATTCAGACCGGAGTCGCGGCGGTTTGTCGCGCTGCGCTGACGTTTCGGGACCACAGGTTCGATTCCCAGTCGTGTGCGTGCGTCGAGATTGAAATCTGACCCTGACACTCAAAGCGTGTGCACACACGAGTGCACACGCACTCGCACGCACGCACGCACGCGCGCAAACGCACGCGCACTTGTGTGCACACGCAGAAGATGGGAAGCGAAATCGCAGGTTGTTTGCACGCGGCGTGGAGTTCAGTTGGCGGCCACGCACAACGTAGTGGCCGGTGATGACCGAAGCTTGTTTGGACCTTCGTTTAGATCAACTCAGCCTTGAGTGAGCCCACTGGTGCCGAGTGTGAACATCGGCACTAGGCAGACAAAGAGGCACGAGGCACCAATGCCTACCTCGGAACTGCCGTGCCAAGCCGGCATTCATCGCAGTAGACAAAGGTCCCCCGTATAGCGTTAACAGACTGTTGGGGCAAGTGCTGTTTGCACCTATGAAGGCAAGGCATGGCACACGAGGAGGTGGGTGACCAGCACCACGTGCGACCACTTTTGTCTCCTCAGTGACATCGTTTACACATCACACCATCTGAGGCAGAGTCGACCTTAGGGGAGGCCCAAGACCGGTCCAGATAATCGTCGCTGGTGTTTGGTGGCCGTGAGCCGGTATCGAACTCGAGTCGCCGGATTCGTAGCCGCAGCGTAGCTATCTGCTGCCCCACCGCCGCTCCCCACAGCAGGTGCTGGCTATAACAACATGGGGTGTGCAGGTTCATTGGATTTCCAGGTTTCACTGCACGTGCAGGAGACCGCAAGGGTATGTGCCTGTCACAATGTGTGTGCATGCGTCCGTCAATGTAATGTTTGTGCAGATGCGTATGGAAGCGCGTGTGTGTGCATACGCGCGTAGCGGTTAGCGTGGTGCGCTATGAGCCCGACAGAGACCTGAGTTCGATTCCCACTCACGACCAACACCGGTGACACATATGTGAACCGGTCCTGGACCTCCCTAAATTGACTCGGCCTCAAATGAGTGCCTGGTGCGGTGTGTAAACATCGGCAATGGGAGACAAAGGCGGCCGGGCGTGGTGCTGGTAAACCCACCCCCTCGTGTTGTGCCGGCCTTCATAGGTGCTACTCGCTAACAGCACTTGCCTGAACAGTGATCTAAGGCTATACGGGGGATCTTTGTCTTCGTCTTGTCTGCACGCGTGTGTTTGAGTCTGTGGGGAGCAGAAGTGTAGCGGTTAGCACTACGCTGCGCTACGAACCTGGTCACCCGAGTTCGATTCCCGCTCACGGCCAACACCGGTGACGATTATCTGAACCAGTCCTGGGCCTCCCCCAGGTCGACTCAGCCTCAAATGAGTTCCTGGTGTGGTGTGGACACATCACCACTGGGAAGAAAAAGGCGGCCGGGCGTGGTGCTGTTCACCCACCCCCTCGTGTAGTATGCCGGCCTACATAGGTGCTACTCGCTAACAGCACTTGCCCCAACAGTCTGTTCAGGCTACACTGAGGATCTTTGTCTTTGACGCACTGCGGAGGGACCAGTGGGTGGGGGTGAGTGACAGTTTGCGCCCAGGCACCGCAGGCAGTCGTCACTCTTCCCGCTGTTTAAACTCTGACCAGGCGGGCAGGGGGGCGGGTGGTGTCCGTGCCTCTCGCAGTGGGGTTCTTGATGGCCATGCCGGAGACACTGAACCAGTGCCGGATTAAGCTAGTTCGGGGCCTGTAGCATGTGTTGTTATAAAGGAGCCCTAAATAAAAAAAACGTAAATATTAACACGTACATTTTTTACTTGCATAGTAAAGTAATTGTATTTTTTCACTTGCTATACATCCAGATAATACGACACATCACTAACCTTAAACACCCAGTCGTTGATAAAAGTTGAAGGCGGTATAGTACTATAGTAATAGAGCAAGTGCAGAATCACTGAACCGGAATTGATAGGCTGAAAGCATTTAGCGCGGGGCATTATGTCGCTACTTTTGCTACCAGGATAATCCGGCACTGCACTGAACCACAGCGCCTACACTGACTTTCTACCAGCGCACAATGTCTACATCTCTCTTCCCCATTCCACTCATTTTTTCCCCCTCCGTTGAGAGTTGCGGACGATGTAATCAAAGGACGAAGCATCGAGCAGGGAAGGCGTTTGCGACCGACGGCAGGGTGGCGGTGGGATATTAAAACGGTGACATTTCACGTGCGTTGTTTTCTGTCGTAAAACGAGTGCGCGCGTCTGGCTGCCGTTTCTCTGTCTCCTCCTTCGCAGTGACATCTTCGACGCGATGTTCCCTGTGACCCACATCGCCGGCGAGACGGTCATACGGCAAGGTAACGACCGCAGACGCGTACTCTTCACTTCCCCCCCCCCCCCCCCCTTTCTTTTCCTTCTTCTCTCCCGACCATCGTCATCAAACTTGTTTCCACGGTCGGCCGTATCGCTCTCTCGTCCTCTCTCCGCCACGGCCGCATCCTCGATCCACGTGCTGCCCTCTGTTTCTCGCGTTGACAATGGAGACGACGGACAGACTAAAACTCTGATGCGGCGGTTCTCACAGTTCGACGGGACGAGCGATGCTCTCTCGGTAAGCTCCTTCCTTGGGGACGGCCGCGGCGATGTTGCGAAGGAGAGAGGAGCATCGCTCGCCACGTCTCGTCAAGGAGCGTGAACCGTTGTCACGTGAACTCGAGTCACCCTCGCAGCGGTGGCTTTTGGCTAAGCACCGAACAAAAGCGGTCACCACATTGCGCGCATGCAGATGCACTTCTCTCTCTCTCTCTGTCCCTTCTCCTGGTGTCCAATCTCGTTTTCGGTTCTTCTCCCTCCTTGCACCCCTCCACTGGAATCAACTTCCCTTGTACATTGAGCAGCACTGCACCATAGACTCAGCACTGCCCATAGACTCAGCACTGCACCATAGACTCAGCACTGCACCATAGACTCAGCACTGCCCATGAACTCAACACTGCACCATAGACTCAGCACTGCCCATAGACTCAACACTGCACCATAGACTCAACACTGCACCATAGACTCAACACTGCCCATAGACTCAACACTGCCCATGGACTCAACACTGCCCATAAACTCAGCACTGCCCATAGACTCAGCACTGTCCATAGACTCAGCACTGCCCATAGACTCAGAACTGCCCATATACTCAACACTGCCCATATACTCAGCACTGCCCATAGACTCAACACTACCCATAGACTCAGCACTGCCCATATACTCAACACTGCCCATGGACTCAACACTGCACCATAGACTCAGCACTGCCCATAGACTCAGCACTGCCCATAAACTCAGCACTGCCCATAGACTCAGCACCGCCCATAAACTCAGCACTGCACCATAGACTCAGCACTGCCCATAGACTCAGCACCGCCCATAAACTCAGCATTGCCCATAGACTCAGCACTACCCATAGACTCAGCACTGTCCATAAACTCAGCACTGCCCATAGACTCAGCACTGCCCATAGACTCAGCACTGCCCATAGACTCAGCACTGCCCATAGACTCACCACTCCCCCATAGACTCACCACTCCCCCATAGACTCAACACTGCCTCTGTCCATGGAGCAGTCCCTCTCCTTAACCTTCCGGTCCTGAATTAAAGCCTCGCCTCTTCTCCATCGCCCATTCTCTTCCTCTTCCCTCCGCTCGCCCCTCCACTCCTTCCCGTCCCTCCACCCCCCTTTTCGTGATCCCCAAGTACCCCTCTATCTCTGTCGCCGATTCCTCAATCCTTGTAGCACGCCCCTGCCATCTACACCATTCCATTCTGTCTCACCGTTTTGTAAGCTCCGTCATAGAGCGCCTTGAGTGACGGCGCTCTATATAGGTTATATAAATGTCATTTATATAAATTACATTAACATTAAGGGGCCACCGTCTTGGCTTTGGCGTGGGAGCTGCGTAGACCCAAACAAATCGTGCCCCTCCCCCCCCATTCAACTGACCGGTGTGGTGCAGAATCAGTATCATGTCCAGTATGCAGTGCTGTGGTCAAACAACCGCCCCCGCCCCCCCACTCCCCCGTCGCCCCCCTTCATGAGCACAACCGCTGTGAGAAATGGCCACGGGGGCTTGAGGAGGCCTTCATCCAGCAGTGGATCGATGATGGTGATTCAAAAATGATACGTGTCATTGTGTCATTGCGTGTCTCCAGCGAGCGACTGGCACCAGCCGAGCACTGCCATTGGATGATTTTGCTCGCTGTCCAGGTCAGGTCGTGGCCTCAAAAAAAACAAAAAGTCGAATTTTTCAAATGGGAATCTTGTTGTTGGTAACCGATTTTTTGTTGTTGATTAATTGCTCGTGCTTGTACTAAGTTCTGAATGCAGTCACAAACATCTACTGTATCAAGAAATGAGCCAACGAAACGAACGCGCTCTGGGCACCGTTGCGTGCGGACGCAGGAACCGCCGCTGCACGCGCCGTGGAAGCGAAGAGAGAAAATAGAATTTGACCCGACGAAGCGCCGCACCGCTACAAACCGATCTAATGCCCAACTAATAACGATTACCTAATTCACACCCATGCACTCATTATCACGCACTGGCCGAGCAGCTGCTGCATCTGGCGGAGGGTAGAAAGCCTGACGGGTCAAGGTGTGTCATGGCATCAACAGCCACGTGGCCATGATGACGTCTCGTTCTTGACCTCAGTCAACCAGAAGGGAAGGAGGCGATGGCGGCATCATCGGATTTGGCCGCTGAAAACAGCTCGATTCGAGCCGCTCACGGCTAAAAAACCGCGGGCCACAAAACGGCTGGGTCCTGGCACCGAGGATGCAAAACTGCAGCTCGGAACGGCAGCGACACCCCGCCGGCGCGCAGCAGGAACGCGCGCTTCCGGACGCAAGGGGCAGCCCGGTTGTTGGGAGGGGCCTGGAGTGCTGCGCAGAGGCTCAGGAGCTGCGTTCTTGATTCTGCCGTCTCCGAGGGAGGCCACAGATGCAAACAGAGGCAGTGTCTCACTCATCGCCCATTCGCCCGCCCGCCCGCCCGCCCGCCCGCCTGCCCGCTGGGCATTCAGCGCAAATTGAAAGGGAATTTGAGGAAAGTAAACACTGCTCCCAAACGAGACGCTTAGGACGAGGACATCGGTTGGATCCCTACCGCAGTCGCGTGGCCGATTTGAATCTTTCACCTTGGCTTCCTCGTTGCTCAGAGACGAAGTCTACGGTGCCCCTCTGCACAGCTCGCCTAAGATGGCAGTCCCAGGCTAGTGATGGAAATTCCACATTTCTCAGGCGCGGTGATAGTCTGCCTATAGGATTACCACTGGTGACCCTTTCATGCAAAAATTACATCCGTTTGCAAATCTACTGCTGGATGATGGCCTCCACTGTATGTAATGCTAGTTCAAGGGGATTGTTTGACCATACTTCACCATGCTGGTCAATGTGGGTTGATGAAAGTGGAGGGGAGGGGGGGAGGGGAGGTCGCGGCATGCCCCCCGGAACCGGTTAAGATATCACTTGCCGCTGATGTTAACCATGGATATATATAAATACAAAGATCTCCCGTGTAGCCTTAACATACTGTTGGGGCAAGTGCTGTTAGCGAGCACCTATGAAGGCTCGCACAGCACACGAGGGGGTGGGTGGCCAGCAACACGCCCGGCCGCCTTTGTCTCCCCAGTGGCGATGTTTGCATGCCGCACCAGGTGCTCATTTGAGACTGAGTCGACCTAGGGGAGGCCCAGGCCCGGTTCAAATAATCGTCACCGGTGTTGGCCATGAGCAGGTAGTGCAGTGCGCTAACGGCTCCACTACCGCTCCCCACATTGTTTGACCATACTTTTTTACGTATAATATATATACACACAAACTCACATATACTTGCCTCTCAGTCCGACCCCGGCTGGGAGAGCTCTCTTAGCCGCGTGCGGGTTACCCACACGGGACCTGCGTGACTCCCAACACGGCCGCTAAAAGCCCCGCTAAGAGTGGCGCTGGATCGACGCGCATGGGGTGAGGGTCGGGGTTAGCGCCGGGGCCGGGGGTTGGGAGGCGAGGGCGGGCAGAGGGGGGTCGGGGGGGGGGGTAACGAGCGATTGAGAGCGCACGCCCGGCGGCTGTTGTTTTGAGAGCTCCCCTGGGTGGACTGAATTTGAGATGTAAATGACCCGGGCTCTTGGTGGTGGTGCCGTGCGGTGGCAGTTGGGAGGCAGTTGTGGTTGTGGTGTGGTTTGGGTAGGGTGGGAGTGGGGGGGGCAGTTGGGGGGGGCAGTTGGGGGGCAGTTGTGGTTGTGGTGTCGTTTGGGTGGGGTGGAGTGGGGGGGGGGGGCAGTTGGGGTGGCAGTTGGGAGGCAGTTGTGGTTGTGGTGTGGTTTGGGTGGGGTGGGGGCGGGCAGTTGGGGGGCAGCTGTGGTGTAGTTTGGGTGGGGTGGGAGGGGGGCAGTTGGGGTCCAGTTGGGGGGCAGCTGCGATGTGCTTTAGGGGGGCAGTTGGAAGGCATTTGTGGTTAGGTGGTGGAGATAGTTGAGGGCAGTTGTGTGATAGGGATAGGAGGTCAGGAGGGTGAGCAGGCCCAAGGAGCAAATAAAGCTGCATTCAAACAGATATCATCGTGAGTCACGATCTATCCACTGCTGCATCGAACACCTCCCGAACCCATTGTCATCGTTCGCGGACCTGCACACGATACATCCGGCGGCCCGCTCGCACGAGCTCATTCCGCTGCTCCATCTCCGCAGTGGACGCTCACTTTTCGAGTGCGTTTCCCTCCTTCGGCTGCCACTCTGCGGTCAGTCTCGACCGCCGGCCAGCGTCCCGCGCGGCGACGCGTCCTGCCCCAAGCCCCACTTGCGTCTTCGGTCTCACGTTGCCGTGATAAATCTCCACCGGGAAGTCTTGACAGTGAGCGGCGCACCACCCCGTCCGTGTCAGGTGTCAGAGAATATCCCCCGTGGACATTTGAAATCAATTCGATAGCTTCTCATTAAACGTTGGGGTGGGGGGGTGGTTTTCCCTTTTGCGTCATCCGCAGAGTCACTTGTCAATCAAACGTGTGGCCAGTTGCCAGTGCAGGAATTTAACCAAACTGGTCGCGCGTTCAAATCCTGGCTAGGGATTGACTCGACCCATTATCCCTCTGGGGTCGGTAAAACGAGTACCGCTTTGCGGGGAAGTCAACAACAGTTCCCGACGACGGATCCGTTGTCTCGCAGCGCCTCGGGGAGAAGTTTTTATTTCCCCCAGTAAAACCCATCGAGCTAACAAGTCATTTTCTTTGTTGTCATTGGAGAAAATAATTTAACAGCCAAATTTGACAAGCCAGCCAGCATTGACCAGGCTTGAGATGCAAAGATACGGATGGGAGTGAGGGGGCGGGGGGGTATGAGTGAAGGGAGGGGGGTGGTGGTAGGGGGTTAGTGGGTGGGTGGGAGTGGAGGGGGGTGGTGTAAGAGATGCATTTTTGACCGAGTAGGGAGACTCTGTCCTTAACAATGGTGGCCTCTGTCACCCGGCACGAGGGGGGGACAGGGGGGGGGCCGTGCCTGTGGCCATCGCACACTGGGAGGTTTCACTGCCGACTGAGCACCTGCCAAGTGGCATGGGGGGGGGGGCAGGGTGGAGGCGGAGGGGGGTGATAGCGGCGGTGGTGGTGGTGAAGTTGCTGCGTGTAGGGAAGCATTTACAGGTGCTCCACAGCAGAACGATGTCGGCTATACTGGGCATCTTTATTTTTTTGTGGTGGTGGTGGTGGCAGTGGCATTATTGGTAATGGTGGCTGTAGTCGTGCTTGCGGTAGATGTCCAGTCGTAGTTTTTTTGTGGCTGGAGTGGTGGCATTGGTGGTGGCAATGATTGCCATGGTAGAATGAACCAGTGGCTGTGGCGGTCACTGTGATCGAGGTGGCGCAATGACTGATAGTAACAATGGTGGTGGTGTCAATGGTGGTGGTTGCGGTCGTGTTGGCAGCGAGCGTGGTGCCGGTAGTGGTGGTAGGGGAGCGGTAGTGTAGTGGTTAGCACGCTGCGCTAGGAACACGGCGACCCGAGTTCAATTCCCGGTGCGATATGTACATGTCGCCACGATGGAGACAAAGGCGGCTGGGCATGGTGCTGGCCACCAAACCTCTTCGTGTGTCATGCCGGCCTTCATAGGTGCTACTCGCGAACAGCACTTGCCCCAACAGTCTGTTAAGGCTATACGGGGGACATTTGTGGGTGGTAGGGAGTGGCGCTGATGGTGGGGGGGGGGGGGGGCTGGTGGGTGTAATGATGGAGATGTTTGAGCTGGGGGGGGGGGAGAGCGGGGGTGGGTGGGAGAGAGGGGGGGCTGGGATGTTCGATGGCCCCTTTGTGCTCTCCCCGCCGCCAACACAACGATATCTTTGTGCAATGTTTATGGGGCAGTGGTGCGTCCCGCCGTTTGTCCGGCTTTACGTTCCGGTGCGCGTGTGACCGTGCGCGAGTCGGCTCATTCAACCCCCCCCCCACCACCACCGCTACCCGCTGTCTACTGCCCCCCCCCCACCTCTTCCTACCAACAGCCCCCACCCTCCCCCAAGTCCTCCTCCTTGGCTGCCATCGCGGCCATCCCTTGATTAATTTTTTCGTCCCTTGTCTTTTTCTTTCTCCGCAGACGACGAAGGGGACAACTTTTACGTCATCGATCACGGCGAGGTTGACGTGAGTCCACTCGGGGGGGGGGGGGGGGGGCGGTGCGGGTCGCGCTGGGGTCGACTATCCCCAACCCCTGACCCCTGACCCGAACTATCGTCCCAACTCTAACCCTAACCTCAACCCTAAACCTAACCCTAACCGCTGACCCTGATCGTAATCCTAAATCTAACCCTCACCTCAGCGATAACCCTAATTACATTCCTAATTATGTAACCCTAAGCAGAACCCTCACTTTAACCCTGACCCTAATCTCAACCCGAACCCTAAACATTCATTCGACTCTGCGTAACCCGATCGCTAACTCTGACCTTAATCAGTATCGTCGTCATCAGCAGCAGCAGCAGCCAAGGCCTATCCACTGCTGGATGACGGCCTCCCCACACTGTCGCTATGCCACACGGCCCTGCGATGCCACGATCCATCCCGCTGGCACGCGTGAGCCGAGCTCGTCGCTTCATCCCTCGGTGACCTTCTCACGGCGTGCGCGCCTCCCTCCGCAGACCGCCATTCCGTCACTAGACTCGTCCGTCCATGAGCGAGATGGACACACCGTCTCCGTTGTAAGCAAAATTAAAACAAAAAAGACTATCTCACACTAGCTCCTAGCGTGAATCCTAGGGTTCTAATCGCGAGGGTTAGTGTTGGAGATAGAACCGTGTTCAGGGCCTTGAGTGTGAGGTTTAGGGTTGGCGTTCGCATAAAGAGGCTGCAGTTGGGTTTGAGAGCAGTCACAAAGTAATTGGAGGTTAGAGTTGGGTTTATTGTGCGTGTCGGAGCTGATGATTGTGAATTGAGGGTCGGGTCGGGTTTGTGTTGGAATTAAAGTCCACGATTGCATTGGGGTTAGAGTCGGATTCATGTTTAGGGTTACAGTCAGGGGTGAGGCTTCCATTGTGTTCGTATGAAGCTGACGATCGCGCTTCGACTTTCGGGTTGGCTTCGTCCTAGAATCGAAGTCGTGGCCTAGCTCAGGTGTCGGCAACCAAACCACCACCAACAACAAGAAGAGCCATTTTTTTTCCTGAATTCGGTCAAGAAAAAAAAGACCCTCAACATTTGAAGAGCCGCAACGCAACGTGGTGAATACGAGACGGCGGGCCCTCAATGAATAACGGTCACGAAGCGGGAGTCGCTTGAAGAGCCACACGCGGCTCCAGAACCGGAGGCTGCCGGACTGATGGACTTGTGATTTGAGTGCGTCTGTTGTGGCAGAACGAAGCGGGTCCTTGCGGCGTGAGCTAACGGGGTCTCCAGTCGTGCCAAGAAATCTCCAGGTCGGGGGCAGGAGATAGGATTGAATCGAACGCGGCGGAGTGAGGGTGAAAGATGCAGAGAGAGAGAGAGTGAGAGCGAGTGAGACACGACCTTGGTGAAGGCGGTGGGTGGAAGGTGATGGGGGGGGGAGAGGCGGGGGGAGAGAGATGAGGAGGAGGTGTGGGTTGGGGGGCATTGGAATGGAGGAGGAGTTTGAGACGCGAGAACCAAGCTGCTGCCCGCGATACGGACGCCGTTATCGGAATTCGGGCCTGGGAGTTTGGAATCGCGTCACGTTTCCCACACTGTACCTGGCCTGCCAGTCCGGGGCCGAGGGGGATAGACCCGTTTGTTTTACGTCAACTCGGAGGGAGAGAGATATATTCACCACGGCTAGCAGTTCCATTGCGCGCACTCGCAATGGAACCCCCCCCCCAACACTGTATAGCCTTAACAGACTGTTGGGGAAAGTGCTGTTGGTGAGTCGAACCTGTGAAGGCCGGCACGGCACCAGGCCCCCATTGTCTCCCCAAGTGGAAATATTTGCACGCAGCGGCAGATATTCAATTTGGGCTGAGTCGACGATTCAAGATATTCATCAGTGCTGGTGCTGAGCGGTACCAACAGCGGTGCGCTAACCACCGTGCCACCGCTCCCATCAACCTGTTGCGCTTGGTGGTCGCCCATCCAAGGACTATCCACTCTAAACTCTGATTATCTTTGGAGATCTGACGAGGTCCTAGATGATTTGGTCATCGGCTGAGGATGATGATAATGCTGACAATTGAGATGAGTTAACCCTGGCTGGGATTCAAACTCATGGCTTCACGATTGGAATGCACTGCTTCACTCTGTATAATTTTTTAAGGTGCAATAATTTTAAACTAATTACCTCTTCAATACAATCATAACAGTCCACATGATTTGGTCATCGGCTGAGGATGATGATAATGCTGACAATTGAGATGAGTTAACCCTGGCTGGGATTCAAACTCATGACTTCACGATTGGAATGCACTGCTTCACTCTGTATAATTTTTTAAGGTGCAATAATTTTAAACTAATTACCTCTTCAATACAATCATAACAGTCCACCAGGTGTCCCGTGAAGATGGATTAATGCAGGGTAGCAGCAGAACACATAGCCTGCTGCGACGGACCAAGCAAGTGAGTGAGCGAGTGAGTGAGAGGGTGAATGAGCAAGCAAGTCAGTCGGTGAATGAGTGGCTGAGCGAGCGATTGAACGAGTGAGCGAGCGAACCTTTGAACAAGTGTGTGAGTGAGATGGTGAGTGAGCGAGCGAGCGAATGAACAAGCGAGTCTTAGAACGAGTAAGTGAGTGAGCAAACGAGTGGGTGAGTGCGTGAGCGAGCTAACGAGCTAACGAGTGAGTGAACGAGTGGGCGAGCAAGTGAGTGAGTGGGTGAGTGAATGAGTGAATGAGCGAATGAGTGGGTGGGTGAGTGAATGAGTGAATGAGCTAACGAGTGGGTGTGAGCGAGCGAGCTAATGAGCTAACGAGTGAGTGAACGAGTGGGTGAGCGAGTGAGTGAGTGGGTGGGTGGGTGAGTGAATGAGTGAATGAGCGAATGAGTGGGTGGGTGAGTGAATGAGTGAATGAGCTAACGAGTGGGTGGGTGAGTGAATGAGTGAATGAGCTAACGAGTGAGTGGGTGGGTGAGTGAATGAGTGAATGAGCTAACGAGTGGGTGAGCGAGCTAATGAGCTAACGAGTGAGTGAACGAGTGGGTGAGCGAGTGAGCGAATGAGTGGGTGGGTGAGTGAATGAGTGAATGAGCTAACGAGTGGGTGGGTGAGTGAATGAGTGAATGAGCTATCGAGTGAGTGGGTGGGTGAGTGAATGAGTGAATGAGCTAACGAGTGGGTGAGTGAGCGAGCTAATGAGCTAACGAGTGAGTGAACGAGTGGGTGAGCGAGTGAGCGAATGAGTGGGTGGGTGAGTGAATGAGTGAATGAGCTAACGAGTGGGTGGGTGAGTGAATGAGTGAATGAGCTATCGAGTGAGTGGGTGGGTGAGTGAATGAGTGAATGAGCTAACGAGTGGGTGAGTGAGCGAGCTAATGAGCTAACGAGTGAGTGAACGAGTGGGTGAGCGAGTGAGCGAATGAGTGGGTGGGTGAGTGAATGAGTGAATGAGCTAACGAGTGGGTGGGTGAGTGAATGAGTGAATGAGCTAACGAGTGAGTGGGTGGGTGAGTGAATGAGTGAATGAGCTAACGAGTGGGTGAGTGAGCGAGCTAATGAGCTAACGAGTGAGTGAACGAGTGGGTGAGCGAGTGAGCGAATGAGTGGGTGGGTGAGTGAATGAGTGAATGAGCTAACGAGTGGGTGAGTGAGCGAGCGAGTGAGCCCTGCACTGTTCATCTCATGCTGGAGTCGCAACTCTGGCAGCCGAAATCCAAACTTTGCCAGGAATGCCTTTTTTTTATATCCACCGCAGTTTTCCCACAGCTTCCACTCTGAGCAGCACGGCAGGGCATAGCAACTCATACCGCGTCTCATCGTTGCCGCGTCTCATCGTCGCTGCGTCCCATTGTCACCGCGTCCCATCATCACATCCCATCATCGCCGCGTCCCATCATCACCGTATCCCATCACCACGTCCCATCATCACTGCGTTCCATCGTCACCGCGTCCAATCACCACGTCCCATCGTCACCACGTCCCATCGTCACCGTATCCCATCACGTCCCATCGTCACCACGTCCCATCGTCACCACGTCCCATCGTCACCACGTCCCATCACCACGTCCCATGGCCACTGCGTCCCATCACCGCATCCCATCATCACCACGTCTCATCATCGCCGCATCCCATCGTCACCATGTCCCATAATCACCGCGTCCAATCACCACGTCCCATCATCACTGCGTTCCATCGTCACTGCATCCCATCACCACGTCCCATCATCACGTCCCATCATCACCGCGTCCAATCGTCACCACGTCCCATCGCCGCGTCCCATCGTCACCGCGTCCCATCACCACGTCCCATCATCGCGAATAGACACACAACAACGTGGGCCACACCTCAGCGAGAGGGCCACGGTGGCCAAGTTTTCATTACTTCGCCGGGTATACAGGAGGTCGTGGGTTTGATCCCGACGATGACGTCTGCTGTATATTTGGAGTTTGCACGTTCTCTCTTCCCGTGGTCATGCGGATTTTTCTCCAGGTCCTCCGGTTTTTTCCCTCCCACATTTAGAATCAACATCACGTATTTGGCTGCTGCTATAAATTTGCACGTGATGATCGGCCACTCCGTTGCGCAATCATTCGTGGCTGGGTCGGTTGTAAAAAAAAAAAGAGCTGCACAACTCAGTGGGCCTTACCTGGTAAAATAAAAAATAGTTTTATTTTTGCTTTTCTCTGTTGGCGGCCCTGGGCCAGCACTGGATATTCCTCATTCCTATGACGGAGGTTCGGGGTTGAGGGTTAGACGGGCTATTAGACCGGGGGTGGAGGGGGAGGAGGTGGTAGTCTCTCCATAGTACATCCACTGGGCGACTTTCTTCTCACAGTTGCACCGCCCGACCGATGCCGCCCACATCAGGGGCGGAGGGGCGGCCGCGGAGGGCCGGCCGCGGTCAGCGCGCCCCAGCGGTGCAAACAAAACAGAAAGCCCCGAGAACCGAACGGTGTCATCACAAAAGGGGTGAACGACGCAAATAAGGTGGGGGCGGGGGGGTGCGGTGGGTGGGGAGGGGGAAGAATAGGAAGACATTTTGCTAATTGTGTTCCAGATTCATGAGCTGATGAGATTATGCAAGAGGTGGCAGGGTGACTGATGGGGTGCTCATGCTAATGCCCATCGGTCGGAGACACCGAGCCAGCACCGCTTGCTGGGATCTGGGCTCGAGCCCTGTGTCGACCGAGTGTCTCCCTCTCTCTCCTCTCTCTCGTCTCTCTCTCTCTCGCTCCTCTCTCTCCTCTCTCTCGTCTCTCTCTCTCCTCTCTCTCTCTCCTCTCTCTCTCCTCTCTCTCTCTCCTCTCTCTCTCTCGTCTCTCTCTCTCGCTCCTCTCTCTCCTCTCTCTCTCGTCTCTCTCCTCTCTCTCTCTCCTCTCTCTCTCTCTCGTCTCTCTCCCTTTCAACCTCAGGGGGCTCGTAATGGCTGTGTTATGGCGCCGAGCCAGCGTCTCTGATATCCCGACTTCAAATCCCAGACTTCCTCCGTCACCATAAGACAAAGATCCCCCGTATCGCCTTTAACAGACTGTTGAGGCAAGTGCTGTTAGCGAGCACCAATGAAGGCCGTTGGATGAGGGCCTCATGCTGCCCCCGCCCCCCGCCCTCGCCTTGACGGTTGCAGAGGGTTTATTTGACCATACTTCACCGTGCTGGTCAGTGTGGGTTCGTGGAGGTGGGAAGTATTCCACGTGAGACGAAGCTGAGTGTAGCGAGTGTGGTGGTCTGGTGGCCCAGTCACCGATGACTGTCGCTGAGAAATAAAAAGGCACGACGCTCTTTATTTTGCAAAGAAGGGCGCCCGTGGTGGCGAGATGTTAACTACCTCGTCCGGTATGCAGGAGGTCGTGAGTTCGATCCCAACCCTGATTCCTGTGTGTAGCTCAGTGGGCTTCACCTGGTAAAACAACGTAACGACGTTACGGCACGGTTGAGAGCGACATTCGGAGCGGCAGCCAAAGAGGTGGATCGCGCCACGGTGGCTAGGAGATGTTAACTACCTCGCCTGGTACACAGGAGGTCGCGGGTTCGATCCCGACCCTGACGCCTGCTGCTGTATATTTGGAGTTTGCATGTTCTCGCCGCGGTCGCGTGGATTTTTCTCCGTGTCTTCCCGTTTTCCCCCCTCCGTATTTAAAATCGACGTGCGTTCAGAGTATTTGGCTGCTGCTATAAATTGCCGCACGATAAGCCACTTCGTTGATCTATCGTGTGCGGCCAGGTCGCTTCTGAAAAAGAGCTGTGTAGTTTAGTGGGCCTTACCTAGTAACATAAACAAAAAGTTGAGTTTAAGTCAGTAAGCAGGGCAGAGAGACAGATCGAGTTCTGCCAAATGCGACGTACGTCTCCTCCTCCTCCTCCGACGACGACGATTGTGCCCATGCACGTGCGTGTGTTGTGCAAGCGGAGCGATCGGGTCTGGAATGCGAGCGGACGTGTGACGTGACGCCGTGTGGCTGCTGCTGCCGCTGCCAAAGCCGTGTGCGCGCGTGTAAACTTTTCACTCGCGTTATTGATGCCTGTGCAGATTTGATTTTCTTGGGCTCTGACCCAGGTGCGAGTCGGTGCCAGCCGTGGGTGGGGGTAGAGGTGGTGGTGGTTGTGGAGGTTGTGCCAGTGGTTGTGAGTGGATGGATTGGAATGTTTTTGAAGGCTCTTTGCTGTGGATATTTTATTTTTAATCGATGGCACCAAGAGGGAGGTGATGATGACGATGACGAGAGTGGTCAATTTCGATGGGCTCGTGACAATCGGAATCTTACCTGCCCAAACAAAAGTACCGTGCAGGGTCGTTGATCAATATTGATTCATTGATTAATTTTGGTTCTTAAGGTTACGCTGCATACGTGAATTCGCATGTCTACAAACCTACGGTGGAGCTCATCGCTAATCGTGGCTCTGCGTTCACCAGCGGTGGGAAGTCTGCATTGTGATGGCGGAAACCAGTCTTATCAACACAACGAGCATTTTTTATTATTATTTTACCAATGGCATGTTCACTCAGGAGAGCCTCACTGGGTCTTATGACTCTCTTTCAGGAGGGGCCCGATGCACCACCTGTGCCCCCTACTGTGCCAACCTGCTGTGCTTTAGCCACCCGGCGCTCTGCTCGTTGTTGTGAGCGTCGCTCCTCTGCTCTCCGCTGTTATTGCTGGAGGGCGACTGCCTCCAAACTGCCCAGAAGCGTCCTTCACGAGCCTCCTCCACAGAGACGTGACAGGGATGTATTTTGTGCCCTACACTACAACACATTGTTGTCTCCAGGTAGTTTGAAAAAGATTCACATAGATGAACCAGAGGGATTTCCATCTGATCGCAGGTGCGGTGAAGGGATAGCTCCCTACTGGTCAACTGTGTTAGGTATGCTATTGATCTTGTAATTGCTACTCACTCTTGAGTTGGAGACCCTGCTGCTAAATCTGGAGCGTGCCACTAAGAGGTGGGGCCTCACCATCAGCCCCACCAAAACACCTACCTGGGTATGTCACTAAACACTCCACCCTTTCAACTCTCGATGGAACGAGTTGTGAAGAGAGTGGAAGAGTTGCCATACTTTGGCAGTGGCTCGTTACCGGCTCCGGTTTGGCAACGGGCATCTCACTCAAGATCAATCGAGCGGCATTATATTTTCATCGGCCGCATAACGCGAAACATGGAAGTTTCTTGGCCTGTTGCTCCGTACGGAGCTCCGGGTCTTCTCGGCCACGGTTATTCCCTCCCTTCTCTATGCTTGCGAAACGTGGACCCCCTTTTCAGGGACACCTGCGCCAGCTTCAAACATTCAGGCTGGCCCTGCCTATGATCCATGTTGAGTTTAACCAGACTGGATTGTGAGGAGCTCACACAAACAAAGATCACCCGTATCGCCTTTAACAGACTGTTGGAGCAAGTGCTGTTAGTGAGTAGCACCTATGAAAGCTGGCATGGCGCATGAGGGGGTGGGTGGCCAGCACCACGCTCGGCCGCCTTTGTCTCCCCAGTGGCGATGTTTACTATGCACTGCACCAGGTACTCCTTTGAGGCTGCGTCGTCCTAGGGGAGGCCCATGAACGGTTCAGATAATCGTCACTGGTGTTGGCCGTGAGCGGGAATCGAACTCGGGTCACCGGGTTCGTAGCGTGCTACGAACCACTGCACCACCTCTCTCCATAAGCATACAACAACACCCACCGCCATTCGCCACTAAGTGGTGGTGACGTCACCACGACGCTTGTGCCAGGCCATGTGCACCTTGAGGCCACGTGAAGTGTCGAACGCCCGCGGGCAGGAGGTCACGGGGCAGACCCAGGTGCCACGGGTCGACTGACTGAGATGACTGGCTGGTGCACTACCTGTGCCCTCTACTGTGCCAACCTGCTGTGCTTTAGCCACCCGGCGCTCCGCTCGTTGTTGTGAGCGTCGCTCCTCCGCCCTCCGTTGTTGTTGGAGGGCGACTGCCTCCAAATGCCCAATAGCGTCCTTCACAAGCCTCCTCCACAGAGGCCGATCTTGACACCGCTGGTACCAGTCATCGGCAAGTCCACTCAGCTCCACGTCCTCCTGTACCACATCACTCCATCTCTTCAGTAGCCCGTGCCGCGCCCATTTAGTCCCCTCGATCCGGCCGAACAAAAGCTGTTTCGGCATGTGGTGGCTGGGCATGCGGGCTACATGACCCAGCCAACGCAGCCTTGCCTGCCGGAGGAGCTCACCGATGGGACCTTGCCCAGATCTTTCAAGGATTTTTGAGCTCCTCACACAATCCAGCCTGGTTAAACCCAGGATGGATCGTAGGCAGGCCAGTCTAAATGTTTCCAACCGGTGAAGATGCTCCTTTAAGGGGGTCCACGTTTCGCAAGCGTAGAGAAGGGAGGGAATGACCGTGGCCTGAGAAGACCTGAAGCTTAGTGCGGAGCGACAGACCAGGTAGCTGATATTGCCGCTCGACTGATTCGGAGTGAGACCTCTGCTGTTAAACTGGAGCCAGTCATAAGCACACTGCCTAGGTATGGGAAACTCTCCACTTTCTCCACAATTGCCCCATCACCGATTGGGAGTTGTGGGGGTGGAGTGTCCGATGGTACAAAATACCCAGGCAGGTGCTTAGTTTTGGTGGGGCTGATGGTAAGGCCCCATCTCTTAGTGGCATGCTCCAGTCTCAGAAGCAGCGTCTCCAACTCCTCCTCTGAATGAGCAGCTATTACCAAATCATCAGCATACATAACGTGGTTGAGCAATAGGGAGCCATCCCTTGACCGTACCTGGGCATCGATCAGCCTCCCATTATATCTGTACCAAATGGAGATTCCCCCGGTACAGCTATTGAAGGCTTCACGAACTACGTGGTACAAATAGATGTTAAATAATGTGGGAGCCAGAGGACATCCCTGTCACACCCCAAGGTGTACAGAGAATGGCTCTGACTCCCGGCCACGTAGTATTACCCGGGCCCGCTCACCATCATGAAGGTCCTTAATGATCGTGAGCAGAGGGTCAGGGACTCCAAAAGCACGAAGAACAACCCAGAGCCCAGGCCTACTGATGGTATCATAGGCCTTGACCAGGTCAATAAAGCAGAGATATAGGTCTTGTTGAAATCCCTACAACTCTGCTGTAGCAGACGGACAGAAAATATGGCATCTGCGCAGGACGGCCCCTTCCTGAAACCGCACTGGGGCTCCTCAAGCGTCTCCACAGCGTGCCTGGCAAGGCGATGTTAAATAATCCTTGCCAAGACCTTTCCCGGCACACTGAGGAGTGAGATGCCCCTGTAGTTGTTACAGTCTGTGTGGTCCCCCTTCTTCTTAAAGAGGAGGACCACCAGGCCATCCTTTCAATCCTGTGGAACCCGGCCAGTGGTCCAGACTGTTGTTATGATGTCATGTAGGGCAGTCTGTGCACAAACGCCACCCTCCTTAAGCATTTCGCTTGGGAGATCATCTCTGCCCGCTGCCTTTCCTGGTCTCAGACTCCAGATCGCCTTCAGTACTTCCTCCACAAATGGTACTTCAGCCAGCCACTCACAGGGGGTGACTTCTAATATTTGAGGCACCGCAGCCTCAGCAGGGTCATCCTCACTTTGTGCCACGATGTTTTCCTGGCTGAGGGATTTTTCCCTCCCCCAGGACCTCACAGAAATGCTCAGCAAATCTGCAAACCTGTTCCTTGGGGTCGGAGATTGGATCACTGTTTTTTCCCCAAATGATGGTAATAGGTGTGGTGCTGCACGTTACTTTTTTGATGGAGTTAAATAGAGATTTGTGATCGCGGGCCACTGAGGCAGACTCCATCTCCTCAGCAACCCGCGACCACCACCCATCCTTGCAGCGCCTCACAGCTCTCCGAACCTCCGAGCGAAGGCTGCGGTAAGCCTCCTCATTCTCTGATGTGGGATTCTATAGCCGATGACTGTGGGCCTGTCGCTTTTTCTCAACCATCCTGAACACCTCCTCTGTCAGCCAGGGTCTCTGGGGAGGTCTGGACCATGTACCCAAAGCAGCCATTGCAGCTGCATGAGTCACAGTCCTAAACCTCACCCATTTACCCTCGACATCAGGAGGAGTGGGAGGATGATGCCAATCCCAGCCGCAAGTGATGATGAAATTCTCAATTGCAACTTTCATCGGATAACTGAGACCAGGCCACTTTAGGTTGGAATGGGGTCCTGGGTGTACACCCACCACCGGAGTGGAAGAATGGCAGGCGCATCTTACAGATGACTAGTCGATGATCAGAGGGCAGATCAGCTGCATGGTAGGTCCTGGTGTCAAGGACATGGGCTCGCATCCGCTGGTCTGTCGCTATGTAGTTCAGCAGATGTTCTTGCTTGGACCGGGCATGCATCCATGATGTTGTGTGGATGCGCCGATGTCGGAACAGCGTGTTGGTAATTACAAAACCATGGGCTGCACAAAAATCTAGCAGCCTCCTACCGTTGTTATTGAGCTGATCTGGCCCATGCCCTCCAATCACTCCAGACCAGGTGCCAGCATCATGACCAACTCAGGCATTGAAGTCACCCAACAAGATGACTCTATCCCGAGGGGCCACTTTAGCCAGCACCTGTGACAGGAGGTCATAGAAGGCATCTGACTCATCGGCTTTGCCTGCATCCCATGACGGATGTTCGTCTTCGGTGGGGGGCATAAGTAACCACGACCACCACTCCTCGCCTCCGGTTGATGGGAAGGCGAGCCCAAAGTAGCCTGGGGCTTACAGGTTTCCACACCTCACCGCCACGCTCCCACGCCCTGTTGTTTGGCAGTCTCTTGCCCCGAGTAGAGGACTGTCCACCCCTCATCGTGGCAGGAGCCAGAACCGGTCCACCGGACCTCCTGAATGCCACAGACATCCAGGCGGTACCGGTCCAGCTCCCGACAGAGGAGTGGTAGCCTCTCCTCCGCAGTGAGCGTTCGAACATTCCACGTGGCTATCCGTAGTGGCTTTTTGTTGTTTCTGGAGGAGCCCCGAGGGTAGAGATTCAATCTCCTGGCTCCGCCAATTGGGGTTTGGCCAGGAGACGTCATAGACGCCTGTCCCCCCGAGGCTTCCGGCACAAGCTTATTAGTTTTTTCAGTTTAACTCGTGGTTTAGTGGTAATTAATTGAAGGTGGAGGGGTTACCAGCCCCTCGCACCCGTCCAGAGCCCCCGTTTAGCCACTGTGGTGGACACAGACGCCATTAGGGGAGGAGCCAATCGGAATTGGCCCTCCCCCCACAGCACACTCTACGACAGAGTTGCCCGTCCGGCACCGCGAGGAGGTAGGTGGTTGTTTTGCCACAGACATAAGCATACACACACATAAACACGCGCGTATTCACACACACAGGAATGAGGCCACACGGACCGTGTCAAGACCCAGATGGGGGCTGCTAGTTCTGAGTGACCGTGAGCAAGCGAGCGAGCGCGCGGTACAGCGGGCGAGCGAGTGAGCGAAGTTCGGCAAACGGCGAGTGGATGCCCGGGCAGTTTTTGGCGAGCGGGCGGGCTGGCAGGCAAGCGTCCGGGCGAGCGGGCGAGCACGCCACCGTGACCGCCAGGCCCCCGGCAATCATCGTGGGTCACGGGATTCTATGACGAGACGTCACGATGGAAAACTGCGGTGTGTGTGTGTTAGTGCAGGTAATGCGGTGCCTCTTTTTCTGTGCGTGTTTTACGCAGATATTGTTTAATGCGCCGCCTCTGTCATCGCGATTGTTGCTGCCAGGAGCTGCGGGCCTCTCGATCCTGCCCAGATTTTTCTATTCTGCACGATGGGACACGTTTCCTCGTTGCCATCTCCTCCTTCTCCTTGGCTCTGTCCTCTCCTCCTCGCACGACCCCACGGTGGAATTCCGCTCCTTTACCTGTCGCTCCATCCTCATACGAACCGACCCACGGTTGCGAGTTGAAGGATCCGTCACAGCCCAACTCTGGCCATCATCATCGTCATCATTAACATCATCATCATCATCATCGTCATAAGCATCATCATCACCACCCATTACCATCATCGTCATAAACAACATCATCATCCCTATCATCCCTATCATCCCTTAATGTATCAGTATCAGTATATAGCCCTCTTGGCCATACTTCACCAGGCTGATCGGTGCCAGTTGGCGAAGGTGGGAGGGTGCCCAGGGCTGGTTCAGATATTTGCCACGGCTGGGAATCAAACTCCGGCCACCGTGTTCTCATAGCAGAGCACAATCCAAAGTGCCACCACTCCCCTCGTTATTATTCTTAATGCTTTCCAAGCGTTCATGCAACAGCTGATCCCCGCCCATCCTTTAAAGGGGGGCGGGGGCGGGTGGGTTACGACTACGCTCGTAACGACGATCCAGAACTAATGACACTTGGGCGTAAAGTTGTGTTGCTGTTCGGGACTCGCCCTCTCAATTGCCAAAAAACGCGGCGACCAAAACAAAAACAGTGCTAGAAGTCGTGGCCCCGGGCATTCCACGGCTGCTCTCCGAGCCTCGCGGTCTCATCGCGGTCGACGGTCGGGTTAGGGGGCGTCGGTGTGGGGGGAGGGAGGAGGCGAGCGGTGGTGGTGGTGGTGGTGGTGGGGGGGGCCCACCACGATTCCGACGTCGGCTCAGTCGAGACGACGAGGGGTGGCGGCGATACCGAACGCTCGCGGTGCCGAGCGTGCCTCAGAAGAGCCGCGTCGTGTAATCCGCGAGTGTGTGTCGTCGTCTTTCTGTCTCGTCAGGCCATGGCCGCGAACCAAACGCCGGCTCGGCGAGTTCTTGTGGCAGACCACAAACCACTGTGGGCACGATTTATCTTTCTCTCACCTGGTGCTGCCGCTGTGATCTTTACCACCGGCCACCCTTACCACCACCCCCCCCCCCCCCCGTTCTTGTGCTGCGGCTGGCTGCTTTGGGGTCACAGGCCGCAAGAGGCTCTTCTTAGAAACCGCGATGGGGTGGGTGTGGGGGGGGGCGGAGGGGCAGGGGAGGGGGGGTTATCTTTATTTATTTATTTTCGTTGTTGTAACTATCGGGTGACACGATCCGGGTTCCCCTCTTGACAGCTGGGCGCGCTCCGAGTGCCGTCTGTGTTTCCATCGCAGCGTCCTGACAGGCGGGACGGACGGGGCGCAAACCTCACTTTCGCGAGACTGCTCCATGCTGCCGCCGCCGCTGCCGCCGCCGCTGCTGTCTGCTGCTGCTGCTGCTGGTGCCGTTTCTGATGCTGCTGTCGCTCTCTGATGCTTGCTGGGTTAAATGCGCTGCGACAAGCACGACGGCTTCCGGTCGGCGCTGCGCGAGTGATCCCGCTTTGAGCTTCGTGATAATGTGGGCATCACTGCCGCTGCAGAATGGGTGCGAGTCTGTGCGTGTCGTTATATTTCAGGGGAGCGGCAGTGTGGCTGGTTAGCGCGCCGCACTACGAACCCGGCGACCCGAGTTCGATTCCCGATTATCTGAACCGGTCATGGGCCTCCCCTAGGTCGACTCAGCCTCAAATGAGTAACTGGTGTTGTGTGCAAACATCGCCACTTGGGAGACAAAGGCGGCCGGGCGTGGTTCTGGCCACACCACCACCCTTGCGTGGCACGCCGACTTTCATCGGTGCTCGCGAACAGCACTTGCCCCAACAGTCTCTTAAGGGCTACACGGGGATCTTTGTGCGTGACTGTGCTTACATCCGTCCGTCTGTCACTTTAAGCCGGTGTTCCTCACTAATTTCCAGAAGGGGAGCCAATTTCGCCAAAAAGACCGCCACACCGCCTGCAAGACAAAATAACTCACGTTGGTCGTATTGTCGGGGGGGGGGGCGCACATCAGGGGGGCCGCACTACAGGGGGGCCGCACGTCAGGGGGGCCGCACTACAGGGGGGCCGCACTACAGGGGGGCCGCAGGTCAGGGGGGCCGCACTACAGGCCACCAGAGGCCGCCGGTGGCCCTGCGGACCTTGCAATGTAAGGACACTGCTTTAGGCATCGCACAATTGGGGAAAGCCACGGCCTTTATTCCAACTATCCAGTGCACGCCTGGATAGTTGGAAAAAAAAACGAGGTAACTTCCCCCCCCCCCCCCCCCCGGTCCAGCTGAGAAGGGGGGGGTCGGGGGTCCAAATGCTCGCGCACTCCACACGCACACGAATTATAATCACTCCCGATGAAAAGAGAAACCACGCAACAACAACAACAACAACCCACCGAGTGACGAGAAAAAAAAGAAAATTCAGACGCAGAATGCCTTTCCGTAATTATCATCTCGGGTTTCCTCGCGCCTCCACTACCCCCCCCCCCCACCTGCCCCCCCCCAATGGGAAAGTGATCGCGGCGGCAGACCACTTTGCACCTCGCTTTGCGCAGCTTAAATGAGCCCGGGTGTCGAGCAAACTGAGTGAGCGCCGTCGTGGACGCGGGGGGTGGGTGGGTGGGGGGGGGGGCAGGTGGAGGGGGTCACGCAGAGGGAAACTTCTGTTGTGGCCGAAGGCGCAGCAGAGTAACGGCAGTGACCCCCCCCCCCACCAACCGCCGGCCCGACGGATTCTCTCACCTCTCGGTCTCCTCGGTCAACCTGGCCGTGTGCACGCGTGCCCCGAGCGCCGCGCAGAATTACACCGCGGCCGACGGACAGGCAGGAGGAGAGGAGGAGGAGGAGACGCGACGGATCTCAGGGTGTGGGCAGGTTTAGAGACGTCGTCGCGTTGCCTGCCTGGTGCGCTGCAGAGCGGCGGCGGCGGCGGCAGTGTGGGGGCAAGTGCTGTTAGCGAGCAGCACCTATGAAGGCCGGAACGGTACACGAGGGGGTGGGTGGCCAGCACCACGCCCGGCCGCCTTTGTCTCCCTCGTGGCGATGTTTACACACCGCACCGGGTACTCATTTGAGGCTGAGTCGACCTAGGGGAGGCCCGGGACCGGTTCATATAATCGTCACTGGTGTTGGCCGTGAGCGGGAATCGAATCCGGGTCGCCAAGATCGTAGCGCAGCGCGCTAACCGCTACACTACACACACACAGACACACACACACACGTGCACACAGACACACACACGTGAGCCTCAGCCGTAATGCGGAGCTTCAAGGAGGGGTCTGGGTTATTCCGCTCCGCGTTGCTGCCCCCAGCTCTGCCCTTCTAAAGATTTTCAGACAATTCCATGGAGCTCACCGGGCACGCGACCTCTCACCCCGAGACCCGGGATTAAACATGCATCGCAACCTCACCCTAACCCTAACTCTAACCCTCGCTCTAACCCTAGCTCTAACCCTAACTCTAACCCTCACTCTAACCCTAGCTCTAGCTCTAACCCTAACTCTAACTCTCGCTCTAACCCTAGCTCTAACCCTAACTCTAACCCTCACTCTAACCCTAGCTCTAACCCTAGCTGTAACCCTAACTCTAACCCTAACTCTAACCCTCACTCTAACCCTAGCTCTAACCCTAGCTGTAACCCTAACTCTAACCCTCACTCTAACCCTAGCTCTAACCCTAGCTGTAACCCTAACTCTAACCCTAACTCTAACCCTAGCTCTAACCCTAACTCTAACCCTAGCTCTAACCCTAGCTCTATCACTCTAGCTCAAACCCTAACTCTAACCCTAGCTCTAACCTTCTAGCTCTAACCCCAGCTCTAATCCTGACACCAGTGTCAACTGCTTGCTTCAGCGTGGGTGCGCGAACCAATCCTGTGTGTTCTAGCAGCATCTACCCTGTGACGCCAACCACGAGGGTCCCTCTCTCGGCCCCAAGTCTCCAAACGAGAGCCCCCTTACTCTTTGGTTCTCTCGGTTAAGTCACGTAGATAGAAAATTAATTGATCATGACGTTTCGATCGCAACACAAGCGACCGTCTTCTCACGTGAAGACGGTCGCTTGAGTTCTACCTACGTGACTTTACCGAAAGAACCAAAGAGTATGGATTCCTGCAGTCACGAAAGCTTCAAATCAAGACTGAGAGCCCCCTTCTTCGGGGTCCCTCCTGATTGAAGCCTCTCCCTTCACCCCTCCCTATACCACCCCCCCCCCCCCCCCAAGCGAGCCCCCTTCCTACCCCCCAAGTCTCTGCCGTCACGGTCAAACTTCAATTCGGCCACGAGGCCTGGGGCCAGCGCCGCCTCCTGCACCGACGAGGCTCCCTCGTTTAGAGACCCTTGTGGTGGTCAGTGGCGATCACGGGGGATGTGAGGAAGGGGGGGGAGATGTCCACTGATCACGATGATGGAGGGGAGAAGTTCACTGATCACGATGAAAGGGGGCATATGTCCCTCGGATGGTGGGGATAGGATGGTGGGGTATGTAGCGTGGTCGGTAGCGAAGAGCCCATTGGCACAGTGAGGGCTCCGGTAACCTGTCAGCTGAAACCACCTCTCCCCCTGTTTTTGTGAAAGCTTGCGTAAAAAAAATCCCAGCGAGTTTCACGGCCGCTGCTGCTGCCGCTATTCCTGCTGCCTGCCGCCCCCACAGGTGTACGTGAAGAACGAGTGGGTGACCAACATCAGCGAGGGCGGCAGCTTCGGCGAGCTGGCGCTCATCTACGGCACGCCGCGCGCCGCCACCGTCAAGGCCAAGACCGACCTCAAGCTGTGGGGCATCGACCGCGACAGCTACCGCCGCATCCTCATGGTGGGTCGCTCTGCTCGGCCGCGCAGTCATCGGGTCAGCCATCGGCGATCAGTCATTGGGTCGGCCATCGGGTCGGTCATTGGGTCAGTCATTGGGTCGGCCATCCGATCAGTCATTGGGCTGGTCATTGGGTCGGCCATCACGTCGGCCATCAGGTCAGTCATCGGATCAGTCATTGGGTCGGTCATCGGATCAGTCATTGGGTCGGTCATCATATTGGTCATCGGATCGGTCATCAAATCAGTCATTGGGTCGGTCATCGGATCACTCATCGGGTCGGGGTCATCGAGTCGGTCATCGGATCAGTCATCGGGCCGGTCATCGGGTCAGCTATTGGACAGTTATTCGGCTAGTTGTAGAGTCGGTGATCGGGTCATTAATTTGGTCTGTTATAGGGGGGGGGGGAGGGGGCTGTTATCAGATTTGTAATCGGGGTCAGTTATTTGGTCTGTTATGGGTTGATATATTTGATCAGTGCTAGGGTCAGTTATCGGTTCAGTTATCGGATTAGTTATTGTATCGGTTACTTGGTTGGTTACAGGGCCGGTTATCTGGTGATTCGCTGTGATGGGCCGCTCGGTGTGTGGGTCCAAAAAAAAGACAAAGATCCCCCGTATAGCCTTAACAGACTTTTGGGGCAAATGCTGTTAGCGAGTAGCAGCACCTATGAAGACTGGCACGGCACATGTGGGGGTGGGTGGCCAACACCACGCCCGGCCGCCTTTGTCTCTCCAGTGACGATGTTTACTACACACCGCACCAGGTACTCATTGGAGCCTAAGTTGACCTAGCGGAGGCCCAGGACCCGTTCATATAATCGTCACCGGTGTTGGTGGCCGTGACAGCGGGAATCGAACTCGGGCCGTCGGGTTCGTAGCGCGGCACGCTGACCGCTGCGCCACCGCTCCCCACTGGGTGTGAGTTCATTCCCTCGGTCGTGCTCGGCTGCCGACGATGATAACAAAACAGTCAAGATCACAAAACAATGCCGCATCCTTCACACACACGCACACACCCTGTCTCTCCACTAGGCCCCATACAAATTACCCGATTACAGGGTAATTACTGGGGTACTACACATGAAAAAGGTTTATAACAGGTAAATGCTAGGTAGAGCACTTTATTCATATAGAATACTCTCGATGATTCCAATTTTAAATGGAGGCAACAGACTGCGCCACGGAGCTTTTAGCAAGCGGTAAACAAGGTATTTACCGAGTAATACTTCGCGCTACCTTTACCCTACCGGGTAATTCTTCCATGCTACCTTTACCCTACCCTTTACCTTACCCCTTGGCATGTCGACACCTTTACCCTTTACCCGTTTACCCGGTAAAAAGGATAAATTACCTTACCTTGCCGAGGCCTACTCTCCACGTCAACACTCAAGCTGTGCGTTACACATCCCGTCAGCCACACAGCCTTCTGGGTGGGAGTGCATAATTACAGCAGCATTGGTTCAGCACAAGCAAAACCCCTGAGTGGTTTAGACATCCACTGTCTCATCAGCAGCAGAGTCAGGCCTTAGCTTGAACCAATCAATGCTGGTGAACTGCCAGATATTTGTGGGCAAAGTCGTCCCCCCCCCTCCTCTGTTATATATGGTGCCTCGTTTGATGCAAAACTATATCATAGCTGAGGGCCCATTGTAAGGTAGGAGATCCTTGAAGGCAAAGACCTGTTTTTTCGACTGAACACCTGTGAAAAAGAGCTTCGCAGCTCATCGGATCCCTCCAGCATGAACAAAAAAAGATGATGCTCTCCTGTCGAGAGGGAGAGGGGAAGAGGTGGAGGAGAAGAGGGGAGGGGGGGGGAGGGGTGGTGGATCTGTTATCGAGAGAAAAAAATGTCAACCCGTGCCATACACTTGATGATGACAAAAAATTGTAATGTCAAAGAAAACCGCAAAAATATTAAACAATAAAACGGGGGAGAACATAAAGGCCACGTCAAGTCGAGCCCTCGTTCTGGTAGTGCGAGTTTGATGCGAGTTTGGTGCGAAATTCGACAACCCAGGGGGCACGCGGAGTGCGTGCATGGAGTGTGTGTGTGTGTCTCAGAGGTGTGTGTGTGTTGGATGTGTTTAGGAGGTGTGTGTGGGGGTGTGTGCGTAGGATGTGTGTATAGGGGGTGTATGTGTGTGTAGGAGGTGTGTGTAGGGTGTGTGTGTAGAATGTGTGTATTGTGGTGTGTGTGGGGTGAGTCCGGAAAAAACAACCCCCTACCTCCTCGTTGGTGCCGAATGGCAACGCTGTGGTGGGCAGTGCTGTGGGGCGAGGGCCAATTCCGATTGGCCTTTCCCCTCATGGCGTTTGTAGCCACCACAGCGGCCAAATGGAGGCTCTGGACGGGTGCGAGGGGCTGGTAACTCCTCCACCTTCAATGAATTAACACCATATCACGTTTGAAAAATTTAATTAAGCTTGTGCCGGAGGCTCCGGAGGGACAGGCGTCTATGACGTCTCCTCACCAAACCCCAATTGGCGGAGCCAGGAGATTGAATCTTTACCCTTGGGGCTCCTCCAGAAACAACAAAAAAACACTACGGGTGGCCACGTGGAATGTTCGAATGCTCACTGCGGAGGAGAGGCTGCCACTCCTCTGACAGGAGCTGGACCGGTACCGCCTGGATCTCTGTGGTATTCAGGAGGTCCAGTGGACCGGTTCTGGCTCCTGCCACCATGAGGGGTGGACAGTCCTTTACTCGGGGCAGGAGACTGCCAAACAACAGGGAGTGGCTCTTCTTCTGAACAAAAGAATGAAGGGTGTGGGAGCGTGGCGGTGAGGTGTGGGAAGCGGTAAGCTCCAGGCTACTTTGGACTCACCTTCCCATCAACCAGAAGCGAGGAGTTGTGGTCGTGGTTACTTATGCCCCCACCGAAGACGAACATCCGTGGAGGGATGTAGGCAAGGCCGATGAGTCAGATGTCTTCTATGACCTCCTTTCACAGGTGCTAGCTAAAGTGCCCCCTCGGGATAGAGTCATCTTGTTGGGCGACTTCAATGCCCGAGTTGGTCATGATGCTGGCACCTGGTCTGGAATGATTTGAAGGCATGGACCAGATCTGCTCAATAACAACGGTAGTAGGCTGCTAGATTTTTTTGCAGCCCATGGGCTTGTGATTACCAACACGCTGTTCCGGCATCGGCACATCCACACAACATCATGGTTGCATGCCGGGTCCAAGCAAAAACATTTGCTGGACTACATAGTGACGGAACAGCAGATGCGGGCCCATGTCCTTGACACCAGGACCTACCGTGGAGTTGATCTGCCCACTGACCATCGACTTGTCATCTGTAAGATGCGCCTGCCATTCTTCCACTCCAGTGGTGGGTGTTTACCCAGTATACCATTCAAACACAAAGTGGCCTGGTCTCAGCTAGCTGATGAAAGTTGCAAGCGAGAATTTGATCATCGCTTGGGGCTGGGGTTGGCATCGTCCCCCACTCCTCCAGATGTCGAGGGTAAATGGGCGAGGTTTAGGACTGTGACTCATGCAGCTGCAATGGCTGCCATGGGTACACGGTCCAGGCCTCCCCAGAGACCCTGACTGACAGAAGAGGTATTCAGGCTGGCTGAGAAAAAGCGACAGGCCCACTCTCATCGTTTACAGCATGCCATGTCAGAGAATGAGGAGGCTTACCGCAGCCTTTGCTCGGAGGTTCGGAGAGCCGTGAGGCGCTGCAAGGATGGGTGGTGGTCACGGGTTGCTGAGGAGATGGAGTCTGCCTCAATGGCCTGCGAACACAAATCGCTCTTTAACTCCATAAAAAAGTAACTTGCAGCGCCACACCTATTACCATCATGTGAGGTTCTGGGGGAGGGCAAATCCCTCAGCCTGGAAAACATTGTGGGACAAAGTGGGGATGACCCTGCTGAGGCTGCGGTGTCTCAAATATTGGAAGAAGTCACCCCCTATCAGTGGCTGGCTGAGGTGCCATCTGTTGAGGAAGTACAGAGGGCGATCCGGAGTCTGAGATCAGGAAAGGTACCGGACAGTGATGATCTCCCAAGCGAAATGCTGAGGGAGGGTGGCGTTTGTGCACAGACTGCCCTACATGACATCATAACAACAGTCTAGACCACCGGCCGGGTTCCACAGGATTGGAAGGATGCCCTGGTGGTCCCCCTCTTTAAGAAGAAGGGGGACCGCACATACTGTAACAACTACAGGGGCATCTCACTCCTCAATGTGCCGGGAAAGGTCTTGGCAAGGATTATTCAACATCGCCTTGCCAGGCACGCTGAGGAGAGGCTTGAGGAGCCCCAGTGCGGTTTCAGGAAGGGGCCGTCCTGCACAGATGCCATATTTTCTGTCCTGCTACAGCAGAGGTGTAGCGAATTCCAACAAGACCTACATCTCTGCTTTATTGACCTGGTCAAGGCCTATAATATCATCAGTAGGCCTGGGCTCTGGGTTATTATTCGTGCTTTTGGTGTCCCTGACCCTTTGCTCACGATCATTAAAAACTATGTGGCCGGGAGTCGGAGCCATTCCCTGTTCACCTTGGGGTGCGATAGGGATGTCCTTTTGCTCCCACATTATTTAACATCTTTTTCCACCACATAGTTCGTGAAGCCTTCGATGGCTGTACTGGAGGAATTTCCATCTGGTCCAGATACAATGGGAAGCTGATTGATGCCCGGGCGCGGTCAAGGGATGGCTCCCTATTGGTCAACCATGTTATGTATGCCAATGATCTGGTAATTGCTGCTCACTCAGATGAGGAGTTGGAGGCGCTGCTGCTGAACCTGGAGCATGCCACTGAGAGGTGGGCCTTGCCGTCGGCCCCACCAGGGTGTTTTGTGCCGTTGGACACTCTGCGCCCACGGCTCCCGGTTGGTGATGGGGCAGTTGTGGAGAGTTTCCCATACTTGAGCAGTGTGCTCATGACTTGTTCCGGTTTGACAGCAGAGGTCTCACTCCAAATCAGGCGAGCGGCATTATCTTTTCATCAGCTGCATAATGCTGTGTGGAAGTTACCCTGTCTGTCGCTCCGCACGAAGCTTCAGGTCTTCTCGGCCATGGTCATTCCCTCCCTTCTCTACGCTTGTGAAATGTGGACCCCCCTAATAGAGCATCTTCGACGGTTAAAAACATTTAGGCTGGCCGGCTTACGATTCATCCTGGGTTTAACCAGGCTGGATTGTGTGAGGCGCTCACAAATCCTTGAAAGATGTGGACAAAGTCCCATCGGCAAGCTCCTCCGGCAGGCAAGGCTGCGTTAGCTGGGTCATATATTCTCATTCTACGTGACTTTACCGAAAGAACCAAAGAAGATGAATCATTGCAGTCACGAAAGCTTTAAATCGAAATTTAACCGCCTCTACGGGGAGGGATTCCACACATCCTTAAGATCATTCAACAGACTCCGGGATAAGAAGGCTCAACTAATCGAGTCTCTCACCTTTCTGAAGAGATGCTGCGACTCTAAGCTGTCTCTCTCCCCCTCCTCTGTTCCGACCATGGATGAACTCGTCCGTCTGAACGGGGCCCGTAGCTATCCGTGGTGCTAAATTTGAGGGCGCTTTGTTTCCTCTCACACAGCTTAAAGGTCGTGATCTGAACGTGGCTCTTTCACTCCAGCGCTGTCCTACCAGACAGTCTCGCCCCTTCACCTGATGAAGGCCGCTTGTGTTGTGGCCGAAACGTCGTGAGAATATTATTGTGTTATTTTATTTGATCAATTTATTATTTTATTCTCATTCTACGTGACTTTACCGAAAGAACCAAAGAAGAGGGAAAAAAGTATTTCATCCCCTGCTGATTTTGTACGTTTGCCCACTGACAAATAAATCATCAGTCTATAATTTTAATTGTAGGTTATTTGAACAGTGAGAGACAGAATAACAACAAAAACATCCAGAAAAACGAATGTCAAAAATGTTATAAATTGATTTGCATTTTAATGAGGGAAATAAGTATTTGACCCCCTCTCAATCAAAAAGATTTCTGGCTCCCAGGTGTCTTTTATACAGGTAACGAGCTGAGATTAGGAGCACACTCTTAAAGGGAGTGCTCCTAATCTCAGCTTGTTACCTGTATAAAAGACACCTGTCCACAGAAGCAATCAATCAATCAGATTCCAAACCCTCCACCATGGCCAAGACCATAGAGCTCTCCAAGGATGTCAGGGACAAGATTCTAGACCTACACAAGGCTGGAATGGGCTACAAGACCATCGCCAAGCAGCTTGGTGAGAAGGTGACAATAGTTGGTGCGATTATTCGCAAATGGAAGAAACACAAAAGGACTGTCAATCTCCCTTGGCCTGGGGCTCCATGCAAGATCTCACCTCGTGGAGTTGCAATGTTCATGAGAACGGTGAGGAATCAGCCCAGAACTACACGGGAGGATCTTGTGAATGATCTCAAGGCACCAAGAAAACAATTGGTAACACACTACGCCGTGAAGGTCTGAAATCCTGCAGCACCCGCAAGGTCCCCCTGCTCAAGAAAGCACATATACATGCCCGTCTGAAGTTTGCCAATGAACATCTGAATGATTCAGAGGACAATTGGGTGAAAGTGTTGTGGTCAGATGAGACCAAAATGGAGCTTTTGGCATCAACTCAACTCGCCGTGTTTGGAGGAGGAGGAATGCTGCTTATGACCCCAAGAACACCATCTCCACCATCAAACATGGCGGTGGAAACATTATGCTTTGGGGTGTTTTTCTGCTAAGGGGACAGGACAATTTCACCGCATCAAAGGGACGATGGACGGGGCCATGTACCGTCAAATCTTGGGTGAGAACCTCCTTCCCTCATCCAGGGCATTGAAATTGGGTCGTGGATGGGTATTCCAGCATTACAATTACCCAAAACATACGGCCAAGGCAACAAAGGCGTGGTTCAAGAAGAAGCACATTAAGGTCCTGGAGTGGCCTAGCCAGTCTCCAGATCTTAATCCCATAGAAAATCTGTGGAGGGAGCTGAAGGTTCGAGTTGCCAAACAGCCTTGAAACCTTAATGACTTGGAGAAGATCTGCAAAGAGGAGTGGGACAAAATCCCTCCTGAGATGTGTGCAAACCTGGTGGCCAACTACAAGAAACGTCTGACCTATTTGATTGCCAACAAGGGTTTTGCCACCAAGTACTAAGTCATGTTTTGCAGTGGGGTCAAATACTTATTTCCCTCATTAAAATGCAAATCAATTTATAACATTTTTGACACGTGTTTTTCCGGATTTTGTTGTTGTTATTCTGTCTCTCACTGTTCAAATAAACCTACCAATAATATTATAGACTGATCATATCTTTGTCAGTGGGCAAACGTACAAAATCAGCAGGGGATCAAATACTTTTTTCCCTCACTGTAGCCTACATGTCCAGCCACCGCATGCCTAAACAGCTTTTGTTCGGCCGGATAGAGGGGGCTAAACGGGCACCGCACGGGCTGGAGAAGAGATGGAGTGACATGGTACAGGAGGACGTGGAGCTGAGTGGACTTGCCGATGACTGGTACCAGCGGTGTCAAGATTGGCCTCTGGAGGAGGCTCGTGAATGACGCTACTGGGCAGTTGGCGGTAGTTGCCCTCCAACAACAACGGAGGGTGGAGGAGCGACGCTCACAACGACGAGCAGAGCGCCAGGTGGCGAAAGCACAGCAAGTTGGCAGAGTAGGGGGCACAGGTGGTGCATCAGCCAAGTCATCTCAGTCGGTCGACCCGTGGCACCTGGGTCTGCCCTGTGACCTCCTGCCAGACGTTTCACGTGGCCTCAACGTGCACATCGCCTGGCACAAGCGTCGTGGTGACATCACCGCCACTTAGTGGCGAATGGCGGTTGTTGTTGTGTGTGGGGAGTGTGTGGGGAGTGTGGGACGTGATTGTGGGGGTGTGTGTGGTGTGAGTATAAGGGTGTGTGTGGAGAACGATTCCTGCTCACAGCCAACACCAGTGGCGGATATCTGCACTTGAATGAGTCCTTGGTGCAATTCGTAAACATCGGCAATGGGGAGACAAAGGCAGCTGAGCATGATGCTGGTCACCCACCGTTTACCATTACGATCTTCGCAGGTGCTCGCTTAACAGCACTTGCCCCAACAGCTTGTTAAATGCAATGTCGTTTCTTTGCGTAGCTGTATATATCTTCGTATGTATGTGGGTGTGGCAGTGTGATTTGTACACGTGCACCCGTGTACCTGTGTATGTGTGTTTCCATGTGGCACAGTCAGTGCATGTGTGGGTTTGAAACTGTGTACATATGCATGAGTTTCACGCTCACAACCACCACCAGTGACGATTACCTGAACCGGTCCTGGGCATCCCCTAGGTCGACTCGGCATCAAATGAGTACCTGGCGCAGTGTGTCAACAAGGCCACGAGGGACACAAAGGAGGCCGGACGTGGTGCTGGCCACCCACCCCATCATGTGCCGTGCCCGCCTTCATAGATGCTACTCGCTAACAGCACTTGCCCCAAAAGTCTATTAAGGCTATGCGGGGGGAGAGGAGGGGTTGCCTTCGTACGCATAAGTGATACACGTGTGTTGCTGTATGTGCTTGTACATTTGCGTGCGCGCGCATGCGTATGTACAGTACGTGTGTGCTTCCGTGGTATAAATCTTTACAAGCCTGCACGCACGTGTGTACACGCGAGGCATTGTGTGTCCCTGAACCTTCATTGTGCCGCACACAACTCCACCCAGTGGCGAGGAGATGTTAACTACTTCGCCTGGTATACAGGAGGACGTGGGTTCGATCCCGACCCTGTCGCCTGCTGTATATTTGGAGTTTGCGTGTCTCTCTCTCTCTCATCATCATCACGGCGGCTATGAGATGTTAACTACCTCGCCTGGTATACAGGAGGATGTGGGTTCGATCCCGACCCTGTCGCCTGCTGCTGTATATTTGGAGTTTGTGTGTTTCTCTCTCTCTCATCATCAACATCACGGTGGCTTGGAGATGTTAACTACCTTGCCTGGTATACAGGAGGTCGTGGGTTCGATCCCGACCCTGTTCGCCTGCTGTATATTTGGAGTTTGCACGTTCTCGCCGTGATCGCGTGGATTTTTCTCCAGGTCCCTCCGGCTTTCCCCTCCACATTTATAATCAGCATTATGCGTTTGGAGTATTGGGCTGCTCCAAATTTCCGCATGATGATAAGCCACTTCGTTGAGCTAATATTTGTGGTCAGGTCGCTTCTGAAAAAGAGCCATATAGCTCAGCGTGCCTCGCCTCGTAGAGTAAACAATCAGTTTAGTTTTTCAAACAGTGTTACGTGCACTCTCTCGAAATCGCTCCCTGGCTGGCCCCATCACCCAGTGGCCCACCAACCCCTCGCCTCCGGGCCACGCTGCCACTTACACATCTCAGACCGCGGGCAATTAATCAAATGATTTGCTGCCTGTGATAGTGCCGCCACGTCGTACGCCAAACTCGTGTGAATAATTGAAGCCCTGGGGAGATTCTCGCTGCTGCTGCTGCTGCCACTGCTGCCCAGACTGGTTCAGCCGCACAGCGAGCAGGCGACGGAAGGGGGGGGGGGTGGTAGTGGTGGGGGGGGGAGGGGGGCAATTATTGCTATCAACATACTTCACCGCGCTGGTCAGTGCTTGTTGGTAAAGGGTCATGTTTAAGAAACTGATATCGACCGTTTTGTGGTTGGAAACGCCTCTCTTTGGAGTTGAAAGACGAAAGTTCCGCGAAAGGGCATTCAACGTTTGTGCAATGTAATAACGCGGTCTCATTTCGTTTTTTTATTCGTTAGGTGGCCGAGTTGTTTTGCTTCGCTCGCAGAGGGTTCATAATGGCCGTGTTGGGGCATTCAGCCAGCAGAGCTGCGTCGAAATTGTGGGCTCCCATCCCACCAAACCCAATGCGTTAGTCCAGCAGAATGAATGAATTTATCCAACAACAAGAGCCCGATAGGCTGATGGTCCAAAACTACGATTTTGTGTCACGTTTCCGTGGAGTTAGCAAACGACGATTGCTGTCTGCCCGTCGTATTTTGCGAGTACGGCAGAACGGCCACGGACAATTTTGTCCATCCGCTGCTGGATGAGGGCCTTGCCCACGCCGTTGTTTGACCATACTTCACCGCGCCGCACTGACCATCGTGGGGTTTGTGAATGATGGGAGCGCAGGCGGTGCAGTGCGCCATCGAACAAGGAACGTTGCACCCGCCGTTAATTCTCAATGCCGAGCCGAGTGAGTTTCAGGAGAGCCTTAAGGGGGGAGTGCCGGTGGGGAGCCGTATGCCCTCGGGTGGCTCCGAACCCGGCCATTGCCGTGAGCCTCTGCCGTGAGCCACGCTCCCACTTCCACGCTAACACCGGCTGCGTTATCTCTTTCTCTCTCTCTCTCTCCATGACAGGGGAGCACGCTTCGCAAGAGGAAGATGTACGCGGAGTTCCTGAGCAAAGTCTCCATCTTAGGTGAGTGTGCGTGTTAACTCAGCCTCAAGTGAGTAGCGAGTGCAACGGATCAGTCACCGCCAGAGCCGCGTGCGGTTCTTCACGGACTGCTTCGTGACGCAGTGTAATGTTTGGACGCATTCACATGCATTGCGGCTCTTGAAATGTTGAGGTTTTTTTTTTTGGTATAGAATGAGCAAAAGAAGTGGCTCTTCACTGTTAGTTTGGTTGGTGACCCCCTAACCCAGTGCGATGTGTAAAAAATAAAAAAACATCGCCACTGGGGAGACAAAGGCGGCCAGGCGTGGTGCTGGCCCACCCACCCCCTCGTGTGCCTTGCGGGCCTTCATAGGTGCTACTCGCTGACAGCACTTTCCCCAACAACACTCTGTAGGCTGCACAGTGCTCTTTATTTCTCGTACATCTCCGATTAGCATGGTTGGTTACGTACGGTGCGAAAAAAAATGCAACATGCGTACGTGTCCTCTGCGTGCATGTGCTCCTGTGTGTACGTCTGTATATTCACATGTGCTTGTGTGCCTTTGTGTGAGTCTGCGTACATGTGTGCATGTGTTCGTGTGTGTGCGCGCGCGCGCGTGCATGTATGCACGCGCGCGCGCGCACACATACCTGCATACATACATACACGCGTGAACACACATATGCGCGTGCACGCGTGTGCGAGTGAAATGTCCACATACGTAGTATGTGTGTACGTATGTGTGCGCATGAGCAATCCCCCACGTGTGTGTGTGTGTGTTCGGAGTTTTGCAGGCTCTCTACTCTCGTGAACTCCTCCCGTCTAACGTGAATTACCTGTTCCACTTCAAACAGGTTCCTGCAGAGAGCGACACGGGGCGGGTGGAGGGGAGAGAAAAACAGAGGGAGATGGGAGAAATATTTGCCGTTGAATATCAATTTAATTGCTTACAAGAAACAACACAAATTCATAATGTAGCTGTACAAAGTGGAACGCTGAATATTACAGAGGTGCATTTCTTCTTCTTCTTCGAAATTTGTGAAGCATCATGAAGATGGAGAGAGAGAGAGACGGGAAGAGATGGAGAGACAGGGAGATGGATAGACAGGGCGATGGAGAGACAGGGAGATGGAGAGACAGGGAGATGGATAGACAGGGAGATGGAGAGACAGGGAGATGGAGAGACAGGGAGAGGGAGAGACAGGGCAATGGAGAGACGGGGAGATGGAGAGACAGGGAGAGAGAGAGACAGGGAGATGGAGAGACAGGGAGAGAGAGAGACAGGGCAATGGAGAGACAGGGCAATGGAGAGACGGGGAGATGGAGAGACGGGGAGATGGAGAGACAGGGAGATGGAGAGACAGGGAGATGGAGAGACGGGGAGATGGAGAGACAGGGAGATGGAGAGACTGGGAGAGAGAGAGAGAGAGGAACAGAAACCGGATTCGCATCTGGAATCAACCAACCCTCACCACGGCCGTAACTCTTGTTTACGAATCGTGTTGGCGAGCCTGCTTTACAACAAGTCTTGTTTTGCATCCATTGTTTAGCACTGAACGGTAGCGGCGTTCGAGCTGTCGCCGCCGTGAGTACCCACGGCGGCGATGGTGCTCGCCGTGTCTCCTCAGACCACATGGCAGGAGGAGCCCAGTGAGGCTCCGAGGCAAGGCGGGGGGGGGGGGGCACCTGGAAGGGTAACGCGGAGGTGCAGGAAACAGGCCCCGTGAATTCCAGCGCGCAGAAAAGAACAAATTGTGCCATGCGGAACTTCAGCTGCCTCTCTCTCGCGACTTGACTGACTCGGGTATAAACCTTGCACGGGGTGTCCGCGTGTGTGTGTGTGTGTGTCCGCGTGTGTGTGTGTGTATCCGCGTGTGTGTCCGCGTGTGTGTATCCGCGTCTGTAAGTCCGCGTCTGTAAGTCCGCGTCTGTAAGTCCGCGTCTGTAAGTCCGCGTCTGTAAGTCCGCGTCTGTAAGTCCGCGTCTGTAAGTCCGTGTCCGCGTGTGTGCATCCGTGTCCGCAAGCACCTATGAAGGCTGGCACGGCACACGTGGGTGCTCGCTAGCAGCACTTGCCCCAACAATCTGTTAAGGCTATACGGGGATCTTTGTCTTTGTGTACATGCGCATCTGCTTGCATGTGCATTTGTGCATGCACGTCTGAGTGTGGGGAGCGGTAGTGTAGTGGTTCAGGTGCCGCGCTACAAACCCGGCGACCCGAGTTCGATTCCCGCTTCTGGGCCTCCCCTTGGTCGACTCAGCCTCACATTAGTACCTGGTGCGGTGTGTAAACATCGCCACCAGGGCGACAAAGGCGCTCGGGCGTGGTGCTGGCCACCCACCCCCTCGTGTGCCGTGCCGGCTTTCATAGATGCTACTCGCCAGCAGCACTTGCCCCAAAAGTCTGTTAGAGGCTATAAGGGGGATCTTTGTCGTTGTGCGTGCTCGTAAGGCGATGCTGAGCTGCCCGCCTGCAAGCCCCACGCGCCTAACCGGCGCTCAATTGGGAGCCGTCATTCCAGCCGAGGCTTCAGTGACTCCTAACGAACGAATGGGACCAGCATGGTCATCTCATCCCCACCACCACCACCTCCACCACCTCCATCCAACTCCCTCCCTAGTCAAAGACAACGATCCCCCATATCGCCAAAATAGAGTGTTAGGGAAAGTGCTGTTCGCAAAGACCTGTGAAGGGCCGGAATGACACACGAGGGGCTGGGTGGCCAGCACCACGCCCGACCGCCTTTGTCTCTCCAGTGGCGATGTTTGCACGTCACACCAGGTACTCATTTTGAGGCACATACACAACAACAACAACAACGGCCATCGCCACTAGGTGGCAGGTGACATCACCACTGTGCTTGTGCCAGTCTATGTGCACTTTGAGGCCACTGCGAAGTGTCGAAAGGGTGCTCGCAGGAGGCCGCGGGACAGACCCAGGTGCCATGGGTTGACTGACTGAGAAGACTGGCACGTACTTGAAAAAAAGACAAAGATCCCCCGTATAGCCTGAAACAAACTGTTGGGGCAAGTGCTGTTAGCGAGCACCTATGAAGGCCGGCACGGCACACGAGGGGGTGGGTGGCCAACACCGTATACACGCATGCATGGACACACTGGCAATTCTTCCATCACCACGTTTTTTTCCGTGCCCGGAGAAATTCGAGAGAATTTTGTAGCGCGCTTTTTGGGTTCGCCTGCATCACCATGGCCTCTCTCTGGCCGCCTTGGGATAACAAAACAAACACGCAAGCTTCCACGCCTCCCACGCCTCCCTCGGCCCACGTCTCTCTCTGGACACAATTAATTGCTCGATTGTTTCTTTGCACGTCATCCACGTCTTTAATTTCTCGCGCGGAGGGAGAGTTACGGGAAGGTAAGTGCGAATTGCCTCTTAATGTATGCTTCCAGCATCGCCCGCGCCTTTTCCGCGGGACACACGGGTGAGATGTGGGGGACGTCGCCGTGCACACTTGCGCGGCGACGTCACTACCGCGCACTTGCCCGCTCGCCGGCGCACCAGGCAGGAAGCCAGCCAGCCAGCCAGCAAAGCTTTTTCTTCTTCCTGCTATCGTATACGATACGATTCTGCACAACGACCGCCTGATGGCTCTGTCGCTGTGACGTCCCGTGGCCGCGGCCCACGGTCTGCAGAGCCGTGAAATAGAGCTTCGTAGACTCATCGGATTCCTCCAGTGTAAATACGTATTCTGATTCTGACCAACCAACACGGTTAACAGAGCCCATACCATGCTGATGATCAGTAATACAAATTAATCCAGCACCAACATTCGTGATAATAGGCGAGTAGAGCCACCGCACTGATGAGGAGTCTTAATGAGGATTCATGTCGCCCACCATTGCAGAGCATCGGAGCTACACGGTACTGACGACCTCTAATGTAGACGAAACTGGGCCACGTTAAATGAAGTGAACAGATTGCTTGTGTTGCAGTCGAAACGTCGTGAGAATTTTATTGTTTTATATTTTTATTATTCTATTGTTTCCCTTCTACGTGACTTTACCGAAAGAACCAAGAATATAATAGAAATCCAGCCATTGGAACAGTCGACGCAGCTTCCGCGTATTTCTACGAGGTTATCGCAACGTGGACAGACGGTGACGATGCCCCCCCCCCCCCTCACGCCAGCAACATTCCCCCCCTCCAGACTTTGGTACCCCCAACCCCCCACACATATTGGGTGTTCGGCAGAGACGGGGCCGCTCGCTCACCCGATCGCCCGCCCGCATCCTCGTCCACCATCTGATAGGTGCTGCTCTGCCTCCACGCACAGCCGCCTTTGCCAAAACAAGAGCCGCAGACTCGGCACGGTCGGCTGGTCGCCGCATAAACCTGTACTCCCGCCACCACCACCACCACCGCCTCCGCCACCACCGCCACCGCCACCGCCGCCGCGGCGCTCACGTCGGGCTCCAGTTACTCGGCGGCACGACACTCGGAACCCGGGAGGGGGGGGGGAGGGCGGTTCTCACTCTCCTCTCGCAACTTTGCTTCACTGGCCCGGTGACTCTTGCTTGACACGACCATTATGAGTCTCCTGAGATGGACAGAGAGAGAAGAGAGAGAGAAAGAGAGAGAGAGCGCACGCCCGTCTCCAGCCAGGGCTCGAGCCGAGGGTTCTCAGAGCCACTGATGGATCGGTGGCGCTGACACGGCTGCCGTTATGGACACCCTGAGAGAGACGGAGAGGGAGAGAGAGAGATAAAAGAGATGCGGCCAAAGCTTAGTCTCTCGCGGGTACATTGACTAGATCCATGGGGGTCCAGTTTACCGTGGGAGTGGAGTTTACCATGGGAGTGGAGTTTAACATGGGAGTGGAGTTTAACATGGGAGTGCAGTTTACCGTGGGAGTGGAGTTTACCGTGGGAGTGCAGTTTACCGTGGGAGTGGAGTTTACCATGGGAGTCCAGTTTACCATTGGAGTGCAGTTTACTGTGGGAGTGCAGTTTCACATGGGAGGCCAGTTTCACATGGGAGTCCAGTTTACTATGGGAGTCCAGTTTACCATGGGAGGCCAGTTTACCATGGGAGTCCAGTTTACCGTGGGAGTGCAGTTTACCCTGGGAGTGCAGTTTACCGTAGGAGTGCAGTTTACCGTGGGAATGCAGTTTACCATGGGAGTGCAGTTTCACATGGTAGTCCAGTTTACCATGGGAGTGCAGTTTACCATGGGAGTGCAGTTTACCATTGGAGTGCAGTTTACTGTAGGAGTGCAGTTTCACATGGGAGTCCAGTTTACTGTGGGAGTGCAGTTTATCATGGGAGTCCAGTTTACCGTGGGAGTCCAGTTTACCTTGGGAGTCCAGTTTACCGTGGGAGTCCAGTTTACCTTGGGAGTCCAGTTTACCTTGGGAGTCCAGTTTACCGTGGGAGTCCAGTTTACCGTGGGAGTCCAGTTTACCTTGGGAGTCCAGTTTACCGTGGGAGTCCAGTTGCCGGCCCCTGGACGAAGGCTATATGCCGTTATGCACGCACTGAGAGAGAGAGAGAAAAACCAAACCCAGTCCTCGGGCTTGAACCCAGGATCTCTATCTCTCAAACACAGCCATTATGAAATAAATAACCCAGCCCTAGGAAGAGATGCACGGGGAGAAATGCACGGGGAGAGATGCACGGGGAGAGGTGCACGGGGAGACATGCACGGGGAGAGATGCACGGGGAGAGATGCACGGGGAGAGATGCACGGGGAGAGATGCACGGGGAGAGATGCACGGGGAGAGATGCACGGGGAGATACATGGGAGAGAAAAATGCACGGAGGAACACACACGGAGGATCGAGACTCGCGGGATCAACACAGGGAGAGAGACGCGTCGGGACAAACGCACGGGAGAGAGATGCATAGGGGAGACGTCGGTGGAGAGACGCACGGGAGAGACATGAGGTGTGTGTGTGGGGGGGGGGCGGGGGGGGGGTGGTGGTGTTTATGGCGGCGAGGGTTTTGGGGGATTTGAGGCGCGGTGCCCGAAGCGGCCGGCTCGCCTCGCGCCGCCAAAGTGCGCGGGGATTTCGCGTGGGCGTCCCGGCCACCCGATCGGCGTGCGACCGCAATCCGGGTTCGTGGCCTCGGCCAAATCCATTTCCGTTTTTTTCTTCTCCTCTCTCTTGGTTTTTTTTCTTTCTGCCGTTTCGCCCGTCACCTCCCTAACCCTGCCGCCGCCGCCGCCTCCACCACCACCACCACCACACCCAGGATTTAGGTGCATCCGAAGTGGCTAAGGAGGGGGGGTGTGGTGGGGGGGTTCATAATGGCCGAGTCGGAGTTACTGAGTCGGCACCGCCGAGATCCTGGGTTCAAGCCCTTGAGAGCTGTGTTTCTCAACAGTACAGGGGGCTCATAATGTACGCATGTACGTTGGATTTCTTTCGCACCGTACGTAGCCAACCGTGCTGATCGGAGGTGGCCATGTCGGAGTCACTGAAACCCACTGGTTTGTGGGTCCTCCGGGTTTTCCCCCAACGTTTAGAATAAACACGCGTTTAAGAGTTTTTTCGACTGCTGTTTATTTCCACGTGATGAAAAACCACTTCGTTGAGCTATCATTTGCGTTTCTGAAAAAGAGCTATATAGCTCAGTGGGTCTTACCTAGTAAAATAACAAAAAAATGTTTATAGTTTAGTTGAATATAAGGACTCCTTCTTTCATTGAGCCTGAAGTCTCGGGGGATTCACAATGGCCGTGTCGACCTGTGTGTGTGTGTGCGTGCGTGCGCCCGGGTGCATTAGAAGGCTGTGCTAGTCGTGTTTCTTGCACTGTGCTCCGAAGCCGGTGGTGACCTAAGTTCGCTTCCAGGCCATGGCGTACATCGGTGGCAGGTCGTATCATAGGTCAACTCGGCTTTAAGCGAGTATAGTACCTGGTGGAGCATGGGAAAACAAATATCAGCCAACATCGTTGGCGAAAATCTAAACCGGTGGAGCTAAGGAAAAAAAACACATCAGCACTGGGGAAACAAGTTCCATTTAGTTCCATTTATTTTGGTATCGAGCCCTGTGAGCCATTCGGCTCTTGTTGAATCGGGTGCAACCGCAACAAACAAAAAACACGAACAAGAAAACATCTTAAAGTGACTATGTGTGACTGTGCAAACAGAAAATCCAGGAAAAAAAATCAAAATATTCCTGAAATAACACCGTACACCAGCGCTGTGTGCAAAAAAATCCCAGTGGGATGCAAGTCAAACAACAACAACAACAAGACAACAAAGGCGACCAGGCGTTCTTCCAGCCCGCACCACCTTTCCCCGTCGCTGTTCGCACGCAGAACTTTGCCCCCCCCCCTTCTCCCCGCACTGCTTTTCAACAGTCTCGTGCGTAAGGCTACACGGGGGACCTTTGTCTCTGTGTTGCTGCAGAATCGCTGGAGCACTGGGAGCGGCTGACGGTGGCCGATGCGCTGGAGCCGGTGCAGTTCGAGGACGCGGAGAAGATCGTGGTCCAGGGAGACCCCGGCGACGACTTCTTCCTCATCACCGAGGTGCCGATTATTTCCCCTTGGGGACTGAGAGAGAGGCAAGGAGAGAGGCAGGGAGAGAGAGAGAGAGAGGGAAAGACCCAGACCAAGGGCCCATCCTAGTTCTGGGGCTCGGGGCAAATCTAAACAAAACTAAACTATTTTTTATTTCACCAGGTAAGGCCCACTGAGCTAAAGAGCTGTTTTTTTTAAGAAGTGACCTGGCCACATGCGATGATAGTTCAACGAAGTGGCTTACCATCTGGAAATTTACAGCAGCCAAATCCTCTTGAACGCGTCGATGTCGATTATAAATGTGGAGGGAAAAGCTGAAGGACCCGGATAGAAATCCACGCAACCACGGGGAGAGAGAGAGAGAGAGCCACGCAAACTCCAAATATACAGCAGGTGTCAGGGTCAGGATGGAAACCATGACTTCCTGCATACCAGGTGTGATAACATCTCACACCATGTGGATCCCCCCCCCTCGCCGCCGACGCCTTCAAACTAAACTGGTGGTATTAAATCTGACACCGCGACGTTCAAGCACGGGATGCCCCTCAAAGCGCGGGGCACGGGGCAGTCGCCCCCCCCCCACCCACCCAATTCGCCATAGCTTAGCGGCGGCTCTGCCCGGACCCCAGAGTTTGAGCGCAGGTTGTCATCTCGAGCGGCGTGCCTCCGAACCGGCCATGATGAGCCCCCAGTGGGTTACCGATTGGGAGTTTGTTTCGAATCGGATGCGTGGGGATCCTTGGCCCCAGCGAGGTGGGGTGAGGGTGGTAGTGGGTGGGGGTGGTTGTGGGTAAGGGGGGGGGGTAGGTGGGGGCGGGGTGGATTGGGTTCAGGGGGGAGGTGGAGGAGGGACGTGGAAGAAGAAAGAGTTCCCTTCTTCGCTGCCCACGACTGTAAATTCTCTACGATGGAGGAGGATGAGGGAGGGGCGGGGGCAGGATGGGGATGTCGGGGTGGGGGGTGATGGGCGGGGGGAGAATGGGCATGGAGGAGCACGGGGGGAGACATGGGACTCCATGCTCCTCCTCCTTGTGGGGAACAAAGGTGGCTTTGCAGAAGGACACTTGCTGCGGATTGTGTGCTTATTGGTGTGCTTGTGTATGTACCTGTGTGTGTATGTACCTGTGTGTGTGTGTGTACCTGTGTGTGTATGTACCTGTGTGTGTGTGTACCTGTGTGTGTGTGTACCTGTGTGTGTGTGTGTATGTACCTGTGTGTGTGTGTACCTGTGTGTGTGTATGTACCTGTGTGTGTATGTACCTGTGTGTGTACCTGTGTGTGTATGTACCTGTGTGTGTATGTACCTGTGTGTGTGTATGTACCTGTGTGTGTATGTACCTGTGTGTGTGTGTACCTGTGTGTGCGTGTGTGTACCTGTGTGTGCGTGTGTGTACCTGTGAGTCAGTGTGTGTCGGTGTGTATCTATGTGTGTATGTACCTGTGTGTGCGTGTGTGTACATGTGTGTGCGTGTGTGTACCTGTGTGTATGTACCTGTGTGTGTACCTGTGTGTGCGTGTGTGTACCTGTGTGTGTATGTACCTGTGTGTGTGTGTGTACCTGTGAATCAGTGTGTGTACCTATGAGTCAGTGTGTGTGTATGTACCTGTGTGTATGTACCTGTGTGTGTATGTACCTGTGTGTGTGTGTACCTGTGAATCAGTGTGTGTCGGTGTGTACCTGTGTGTGTATGTACCTGTGTGTGCGTGTGTGTACCTGTGTGTGCGTGTGTGTACCTGTGAATCAGTGTGTGTCGGTGTGTATCTGTGTGTGTATGTACCTGTGTGTGCGTGTGTACCTGTGAGTCAGTGTGTGTCGGTGTGTATCTGTGTGTGTATGTACCTGTGTGTGCGTGTGTGTACCTGTGTGTGCGTGTGTGTACCTGTGAATCAGTGTGTGTCGGTGTGTACCTGTGTGTACCTGTGAATCAGTGTGTGTCGGTGTGTACATGTGTGTGTATGTACCTGTGTGTGCGTGTGTGTACCTGTGTGTGCGTGTGTGTACCTGTGAATCAGTGTGTGTCGGTGTGTATCTGTGTGTGTATGTACCTGTGTGTGCGTGTATGTACGTGTGTGTGCATGTGTGTACCTGTGAATCAGTATGTCGGTGTGTACCTGTGTGTATGTACCTGTGTGTGCGTTTGTGTACCTGTGCATCAGTGTGTGTCGGTGTGTACCTGTGTGTATGTACCTGCGTGTGCTTGTATGCACCTGTGTGTGCATGTGTGTACCTGTGAATCGGTGTGTGTCGGTGTGTACCTGTGTGTATGTACCTGTGTGTGCGTTTGTGTACCTGTGAATCAGTGTGTGTCGGTGTGTACCTGCGTGTATGTACCTGTGTGTGCGTGTATGTACCTGTGTGTGCATGTGTGTACCTGTGAATCAGTGTGTGTCGGTGTGTACCTGTGTATGTATGTACCTGTGTGTGCGTGTGTCGGTGTGTACCTGTGTGTGTATGTACCTGTGTGTGTGTGTGTATGTACAGTGAGGGAAAAAAGTATTTGATCCCCTGCTGATTTTGTACGTTTGCCCACTGACAAATAAATGATCAGTCTATAATTTTAATGGTAGGTTTATTTGAACAGTGAGAGACAGAATAACAACAACAAAAGCCAGAAAAACGCATGTCAAAAATGTTATGAATTGATTTGCATTTTAATGAGGGAAATAAGTATTTGACCCCTCTGCAAAACATGACTTAGTACTTGGTGGCAATACCCTTGTTGGCAATCACAGAGGTCAGAAGTTTCTTGTAGTTGGCCACCAGGTTTGCACACATCTCAAGAGGGATTTTGTCCCACTCCTCTTTGCAGATCTTCTCCAAGTCATTAAGGTTTCAAGGCTGACGTTTGGCAACTCGAACCTTCAGCTCCCTCCACAGATTTTCTATGGGATTAAGGTCTGGAGACTGGCTAGGCCACTCCAGAACCTTAATGTGCTTCTTCTTGAGCCACTTCTTTGTTGCCTTGGCCGTGTGTTTTGGGTCATTGTCATGCTGGAATACCCATCCATGACCCATTTTCAATGCCCTGGCTGAGAGAAGGAGGTTCTCACCCAAGATTTGACGGTACATGGCCCTGTCCATCGTCCCTTTGATGCGGTGAAGTAGTCCTGTATCCTTAGCAGAAAAACACCCCCAAAGCATAATGTTTCCACCTCCATGTTTGACGGTGGGGATGGTGTTCTTGGGGTCATAGGCAGCATTCCTCCTCCAAACACGGCGAGTTGAGTTGATGCCAAAGAGCTCCATTTTGATCTCATCTGACCACAACACTTTCACCCAGTTGTCCTCTGAATCATTCAATGTTCATTGGCAAACTTCAGACGGGCATGTATGTGTGCTTTCTTGAGCAGGGGGATCTTGCGGGCGCTGCAGGATTTCAGTCCTTCACGGTGTAGCGTTACCAATTGTTTTCTTGGTGACTATGGTCTCAGCTGCCTTGAGATCATTGACAAGATCCTCCCGTGTAGTTCTGGGCTGATTCCTCACCGTTCTCATGATCATTGCAACTCCACGAGGTGAGATCTTGCATGGAGCACCAGGCCGAGGGAGATTGACAGTTATTTTGTGTTTCTTCCATTTGTGAATAATCGCACCAACTGTTGTCACCTTCTCACCAAGCTGCTTGGCAATGGTCTTGTAGCCCATTTCAGCCATGTGTAGATCTACAATCTTGTCCCTGACATCCTTGGAGAGCTCTTTGGTCTTGGCCATGGTGGAGAGTTTGGAATCTGATTGATTTATTGTTTCTGTGGACAGGTGTCTTTTATACAGGTAACAAGCTGAGATTAGGAGCACTCCCTTTAAGAGTGTGCTCCTAATCTCGGGTCGTTACCTGTATAAAAGACACCTGGGAGCCAGAAATCTTTCTGATTGAGAGGGGGTCAAATACTTATTTCCCTCATTAAAATGCAAATCAATTTATAACATTTTTGACATGCGTTTTCTGGATTTTCTTGTTGTTACTCTGTCTCTCCTGTTCAAATAAACCTACCATTAAAATTATAGACTGATAATTTCTTCGTCAGTGGGCAAACATACAAAATCAGCAGGGGATCAAATACTTTTTTCCCTCACTGTACCTGTGTGTGCGTGTGTGTACCTGAGTGTGTGTCGGTGTGTACCGGAGTGTCAGGGGAGCGGTAGTGTAGCAATTAGCGCGCCGCACTACGAACTCGGTGACCCGAGTTCGATTCCCGTTCACGGCGAACACCAGTCACGATTATCTGAACCTGTCCTGGGCCTCCTCTAGGTCGACTCAGTGTTAAATGAGTACCTAGTGCAGTGTGTAAACATCGCGACTAGGGAGACAAAGGCGGCCGGGAAGTGGTGCTGGCCACCCAGCCCCATGCATGCTGTTCCTTTTATAGGTGCTCACTAACAGCATTTGCCCCAATAATTTGTGAAGGCTATATGGGGGATCTTTGTCTTTGCATGTATGTGGAGTGAGGCATACTGCGCCATGAACCCAGCGATGCCTGAGCCAATCCTGGGCCTGCACTAGGTCGACTCAGCCTTCTATGAGTACCTGGTGCATTATGTAACTATCAGCACTGGGGAGACAAAGTGGGCCGGGAGTGATGCTGTGTGGACCTTAACACAGACGCACACTTACACACACCGACAAGCACACAGATGCTCACACAATAAAACATACATACACACACACATATCCACATTGACACACACATCCACGCACAGACATAATCAGAAACAAAAGACAAAGGATTCATCTTCTTTGGTTCTTTCGGTAAAGTCACGTAGAATGAGAATAACATAATAAAATAACACAATAAAATTCTCACGACGTTTCAGCCACAACGCAAGCGGCCGTCTTCAGGTGAAAGGTACGTTTTTTTTTGTTTCGTTTGAAGCTCTGTCGTCCCGACAGGTCTGTACCTTTCACCTGATGACGGCCGCTTGCGTTGTGGCCGAAACGTCGTGAGAATTTTATTGTGTTATTTTATTATGTTATTCTCATTCTACGTGACTTTACCGAAAGAACCAAAGAAGAAAAAAAGACAAAGATCACCCATATAGCCTGTAGGGGCAAGTGCTGTTAGCGAGTAGCACCTATGAAGGCCAGCAAGGCACACGAGGGGGGTGGGTGGCCAGCACCACGGCCGGCCACCATTGACTGCCCGGGTGCTGATGTTTGCATGCCGCACCAGGCACTTATTTGAGGCTGAGTCAACCTAGGGGAGGCCCACGACGGGTTCACCGATGTTGACCGTGGGCAGGAACCAAAGTCGAGTTGGCGGGTTCGTCGCGCAGTGCGCTGACCACTGCGCTGCCACTACAAAGACAATGGCACACGCACAAAGACACATACATACACACACACAACACTCAGGCCACAGCCGCTGTATATTTTGGATCTGAGGTCAAAACAGAGCTCAGCGTTGATTCCGCTGTGAGGCAACCGTGAAGCCTTGTGTTGATACAAACACGACTCTGCACTCAAGGACGTGTGTGTGTGTGTAATGTGCGTGTGATGTGTTTTCACCCTTCAGTTTCTGTACTATATTTTTTATTATGTTTTCAAGTTTGAGCACTGTATCCGCTCTTGTCAAAACTATAAGATAAAGTTCCATCGTCGTGGTCATCGTCGTCGACGTTGTTATGATCGACGTCATCACGATCGTGCAGATTAGCGCCGCCATAATTATCACCGTCCTCGCAATCGTCATCATCGTCACTGTCGTGAACTTAGATGATGATGGTGAGACTTCTGCGTTGGTTTTCTCGCGGTTGCGCTGTACGGCTCTCTGGTTCATTACATTCGCAATTATTATTATTATTTTATCATTAACGATTCTCTCTCTGGGACAGTCTCACCGAGTGTCAAGGCTCTTTTTTCACGGAGGGGCCTGCCAAGGTTTCGACGTTGCCACGCGTGTGTAACCCAAAGCAGATTCATTTGAAGGGTACATTTTTCGTCATTGGGATATTACTTGGCCCACTGCTGGTTACATTGTACCTACGTTTGTATGTTTTTTTTTGTTTCGTTATGGGAGTAAAACCGGAGAACCTGGAGCAAACTCGTGCAGAAAAATGGTGGGGGGACACACACACACAAACTCCACAGAGAGAGGTTCCCGCATCAGGAATCGAACTCAGGCGCGTGCTACCACTTGCGCCGCTTTGGCCAACACCACACCGGCCCCACTCTCACTGCAAGTGTTGGTGGCCATCCCCTCCACCCCAACTCGGCCGTGAATCTCAACGCCAGGTCTCCTCCGGGTTCTGCGCGCCCGACGACAGCACCACCACTCACCTCCCCCGAAGTAATGCATTCGCATTGGCACCGTATCTTCATTTGATTTATATGGCGCCCTGAGCAAGGCGCTGAGCAGAGAATTATCAATTTGACATTGCACATACAGTACGTATGTACGTTGAACTACTTTCGCCCAGTGTGTTGCCACCAGCGATGCAAACCCGGGGGGGGGGGGTGGTGTGTGGGGGGACGTCGTGAAAGCAGTTCTAAAGAAACGAGTTTCAATTTGAAGGTGCGTAGACGGTGTGGTGAGGTGAGATGAGGCGATGAGAGGGATGGCGGGCGCGCGGTGGTTGCGACGGTTGCGCTGAAGTCAGCGACGATGGACGCGAGACAGCGAGCGGTTGACGACGAGCGGTTGACGACGAGCGGGTGCGATGGGTGCGATGGGTGCGATGGGTGCGATGGGTGCGATGGGTGCGATGGGTGGCGATGGGTGCGATGGGTGCGATGGGTGCGATGGGTGCGATGGGTGGCGATGGGTGGCGATGGGTGCGATGGGTGCGATGGGTGCGATGGGTGCGATGGGTGCGATGGGTGGCGATGGGTGCGATGGGTGGCGATGGGTGCGATGGGTGGCGATGGGTGCGATGGGTGGCGATGGGTGGCGATGGGTGCGATGGGTGCGATGGGTGCGATGGGGCGGTGGGGCCAGAGGGATGGGCGGTGGGTTGTCAAAGACGGCGATGGCAGGAGGGGGGGTGGGGGGGTGGGGGGAAGTCGGTGAGCTCTTTAGTGCGCCGCGTTGAAAATCCGCGAAGTCTGCATTCGGCACTTGGACGGCCGTACCGTCGAGGTACGTTGGAGTGCTGCCTTCCACACCGCTTCGTCTCTTATATTTCTGGCAGCGATTAATTGAAAAGTGTTCTTCACCCCCCCCCCCCCCCCCAACGCTTAAAAATGTTTTCATGCGATACTCGGAAAAAAAAATATCTCGGTGTTTCATAATTTATGGACGGCTTTTGGCATGGTGCGTGCTGCAGTCGTCAACGGCCGTTGTGTTTGCAGTTTATGCAACAAGAATATTGCTGGGTCTCATAAGGCAAAGGTCCCCCGTGTAGCCTCAACAGAATTTTTGGGACAAGTGCTGTTGGCGAAAAGCACCTATGAAGGCCGGCACGGCACACGAGGGGGTGGGTGGCCAGCAACCACGCCCGGCCGCCTCTGTCTCCCTAGTGGCGATGTTTACTACACCGGGTACTAATTTGAGGCTGAGTCGACCTTGGGGAGGCCCAGGACCGGTGCGGATTAATCGTCACCGGTGTTGTCGGTGACCGTGATCAGGAATCGAGCTCCCGTCTCGCAGTGCGTGGTCGAAACGGGGTTGCCATGCACGCTCTAGACCCGACACTGGAAAGGGCCCACGTGCTCAACAAAAAAAACAGAAACTCGCGCGCACGCAATGTCCCCAACCCCACTGCAATCGCCCGCCCCACCCACACCCATCCACCCTTCATCTCGCCACATCAAAGGCCCCCCCATTGTGATGGTGATGCTGATGATGGTGGTGGGTGGTGGTTGGAGGTGAGTTGATGGCGCTGCTATTCCGGTCACTCAAACCACGGCGCTATTTTAATTCCTACCGCCTCCTACACCGGACCTCCTCTCAACGCCCAACCGCTGCCAATAAAAGTTGGGCGCGAGTCGGAGTGGGGAGGGTCGAGGTGGGGGGGCGCTGTTTGATGGTTGATGGGGGGGTAGGGGTATTAATTGGAATTTCAATTGGTAGGCTTTCATCTGGTTAATTTGCGCCGGGATTGTGTTTGAGCAATGGAGCAGGGCGGCAGGAAGTGCGTGTAAGTGCCTGTGTGTCTGTGTGCGTGTAAGTGTCTGTGTGCGTGTAAGTGTCTGTGTGTCTGTGTGCGTGTAAGTGTCTGTGTGCGTGTCTGTGTGCGTGTAAGTGTCTGTGTGTCTGTGTGCGTGTAAGTGTCTGTGTGTATGTGTGCGTGTAAGTGTAAGTGTCTGTGTGTCTGTGTGTGAGTGTCTGTGTGCGTGTAAGTGTCTGTGTGTTTCTGTGTGCGTGCGTAGTGTTGGCCACCCACCCCCTCCTTCGTACGTGTGCCGTGCCGGCCTTCATAGGTGCTACTTGCAAACAGCACTTGCCCAAACAGTCCGTTTAAGGCGATACGGGGGTTCTTTGTCTTTGTTTGAGTATGTGTCACAGTGGGGAGCACAGGTGATGCATCTGTAAGTCATCTCAGTAAGTGAACCCATAACACCTGGGTCTATCCCGTGACCTGTCAGCAAGCGTTCCTCACTTCACGTGGCCTCAAGGTGTACCTAGCCTGGCACAAGCATCGTGGTGACGTCACCACCACTTCGTGGCTAATCGTGATAATGTGATGATAGTGATGTGATGCTGTGATCGTGGTGAAGATTTGATGATGATGATGATATGGGGTGACGATGATGGTGATGATGATGTTGTTGTTGTTGTGTGCTCAGGGCACAGCCGCTGTCCTTCAGCGTCGCTCTGAGAGGGAGGAGTTCGTGGAAGTCGGGCGCTTGGGTCCCTCCGACTACTTCGGTAAACGCACACGTGCACACACACACACACGTGCACACACACACACATACGCGTGCACACACACGTGCACACACACTAACACACACGCGTGCACACACACACGTGCACACACACACACACGCGTGCACACACACACACACGTGCACACACACACACACGTGCACACACACACACACACGTGCACACACACACACGTGCACACGCACATACACATGCTCACATGTACGGGCACACAGGCGCACACAAAGATCAAACAAAGATCCCCCGTGTAGCCTTAACAGACTGTAGGGACAAGTGCTGTTAGCGAGCACCTATGAAGGCCGGAACGGTACACGAGGGGGTGGGTGGCCAGCACCACGCCTCGACCGCCTTTGTCTCCCTAGTGGCAATGTTTACACACCGCACCAGGTACTCATTTGAGACTGAGACGCCCTAGGGGAGTCCCAGGACCGGTTCAGATAATCGTCACTGGTGTTGCCCGTGAGCGAGAATCGAACCCGGGTCGCCAGGTTCATAGCGCAGCGCGCTAACCGCTACACTATCGCACACATACACCTACACACACTCACAAGTACCCACACACGCACTTCTGCACGGACCCACATGTTCACACACACACATACAAACACGTACTCACGTGTAAATGTGCCAGCTCTCCCCTCACCCACCCTTTCACCCGCCACCTACCCTGCCCCCTCACTCTCCCTCTCTCCTGTCCCCTCACTCACCCTCTCACCTGTCCCCTCACTCACCCTCTCACCTGTCCTCTCACTCTCCCTCTCACCTGTCAACTCACTCACCCTCTCACCTGTCCCCTCACTCACCCTCTCACCTGTCCTCTCACTCACCCTCTCACCCGTCTCCTCACTCACCCTCTCACCTGTCCCCTCACTCACCCTCTCACCTGTCCCCTCACTCTCACTCTCACCTGTCCCCTCACTCCCCCTCTCACTTGTCCCCTCACTCTCCCTCTCACCTGTCCCCTCACTCACCCTCTCACCTGTCCACTCACTCTCCCTCTCACCTGTCCCCTCACTCTCCCTATCACCTGTCCCCTCACTCTCCCTCTCACCTGTCCCCTCACTCTCCCTATCACCTGTCCCCTCACTCTCCCTCTCACCTGTCCCCTCACTCTCCCTCTCACCTGTCCCCTCACTCTCCCTCTCATCTGTCTCCTCACTCACCCCCTCAACTGTCTCCTCACTCTCCCTCTCACCCGTCCCCTCACTCACCCTCTCACCTGTCAACTCACTCTCCCTCTCACCTGTCAACTCACTCTCCCTCTTACCTGTCCCCTCACTCTCCCTCTCACCTGTTCCCTGACTCTCCCCCTCACCTGGTCCCTCACCCTCTCACCTGTCAACTCACTCTCCCTCTCACCTGTCCCCTCACTCACCCTCTCACCTGTCCACTCACTCTCCCTCTCACCTTCCCCTCACTCTCCCTATCACCTGTCCCCTCACTCTCCCTCTCACCTGTCCCCTCACTCACCCTCTCACCTGTCCCCTCACTCTCCCTCTCACCTGTTCTTTCACTCACCCTCTCACCTGTCCCCTCACTCTCCCTCTCACCTGTCCCCTCACTCTCCCTCTCACCTGTTCTCTCACTCTCCCTCTCACCTGTCCCCTCACTCTCCCTCTCACCTGTCCCCTCACTCACCCTCTCACCTGTCCCCTCACTCTCCCTCTCACTCGTCCCCTCACCTACAACTTTGTTGTTCCTCCTACAATTTTATATTTCCGTGTTTTTCTGTGCTCTCTCGTTGCGATTGCATTTCATCCACTGGCTCTCTCCCTCTATCACTCCCCCTCTCCCTCTCACCCGGCTAAACGAACTCGCGCGCTGACCGTGCCCGTGCCCCCCCCCCCACCCCCCCACCCCACCCCCCCAGGGGAGATTGCGCTCATGCTGGACCGTCCGCGCGCCGCCACCGTGGTGGCCCGCGGGCCGCTCAAGTGCGTCAAGCTGGACCGGCCGCGGTTCGAGCGCGTCCTGGGGCCCTGCTCCGACATCCTCAAGCGCAACATCCAGAGATACAACAGCTTCGTGTCCATCTCCGTCTGACGTGCGCCCGCGGATATACGCCCGCAGGTACGCCACGCGGTGGGGATGGCGGAGGCGGTGGTGGCGATGGTGATAGTGGTGATGATGGTGGCGATGGTGATAGTGGTGATGATGGTGGCGATGGTGATAGTGGTGATGATGGTGGCGATGGTGATAGTGGTGATGATGGTTTCAGTTTTTTCAGTTTATTTATTTTGGTATAGCCCTGTGAGCCATTCGGCTCTTGAATCGGGTGCAACCACAACAAACAAAAAACAAAAACAAGAAAAATAATAATCTTAAAGTGGCTATGTGTTGACTGTGCAAACAGAAAATCCAGGAAAAAAACATCAACATATTCCTGAAATAGCACCGTACACCAACGCTGTGTGCAAAAAATCCCAGTGGGATGCAAGTCAAACAACAACAACAACCACAAGAAAACTTAGTTTAAGTGGTGGTGGTGATGGTGGCGTTGGTTGAGATGGCGGTGATAGTGGTGATAGCGGGGGCGGTGATGGTCATGTTTGCTTGAGGTGGTGGGTGGTGGTTGTGATTGTGGTGGTGGTGATGGTGGCATTGATTGAGGTGGTGGCTATGGTGATGGTGGCGTTGGCTGAGGTGGTGGTTATGGTGATGGTGACAATGGCAGCCTCTGTGGTTGAAGTGGAATGGTAGTTCTTTCATGGTCCTTGCTAACATCCCCATCCTACCAGGCAAAGCCCACTGAGATACTAACTTATTTTTCAAAAGCAACCTGGCCACAAATTATAGCTCAAACAAATTGGCCAATCATTGGGACATTTATAGTAGCAAAATAATCAAAATAATCTCATTGCATGTTTCTAAATGTGAATCTCAACGGACTCACAGCTTTGCCGTCACCGCGGGTGGCAATGAATCTCAATGGGGGTCGTGCTGAGGTCACGTGAGCGGGGGGCGGTGGGGGGGCGGTGTGGGGGGGTGGTCACGGATCTCACTGGGACTCACATCCAGGTCCCAGTGGCGGTGAATTTCAGCGCGCCCGCACGCTGGCGAGTTGCTGCAGCGACGGACAGAGTGGAAATCTCTCTCTCTCTCTCTCTCGAGCGAGCTCGGTGGAGCTGCCCGGCCATCTCCTTACTACATCTCCTTGGTGTCGCAGCTCCAGGACGCCGGTACCCTTTGCATCGGCGTCGGAATGAGGAGTGCATTTCCCAAGCGAAGCCCATCGAGCCGAGAGGCTCTTTTTATAGGGCGACTAGGACGGCGGGCAACATTCTATGCAACAAATTCTCGTTTGGAACTCCCCTTCCCATCAGAGCCTCGCCCACCACCCATCAGGCGGGCAGTGTGGGGGGGGGGGATGTCCGTGCCTCTCGCAGTCGGGTTCACAATGGTCAACATGGGATAATAATAATAATACTTGTTAAGAGTATTTGGCTGCTATAAATGTCCACGTGATAAGCCACTTCGTTGAGCTATCGTTTGTGGCCATGTCCCTTCTGAAAAAGAGCTGTATAGCTCAGTGGGCCTTACCTGGTAAAATTGTAAATAGTTTAGTTTTAGTTTTTCATCGATGTTGTCGTACAAGCAGAGAAACAGGAATCAGGATGAAGGTGGAGATGTTATAGTGGGCAAAACCACAACCACCACCACAACCACCACCACAACCACCACAACCGCCACCAGAACCACCACCACAACCACCACCGCAATGCCCTGACAGTTCTCCCACCATCTGTCTGGACTCACGTCTTCCCCCCTTGTGCCGCCGGTCTCCTGGGGAGATGGATTACCAAAGGCGCAGAGGGCACCACAATGTGGGGATGGAGCTGCGGAATCGGAAAGTGTTCAGAAGGCATCGGCTGGAAACATCAGGCTGATGTTTCGGGCAATGGCCCTTCTGCAGAGCAGAGAGAGGGAGAGGGCAGAGAGGTTGGCCGACTTGTTGATAACGATGACGTTTTCCACTGTGGGGCCTTTAAAGGTTTGAAATTTGACGCGAGAAGAGATGCGAAATGACGCACGAGCAGTCGTTGCTCTACCCCTTAACAGACCCTGAGCAGCCAACGACACCTCAACAGACGGATGACGGGGATACGCGAACCCACGTGAATAACAAAAGTAAATAAGGCGAAATATTAAACGCCTGCCACCAAGGAAGTCGCCTGATGCATTATGGGAGAGGAAACAGTTTTTGGGAAGTGTAGTCGGAGTAGAGTCGTCAAACCGGCAGGGTGGCTCAGCGGCAGAGCGAGCGGCCCGCACATCAGAAAGTTCGCGAGTTCAACTCCCATCATCCGTCGGGGTGATGGGTTGAGTCGATACAACCAGTACCAGTTTGTGAGGAAGTCAACAGTGGGCTTCTTACGGAGTGACTCACTCCTGCCACAGGAAATTTGGAATGTCCACCACTGGCTCAGGGGCTGTGGTAAACGGGAGACGGGGAGGGCTGCCAGTGCAACCGAATTGCGCGGGAGATTACTTTGCGGCTTTGTAGGAGCGGGATTCCACCTTTACGTGAAGCCCCACAGCCCACCTCGGCCCAGGTGAGACGACTATTCCCGCTCAATGTAATCACTGCTTCCCCATTTCCTCCTTCCTTCCTCCATCATTGCAACCTTGCCCATCCCCCCCCCCCCCCTCCGCGGCTGGATGGCGCCGCGGGCGTGGGGGGTTAACAACTCGGAAGCTGAGAATGTTTAACACGTAGGCTTTCGCGACCAGTATCATCCATAATAGAGGTTTATGTTTGGGTTAGATCGCGTAAATATCTAAATGTGCCGTTAAAACGTGACAACCCTTACTAGTTGGGTGTGTTGGGTGGTGGCGGGTTTTAACGACACACTTTTATATTTACCCGATCTAACCCCCCCAAAAAACCCACTATTTTGAAATCTGAGAATTGTGTGCGGCAGGAGAGCGTTTTTTTTTAAAGACGCGGGCGGTTACTTCGTTTGTTTTGTTTTCACCAGGCTCTGAGAGGTTGAGAGACCGGGGTAGAATCGTATTGGAACCAGTAACCTGGGGCCATGAGTCAGCCTGTAGGGGTGGGGTTGGGGGGGGGGGCGATGATTGCCGTGCGTCTGCCCAGTTGGGTAACCCGCGGGTGTCATTTTCGAACGCGGTGAAAGATTTTGGACCCCGCCACCAACGGGCCCGGCACGTGCGGCGGGCTACCCTCTCGCGGGTGACGTCACGGGCACCCGCAGCGTCCACCCTGAAGCGGCAGGCGGCTTGCCGCCGAGCGATCGTTGACCCGGGGCGGCCGCCGAAGCCGAACCGTGTGGAGCTCTGCGACGGGCAGGCGAGAGCGGCTACGGCCGTCGTCAGGCCAACGGAGGTCCAATGGGCGGAGGAGGGAAGGTCGTCAGGGGTTGGAAATGGAAGCGGTCAGGGGATTGGGGGGAAGGCGTCCGTCCAGTGTGAGGATGCGATGAGGACCGCCGTCCTTGAAGGGCGATGACCCTGTGTGCGGAGTCTGCAACGGGGGGGGGGGGGGGGGGAGGTACGGGCGGCACTCGAAGGTCACGTGGTCAACTAACCCTGTCAAAGCTGTGGCGATATGGCAGGAGGAAGGGAGCGACAGCGACGCCGCGTGGTGCCGTTACCGCGCGGTGTGGTCAGTCGCCCGTCCTGGGTCCAAGGCCCCCACCACCCCCTCCCGCCCCCCCCCCCCCCCCCCCCGGGCTCAGTGACCACAAAAGAAGTGTCGAGATAATGAATCTCAATAAACTCGCCGCATCCTTGCCACCCCCATGGCCGTGAATCTCTATGGGCTCCACACCCATGGCGGTGCCTGTGAAGGAGGCAGTGAATCTGTATGGGCTCTGCTCGCGCCAAAGTGAGGCTCGTGAAAGAGGTCACGAATCTCAATGGGATCACACCTGGGGGAATAAAAGCCATTCAGGCATTGTCCCTCCTTGCTGCTTAGTGGTGGTGGTGGTGATGGCGGTGTTGGCGATAATGATTGGAATGGCACTGATGAAGATGTTGGTGGTGGTGGTGATGGTGTTAATGACGATGATGGTGGTGGTGTTGATGACCTGAATGATGATGACAATGATGTTCATCATGGTGATCGTGGTTGTGATGGTAGTGATGGTATTGATGATGATTTTAATGGGAGTGATTGTGACAGTAACTGCAATGATTGTGATAATGACGGTCGTAATGATTATGATATTGGTATTGCTGATTACTGCAATATTTGTTGTGATTAGTGCACTGCGCTAACCGTTACACTACCGCTCACTATCCACAGACATCAATACAAAGAAAGAAATCCCCAATATAGCCTTGTTGAACTGTTGGGGAAAGTGCTGTTAGCGAGCACCTATGAAAGCCGGCACGACACACGAGGGGGTGGGTGGCCAACACCCTAGTGGCGATGTTTACACAGCACACCAGGTATTCATTTGAGTCTGAGCCGACCTAGGAAATGCCCAGGACCAGTTAAGATAATCGTGACTGCTGTTGGTCGTAAGCGGGAATCGAACTCAGGGCGTCGGATTCGTAACACAGCGCACTAACTGCTAAAGACATCATTACACACACATACACACCAACACAAACATAAATACAGAACACAATAAAGACATCAATACACACATACACACCCAACACAAACATAAATACAGAACACAAATCAAGACATCAATGCACACACATACACACCCAACACAAACATAAATACAGAACACAAATAAAGACATCAATACACACACATACACACAAACACAGAACACAAATAAAGGCATCAATACACACATACACACCAACAACACAAACACAAAGACATCAACACACACATACACACCAACAACACAAACACAAAAACACACACATACACACCAACACAAACACATCAACAAACACATACCAACAACACAAACACAAAGACATCAACAAACACATACACACCAACAACACAAACACAAAGACATCAACACACACACATACACACCAACAACACAAACACAAAGACATCAACACACACATACCTATCCACACAGTTGCTCACACACCAACACAAATTCTTTCCTCCCCCCGCCTCCCACCGTTTCACCCTCAGAGAAGACCGCTGGGGAAAATTCCATTGGCGAGCACCTATTAAGGCCTGCACGACGCACACTCACGCACGCACGGGGACACAAACAAACGCACAGATGGACGCACGCTCCCCAGACCAATCAATCCATCAGTGTGGGCCTATGTTTAGACGCGCGAGAGGGTCCTCCGAGAACCGGGCGGTCCTCGCTGCGAGACGGAGCGAGAGCCGGGAGACTCGCCCTCTGCCACGCGCCAACAAAATTAGGATCTGCTCATCAATCAGATCCATCAACAGGCGGTGGCCTCCGCTAACGAGAATAGGGATCTCTGACAGCAGCAGCAGCAGAGGCCCAAGCCGTTTGGGAGAGGATTATTATGTTTGTCCAAACTTCCAAAGCGCGCGGCGCACGCACGCGCAAGTACGTGCGCACGCACGCACACAAGCACGTACGTGCACGCACACACGCGCACCGTATGTCGCACGTGTGCGCACGCACGCGCATAAGCACGTACGTGTCCGCACGTACGTGTCCGCACGCACGCACGCGCACCGTATGTCGCACGTGTGCGCACGCACGCGCATAAGCACGTACGTGTCCGCACGTACGTGTCCGCACGCACGCACGCGCACCGTATGTCGCACGTGTGTGTGCAGCGCCCCTGGGAGTTCGATTCCCACACGCGGCCACCACCAAAGCCGGTGGGTGCGCATTATGTGAACCGGTTCTGGGCCTCCCCTAGATCGACTCGGCTTCAAATGCGTAGCCGGTGCGATGTGTAAACGTCGCCGCTTGGGGAGACAGAGCCGGCCGATCGAGGTGCTGGCCACCCAGCCACACACCGCCTTGTGTGCCCTACCGTCCTTAATAGGTGCTCGCTAGCGAGCAACACTTGGGGTTAGTACAAAGATGTAATATTAATGGTTTTACAAACCGTAATGCTTCACCACAGTGTGTGATGGATTGTGGTCACGGCTCAATTGATGCTTTTCCAGGTCACCGATAGTCTCGAGTAGGTGGCACGTGAGTCGTAGCCACAGCCGTAGTGAGAGATATTCTGGATGTCGTGTGTCGGGTGCAGACGTATTTTTTTATTTTGCCAGGTAAGTCCCACTGAGCTATGTAGCTCTTTGTCAAAAGCGACCTGGCTATCACAAAGGATAGCTCAATGAAGTGGATTTTAACGTGGACATTTATAGCAGCCATATACTCTAAATGCGCGATGTTGATTCTATACGTGAGAAGGAAAAACCGGAGGACTCGGTGAAAAAAAATCCACGCGATCACGGGGAGAGTGAACATGTCAACTCCAAATATGCAGCAGCAGGCGTCAGGTTGGGGATTGAACCCACGCCCTCCTGTATACCGAGCGAGGTGGTTAACATCTGGTCATCGTGGTATCTTATGGGTTGGCAAGCAGGACAGACCCGGCTGAATTGAGCGTTGGTCAGTTTAAGGTGTGGTAGGCTTTTGCGACCAATATTATTTGTAATGAGGTTTTTTTGTTGTCTTAGGTTCGCGTAAACCCACCTCCACCGGACAGGGCCAATTAGGTTTGTGACGTGGAACAAAACGTGGCAATTAGTTACTACTTCCGCACCACCGGTTGTGTTGGAGAGAAAACTCACATTGCCGTGACAAACCTTACTCATTGGCTGTGTCGGGTGGAGGTTGGTTTATCCCAAAAAGAAACTTTCTTATGAGCTTCGGTCGTTGCCCAGAACAGTGCTGGTGGTGATGGTCTGGACTCGCCCGTAACATCTGGCATCTATCGGTATTTGTTTAACAGCACCTGACACTGCTGACGGGAAGGTTCAAAACTTCTCGAGATGTTAACTACCTCGCCTGGTATACAGGAGGTCGTGGTTTCGATGCCGACTCTGACGCCAGTTGTATATTTGGAGTTTGCGATGTATCTTTCCCTGTGGTCAGGTGGATTATTCTCCGGGTCCTCCCACATTTAGAATCAACAACGTGCGTTCAGAGTATTTGGCTGCTATAAATGCCCGCGTGCTAAGCCACTTCATTGAGCTATCATCTGTGGCCAGGTCGCTGGTGAAAAAAACTATATAGCTCAGAACTATACCTGGTACAATGTGTTTGAACAATTTAATAATGTTTCACGGCTCCTTTGCCAGATGAAGTCCTTTCCGTGCCGCTATCATCGTCATGGGTTGTTTGACCATACTTCACCACACTGGTCAGTGCGGATTGGTGGAGGCGGTACTAGATATCGGTCGCCGCTGATTAAGGCCATGGGCGGGAATCGAACTCGGATCGGCGAATTCATGGCGCAGTGCGCTAACCGCTCCACCGTGTACCCGCCTGGCTGATGCAGTGGTTATAGCGTGTGACTCGCGCACTCAGAAGGCTTGCGGGTTCAAATCCTGGCCTGAGGTTGACCAAATCCCTTAATCATCGTCGCCGTCGTCGTCCTCATAGAATCCTGTAGTCCACACACTGATTGCCAATGTGTGGCAAGTCGCCGGGGGGTTCTAAATATCAAGAAGAGCCGTTTATTATTTTTTTTTTCTTCTTCAAATTCGGTCAAAAATGAAAACCACTCGATATTTCGATGACGTCACGAGGCAGCGGCCCTTTAAAAAAGAGAGCCCCGCAGGTTGACGACCCCCCCCGGCCCCCCCCCCGTGTTGTGAGCAGAGACTGGTGCCTGTCACCATAGCAATGTGGAATTGCCACCACAGGGCTCGAAGGCCGTCGGCGAAGACGCGGGGTATAAGACGGGCAGGCAATGTCGGCGGTATCTGGTAGCGGCGCACCTGCCACACCAAGGACCTGGCGCACACACCGGTTGGATTCCTGGTCGCGATGCCGCCCTCGATCCTCCCGGCCCCCCCCCTGCACCCCCAATCCCCTGACCCTCGCCCTCTCCGCGCCCCGCGCCCCCCCCCCCCCCCGCCGCAGCAGTCTGAACGCATCCCCAGGGGCACTCCCTAGGTGGACTCGGCCGAAAATAAACAGCGCCTGTTGCACCTGTGGTCAGCGGCATCACGCAGCAGACAGGCAGGCAGGGAGACAGACAGGGAGACAGACAGGCAAGCAGGCAGACAGGCAGACAGGCAGGCAGACAGCCGGACAGACAGACAGGCAAGCAGACAGACAGACAGGCAGGCAGACAGCCGGACAGACAGACAGGCAAGCAGACAGACAGGCAAGCAGACAGGCAGGCAGACAGGCGGAGCAGCCTTTATTGAAGCCAGGTGAGGGCCCGCTCAGACCCAAACGTTCCGCTCTCCGCAGCGAGGGGTCCGCTTTGACACGAGCCGACGACGCAGAGCAGCTGCGGCGCGTGCCGGGGCCGCGGCTGCAAAACACCGCGCGACAGATCCGTCCGCACCAAGTCATCGACGTTGGATGCGGGGATGCGGCAACGGATGAAACGTTTACAGAGGGGGGGGGGTGGTGAATATTTACGCCGAATCGAGGGGTTGTACGAGATGGATGGCAGTGATCTGAAGATTATCCGGGCACTGGGTTGCGGGTTTTTTTTTTTTTAATAATTCATAGAAAACCGATTGTAGAAAAACCAACATTGGCCAAAACGTCGCAGTGTTATAGACTTGTGTGTGTTTTCTAAGGCAGTGTTATTGATGATTTGGTTACCTTTAAACGTCGATCTGCCCGGCGATTGGTCGTCACACGACGCCAGTCTCATTTCCTCGCTGCGCGACTGACCCAAGGGAGAAGGCCCCAGGACCGGTTCACATAATCGTCACCGGTGTTAGTGGCCGTGAGCGGCAATTGAACTCGGGTCACCGGATTCGGAGCGCAGCGCGCTAACCGCTTCGCCACCGCTCCCCGCGCCGCCCCCACCTGCCCACCCCGCCCCCCCCCCCCCCACACCGCTCACTCGTGTGTCGTGCTGACCCTACTAGGCGCTCGCTAAGAGCACGCGCCTCGAGCCGTCTGTCCGCGCTGAGCGAGGGGAATTCGCGGTGGAACGCACAATGGAGAGGCGGCGGGGGAGGCGTCCTCACCAGGAGACGCAGCGACCGCCGAGATCAGATCCCCCGGTGCAGGAGCCGCCGGGTGGATTGTGGCTTAGCAGGACTTTTGATAGATGAGGGGGCGGGGGGAGGGCGGGTGGTGGGGGAGGGGGCATTCATCTAGCAGTTGATAGGTCATGGCAAATTTGTGAAATTGCACTGACCCTGAAACTCTCCAACCAACGCCGTAGCCAAGCCGGTCCACCTCCGATGGGCACGGTTGGCTACGTACGGCGCGAAAGAAGTTCAGCATGCGTACAAAATCTCAAGGCGCAGCCCCTGCAATCGCTCGAGCTCGCATCACTGCTGGAGCTGAAAGGGTGGGGGGGGGTCCCCTTCCGCTAGAGGAGGGAGCTCTCAAGGAGCCCCTTCTCGGAGGCAATTTCACGCCTCCTAATCTTCTTCCACGCTGGTCAAGCACAGACGTCTTGGAAGAGGTGGGAGCACCCCACCCCACCCCACGCGACCTGCCAGTGGACACAGCGGGGTGGACAGTGGCATTCGTCGAGGGGAGGGGAGGAGGAGGGGAGGGGGGGTGGAACTGGAGCGTTCAAACGTAGAAATTATCTCGATTGAAAACGAATTTCTTTAGGACTGCTTTTTTGCGTTTGGTTTGTTGTCCTTCACCCGCACCTCCGATTAGCACGGCTGGCTACGTACGGTGCGGAAGAAGCTCAACATAGATATGCGCAGTTGCCGCTGTGCCAGGAGACGCAATCGAACCACTACAACCTTCTGGATCGCAAACCCCAGCGTGGTGCTCACCACTAACCCCACCGCCGCGGAAGCGTCCCCCCACACAGACAGGAGCAGCACTGTAGTCAGTAGTGACAGTCAAGAGATGTGAACTCCCTCGGCTGGTCTACAGGAGGCCGATGGTTTGATCCCGACCCTGACGCCTGCTGTACATTTGGGGTCTGCGGTGTCTCTCTCCCCGTGGTCGCGTGGATTTTTCTGCGGGTCCTCCGGTTGCTTTTCCCCTCCACGTTTAGAATCGGCGTCGCGTTTAGAGTATTTGACTGCCGTAAATTTCCACACGACCATGATAAGCCTCTTCCGTGAACTATCATTCGTGAGTAGCCAGTTCGCTCCTGAAAGAAATTGCTACATATAGCACATTGGACCTTACCTGCTAAAATAAAAATAGTAACACGAACAAAAAAAATAATTTGCCATCGCGATACCTTAACTCTTTCTGCTTATATATGACATTGAGCGTGAATCCAGCGACGGCTCTTTGAGGCTCCCCGCGTGCGGCATGGCGCGGGGAGCAATCCGTGGGCCACGGATCCACGGTGCTGCATCTTTGTCGCATTAACCGCCGAGTGATCGCGCATTCCACCGCGGCTTACGGGCCCCGGACAACCCCCACCACCACTCCCCTCTCTCTCTCTGCTTCACTCAGGTGCAGCTCCTTTCATATCGAAATGCAAAATGAGAAGAAGATGTGGCTTGCAACCTCGCCCGCTCCCTCGCCCCAACACCCCACCACTGCCAAGCACCACCAGCCAACAACAATCAAAAACCACCACCACCATCAACAGCCAAAAACAACCACTACCACCAACCAAAAACCCCTGCAACAACAACCACCACCAACCAAAAATCACCAACAACCACTAACCAATAACAACCACCGTCAACTACCACCAACTACCAACCACCACCAACCAACAACAACAACCATCACCAGCTACCACTACCAACTACCACCAACTACCACCACCACCAATCAACAACAACCACCACTGCCGCTGCTGCTGGCCTTACCCCAGCCCTCGCAGTCAAAAGACGGCAGCTGCGGCAAGTGTCAGCACCTGGATGATGATGATAGGGAGGATGATGGTGATGATGGTGGCGATTGTGGTCACCATAATAACTACAATGATGATTGCGATCATGGTGATTATGATCATGATGGTTATGGTGATAGTGTGATGATGATGTGGTTTATTGTGAGTGTAATGATGATTGCATATATTGTGGTTGTGACTGGTTGTGGTAATAACACCTGGGTCTTCACATGGCCTCAGTGTGCACCTAGCCTGGCATAAGCGCTGCTGTGATGTCCACCGTTACTCAGTGGTGAACGGAGGCTGTGTTTGTGTTAACGCGTGCGTTGATGCGTACCTGGGCGACCTGAGTTCGATTCCCGCTCACGACAAATAACAGTGGTGAATATTTTGACCGGCCGTGGTTCTCCCCTAGGTCGACTCAGCCTCAAATGAGTACCTGGTGCGGTGTGTAAAACACTAGCACTGGCGAGACAAAGGGCGGCCGGGCGTGGTGCTGGCCACCCACCCCCTCGTGTGCTGTGCTGGGCTTCATAGGTGCTGCTCGCTAGGCTCTTGCCCCAACAGTCTGCTAAGGCTACACGGGGGACCTTTGTGTGTGTGTGTGTGTCACAGGACGGTGTCAGTGGAGCGGCGGAGTCGAGGATCTTGAGTTTCGTGTCCTGGCGCTCGCTCAGACAGCACCCGTGCATGGTGTCCAACTCGCCAACACCCAGCACCAACACCCAGCACACTCTCACACCCAGCACCAACACCCAGCACCAACACCCAGCACACTCTCACACCCAGCACCAACACCCAGCACCAACACCCAGCACACTCTCACACCCAGCACCAACACCCAGCACCAACACCCAGCACACTCTCACACCCAGCACCAACACCCAGCGCCAACATCCAGCACACTCTCACACCCAGCACCAACACCCAGCACCAACACCCAGTACTAAAACCCAGCACCAACACCCAGCACATTCTCACACCCAGCACCAACACCCAGCACCAACACCCAGTACTAACACCCAGCACCAACACCCAGCACCAACATCCAGCACCAACAACCAGCACCAACACCCAGTACTAAAACCCAGCACTAAGATCCAGCACCAACACCCAGCACACTCTCACACCCAGCACCAACACCCAGTACCCGCACCCAGTACCAACACCCAGTACCAACACCCAACACCAACACCCAGTACTAACACCCAGCACCAACACCCAGCACATTCTCACACCCAGCACCAACACCCTGTACTAACACCCAGTACCAACACCCAGCACCAACACCCAGCACCAACACCCAATACTAAAACCCAGCACCAAGATCCAGCACCAACACCCAGCACCAACACTCAGCACACTCTCACACCCAGCACCAACACCCAGCACTCTCTCACACCCAGCACCAACACCCAGTACTAACACCGTCATACCCAGCACTAACACCCATCGCACTAACACCGTCACACCGAGCACCAACACCCATCACACTAACACCGCCACACCCAGCACCAACACCCATCACACTAACACCGTCACACCGAGCACCAACACCCATCGCACTAACACCGCCACACCCAGCACCAACACCCATCGCACTAACACCGTCACACCCAGCACTAACACCCATCACACTAACACCGCCACACCCAGCACCAACACCCATCGCACTAACACCGCCACACCCAGCACCAACACCCATCACACTAACACCGTCACACCGAGCACCAACACCTTCACACCGTCTGTAGAGCGCACACCCGTGTGTGTGCGTGTATTGACGCGCACGTGCATTGGACACGTGCGTGGACACGTGCATTGGACACGTGCAGTGGACACGTGCAGTGGACACGTGCGTGCGGCGTCCATGACTTCATAGCGAAATCTCGCACCCCCTCCCGTCGCTCAAACCTCTCAGCTTACCCCCCCCCCCAATCACCACCCCCTCCACTCGCCCCCCCCCCAACCTCACTCACTCCAGCACCCATCGCCATCATCATCATCGTCGTGGTCAACGTCTCTGCTTGCCGTGCGCCTGTGGTGATGTGACGGCGCTGTAACCCTCACCCCGACGCGAACCCGTCCCCCTCCACTCGCCCCGCCACCCACAGCCACTGACCCCACGGAGCGCAGCGTCACCGCGTGTGAAAGTGTGTGAGTGCGTGTGTGTGTACGTGTCAGTGTGTGTATTTTTGAGTGTGTGTATGTGAGTGTATTTGTGAGTGTGTGTATGTGTAGGCGTGTGTGTATTTGTAAGTGTGTATTTCCCAGCGTGTATCTGTATCGGTGTTTGTGTATTTGTGAGTGTGTGTGCGTATTTGTGTGTGTGTGTATTTGTGAGTGTGTGTGTGTGTTTGTGAGTGTGTGTGTATTTGTGAGTGTGTGTGTATTTGTGAGTGTGTGTGTAGGCGTGTGTATTTGTGAGTGTGTATGTATTTGCCAGCGTGTATCTGTATCTGTGTTTGTGAGTGTGTATTTGTGAGTGTGTGTGTGTATTTGAGAGTGTGTGTGTATTTGTGAGTGTGTGTGTATTTGTGAGTGTGTGTGTAGGCGTGTGTATTTGTGAGTGTGTATGTATTTGCCAGCGTGTATCTGTATCTGTGTTTGTGAGTGTGTATTTGTGAGTGTGTGTGTGTATTTGAGAGTGTGTGTGTATTTGTGAGTGTGTGTGTATTTGTGAGTGTGTGTGTAGGCATGTGTATTTGTGAGTATGTATGTATTTGCCAGCGTGTATCTGTGTGTTTGTGAGTGTGTATTTGTGAGTGTGTGTGTATTTGTGAGTGTGTGTATTTATGAGTGTGTATTTGTGAGTGTGTGTATGTGTAGGCGTGTGTGTATTTGTGAGTGGGTGGGTATTTGTGAGTGTGTGTATATGTGAGTGTGTGTATATGTAGGTGTATTTATCTTGGTGTATGAGTGCGTGGAAGTATGTGTATCTATGACAGGTATGTATCATTGTGTTTATATTTATTTATGAATATGCTTGTTTACGTCTGCATGTGTCTAAATGTATGTGGGTATGCTTGTATGTATATGTGAGTACGTGTGTATATGTGTATGTATGGGGAGCGGTGGCATAGCGGTTAGCGCGCTGCGCTATGAACCCAGCGACCCGAATCCCACTCACGGCCAACACCGGTGACGATTATCTCAACCGGTCCTGGGCCTCCGCTAGGTCGACTCAGCCTCAAATGAGTACCTGGTGCGGTGTGTAGTAAACATCTCAAACGATGGAGACAAAGGCGGACCTGGCTTATGGCTGGCCACCCACCATCGTGTTCCGTTCCGGCCTTCATAGGTGCTACTCGCTAACAGCACTTGCCCCAACAGTCTGTCGAAGGCGAACATGGAGAGTCTTTGTCTCGTCTCTCGTGTTCCCCCGCTCCCTCACTAAGTTGTCAAAAAGCACTTTCCATTGAGACGCTCGGGCCTCGGTGTTTGGATGAAGCTGTCCGCGTTACTGGGGGACGATAGGGAAAAAAACGGAAAACACCAAATAACAAAAAACACAAACCCCCTCTCCCCCCCCAGGGATCTCCAAAGCCACGTGAGTCACGAGCGTGTGTGTGTGTGAGTGCGTGGGGAGCGGTAGTGTAGCGGTGAGCGCTACGCTGCGCTACGAACCCGTCGTCCCGAGTTCGATTCCCGCTCACGGCCAACACCAAGTGGGCCTCCCCTATGTCGACTCAGCCTCAAATGAGTACCTGGTGCGGTGCTTAAAACACCAGCTCTGGGGAAACAAAGGCGGCCGGGCGTGGTGTTGGTCACCCCCCTCGTGTACCGTGCCATCCTTCATAGAGGGATCTTTGTCTTGGTGCGTCGGGGTCTCGTCTATGATAATGTGGAATGTTTAAAATTACGTAAGAAACGAATTGTGCATACCCGGCCAAGTCCCTCCGATCATCATCATCATGAGCCCGTAAATCATTGCCACCATGAACAATCATTATGACCTGCGGCCCCATCATCACCGCATCCATAATTATTTTCCCTGGCCCTCTAAGTCCACTCAGCATACAGTGTAAAGTGGCTCGTGCCAGTTGTAACAGTGACACCAGGTCAATGGTAGGTTGTGGGAGGACATTACAAAGGCGGTGAGACACGTGTGATTACTGGCCTGGGTCTCCTCTAGGTCCACTCGACGTAGTAAATTCGCAGCGCCTGTTGCAACGTCGCGTGCTAGGAGGGGGGGGGAGACAAAGGCGGCCGGGTGTGGGTTTACTGTGGTTTAAATAGATTGCAAATTGTCGTGGCCAAGGTTTAGATTTCGTGCATATGTTGACGGAGTGACAATCGGTAGTAGCAGCGACGCAGCTGTCGTTGTTGCCAGGTTTCATAGAGAACGCGGGGCGTTGCATAAACCAATTAATTTACATGTACACAGCCGTTGTAGTGCAAATCTGTCCGCTCAGCGTATGTTGTACGTCTTCGGGTGTGCATACTGTTTGCGCATTTGTGTGTGCGTTGCGTGGGTACGTGCATTTGAATGTTCACTCGTGTGCACGTGCAGCACGCGTGGAGTACACGTGTGAGCACCTACATGAGTGCGTACGCACGACCGTGTCTGTGTCTGTATTTATTTGTCTGTTAGTGTATGTCTTATGTAGGTGGTTGTCTGTGTGAGTATGAGTGTCCGAGCGCAATTGTACGTGTACGTTTCGTGTGTCCATTGTATGTGTCCCTCTGAAATATATTTTGTCAAGGGTGTGTGCAGGGAGCGGTTAAGCGCTACGCTGCGCTACGAACCCGGCGTCCCGAGTTCGATTCCCGCTCACGGCCTCAAATGAGTACCTGGTGCGGTATGTGTAAACATCATCGCGCACTGGGGAGGCAAAGGCGGGCCGGGCGTGGTGCCGGCTAACGGCACTTGCCCCAGCAGTCTTGTTACAGGCTACACGGGGGATCTTTGTCTTTGTATGTCTTAATGTGCAAGGGTGCGATGCGCATGTGCGCATGTGTCTTGTGTGTATGCGTATGAATGTAAGTCTGTTTGTGTATGTCAATGCATGTATGGAAAAGACTGTAGACGTCTGTCTATTCTAGGAAGCGTGTATGTGCGCGTGTGTGTGCGCGTGTATTGACAAAGATCCCCCGTATCGCCTTCAGACTGTTGGGGCAAGTGCTGTTAGCGGGGAGGGTTGGAGCAGTGGTTGCAAACCAGGCGGCCCCAGTTCGATTCCCGCTCACGGACACCAACACCGGTGACGAACCGGTTCTGGGACCTCCCCTAGGTCGACTCAGCCTCAAGGGGATATCTGGTGCGGTGTGTAAACAGCGCCACGAGGGAGACAAAGGCGACCGGGTGTTGTGTTGGCCACCCACCTCGTCTGTCGTGCCGGCTTTCGTAGGTGCTCGCTAACAGCACTTGCCCCAAACAGGATATACGGGGGATCTTTGTAGGTGAGTTTGTGTCCGTACACGTGTTTGTGTGTCTGTACACGTGTGTGTGGCTGTACACGTGTGGGTGTACATGTGTGTGTGGGTGTACATGTGTGTGTGTCTGTACACGTGTGTGTGTGGCTGTACACGTGTGTGTGTGGCTGTACACTTTTGTGTGTGTGTACACGTGTTGTGTCTGTACACGTGTGTGTGTGTGTGTCCGTACACGTGTGTGTCCGTACACGTGTGTGTACAATCATTCTCGCCACTCGCTCTGTGCCAATAGGTGATGTGCATGCTGTGGTCTGTGGTGTTGGTCAATGCGTAGACAACTCAATGTGGTCTGTAATGAATAGCGCATGCATTTGATGTACAGTTCCTTATCCAGTATCTGTAAGTTTCACGTGTGTGTGTTGGTGAGGGGAGCGGTGGTGTAGTGGTTAGCGTGCTGCGCTATGAACCCGGCGACCCGAGTTCGATTCCCGCTCACGGCCAACACCAGTGGTGACGACTATCTGAACGGGTCCCGGGCCTCCCCTAGGTCGACTCAGCCCTCAAATGAGTACCTGGTGCGATGTGTAGTGAACATTGCCACTCGGGGAGACAAAGGCGGCCGGGCGTGGTGTTGGCCACCCACCCCTTCGTGCACCGTGCCGGCCTTCATAGTTGCTCGCTAACAGCACTTGCCCCGACAGTCTGTTAAGGCTACACGGGGGATCTTTGTCTCGCGGTGGTCTGCGCACTGCGCTAAAGGGGTCCCAACCACCCAGAGTTCGATTCCCGACCACGGCGCACAAAATCAGTGTCCAAGTGGCGTCTATACCTGTCTTGGGCCTCCCCTAGGTCTACTCAGCCGTAAATGAGGTACTGGGTGTGGGCAACAGGAGCGCCTGCTTCGGATCTACTGCAGTCGTCGACATTCCACATTTCTTGGGCCAGAGCCAGAGACTATTCTCGCTTGGCAACCGCTGTTAATCTCCCACAAAGTGGTTGTTATTTTACCGACCCCCATGCAAATTACAATAGCGATGGGTCGAGCCATTGTAAGCACCCAGTTGTTAATCGCGAGCGTGCCACGTCAGCATTGGGGAGACAAAGACGGCCGGGCGTGCCGTGGTTTCCCCCCCCCACCCTGCCACACCACCCCTCGCTTAGACGTGTGCTCCGTGGTCAGCTAAGTTCGACTCCTGGCCACGGCTAACGTCAGTGGTAGGTGGTTATCGGGGGTCCCTCCGACTCGGTCGAATCTGCCCCAGTGAGCCGCGCGCGAGTACCTCGTGCGGTGGTGCAAACATCGGCACTGGAGGAGAGACAAAGGTGGTCGCGGGGGGAGCCACATGGTTCTGGCCAACACCACCCCCATTGGATGAGCTCCGTGTCAGTCCTCAACGGGTGCCCTCTACCAGTGCCGCACTTGGCTGCCGCAGGCTAAGAGACTATCCTGGGTGGAGGGGATTCTTTGTACTGTACCTGTGCGCGCGCGCGTGTGTGTGTGTGCGCGTGCGTAACCTCGATTTGCGTGCGTTGTGTGACGGTGATTGAAGACTGCGGTGTGAATTCCGCCTTTTTATTTAATAGCCTAATTAATGAGTTAATTGGGTGTCGTGTTTTTCTCTCTCTCGGCTTGATCCATCGTTGTGGTCACGTGGTGGTTGATTTTAAGTTATTGCTGCTTCAGCGAAAATAAACAAAATGTAAACAAACAACCCTCCCCCCCCCCCAAAAAAAAAGTTTCAATGGGAATGTTGTTTCTTGTTGTCTTTGAAATGGCCACTCGGGTATGCTCCAGATAAACGTGATGTACCGGAAAGTAAGACGCAACCCCCCCCCCCAACACCCCCCCCCTGCCAAAACCCCCCCTCCCAAACACGCCCCCCTTCCCTAACCCCCCCTCCCAAACACCCTTCCTCCCAAATACCCCCCCCCCCTCCCAAACACACCCCTCCCCTCCCAAACACCACCTTCTCATCCACGTCCTCATCCACCTCCACCATCTCCTCCTCCAACAAAAACCGCCATTCGCCACTAAGTGGCGGTGACGTCACCACGACGCTTGTGCCAGGCCATGTGCACTTTGAGGCCACGTGAAGTGTCGAACGCCCGCTGGCAGGAGGTCACGGGGCAGACCCAAGTGCCACAGGTTGACTGACTGAGATGACTGGCTGATGCACCACCTGTGCCCCCTACTGTGCCAACCTGCTGTGCTTTAGCCACCCGGCACTCCGCTCGTTGTGAGCGTCGCTTCTCCGCCCTCCGTTGTTGTTGGAGGGCGACTGCCTCCAACTGCCCAGTAGCGTCCGTCACGAGCCTCCTCCACAGAGGCCGATCTTGACATCGCTGGTACCAGTCATCGGCAAGTCCACTCTGCTCCACGTCCTCCTGTACCACATCACTCCATCTCTTCTCTAGCCCGTGCTGCGCCCGTTTAGCCCCCTCGATCCGGCCAAACAAAAGCTGTTTCGGCATGTGGTGGCTGGACATGCGGGCTACATGACCCAGCCAACACAGCCTTGCCTGCCGGAGGAGCTCACCGATGGGACCTTGCCCAGATCTTTCAAGGAATTGTGAGCTCCTCACACAATCCATCCTGGTTAAACCCAGGATGGATCGTAGGCAGGCCAGCCTAAATGTTTCTAACCGGCGAAGATGTTCCATTAGGGGGGTCCACGTTTCGCAAGCGTAGAGAAGGGAGGGAATGACCGTGGCCGAGAAGACCTGAAGCTTAGTGTGGAGTGACAGACGAGGTAGCTTCCACACAGCGTTACGCAACCCATGAAAAGATATTGCCGCTCGACTGATTCGTAGTGAGACCTCTGCTGTTAAACTGGAGCCGGTCATAAGCACACTGCCCAGGTATGGGAAACTCTCCACTCTCTACACAACTGCCCCATCACCGATTTGGGGTTGTGGGGGTGGAGTGTCCGATGGTACAAAATACCCAGGCAGGTGCTTAGTTTTGGTGGGGCTGATGGTAAGGCCCCATCTCTTAGTGGCACGCTCCAGTCTCAGCAGCAGCGTCTCCAACTCCTCCTCTGAATGAGCAGCTATTACCAAATCATCGGCATACATAACGTGGTTGAGCAATAGGGAGCCATCCCTTGATCGCACCCGGGCATCGATCAGCCTCCAATAATATCTGTACCAAATGGAGAGTCCCCCGGGACACAGCTATTGAAGGCTTCATGAACTACGTGGTCATAATAGATGTTAAATAATGTGGGAGCCAGAGGACATCCCTGTCGCACCCCAAGGTGTACAGGGAATGGCTCTGACTCCCGGCCAGGTAGTTTTACCCGGACCCGCTCACCATCATGAAGGTCCTTAATGATCGTGAGCAGAGGGTCAGTGACTCCAAAAGCACGAAGAACAACCCAGAGCCCAGGCCTACTCATGGTATCATAGGCCTTGACCAGGTCAATAAAGCAGAGATGTAGGTCTTGCTGGAATTCCCTATACCTCTGCTGTAGCAGACGGACAGAAAATATGGCATCTGTGCAGGACCGCCCTTTCCTGAAACCGCATTGGGGCTCCGCAAGCTTTTCCTCAGCGTGCCTGGCAAGGCGATGTTGAATAATCCTTGCCAGGACCTTTCCCGGCACACTGAGGAGTGAGATGCTCCTGTAGTTGTTACAGTCTGTGCAGTCCCCCTTCTTAAAGAGGGGGATCACCAGGGCATCCTTCCAATCCTGCGGAACCCGTCCAGTGGTCCAGACTGTTGTTATGATGTCATATAGGGCAGTCTGTGCACAAACGCCACCCTCCCTCAGCATTTCGCTTGGGAGATCATCTCTGCCCAGTGCCTTTCCTGGTCTCAGACTCCGGATTGCCTTCAGTACTTCCTCAACAGATGGCACCTCAGCCAGCCACTCACAGGGGGTGACTTCCTCCAATATTTGAGGCACCGCAGCCTCAGCAGGGTCATCCCCACTTTGTGCCACGATGTTTTCCTGGCTGAGGGATTTCCCCTCCCACAGGACCTCACAGAAATGCTCAGAAAATCTGCAAACCTGTTCCTGGGGGTCGGAGATTGGATCACCGTTTTTGCCCCTAATTATGGTAATAGGTGTAGCGCTGCAGGTTACTTTTTTGATGGAGTTTAAATAGAGATTTGTGATCGCGGGCCACTGAGGTAGACTCCATCTTCTCAGCAACCCGCGACCACCACCCATACTTGCAGCGCTTCACGGCTCTCCGAACCTCCGAGCGAAGGCTGCGGTAAGCCTCCTCATCCTCTGACGTGGGATTCTGTAGCCGATGACAGTGGGTCTGTCGCTTTTTCTCAACTATCCTGAACACCTCCTCTGTCAGCCAGGGTCTCTGGGGAGGTCTGGACCGCGTACCCAAAGCAGCCATTGCAGCTGCATGAGTCACAGTCCTAAACATTTACCCTCGACATCAGGAGGAGTGGGGGACGATGCCAACTCCCGCCGCAAGCGATGATGAAATTCTCGCTTGCAACTTTCATCAGATAACTGAGACCAGGCCACTTTAGGTTGGAATGGGGTCCTGGGTGTACACCCACCACCGGAGTGGAAGAATGGCAGGCGCATCTTACAGATGACTAGTCGATGGTCAGAGGGCAGATCAGTTCGACGGTAGGTCCTGGTGTCAAGGACATGGGCTCGCATTTGCTGGTCCGTCATTATGTAGTCCAGCAGATGTTCTTGCTTGTACCCGGCATGCATCCATGATGTTGTGTGGATGCGCCGATGCCGGAACAGCGTGTTGGTAATTACAAGCCCATGGGCTGCACAAAAATCTAGCAGCCTCCTACCGTTGTTATTGAGCTGATCTGGCCCATGCCCTCCAATTACTCCAGACCAGGTACCAGCATCATGACCAACTCGGGCATTGAAGTCACCCAACAAGATGACTATCTCCTGAGGGGCCGCTTTAGCCAGCACCTGTTACAGGAGGTCATACAGTGAGGGAAAAAAGTATTTGATCCCCTGCTGATTTTGTACATTTGCCCACTGACAGAAATGATCAGTCTATAATTTTAATGGTAGGTTTATTTGAACAGTGAGAGACAGAATAACAACAACAAAAATCCAGAAAAACGCATGTTAAAAATGTTATAAATTGATTTGCATTTTAATGAGGGAAATTAGTGTTTGATCCCTCTGCAAAACATGACTTAGTACTTGGTGGCAAAACCCTTGTTGGCAATCACAGAGGTCAGACGTTTCTTGTAGTTGGCCACCAGGTTTGCACACATCTCAGGAGGGATTTTGTCCCACTCCTCTTTGCAGATCTTCTCCAAGTCATTAAGGTTTCGAGGCTGACGTTTGGCAACTTGAACCTTCAGCTTCCTCCACATATTTTCTATGGGATTAAGGTCTGGAGACTGGCTAGGCCACTCCAGGGACCTTAATGTGCTTCTTACTGAGCTACTCCTTTGTTGCCTTGGCCGTGTGTTTTGGGTCATTGTCATGCTGGAATACCCATCCACTACCCATTTTCAATGCCCTGGCTGAGGGAAGGAGGTTCTCACCCAAGATTTGACGGTACATGGCCCCGTCCATCGTCCCTTTGATGCGGTGAAGTTGTCCTGTCCCCTTAGCAGAAAAACACCCCCAAAGCATAATGTTTCCACCTCCATGTTTGATGGTGGGGATGGTGTTCTTGGGGCCTTAGGCAGCATTCCTCCTCCTCCAAACACGGCGAGTTGAGTTGATGCCAAAGAGCTCTATTTTGGTCTCATCTGACCACAACACTTTCACCCAGTTGTCCTCTGAATCATTCAGATGCTGCAGGATTTCAGTCCTTCATGGCGTAGTGTGTTACCAATTGTTTTCTTGGTGACTATGATCCCAGCTGCCTTCTGATCATTGACAAGATCCTCCCGTGTAGTTCTGGGCTGATTCCTCACCGTTCTCATGATCATTGCAACTCCACGAGGTGAGATCTTGCATGGAGCCCCATGCCGAGAGAGATTGACAGTTATTTTGTGCTTCATCCATTTGCGAATAATCCCACCAACTGTTGTCACCTTCTCACCAAGCTGCTTGGCAATGGTCTTGTAGCCCATTGCAGCCTTGTGTAGGTCTACAATCTTGTCCCTGACATCCTTGGAGAGCTCTTTGGTCTTGGCCATGGTGGAGAGTTTGGAATCTGATTGATTGCTTCTGTGGACAGGTGCCTTTTATACAGGTAACAAGCGGAGATTAGGAGCACTCCCTTTAAGAGTGTGCTCCTAATCTCAGCTCGTTACCTGTATAAAAGACACCTGGGAGCCAGAAATCTTTCTGATTGAGAGGGGGTCAAATACTTATTTCCCTCATTAAAATGCAAATCAATTTATAACATTTTTAACATGCGTTTTCCGGATTTTGTTGTTATTGTCTCTCACTGTTCAAATAAACCTATCATTAAAATTATAGACTGATAATTTATTTGTCAGTGGGCAAACGTACAGAATCAGCAGGTTATCAAATACTTTTTTCCCTCACTGTAGAAGGCATCTGACTCATCGGCTTTGCCTGCATCCCTCCACGGATGTTCCTCTTCGGTGGGGGCATAAGTAACCTCGACCACCACTCCTCGCCTCCGGTTGATGGGAAGGTGAGCCCAAAGTAGCCTGGGGCTTACAGCTTCCCACACCTCATCGCCATGCTCCCACGCCCCCTTCATTATTTTGTTCAAAAGAAGAGCCACACCCTGTTGTTTGGCAGTCTGCTGCCCCGAGTAGAGGACTGTCCACCCCTCATGGTGGCAGGAGCCAGAACCGGTCCACCGGACCTCCTGAATGCCACAGAGATCCAGGCAGTACCGGTCCAGCTCCCGACAGAGGATTGGTAGCCTCTCCTCCGCAGTGAGCGTTCGAACATTCCACGTGGCCCCAGGAAGTGGCTTTTCGTTGTTTCTGGAGGAGCCCCGAGGGTAGAGATTCAATCTCCTGGCTCCGCCAATTGGGGTTTGGCCAGGAGACGTCATAGACGCCTGTCCCCCCGGGGCCTCCGGCACAAGCTTATTAGTTACATTTTTTATTTGTGGTAAAAATGTTGAAGGTGGAGGGGTTACCAGCCCCTCGCACCCGTCCAGAGCCCCCGTTTAGCCACTGTGGTGGTCACAGACGCCATGAGAGGAGGGGCCAATCGGAATTGGCCCTCCCCCCACAGCACTGTCCACGACAGAGTTGCCCGTCCGGCACCGCATCCACCTCCAACACGGTCTCCACCACCTCCTCCACCTCCGTCACCACCTCCTCATCCACCTCTTCCACCTCATCTTCATTGTAAATGCTGTGGGTTTATTCTCCAACACGCCGGTGTGCTGAAGGTAGCAACTAATTGGCGCGTTTTGTTTACGTGACAAACCCCTTGCTAATTGGCTGTGTCGGGTGGTGGCGGGTTTAACGCCTACGTGTTAAACTGACACGTCTATATTTATGCGATCTAACGCATAATGACCTTTGTCATAGATGTGATCCTCTCTTGCCATCATTCATTCTGCTCTGGCTGTCACCCCGCGTGTATGAGGTGCACGGGGAGCGGTAGCGATCATATGAACCGGTCCTGGGCCTCCCCTAGGTCGACTTAGCCTCAAATGAGTTCTGGGTGCGATGTGTAAACATCGCCACTGGGGAGACAAAGGCGGCCGGTCGTGGTGCTGGCCACCCACCACTGTCGTTGTGCAATGCCGGCCTTCATAGGTGCTCGCTAACAGCACTTTCCCTAAACGTCTGGTAAGGCTCATCATCGCGAGTATACTCATCATCATCATCACTTACATTCTCGCCGCCATCAATCACGAATATCCTCATCACCGCCACCACCACCACCATCATAACGAATATATCCTCACCGACACCATAATTTATCCTCACCATCATCACTAACATCCTAACCACCATCACCACTGATTTCTTCACCACCGGTAACATCCTCACCACCGTTACCATCATCACGAATACCATCATCATCACTCACATCCTCACCACCACCGGTTCCGGTTTGAAGAAATATCACCACTGATGTAACATTGTTTACACCACTTACATTATTTACACCACTGGTGGTACACTACTGGTGCACCACGAGTGGTTTACACCAGTTTACATCACACTGGTGGAAACAATGTCCCAACAAGTCTTCCAAGAATTGACAACTATCACTTTTTATTTCACCTGGTGAGGCCCACTGACCTATGTACCTCTTTTTCAGACGCGACCTGGTCATCGCGAATGATAGATCGACGAAGTGGCTTATCACGTGGGCATTTATAGCAGACAAATACTCTAAACGCACTTTTCTAAGTGTCAAGGGGAAAATCCACGCAACCACGGGGAGAGAAAGAGACACACAAACTCTAAATATACAGCAGCAGGCATCGTCAGGGTCGCGATGGAACCCACGACCTGCTGTATACCGAGCGAGGTAGTTAACATCTCCTAGCCACCGTGGTGATGATGATGATGAGAGAGAGACACGCAAACTCCAAATATACAGCAGGCATCGTCAGGGTCGGGATCGGGCCCATGACCTCCTGTTTACCCGGCGAGGTAGTTAACATCTCCTAGCTACAAGGAGGGCCTTGAACCCTCAACTGGAGGCGGGGGGGGGGGTCAGCCCCCTACCCCTCTCCACCCTCCCCCCGACACTCTGCGGGGTGAGCCACGCACACGTGGGGTACAGGTGAGCAGCGCTTCTCACCTGCGCCAGGTGAGGAGCGCTGAGTTTTGCCGGTCTACGGGCAGCCACGCGGAATTCATTTGTTTACAATCGCGCGCTCGGAGACGGCGCGTGTGTGTGCGTTGGGGGGTGACGGTGTGTTGGTGCGTGTGTGGGTGTTGGTGTGTGTGTGGGTGTTGGTGTGTATGTTGGTGTGTATGTTGGTGTGTACATGTGTGCAAGTGTTGGTGTGTATATGCGTGATGGTGTGTGTTGGTGTTTGTGTGAATGTTGGGGTGTGTGTGCGAGTATTTGTGTGTTTGTGAGTGTGTTTGTGAGTGTGTGTTTGTGTGTGTGTTGGTGTGTGTTTGTGAGTGTGTGTTTGTGAGTGTGTTTGTGAGTGTGTGTTTGTGAGTGTGTGTTTGTGAGTGTGTGCGTGTGTGTTTGTGAGTGTGTGTTGGTGTGTGTGTGTGTGTGAGTGTGTGTGTTTGTGTGTGTTTGTGAGTGTGTCTGTTTGTGAGTGTGTTGGTGTGTGTGTTTGTGAGTGTGTGTGTTTGTGAGTGTGTGTTTGTGAGTGTGTGTTTGTGAGTGTGTGTGTTGGTGTGTGTGTTTGTGAGTGTGTGTTTGTGTGTGTTTGTGAGTGTGTGTTTGTGAGTGTGTGTTTGTGAGTGTGTGTGTGTTTGTGAGTGTGTGTTTGTGAGTGTGTGTTGGTGTGTGTGTTTGTGAGTGTGTGTTTGTGAGTGTGTGTTTGTGAGTGTGCGTGTTGGTGTGTGTGTTTGTGAGTGTGTGTTTGTGAGAGTGTGTTTGTGAGTGTGTGTGTGAGTGTGTGTTTGTGAGTGTGTGTTTGTGAGTGTGTTTGTGTGTGTGTTTGTGAGTGTGTGTTTGTGAGTGTTGGTGTGTGTGTTTGTGAGTGTGTGTGTGTTGGTGTGTGTGTTTGTGTGTGTGTTTGTGAGTGTGTGTGTTGGTGTGTGTGTGTTTGTGTGTTTGTGAGTGTGTGTTGGTGTGAGTGTTTGTGAGTGTGTGTGTTTGTGAGTGTGTGTGTGTTTGTGAGTGTGTGTTTGTGAGTGTGTGTGTTTGTGAGTGTGTGTGTGTTTGTGAGTGTGTGTTTGTGAGTGTGTGTTTGTGTGTGAGTACGATGGCGGAGTGCACCTATCCTGGCACAAGCGCCGTGTTGACGGCGCTGCACTGCGCAATGAACCCCGGTCATTAGAGTTCGATTCCCGACCACGGCTAACATCAGTGGCGAGTGGGTCTCGCCTAGGTCAACCCAGCCTTAAATAGGTACCTGCTCAGGTGTATTTAAATACACTCGCGGAGACGAATGCGGCCACGCGTGGCGCTGGACAAACCAACCCCTCGTGTTCCACTCCAGCCTTAATAGGTGCTCGCTAACAGTCCGTGCAGGCACTTATGGGGCTTCTTTGCGTTCGTATGCGAGTCTGTGTGTTGGGTGAATGGTAGAGCGCTCTCCTTGGCAGCTGATATTCGAACGCGACTCGTGATTCGTTTAGGTCGACTCAGCCACAAATGCACCACCGTGTCGTAGGCACGCTGCGCAGCCATCGGTGTCGTGGACAAGCGGACACGGCCACGATGAACCTCTCGTGGGATTCGACGTTGGAGGAGAGACACCTCCACACAATCCCCGGTGTTGAACCCAGCGACCTCCTCGACAGCGATGGCTCAGCGGCTCTCTGCCAGGGCCATTGTGAACCCACGACCACCATCGCGTAAGGATTGACACAGTGCGGCCTGCAAACGATGGTTGGCTGTGGGTCCGTCACGACACATTATGAACGAACCCCCAGAGAGCAGAGTGAGACGGAGACACCGGGAACCGAGGGCTAGGAATCCAGAACCTCGGCGGTCCCCGGACTCAGACTCACCGAAACGCGCCCATTGTTGAACCTCTGTTCAAGTGAGACGTCCCGTAACAAACCCCAAGATTTTTTTTTTTACTCAAGGCAAGGGATCTGTGCAGGAGTTTAGGCGCATTGTCTCCGACGCGGCCATTACGAGAGCCAGCCAGCGTTGTGTTATTTAAGAAAGAGAGAGAGACAGACAAAAAAACCCAGCGCACACACACACACACGGCGGTGAGACCGCTTTCGCTGGAATGTTCCAAATTACAGGGTTCGATTCGCAGAGACGAGAGTGTGGTGTGGGTGGGTCCACCGTGTGTCTCTCGCACCTGTAAACCTGCGCTAGCATTTCCCCCACATATCCCCCACACATCCCACACTCTCTGTGAGTGGTCGTGTGCGTGCGTTTTAATTCACGATCCCGGCGATCCCGAAGTTCGTGTCCCGATCACGGCCACCAACACACGAGTGACCATTGCCCGAAGCCACAGTTTCGGCGCCTACCCCTAGGTCGACTCAGCCTCAAAACGAGGACCCGGTGCGGTGGGTAAACATCGGCACGTTAGGGAGACAAAGGCGGCCGGGCGTGGTGCTGGCTGCCCACCCCCTCGTCTGCCACAGTGGCGGCTTTGATAGGTGCTGCTCGCTAACAGCACTTGCCCCAGCAGTCTGTTAAGGCTACACGGGAAACCTTTGCCTTTGTTGTGTACTGTATGTGTACTGTATGTGTGTGTGTAGGAGGAAGGGATTGAGACGGTGGAGGCGGAGAGGAGTGATAGGAGGGACAGAGCAAGGTCCGGGTGTGATGAGGATGTGCACTGGTGATGACGATGATGTGCACTGGTGATGATGATGTGCACTGGTGATGATGATGTGCACTGGTGATGATGATGTGCACTAATGATGATGATGATGTGCACTGGTGATGATGATGTGCACTAATGATGATGATGTGCACTGGTGATGATGATGTGCACTAATGATGATGATGTGCACTGGTTATGATTATGTTCATAGTTCATAGTTCATTTATTTTCGTATAGCCCTGTGAGCCATTCGGCTCTTGAATCGGGTGCAACCGCAACAAACAAAAAACATGAACAAGAAAACATCTTAGAGTGATTATGTGACTGTGCAAACAGAAATTACAGGAAAAAAATATCAAAATATTTCTGAAATAGCACCGTACACCAACGCTGTGTGCAAAAATCCCAGTGGGATGCAAGTCAAACAACAACAACAACAACCACAAGACAACTTAGATTAAGGCCATCAGTCTAACTCCGTACTACAATAAACAAAAACATGGCCAAAACAAAAAACTTTTCGAAATCACCAAAATAAAAGCCATGAATGCAATGTAACAGTGATCATAGGGACTGTGACCGAATTTTTTACAATAAACTACATAATTAAATTATAACACCAAAATCTAGAGCCATATTTTAGGCCACTGAATAGCAGGTTGTACAACTCCTCTAGAGCAGTTTTGAGTGAAGATCTCATAGGTAGTGATTCAAGTTGCAGTTTATTGGCAATAGCATTCCAGACCCTGGGGGCATCAATAGCAAAGGCCCTTCCTCCAATTTTTGTACGGCAATAGGGAATGTGAAGCTGGTAAATGAGCGAAGACCTGAGGTCAAATTTGTTCTTTGAAACAGAGAGGAGATCCAGTAGGTAGTCTGCGGAATTTTTTGTAAGTACATCGTGAATAAATAAGATCTGGTGCACAAGCCGTCGAACATTAAGAGATGTTAAGTTTGACCCAATGTAGAGATCACAGTGGTGAGTCCTATATGGGCAGTTCAATGCAAATCTTAAGGCCGAGTGATAGATGGAATCAAGCTTCTTCAGTACAGTACTTGGGGCTGATTTATACACGATGTCACAGTAGTCAAGTAGAGGCAGTATGGTAGCTTTTATCAATTCCAAACGGAACATTGGGGGGAAGCAGGGCTTGTGTCGATACAAAAAAACAATTTTTATTTTTGTCTTTTTACCAATATAATCAATGTGATCTTCAAAACTAAGTTTTGAATCCAGGATGACCCCAAGATACTTATAGATATTGACTTGCTCTATTTGATAATTATTCAAGGAATGTAATTGGGGAAAAATAACTTCCTGCTTTAGTCCCGGAGAGAAGCATAGCACCTTGGTTTTGGAGGTATTCAGGACTAGTTTAAGAGAAACTAGCTGATGTTGTAGTTTGTTGAAATCACCCTGGAGCTTAGCAATCACGTGCAATCATGTGAACTGGTGATGACGATGTGCACTGGTGATGATGATGTGCACTGATGATGATGTGCACTGATAACGATGTTCACTGGTGATGATGATGATGATGTGCACTGATGATGATGATGATGTGCACTGGTGATGACGATGTGCACTGGTGATGATGTGCACTGATGATGATGATGTGCACTGGTGATGACGATGTGCACTGGTGATGATGATGTGCACTGGTGATGACGATGTGCACTGGTGATGATGATGTGCACAGATGATGATGTACACTGGTGATGATGTGCACTGGTGATGATGATGTGCACTGGTGATGATGATGTGCACTGGTGATGATGATGTGCACTGGTGATGATGATGATGTGCACTGGTGATGATGATGTGCACTGGTGATGACGATGTGCACTGGTGATGATGTGCACTGGTGATGATGATGATGTGCACTGGTGATGATGATGATGTGCACTGATGATGACGATGTGCACTGGTGATGATGACGATGTGCACTGATGATGACGATGTGCACTGGTGATGACGATGATGTGCACTGGTGATGATGATGATGTGCACTGATGATGACGATGTGCACTGGTGATGATGATGTGCACTGGTGATGACGATGTGCACTGGTGATGCTGATGTGCACTGGTGATGACGATGTGCACTGGTGATGATGATGTGCACTGGTGATGATGATGTGCACTAGTGATGATAATGATGTGCATTGATGATGATGTGCACTGGTGATGATGATGTGCACTGGTGATGATGTGCACTGGTGATGATGATGTGTACTGGTGATGATGATGTGCACTGGTGATGATGATGTGCACTGGTGATGATGTGCACTGGTGATGATGATGTGTACTGGTGATGATGATGTGCACTGGTGATGATGATGTGCACTGGTGATGATATGCACTGGTGATGATGATGTGCACTGGTGATGATGATGTGCACTGGTGATGATGATGTGTACTGGTGATGACGATGTGCACTGGTGATGATGATGATGTGCACTGATGATGATGATGATGTGCACTGACGATGATGATGTGCACTGATGATGATGTGCACTGGTGATGATGTGCACTGGTGATGATATGCACTGGTGATGATGATGTGCACTGAAGAGCCTGAAACGAGGGGCTGGCTCATCGCCAGGTGTCGGGGTGAGGAGGAAGAGGCGGTGGATGAGGAGGCCGTTGAGGAGGTGGTGGAGGTGGATGAGGAGGTGGATGAGGACGAGGTTGAGGAGGAGGCTGTGTAATGCGACTCGCGCTGTGTTCAGAACCGCGGTTGACCCCCGCCCCTCCCACTGAGTTTTCCGAACAGCGGCGGGGGGCGGGGGGAACTTTCACGGTAAGGTGGGGGGGGGGGGGGTCGAGGGGGGGCTACATGCGCTCTCTCCCTCGCGCGCGCGCTCTCCCTCTCGCTCTCCCACGCGCTCTCCCACGCGCGCGCTCTCCCTCTCGCTCTCCCACGCGCTCTCGCGCGCGCGCTCCTTCACGCGCTCCCCGCCTCTCGCGCCGTCCGTCTCGTGTGAGAGAAATAGAGCGAAGGGGAGCGGTGGCGCAGTGGTCAGCGCACTGCCGCTACGAACCCGGCTAAGAAGAGCCGTCCCGAGGGTACAGCGAATCGGGGTGGCCGCCCCAGGCCCCGCGCTTTGGTGGGGGGGGGGGGGGGGGCACCGCGTGCGTTGACGAGACGGTGTCAGATGCAGTACTCCCGGATGAGTTTGAAGGCGTCAGGGGGGGATTTGACCCCCGGGTCCCCCCTCCCCCCCTCCCTCCCCTATGGACGACCCTGCCGGCGACGGACCCGAGTTCGATTCCTGCTCACGACCAATAATAATAACAGTGACAGCGAATATCTGAACCCGGTACCCCGTGTCTCCCCCAAGCTCGACTCAGCCTTAAATCAATACCTGGTACGATGTGTAAACATCGCCACTTGGGGGAGACAAAGGCGGTCGGGCGTAGCACTCGCCCCAACAGCCTGTCAAGGCAACAGGAGGAATCTTTATCTTTGCGAGTATGACTCGCGTGCGATTATCGACAATAAACCCATCACGTGCCCTGTAAACATATGTACGTTCCGATCTTATTGTTCGATTTGACTCACGATAATTGTATGCGCATGTAAAGGCAGAAAGCTGTGAAACTGAACACTACCCGAAGGATGTGTGTGTTAATGCGTGGACACTGTACTTTGATTTTAGGCTATGGGTGTCTCACGCTAATGTCCACGTGGACAGGAATCGAAGCCTATGGAGGCCAGCACGTCACACGAGGGGGTGGGTGGCCAGCACCACGCCAAGGCCCCCTTTGTCTCCCCCAGTGGCGATGTTCTTACACACCGCACAAGGTACTCATTTGAGGCTGAGTCGACCTAGGAGAAGCCCAGGACCGGGTCAGATAATCGTCACCACTGGTGTTGGCCGTGAGTGGGAATCGAACTCCGGTCACCGGGTTCGTAGCGCGGCCCGCTAACCGCTCCACTACCGCTCCCCACACACTCGCTTTCACACACGCACATGTGCACGCGAACACACACACACAAACACTCACCCCCCCAGCGCCAGGCTCACTCATTACATCTCTCTCAGCTGAACAAATTAGTTCCGCGGTTCAATTTGCAAATGCGAGTTTAAGTGAATGCAAAAATAAAAACCCTATTTTCATCGAAGCTGGTTCGTAAGTGCGGGTGTCCGTAAGTCGAGGACTGACTACGCTAAACACGTGCACACGCGCGCGTACACGGCCCTGCTCTGAGCACACGCGGCACAGGTGTGAGCGGGAGGCGCGCTAATTCAAGAGCGACTCTAAAATAAGCCCTCGCCCCCGCTTCTGTCGTTTATTCACCCCGGCTCGTATGCATGGGGCCGGGTTCAGAGTGCGTGGGTGAGTCGATGGGCGCATGGGTGAGTGGGTGAGTTTGTGGGTGGATGAGAGTGTGGGTGAGTGGGTCAGTCGGAGGGTAGATGAGTGAATGGGCGGGTGGGTGAGTCGGTGGATGGATGAGTGAGTGTGTGAGTCGGTGGGTGGATGAGTGAGTGAGTGGGTGAGTCGGTGGGTGGATGAGTGAGTCGAGAGGTCACGGCCAACACCAGTGACAATTATCTGAACCGGTCCTGGGCCTCCCTTAGGTCGACTCAGCCCTTAATGAGTAACTGGAGCGGCGTGTAAACATCGCCACTAGGGAGACAAAGGCGGCCGGGCGTGGTGTTTGACACCCATCCCTTCGTGTGCCGTGCCGGCCTTCACAGGTGCTCGCTGACAGCACTTGCCCCAAAAGTCTGTTCAGGCTCTACGGGGGATCTTTGTATTTGGGTGAGTGGGTGGGTGAACGTGTGGGTACCTTAGTTGGAGGTTAGATGAGTGGACGGGTAGGTGAGTGCGAGTTTGGGTGAGTGGATGGGTAGATGAGTGGTAGACGGGGTGAGTAAGTGGGTGAGTGAATTGGAGAGTGGGTTACAAGATGAGTGGAAGGGTGTGCTGTTGGTTGAGTGGGTGAATTGGCGAGCGGATGGGTAGATGAGGGGCGGGTATATAGATGAGTGAGTGGATAAGTGGATTAGTGGTTGAGCGTTCGGTGGTTGAGTGAGTGGATGGGTGAGTTAGTGGGTCAGTGGGTTTAAGTAGGTCTGTGGGTAGGTGGATTAGTGGACGGGCAAGTTGATAATAGCTTGAGATTGTCGGTAAGTTGGTGGGTGAACGGGCAAGTGGTTGAGTGCGTGGCTAAGTGAGTGGGTGAGTGAGCGTATTGGGTGGGTGGGTGAGTGAGAAGCAGGGAGTGCGAGTGGTTGGGTGGGTGGATAGGTCGGAGTGTCGCTGAGTGAGGGCTTGGAAGCTTCGGTGAGTGAGTGAATCGATGGGTGCATGAGTCCGTAGGTGGATGCATGGGTGAGTGATTGTATGGGTGGCTGAACGGGTGGATGGGAGGGTGGGTGGGTGGATGGGTGCGAGGGTGGGTGGATGGATAGGTGGATGGGTGCAAGGGTGGGTGGGTGCAAGGGTGGGTGGGTGGATGGGTGCGTGGGTGGATGGGTGGATAGGTGCGAGGGTGGGTGGATGGGTGCGAGGGTGGATGGGTGGATGGGTGCAAGGGTGGGTGGGTGGATGGGTGCAAGGGTTGGTGGGTGGGTGGATGGGTGCGAGGGTGAGTGGGTGGATGGGTGCGAGGGTGGGTGGGTGGATGGGTGCGAGGGTGGGTGGGTGGATGGGTGCAAGGGTTGGTGGGTGGGTGGATGGGTGCGAGGGTGGGTGGGTGGATGGGTGCGAGGGTGGGTGGGTGGATGGGTGCGAGGGTGGGTGGGTGGATGGGTGCGAGGGTGGGTGGGTGGATGAGTGCGAGGGTGGGTGGGTGGATGGGTGCGAGGGTGGATGGGTGGATGTGTGCAAGGGTGGATGGGTGGATGGGTGCAAGGGTTGGTGGGTGGGTGGATGGGTGCAAGGGTGGGTGGGTGGATGGGTGCGAGGGTGGGTGGGTGGATGGGTGCAAGGGTTGGTGGGTGGTAGGATGGGTGCAAGGGTGGGTGGGTGGATGGGTGCCAGGGTGGGTGGGTGGATGGGTGGGTGGGTGGGTGGATGGGTGGGTGGGTGGATGGGTGCAAGGGTTGGTTGGTGGGTGGATGGGTGGGAGGGTGGATGGGTGTGAGGATGGGTTCGTGGGTGAGCAGGTGGATGCGTGAGTCAGCGAGTGGGTGACCGGGTGATACTCTTCAGCGGGTGGGTGGATGATTGTGTGGGCGGGACTGATGCGAGTGCGAGTTAGTGGGTGGGTAGTTGGCGTTGCAGGAACGAGGTGGGGGGGGGGGTGGAGAAGTGACGGCCGAGTGGATGGTTGGCTGGCTGGTTGGTCGGTAGGTGATGTATATTCACAGTATGGTAATGCGAGCGTGGTGGTGGTGGTGGTGGGGGGTGGAGTATTGGGGTGGGGTTGGCCTCACGCTCGCTTCCTCGTGCACTCGTCCGCAGCGGTGCACGCACGCAGACACGGCGCAAATTCTCTCTCCCTAGCCCTCGTTGCTCACCGAGCCCTGCAGAACTCGCTCGCTCGCGCACTCATAACCTCTCACCCCCCCTCCTCCTCATCCTTACACCGCGCGCCGCTGTTTGGTTAGATTTAATGAAATATGCCGATGGTCCGGATTGCCAGCTAGTAGCGCTGACACATTAGGAGCAGCAGCAGCAAAATCAGCTGCAGAGCAGGAGGAGAAGCCACCGGTTGCTGTGCGCCATGCAGCGAAGTGTTGGAAGGCGAGGAGGAGCAGGAGGAGGTGGAAGAGGAGGCGGCGGAGGAGGAGGAAGGACGAATTGGGGTTTGCAGTCTGTCTGAGCGTCTCCCGTGTGTGCTCCCCTCTGTGACTCACTCCTCGTCCCATCGTGCTCGGCTTCACACGTATAAAAGCCATCGTCGGCAAGATCAACAACATCATCATCAAAATAATCATTAGCAGCGGCAGCAAACGTGCTCCCTTTACCCGTTGGCGTTCTCGGCATCTGAGCAAGACACGTGGATTGTGGTTTTTGTGGAACGAACTTTTGCCGAGGCTGACTTTTGAGTTTGGAGTCGAGGCGAAGATGGGATTTCGAGCGGGGCTCGTGTGGCTGCTGTGCTCCCAGTGTTTGGTGCGCGCCGAGCAGGTGAGCTTGTTGTTGTTGTTGATTGTTGTTGTTTATTGTTGTTGATCTTGTTGTCTTCAGGTGTTCTTTTAACTGATCGGTTTGGATTGAAACGCTGAGCATTGTACGATTTTGCGAGGGCAATAAGCGCACGGAATTGCGTGGCCAACAACACCACGTACTCCGGGCCGCCTTTGTCTTCCCCACACCGACAACACGTGTGTTAATTTGAGGCGGAGTCGACCGAGCGAGCTGCCTGCCCACCCGGAGGCGCAGGTTAAGTTATGATAATGCCCGTGGCGCAGTGCGTGAACCACTGCACAAGAACACCAGCGCCCAGATACAAAAACAGAGCTCACCCACATGTCCTTGGCAGACACTCAGCGAGCAACTATGAAGGGCACCGTGGCACACGAATAGGGGGCGGTTGGCCGGCACCACGCCCGGCCGCCTTTGTCTCCAAAGTGGCGATGTTCACTGCACACCGCTACCAGGTACTCACTTTGAGGCCGAGTCGGCCTTGGGAGAGGCCCAGGAACCAGGTTCAGAAAATCGTTGCCGGTGGATGGCCGTGAGCGGGGATTTTGAACGCGCAAGTTTTATAGCCACGGGGGCTTGTTTCACGCGTTGCTGCCTATACCGTGATGCGGCGGTTTCGCGTCGTTTCATTTCGCTTTGCCGTGTCATCATTCACCACCGACATTGGCGGGCCAATTGAGCTCGACGCTGCCACGCGTCCTGGAGCGAACGCGTGCCGACACGCTAGCAGTGGATCGGCATCGCCCTTCAGCTGCCAGCTGTGGTTTGAGTGAGAGGGCCCGTGACCGAAGCGTCAATTGCGAGGGCTTTTATTTATTACACATACAAAACATGTGTGTGTGTGTGTGATATATATGTAGCGGTAGTGGAGCGGTTAGCGCTACGCTGCGCTACGAACCCGGCGATCCGAGTTCGATTCCCGCTCACGGCCAACACCCAGTGACGATTATCTGAACCGGTCCTGGGCCTCCCCTCGGTCGACTCAGCTTCAAACGAGTACCTGGTGCGGTGTGTGGTAAACATCGCCACTGGGGAGACAAAGGCGGTCGGGCGTGGTGCTGGCCACCCACCCCCTCGTGCCGTACCGGCCTTCATAGTTGCTCGCTAAAATCACTTGCCCCCTACAGTCTGTTAAGGCTACACGGGGGATCTTTGTCTTTGTTATATATGTAAGGCAGTGTTGATGTTGATGACGAAAGTGCCGAGGTTGCATAAAATGCGCCTCAAGGATCGTCGAAATCCAGGCGCGTGACAGAGCGAGCGTGTGTGTTGTGGAGGAGCGGTGGTGTAGTGGTTAGCGCTACGAACCCGGCGACCCCGGGTTTGATTCTCGCCAGCACCGGTGACGATTATCTGAACCGGTCCTGGGCCTCCTCTAGGTCGACTCGGCCTCAAACGAGTACCTGGTGCGGTGTGTAAAAATATCGCCACTGGGGGAGACAAAGGCGGCCGGGCGTGGCGCTGGCCACCCCACCTCCTCGTGTGCCGTTCCGGCCTTAATAGGTGCTCGCTAACAGCACTTGCCCCAATAGTATGTTAAGGCTACACGGGGGATCTTTGTCTTTGTGTTGTGGAGAGCGGTGGCGCAGTGGTTGACGCACTGTTGTAATGAACCCCGGGCCGCATGAGATCCATTCCCGGTCACGGCTGGATGAGCATTGGCGAGTCGGTCCTGGGTTTCCCGAGATAGACTCTGGTATCAAATATAGTACAGCACCTGGCACGGTGTGTGTGTGTGAGCATCCGCAACGGAGAGACAAAGGCGCGCCGGGTGACGTTCGCGTGAGAGTGTAACATCAGTCCCCACCCACGCGTGTCGCGTCGGCCTCCAAGAGGTGCTCGCTAACGAGACTTGTGCCTCTGCAGTGTGCTAGGCTATCCGGGGATATCTTTGTATTTTTCTCGTCTTGTTTACGTACACGCGAGAGGAGTGAGTTCGCGTGTGCGCAGCTGTTTGTGTGCGTGCGCGCGTAATTCGAGTGCAGCTTTCATTGGCAGTGCACACGCGTGAAGAGTCCGCCGACGAGGTCGTGTGAGAGAGTGGGGGGGGGCGTGGTGGTGGTGGTGGATGTGAACCCCGCGATCCGAGTTCGATTGTCGCTCACGGCTATCCAATACAACGGCGACAAATTTGCCTGAGGCCGGTCTCTGGGCTTCCCCTAGGTCGACTCGGCCTCGAATAAGTTCCCGGTGCGGGTGTGTAAACTGTCGCCTCTGGGAAGGGAAGACAAAGGCGGCCGGGCGTGGTGCTGGCCACCCACCCCCTCGTGCGCCGAGCGGGCCTTCATAGGTGCTGCTCGCGAACAGCACTTGCCCGGACAGCCTGTGAAAGGCTATGCGGGTGATCTTTGTCTTTGCGATATGAATGTGGAGTTTGGTGGCAACCGTGGTTAGCGCAGTGTTCTGAGAACGAGTTCTATTCTGCACCACGGACAACATCGAACCCGGTCCTGGGCCTCCTCTATGTTGACTCGGCCTCAAATTACTATGAGGTGCCGTGTGCAAAAAAAGAGTTGGGAAGACAAAGGCGGCCGGGGGTGGTTCTGCACACACCACCACTATACCACCACGTGCGTCGTTCCGCCCTTTGATATAGCTTCTCGCTGACAGCACTTTCGCCGCCGTAACTCACGTAGGCTACACGGAGCGTCTTTGTCTTTGTGTTTAGACGCGCGTTTGTGTTATAGTACGTGTTCTGTGAGAGCGAAACGGAGTGAATGCGTGTCTGGAGAGATGAATGTGTCTTTATTTAAGCAGATAATGGCCCCCAGAGATAGACATCTCCCCAGCACGGGTGAGCTCCTACATATACTGTGCATCTGTGCGTGTGAGCATGTGAAGTATGCGTGCGTGTGTGTGCGGGCACGTGTGTGTGTGTATATGTGTTGGACAATCGGTTGTGTAGGGTTTTATTAGCGCGCTGCGTCTACGAACCAGGCTACCCGAGTTCGATTCCCGCTCACGGCTAACACCGGTGACGATCATTTATCCTGGGCCCTCCTCTAGATTTACTCGGCCTGAAATGAGTAGCCGGTGCGATGTGGAAAACATTAACACGAGGGGGACAAAGGCAACCTGGCGTGCTGACGGCCACCCACCCCGAGTCTGTTGAAGGCTATAGGGGAGATCGTTGTCTAAAGTCTTTAAAAGTGGCTCTGTGCTCGCTAAGAGCACTTGCCTCCACGGTTTGTATAGGCTATTGGGAGACCTTTGTCTGTGTGAGCTCCCACATACACTGAGCATCCGCGTGTGTGTGTGGCAATGTGTGTGTGTGTCTGCCTGTGTTAGACAATCTGTGTGCACGAGTTGTATTGTGAGATGGTGCGTGTGTATGTGTGTGTGTGAGATAGTTTGTGTGTGTGTGAGTTAGTGCGTGTGTGTTACTGTGTGGGGAGAGCGGTGGTGAAGCGGTTAGCGCTACGAACCCGGAGACTCGAGTTCGATTCTCGCTCACAGTCATCACCGGGGACGATTATCTGAACCGGTCCTGGGCCTCCCCTGGGTAGACTCGGCCTCAAATGAGTACCTGGTGCGGTGTGTAAACATCGCTACGTTAGGAAGACAAAGGCGGCCGGGCGTGGTGATGGCCACCCACCTCCTCGTGCGCCGTGCTGGCCTTCATAGGTGCTCGCTAACAGCACTTGCCCCTTCAGTCTGTTAAGGCTATACGGATGACCTTTGTTTTGTGTTTGTTTATACAAGAGCTGTATAGTGTGTGTGTTGGTGTGCGAGTGTATGTTATGTGTTTGTCAATATGTGTGTGTGTCTTTGTGCTCGCCACTAGGGAGACAAAGGCGGCTGGGCGTAGTGCTGGCCACCCACCCCCTAGTCGGCCTTCATAAGTGCTGCTCACTCACAGCACTGGCCCCAACAGTCTGTCAAGGCTTTACAGGGGATCTTTGTGTTTGTGCGAGTGTGTGTTGTCGACCCGTGGCACCTGGGTCTGCCCCGTGACCCCCTGCCAGCGGGCGTTCGACACTTCACGTGGCCTCAAGGTGCACATGGCCTGGCACAAGGGTCGTGGTGACGTCACCGCCACTTAGTGGCGAATGGCGGTTGTTGTTGTGGCGTGCGATTGGGGTAGTTCCACGCGTCCAACAACAACCGTCATCAAGTGGCGGTGGCGTTTGTGCCAGGCTAGGTGTACTTTGAGAGGCCACGCAACAAACCCAGGTGCCATGGGTTGACTGAGACGACTTGCAGGTGACTCGCAATGACAAAGATCCCCCGTATAGACATTGCATACTATTCGGGCAAGTTCAACGATCACACTGAACGCACATGGTCACACAGCCAACCTGATGTATACGTGCAAACACAAAGGCAAAGGACCCCCCGTGTAACCTTAACTGGCTGTGGGGGGCCGTGGATCGGTTCGGATGATCATCACTGGCGAGTGGCCGCGAGCTGGAATCGTACTCGGGTCGGCGGGTTCGTAGCTCAGTGCGATAACCATTGCACCACCGCTCCACACACACACACCCCACTTAGTACACAATAGAGTACAGTAATTACAATACCTTCCGGCAATCTTCTTTGTTGTGCGCTTTACCGCATCACGCGTGTGGTGTGTGCGTGTATGTACACGCATCTGACCACGGTCCCTTCGGGGAGCTCCTCAGGCAGGCGAGGCTGCGTTGGCTGTGTCATACACGAAGCCCTCATGCCCAGCCACCGCAAGCCCAAGCATATTATTTTTGGTCGGATATAGAGGAGGCTAAACAGGCGCGGATCGGGCTTGAGAAGAGATGGAGTGATGTGGTACAGGAGGATGTGGAGCTGAGTGGACTTGCCGATGACTGGTACCAGTGGTGTCAAGATCGGACTTCTGTGGAGGAGGCTCGTGAAGAACGCTGCTGGGCATTTGGAGGCAGTCGCCCTCCAACAAGGAGTGGAGGGGCAGGAGAATATAATGCAGCGAGTTGGTGGTGCATTCTCTGCCAGTCATCTCAGTCGGTCAACCCATGGCACCTGGGTCTGACCCGTGGCATCCTGCCAGCAGCGAGCCATCGACACTTTACGTGGCGTCAAGGTGCACCTAGCCTGGCACAAGCGCTGTGACATAACTCTTGAACCGGTCCTGGGTCTCCTCTATGTTGAATCGGTCTTCAAATGAGGGAGGCAATTGGCGTTAGCGAGCCACATTATGAAGGCAGTGGGTGGTGTGGCCACCGATGTTGAACATTAGCAATGGGGAGACAAAGGCGGCCTCGGGGGGGGTGATGTTTGGCACACACCACCCTTTCGGGTGCTGCGGCGGGCCCTTTAACATGCGCTTGAGCTAACAGCACTTGCACTCAACAGTCTGAAGCTACGCGGGGGACTTTGTTGTCATGCACGCGCGCGTGTGTGTGCGCACGCGTGTGTATGTGTGTATGTGTGCACGCGTGTGTATGTGTGTATGTGTCCGCGCGTGTATGTGTATGTGTGCGCGCGTGTGTATGTGTGCGCGCGTGTGTATGTGTGCGCGCGTGTGTATGTGTGCACGCGTGTGTATGTGTGCACGCGTGTGTATGTGCGCGCGCGTGTGTATGTGTGTATATGTGCACGCGTGTGTATATGTGCACGCGTGTGTATGTGTGTACGTGTGCACGCGTGTGTACGTGTGCACGCGTGTGTACGTGTGCACGCGTGTGTACGTGTGCACGCGTGTGTACGTGTGCACGCGTGTGTACGTGTGCACGCGTGTGTACGTGTGCACGCGTGTGTACGTGTGCACGCGTGTGTACGTGTGCACGCGTGTGTACGTGTGCACGCGTGTGTACGTGTGCACGCGTGTGTACGTGTGCACGCGTGTGTACGTGTGCACGCGTGTGTATGTGTGCACGCGCGCGTGTGCGCGCGCGCGTGTGTGTGCGCACAAGTGGGGAGCGGTAATGCAGCGGTTAGCGCGCTGCGCTACGAACCCGGCGACCTGAGTTCGATTCCCGCTCACGGGCCAACACCAGTGAGGGTAATCTGACCGGTCATGGGCCTCCCCTAGGTCGACTCGGCCTCAAACGAGCACCTGGTACGGTGTGTAGTAAACATCGCCACTGGTAGGGAGACAAAGGCGGCCGCGCGTGGGGATGGCCACCCCACCCCCTCGTGTGCCGTGCCGGCTTTGATAGGTGCTCGCTAACAGCACTTGCCCCCAGCAGTCTATCTTATAAAAGCTCGGCGGTTTTCGTTTATTCCGTTTGTACGTCAACTAAAATGATGAGAGCCTTTCAGAAGGCCTGAATAAAAAAAAGTTATAGAAAGTGGACCCACCCCTCCCCCCTCCCCAGATGCGGGGGGTCAAAAGTTGATTAATCAGGGTCACAACAATTGTCGAGCCCTCCCCCCCCCCCCAATTTATTTCACCCCACCACCACCCCAAATGTCTTACATTTATTCTGTAGCTATATATGCCTACACACCCTACATACAATAGAGTCAGTAGGATCTGCACACATTTGGGGGGGGGGGGCGAAGAGGACATCAGTGGGGGAGGAGGGCGAGACGCGAGCCGACGAGAATCCCTCCGCAGGAGTTGGAATGAGGCGGCGGTCGGCTGCCTCATTGGAGTTTGTTAATCGGCCGCACGGGGGATCTTTGTCGTTGGCGCCCTTGGGAGCCCTTCAGCGCCTCACCCCAACCTCCCATTCCTCCCCCTCTACTGCCACCTAATTACGCAGAGGCCACCCCCTCCTCCCCTCCCCCTGACTAATTACCCAGAGACCGACCCCCCCCCCCCCACTGCGAGGTACAAATCGGATCCACCGCGCCGATCCCTCCTCCTCCTCCTCCTTGAAGCGAGCCTCCGTCTATGACGCCGCCTCTTTATGATTCATTGCTTAATCATTTATTTATTTTGGTGGCCTGGGGCATCCCTCCCCCCCACCCTCCCCGCCCCCCACACACACCCCTCCCTCCCACCCTCCCCCCCACCCTCCCCGTCCTACTCCCCCCCACCCTCCCCGCCCCCCACACACACCCCTCCCCCCTACCCTCCAGCGTGTCGCCACGGCCCCTGCCGCTGTTGACCCGCCGACTCGCGAGCTGGGGGGCCCGTATAGGTTCGCACCCCCCCCCCTCCCTCGCCTGGAATCCCTGCCGTGGTGTGTAATGGTTCGCGCGCTGGACTTGCAATCCCAGAGGTCGCCTGTTCGATCTCCCGGCGCGGTGGTTGAAAAGTCAAATTAATGGTGCGCTTTGTGTTGCGGTCGAAACGTCGTGAGTTTTTTTAAAATATATATATTTTTGACATTTTTATGATTTTATTTTCTATTTACGTGACTTTTCCGAAAGAACCATAGAATATGAATGGTGCGAGTTTCTTAAATCCGCCCACCCGCCAAGCGAGCAGGCGCATTTGGGTCATGGGCAAGGCAGTCGATCACACACCGCCCTAAGGTCGCGCACGCGCGCGTGCGTGGTGGGGTTAATGTGTGGGCACTCCAACGTCTTCCAAGACGGTCTTGGTGAACTTGGCAGCGGCAGGTCTCTGATGCCCCTTTTATAGTACGAAGACTCTCTGGGGCTCCCTCTCTCTCCCGAAGGAGGGACTTCCCGCCAGCAGGGGAGCGCGAGAGCCGTTGCAGGGGCCTCATTTATCGTCGACCTCTGCTGATTTGCGTTCAGGGAGGCGAAATGCTTTCCCACCTGATGACGGACGCTTGTGTTGCGCCCGAAACGTCGTGATTTATTTTATTTTATACCTACGTGACTTTACCGAAAGAACTAAAGAGTATGGATCCCTGCATTCACGAAAGCTTGAAATCAAGATTGGAGGCGAAATGGTTACAGGTGGGGGAGGGGGGGATGATTCATAATGAACGTATCGGAGACACTGAGGGTCTGGGTTCGAATCCGGGTTGGAGCCGCCAGTGCTGATAAAAATAAACCAACCCAGGATATTCAAGTGTAGTGGAGTTTTGTTTGGCCTCAGACATATTACCAAGACCCCATAGCCTCACAGACAGACCCATAGACGATCACAGAGCCACACGGACTCGCATCGAGACACGTAGACTCGCACGTAGTACGAGATGTCCTGAAACCAGGGTTCGAAGTGTGAGTCCATCGTCTGAGTCTGGTATATGTATGTATGTATGGATATTGAACTTCTTTCGCACCGTACGTAGGCAGCCGTGCTAATCGGTCACCAATGACTGCGTGCACACACACACACAAAAACAATAACCACAATAAATCCGCATTGTACATTCAGCTTCGTTGCAGCTCCGACCATTGACGCGTTGCACTCGTAATGTGACGAGCACTGTGCAGGGTACATGACAGGTATGGGCCCCTAAGCGCATCGGAGGCGATTGAAGTGGGGGGTGGTGGTGGAGGGGGGGGGGTAGCCTCGGAGCTTCCCTGCGATTTCACCTCTTTACTCTGCCCCCGTTCTCTAAAGACCAAACCACGCCGTTTTATTTTACCAGATGAAGCCCTACCGTGCAACTTAGCACTTTTTATTTCTTCCAGAGGCGACCTGCCCGGCACACGATGATAGCTCATTAAAGTGGCTCATCACACCTGTTTACCTTTATTCAATTTGGCACACGAGCGATGATGATGATGATCACGACGGCCCCGTTTAGCAAGTTTCCCGGATATTTTAACACGGGAGATCCGTGGTGCTGCGTGAGCGCTTGGCAACGAAACAAAGAGGCAACTGAAATCTTCGTCAACATTGCAGGGAACGAACACACAGGGCCCTTAATGAATTGGGGAACAACCCTGTTGTCTCTTTCTGTCGACGCGAGGGTTACGTTCTTGAAAAACGCATTCGCGAATGCAGAAAACGTTGGTTCCGATGGGGGGAAAAAAATATGGGTTACGTTCCTACTACCAGTTAACATAAGGGGGGTGGGGAGGTGATAAATGTTTAATACATTCTACATTAGAATTTTTTTCAAAATATTACCTTTGGTGAGGATGATGATGATGATGATTTGACAAAGGGATGAGGTGGTGGTGATTGTGAGGAATTCAAGAGGATGACTCCTCGGGAGGATGCTGGGTGTTTTATAACAAAGTCGCGCCGTTTTGTTATCATTTTTAGCGCTCTGGGGGCAGCGCTTAGCCGCGACACTTTCCCCGAGAGCGATTTGCATCGGCGTGCTTTTATTTCCCATTTAAATGGACCTCGCAGTCGACTCGTTATAGACGAAAAGAAAATGTATATTATTATGAAAAAAAAACGAAGTCGACCGTAATAAGTGCGCGTACGAAGTCAAAATGCACAGGAGCGACTTCAGGGAGAGGAGGATGAGCGGGGGGGGGGGGGGGGGGGTCACCGCGAGACTTGAGCGCTCAGCGGGCAGCCGTGGGGGGGCCGCGCGTGCGTGCCAAAATCTTCGCAGACAATTTCAAATGGAACAATTCCGCGCGCCGCCTGGGGGTGTCTGTATTGCACGAAGTAAACACAAAACGAGAATGTGGGATTTCATAGCCTAAACTATTTATTTTTTTTATTTTAACCAGGTAAGGCCCACCGAGCTATGTAGCTCTTTTTGGAGAAGCGACCTCGCCACAAATGATTGCTCAGCGGCAGCGGCTCACCGTGTGGACATTCTGAGCAGCCAAATACTCCAAACGCATGATTCTAAATGTGCGGGGAAAGAAACGGGAGGACGTGGGAGAAAAATCCACGCAACCGCGGGGAGAACGTGCAAACTCCAAATATACAGCAGGCGTCTGGGTCGGGATCGAACCCACGCGCACACCTGTGTGCCAGGAGAGGTAGTTAACATCTCCTAGTCACCGCGGCACAGCGGGGGGGGGGGGGGGGGGCAAAACCAGAAGGAAGCCGGTTAAAAATCCACGCTACCACCACGAGGAGATGGGGGGGGGGAGAGAACACGCGGTGCTTCGCGTGCACTGCAAGAGGCACCGTCGGGGCCCGTGGGCGAAGCTAGGAGGGTGCTTGCGTCACCGCGACGCACTCGAACCACCACGTGCTGAGACTTCTCTCGCTCGGAGACTTCCGCTTGGAACGTCATTCGGCGCGTGGCGTGACGCGGAAAGCACCCGTCGTGATAACGTTGAACGTTAAACACGTGCTGCTGCTGATGATAATGATGATGATACTTATAACGACGACGATGATGTTGATCAGCGTCCGTGACGTTATTTTTTGGACAAATATTTCTCCAAATGTCACACCACGGATTGCATAACGCACGTTGATGATGACGTGACGGGAATGTAAGCGTGCAGGAAATAATAATCATCATCATCATGACAACGGCGTTTGTAAGGGATGGCGGTGGTGCATGTGGTGAGCACACTGGGCCACGAACCCCGACAAACCTGAGTTCGATTCCCCCACGACCACGGCTAACGTCATTGGCGAGCGATTCTCCGCAAACCTTGTCCCCCCATCACCTGTCACCAAACCCGCATCGACCAGCGCGGTGAAGTATGGTCAACAACAAAAACCACCGCTCCAGTGACAATCGACGAGGGGATGAGGAGGAGCGCTTCGTCCGGCAGTGGAATACCAAGAGACTGGAAAAAAACAAATACCTTGTAGAAATACAGTGAATTATTTTTGTTTATCGCAGACAATCGCGGGGTCGACCGTGCGCTGGTGGAGTCTCCATGTGCAGTGGGTAGGCGTCTTGCGTTGCCCTATCGGCGTCGAGGTCATCACGGCCGAGGGAGGCGAATTACTCGGTCCACCGATGGTAGTGGGCTACGGCGTGTGTGTGCCGTGTGCACGCTGAGCCTCTTTTGCGCCGTACGCAGCCAACCGTGGCTAGTCGGAGGTGCGGAGGAAGGGCAGGAAACTAAACGCAAAATAAAAAAAAACGCGTAGGAGGCTTTCGCGACCAATGTTATTCATAATAAAAGTGTTTTGTGGTTAGATGGCGTATGTGTCAATGTGTCGTGACCCTCCACCACCCGACAGCCAGTGAAGGTTGGTCACGTAAACAACGCACCAACCCCCACCGGTGTGTTGGAGAGCAAAATCCACAGGGCTGAAGTAGTAAACGAATTGGCGCGTTGTTTACGTGACGAAACTTACTAGCCGCGTCGGGTGGTGGAGGGTTACGACACATTTATACTTGCGCGATATAACCCCAGAAAAGAAACTTTATCATGAACAAACACAAAAAGCAGTTCTAAAGATGATTTAAAAGTGCAATAGCTCCCCAGTGCCTTCCCAATATCGGAAGGAAGAAGCGTTCCAGACGGCCGCAGAAGCGCATCTGAAAGCGCCGCGCGACGCGGTGACCACCGTCTCTGTTCGATGGCTGAGCCCAAAGCCGCTGTGAGGATGAACAGATGATCACGATCCTTGGAGCCTGACCTTGGAGCGACCTCCAATCAATCCCCGTGTGGCACGGTTTTAAGTTCGAAGCGTGAACTCGATGGCACTTGTAGCCACGTTTGCAGCCGTCCCTTCCAGAGCATCGGAATAATAAGTTGCACTTGCATTTACAAATTCGTAACGTTCATCGCGCGGTCACGAAACATGTGCGCAAGTGGATTGGGGGTGACGACAGAAAGCCGGCGGTAAGACGGACTCCGATCCGCGCGCTGTCGCTCCCTGGTGCATGGTCGGGTCGATCAGAAACGCGGCCGTGGACAGCGACATTGGAGCATGAGCTGAGAAGTGCGCAAAGACGCACGTAGAGGTTCGTGTTTGGACAACATCGAGAGCCGGAGAGGAACGCGTGGATTATAGACAAAGATCCCCTCCCGCCTCACGTATATAACAGACTGTTGGGGCAAGTGATGTTAGCGAGTAACACCTATGAAGGCCGGCACGGCACACGAGGGTGTGGGTGGCCGGCACCACGGCCAAACCGCTTTTGTCTCCCGAGTGGCGATGCTTTCACACCGCACCAATAACTGATTTGTGGCCGAGTCGACTTAGGGGAGGCCCAGGACCGGTGAGCGGGGTTGGCCGCGACATCACCACCACCGCTCCCTGCAGGCGAGGCAGCTGGAGAAGTGGGGATTCGGCAGCCAGCGTCGCTGGAAGCGATGACGGACCGTGGTCGGGACCGACGACGGAGTGACAGCACAAAGGAGGGGGACGCGAAAAGCCCATCACCGCCGAGATGAATCGACGAGATGAGCTCGTGGGGCGGGAGCTCATCCACTCCCTGACAAAGAACCCCCTCCTATAACCTGAACACAATGTTGGGGCAAGTGCTGATAGCAAGTGCTTAATGAAGGCCGGTGGTGGGTGGCCAAGACCATGTTTACACACCTCACCAGGTACCCACTTGAAACCGAGTCAACCTACCCCGACTCTCTGCGTCTCACCCATGTTTCACCCATGTGTCATCCATGTGTCACCCATGTCTCACCCATGTTTCACCCATGTGTCATCCATGTGTCACCCATGTCTCACCTATGTCTCTGTGCGGCAGGCGCAGGACACGAGTCTGCCCCGCGAGCTGCTGGACATGTTGGCTCACGCGGACATCCGGAGCATCGGTGACCTGCAGCGCCTCCTGGAGATTGACTCCGTAGGTAAAGGCGCCGAGGGACACTGCGTGCCCCCTCCTCCACACCCCCCCACACCCCCCACACCCCCCCACACCCCCCGCCCTTCACCCCCCTACACCCCGCCCCTCATCCCCCACACCCCCGCCCCTCACCCCCCACACCCCCGCCCCTCACCCCCCCCCCAAACCCCCCGCCCGTCATTTAAAGTTACGCTATCTAACTGAAACAACTTTCAGATTAATAATATTGGTCGTGAAAGCCTACGTGTTAAATCAATAAAATAAAAGTTAAACATTCGCCTTCGAAAAAAAAAACTATGCGATCTGCGACGTTTCGGGCAATGGCACTTCTACAGCACAGAGACGCCAGTGGTGGAGTAAATTCTTGGGAGTGACCCCCCCAATCCTCCTTCTCCTACACCCCCTACCCCTCCCCTCCATCCCCCACCGCCCCCCCCCCGATTTCCCCCCAACCCCGCCCCCTGGAGTAACGATTAATCGACGGGTCGAATACGAAGGTTCCAAGCGTCGAGTTGCGGAATCGATTTTTTTCTGGCGTGCTTTGTGCTCTTGCAATTGAGTAGATTCGCGGCGCTCTGCGGTACTCTCCACTGTCTACAGACACACAAACCCAACACATTGGTCAGCAACACTTCATGGCCCAAAACGGAACGAGCGTACGAGTTGATGATGACCGTTTGTGTTACAGTCGAAACGTCGTGAGAATTTTTATTGTTATATATATTTTATAATTTTATTGTTTCCCTTCAACGTGACTTTACCGAAAGAACCAAGAATAAGAATATGAGTGTACGAGTGCTGACATTTTGGGGCACGCGACACCTTTTTTTCCCCCCCCCCCACACAGCGCATGATAGTTTACAAAAGATTCGCACCATCTGTATAGATGCACAGATGCAGTCGGGGGGTGATTGAAGCAGTGCGGAAGAATCAGAAGTTTTAATTGATTAATTTCCCCGACTATAAAGCTCATTGGGGCTAAGAAGCTCTTCGACGATGCCCAAGACTCTCCGAGTCACTCCGGTTCCTCGCCGACCGCTCCGACAATCGCCTCCCCCCCCACCCATCGCTCTTCTATCGCTGCCGCTAGCGTGGCGACTCTCCTCCTGTGATGATGACTCGGTCCATACGGGACTGACCGTTTCGTCTCATCCGCCACCACCATCATCACCACGCGTCCGAGACGGGAGAGTCAGAGAGAGAGAGCGAAGGGAGAGCGAGAGTGAGGAGAGTAACTAATGGAGTGGGGAGAGGGGAGTGTGTGAAGAGGGGTGAGAGAGTTGTGGGGGAAGTGAGGGCAGAGTAAGAAAGGGGGGGAGAGAGTGACGTGGGGGGGGGAGGGAGTGGGGAGACACGGGGAGGTGGGGGAGTTAGCGGTGGTGTAGCGGTTAGCGCGCTGCACTACTACGAACCCAGCGCTCCGAGTGTGATCCCCACTCACGGCCACCAACACCAGCGGCGATTACCTGAACCGGTCCTGGGCCTTCCCTAGGTCGACTCAGCCTCAAATGAGTTCCTGGTGCAGTGTGTAAACATCGCCACTAGGGAGACAAAGGCGGCCGGGCGTGGTGCTGGCCACCCATCCATCTCGTGTGCCGTTCCGGCCTTCATAGGTGTTACTCTCTCACAGCACTCGCCCCAACAGTCTGTTAAAGCTATATGGGGGATCTTTGTCTTTGGGGGAGTTATCGTAGAGAGGGGAGAGTGAGAGTGGGGGAGAGTGAGGCAAGGGAAAGTGAGAGCGGGATAGAGGGAGAGGGGGGTATGAGAGAGACGGAGCATGCAAAGAAGGGAGATCGCAAAGAGATTCATGAAAGTGAGAGTGGAGAGGCAGCGAGAGTGATATACGAGAGAGAGAGAGAGGAAAAGGCACAGGGAGATTGTGAAAGTGAGAGAACGAGAGAGCGAGAGAGAGGGAGGGAGGGAGAGTGTCGGGGGAGAGCGCCCAGAGAGTTAAATGGGCAGCTCGCTGGGCCGTGGTGAGGTCATCACGGGGTCGCGATGGGTCAGCGACTTAGGAAATTGGTGTGAGGTGCATTCCCGTGACTCTGATCTTCCATATCCATCCTCATTATTGAACACCGATTATGGTAATTACTATTTATCTTTATTATCACAATGCCCTTTGTTATTTACCCAGGAAAGTCTCGCACAGTCTCAAGAATCCCTTTTAAAGCGGGGCATGGAGTTTGGCCGGGTTTTTTTGTTTTTAAATACGTTTCCTTGACGTGCGAAGAGAACAGAGAACCCGGAGCAAATCTACCGGTACCCGTACTCATCACTCCGCACAGATGGATTCACGTTGCTCGACTGCCATATTTGCCCCCTCCCCTGCCACCGCACACAATCTACAGTCTGTGTGTGCCAGCCTTAATAGGCGCTTGATAACAACACGCGTGTGGATGGAGCGTTGGCGCAGTGGTGAGCGCGCGCTGCGCTATGAAACTGAATTCGAATCCAGGGCCACATTAGTGGCGAGCAATATCTGTGTCTCAAACGGTCTTGGCCTCCCTTCACCCCTATACCGAACCTGTACTGCCCAGCGTGGTGAAGTACGGTCAAACAACACCCCCTCGTGGCGTACACAGCACGGGGCGGCCTTCATCCAGCAGTGGATAGAGAAAGGGCTGTCGATTCGTATGGATTGACAGCACGTATCCCTGCAGTCTGCCCACAGGGCTAAGCGAGACATGCGTCCGTGTGTGTGTGTGTGTGTGCGCGCAATTGCCCCAACGGTCTGTTAAGGCTACACGGGGAATCTTTGTCTTTGTGTTTTTTCGTCCGTGTGCCTCCACAACCAGAGCGGCCAGGTTCAATGCCGGCGTCCGTGCGGGCGCGCGGCGTGGAGCCTGGAGCGGCGGGGAACCGGTCGAGAGCTGCCCGCTCCGTACGGAGCCTCGGTGAGATGGGGATAATGGTGGCGATGATTGTGGTGGTGGTGACGGTGGTACCAGCGGTGTCAAGATCGGCCTCTATATATGGAGGACGCGCGTGAAGGGACGCTGCTACTGGTCAGTTGGAGGCAGTCGCCCTGCAACAACAACGGTGGGCAGAGGTGCGACGCTCACAACAACGAGCGGAGCGCCGGGAGGATAAAATGCAGCGAGCTGGCAGAGTGGGGGGGGGGGGGGGGTACAGCTGGTTGCATCTGCCAGTCATCTTAGTCGGCCAACCCATGGCACCTGGGTCTGTTCCGTGACATCCTGTCAGCAGCGAGCCTTCGACACTTCACGTGGCCTCAAAGTGCACATGGCCTGGTACAGGCCCCGTCGTGACGTCACAGCCACTTAGCGGCGAATGGCGGCTGTTGTTGTTGATGGTGCTAGTAGAGGTAGTTGGTGGTGAATGATGGCGGTTGTGTTGTTTCTGATTGATGAATGTGAAAGTTGGTGTTGATAGGGGGTGTGGTGGTGGTGAATGTGCTTGTGGTGGTGATGCTGTTAGTGGGGAGCGGTGGTGTAGCAGTGAGCATGCTGCGCTACAAACCCGGTCCTGGGGCTCCCCTAGGTCGACTCAGCCTCAAATGAGTACCTGGTGCGGTGTGTAAACATCGCCACTGGGGAAACAAAGGCGGCCGGGCGTGGTGTTGGCCACCCACCCCCTCGTGTACCGTGCTGGCCTTCACAGGTGCTCGCTAACAGCACTTGCCCCAACAGTCCGATCAGGCTGTAGGGGGATCTTTGTCTTTGATGCTGGTAGTGGTGGTGTGTGATAGTGTTGTTGCTGATGGGGATGTTGCTGCTAATGGGATCATGATGAGGTGATGGTGATAACGGTGATGGTTTTGTGTGCCTAGCCACACCGCCCTCCTTAGGATAAAGACAAAGATCCCCCGTATAGCCTGAACAGACTGTTGGGGAAAGTGCTGTGAAAGACATACTCGCGCACACAAAAACGCTTACTCACGTACACGTGCTCACACGCACACGCACGTGCTCACACGTGCACATATACATGCTCACATGTGCTCACACGCACACACACGTGCTCACACGCGCACACATACGTGCTCACATGTGCTCACATGTGCTCGCACGCGCACATATACATGCTCACATGTGCTCACGCGTGCTCGCACGTACTCGCACTCACGCGCGAATAGGGGGGAGAACTCTCGGATGCTGTGACCGTGGCGTGTCGCCCGTCGCATGATTGATGCCCTCACAGATTTTTATCAGCGGCGCGGACAATGATCCATTGAGTACGGTACGAGTTTCCACACTCGTGTGTGTGTGTGTGCGCGCGCCTCTGTGTGTGTGTGCGCGCGCCTTTTTGTATGTGCATCTGTCTGTGTGTGTGTGTGCGCGCCTCTGTGTGTGTAGTGGGGAGCGATAGTGTAGCGGTTAGCGCGCTGCGCTATGAACCTGTGTGTGCGCGTGAGTAGACGAGTCCGTGTGTGTCTGTGTGTGCGCGCGCCTCTGTGTGTGTGTGCATCTGTCTGTGTGTGTGTGTGTGCCCGCCTCTGTGTGTGTGTGTGCGTGCGCGTGAGTGGACGAGTCCGTGTGTGTCTGTGTGTGTGTGTGCGCGCATGTGTTTAGATTGAGAGCGGTAGCGTAGCAGGTTTAGCGCTACGCTGCGCTGCAAACCCCGGCAACCCGAGCTCGAGTCCCGCTCACGGCCACCAACAGCGGTGACGACGATGTGATCCGGTCCGGGACCTCCCCTAGGTCGACTCGGCCTCAAATGAGAAACCTGGTGCGGTGTGCAAGCATCTCCACTGGGGAGACAAACGTGGCCGGGGGTGGTGCTGGCCACCCACCCCCTCGTGTGCCGTGCCGGCCTTTCATAGGTGCTGCTCGCGAACAGCACTTGCCCCAACAGTCTGTTGAGGCTACACGGAGGAGGAGGAGGAGCGGGGGGGGGGCTCTTTTGCCTTTTGCTTGGAAAGAATTGTGGTGAATACAGCGCTTCGAGTGGCTGCAGGGCTCACGTGACCCCGTTAATGTCTAATAATATAATATGATGTCGACTTCGTCTCCTGAGTGATAGGGATCAACTGCGGCATGTGGTCCCCAAGTGGTCTCGCGCCACCAGCACTGTTAACCGGGTCTCTTGTCTCCCACCTCCTCCACCCCTACCACCTCTCCCCATCCGCCCCGCCTCTCCCACAATCTCTCACCTCTCCCCCCCTCCCACGTCTACCCCTCCCGCACGTGCCGATCGTCGCGGCAGCCGAGGAGGCGACGGCGGCCGTGTGCCGCGTGCGGCCCGTCTCCCTGGAGATCCCCAGGTCCCAGATCGACTCGACGTCGGCCAACTTCCTGGTGTGGCCGCCCTGCGTTGAGCTGCCTCGCTGCTCGGGCTGCTGCAACACGCACAGCGTGCGCTGCCAGCCGTCGCGCACGCGCCACAAATACGTGAAGGTGACGAGCGCAGCACATCCAGCCGACCTGCGCACCCGCACCGGGGCCAACCACAGAACACCGCACCAACCACCCTGACCAACCACAGAACGCCGCACCAACCGCCCTGACCAACCACAGATCACCGCACCAGCCACCCTGACCAACCACAGAACACCGCACCAACCGCCCTGACCAACCACAGAACACCGCACCAGCTGCCCTGACCAACCACAGAACACCGCACCAGCCGCCCTGACCAACCACAGAACACCGCACCAACCGCCCTGACCAACCACAGAACACCGCACCAACCGCCCTGACCAACCACAGAACACCGCACCAACCGCCCTGACCAACCACAGAACACAGCACCAATTGCCCTGACCAACCACAGAACACCGCACCAACCACCTTGACCAACCACAGAACACCGCACCAACCGCCCTGACCAACCACAGAACACCGCACCAGCCGCCCTGACCAACCACAGAACACCGCACCAACCGCCCTGACCAACCACAGAACACCGCACCAGTCGCCCTGACCAACCACAGAACACCGCACCAACCGCCCTGACCAACCACAGAACGTCGCACCAACCACTCTGACCAACCACAGAACACCGCACCAGCCGCCCTGACCAACCACAGAACCCCGCACCAACCACTCTGACCAACCACAGAACACAGCACCAACCGCCTTGACCAACCACAGAACACCGCACCAACCACCCTGACCAACCACAGAACATCGCACCAACCGCCTTGACTAACCACAGAACATCGCACCAACCGCCTTGACCAACCACAGAACACCGCACCAACCACCCTGACCAACCACAGAACACCGCACCAACCACCCTGACCAACCACAGAACACCGCACCAACCGCCCTGACCAACCACAGAACACCGCACCAACCGCCCTGACCAACCACAGAACACGGCACCAACCGCCCTGACCAACCACAGAACACCGCACCAGCCACCCTGACCAACCACAGAACACCGCACCAACCGCCCTGACCAACCACAGAACACCGCACCAGCCGCCCTGACCAACCACAGAACACCGCACCAACCGCCCTGACCAACCACAGAACACCGCACCAACCGCCTTGACCAACCACAGAACACCGCACCAACCGCCCTGACCAACCACAGAACACCGCACCAACCGCCCTGACCAACCACAGAACACCGCACTAGCCACCCTGACCAACCACAGAACACCGCACCAACTGCCCTGACCAACCACAGAACACCGCACCAACCGCCCTGACCAACCACAGAACACCGCACCAGCCGCCCTGACCAACCACAGAACACCGCACCATCCGCCCTGACCAACCACAAAACACCGCACCAACCGCCCTGACCAACCACAGAACACCGCACCAACCACCCTGACCAACCACAGAACACCGCACCAACCGCCCTGACCAACCACAGAACACCGCACCAGCCGCCCTGACCAACCACAGAACACCGCACCAACCGCCCTGACCAACCACAGAACACCGCACCAGCCGCCCTGACCAACCGCAGAACACCGCACCAACCACCCTGACCAACCACAGAACACCGCACCAGCCGCCCTGACCAACCACAGAACACCGCACCAACCGCCCTGACCAACCACAGAACACCGCACCAGCCGCCCTGACCAACCACAGAACACCGCACCAACCACCCTGACCAACCACAGAACACCGCACCAACCGCCCTGACCAACCACAGAACACCGCACCAGCCGCCCTGACCAACCACAGAACACCGCACCAACCGCCCTGACCAACCGCAGAACACCGCACCAACCGCCCTGACCAACCACAGAACACTGTGCCCACCGCACCAGCCACCCTGACCAACCGCAAGCCACCGCACCCACCGCTAACATTGCGCGACGTCATGTTGAATTGTATTTCATGCACTGCAATGTATATTGCAATGTATATTGCAGTGCATCACGTGACATTTAATCATGAGTACTGCATTACATCGCATTGTATTACCATCACGTGACATCGTGTTGCATAGCATTACGTTGCGTTGTACTGAATCACAGTTCATTACATTTTAATGCATCACATTGTAAATGTGTTGTATATTGCATTGTATAACATGACACCGCATGCCATTGCATGGTGTGGGTGTGGTTATGGGGGGCATGGGGGGGGGGAGTGTAGCGGTTAGCGCACCAGGCTTCCCCTAGGTCGACTCAGCCTTGAGCGTGGTGTTTCCTGCCCGCACACACAGAATCAAAATTTTTCATTACACTGAAGGAATCCGATGAGCTATGAAGTTATTTTTCCCACAGATGTCCAGAAGGGTGCACTGAGGATGGGGGGGGGGGGGTCCAGAGCGTTACAGAAACAAACAATAACGAGAGGAACACGACAGGAGCCCCGTCGCTCGCTCGCTCGCTGAAACAGCACTCGCACCAAACGGTGCGTTTTCAATACGAAGGCTTTACTCCCTTTGTGTCTGCCAGGTGGCCAAGATCGAGTACGTGAAGCGACGCACTCTCCTCAAGGAGGCCCTCGTCAAGCTAGAGGAGCACCTCGACTGCACGTGCGGCTGCCTTGCCGGACACGGGGACTGCCGCGACAGTGACGGTAACGCCAGCGGCGTCCCACCGCTCGCCTCTCCTCGCCCCGCTCGCTCGCTCGCTCGCTCGCTCTCCCCGCCTGGGCATCAGACTCCCAGGCAGCAGCATCGCCAACATCACCAACGCCGCCACCAATGCCAATACCCGCCGCACGGTGACGTCACCGCGGCGCCCGTACCAGGCCCGGGTGCACTTTGAGGCCACGTGAAGTCGTCGAAGGCTCGCTGCTGGCAGGAGGTCACGGGACAGACCCAGGTGCCATGGGCTGACTGCCTGAGATGACTGGCAGATGCACCAGCTGTGCCCCCTACTGTGCCACCTCCACCACAACCGCAGCCACCGCGACGGTCATCGATAGCGAGGTGTTCGTTGATGGAGGCCGACTCGTCATTCACTGACTCACTGGCAGTATGATTCGTGCATTGACTCACAGGCAGTTCGATTCGTTCATTGACCCGCGGGCTGTTTGAGTGATTGAACACCGCTTGTTGACCAACAGGCGGTCAAAGTCGCCCACCGGCGGACGGCACCGCGATCAGACTTGGCTCGTCGGTGAATCGGTCACGGAGCTGAAACCAACGTCACCAAACACACAACCCTCACCCGCACGTAGATACCAGCAGCTACAGCAGCAACAACAGCAGCAGCAGCAACAGCAGCTACAGCAGCAGCAGCTACAGCAGGTGTAGCAGCTACAGCAGCAGCAACTACAGCAGGTGTAGCAGCTACAGCAGCAGCAGCACTACAGCAGGTGTAGCAGCTACAGCAGCAGCAGCAGCTACAGTAGCAGCTACAGCAGCAGCTACAGCAGCAGCTACAGCTACAGCAGGTGTAGCAGCTACAGCAGCAACAGCAGCAGCTACAGCAGCAACAGCAGCAGCTACAGCAGCAGCTACAGCAGCAGCTACAGCAGGTGTAGCAGCAGCTACAGCAGCAGCTACAGCTACAGCAGCAGCTACAGCTACAGCAGCAGCTAGAGCAGCAGCTACAGCTACAGCAGCAGCTGAATCCCCAGAGAATTTGGCGCAGCCCTCGGTGGGACCGTGGCCTTGAGGTGGGGGGAGATGGTGGGGGGGGGGGGGTCACGCACGCAGCCTGAGTGGTGGAGGTGGAAGGCGGAGGGAGATACGGGGGGGGGGGGGGGCATTGTGACGTTGCCCGAGGGGAGGCGAGAGGTGTGGAGGAGGAGGTGGGGGGGACTGTGGGGGAGGAGGGGGATGTCACTTTGTGAAGTTGACGGGGCAGTTGTTTAAATCCAGAAAGCCGCAGGGATTGGGGGAGGTGAGGATGTGAGAGGGCGGGAGGGAGGGAGGGGGATCTTTGTGACAGCGGTGGCGTCTCTCTTGGGAGGTTTAAGTCCCGGGAACGGAGGGAGCGACTCTCCTGGGGAGGTAGAGCACGTGGTCGTGGTGACGCTCCATGGAGTGGCTGTGTTGTCCGCCCCCCACCACCCCCCCCCCCCCCCCCCACATTTAAAATAATAGATAGAATCGTTTCACTTGCACTCCTCATCCTCATCATCACCTCCCCCCCCTCTACTCACTCCCCCCCCCCCCCCCCAGTCGTGGAACGCTGCGGTGGTGATGGCGATGACGCCTGTGCGTCGCGCTCGGGCGAACAGACAAACGGGCACTGGAAAAAGAGACAGCGAGAGACAGCGAGAGAGAGAGACAGGGAGAGACAGCGAGAGAGAGAGAGACTGCGAGAGCGAGCAAGAGAGAGAGACAGCGAGAGAGAGCGGGAGATAGCGAGCAAGAGAGAGAGACAGTGAGAGATAGCGAGCGAGAGAGACTGCGAGAGCGAGCAAGAGAGAGAGAGACAGCGAGAGAGAGCGAGCGAGAGAGAGCGATAGAGACCGAGAGCGAGCGAAAGAGAGAGACAGCGAGAGAGAGTGAAAGAGAGAGACAGTGAGAGGGAGACAGGGAGAGACAGCGAGAGAGAGAGAGACAGCGAGAGAGACCGAGAGCGAGCGAAAGAGAGAGACAGCGAGAGAGAGTGAAAGAGAGAGACAGTGAGAGGGAGACAGGGAGAGACAGCGAGAGAGAGAGACAGCGAGAGAGAGCGAGAGATAGCGAGCAAGATAGAGACAGCGAGAGAGAGTGAAAGAGAGACAGCGAGAGGGAGACAGGGAGAGATAGCGAGAGAGAGTGAAAGACAGAGAGTAAGAGAGAGAGAGAGCGAGAGACAGCGAGAGAGTGTGAAAGAGAGAGAGCGAGAGGGAGACAGGGAGAGATAGCGAGAGAGAGTGAAAGACAGAGAGAGAGAGCGAGAGAACGAGAGAGCGAGAATGTTGTTGGCGAGGTGCCAGTCACGGCGTCCTCGTTAATTATCCGCGCACCTGACGAGGCAGAAACGCGAAAAACCTGTAGCGAGTTTCTGGGGGGGGGGGGGGGGCACGGAGCTCGGCCAAACACAGCCTGCGGAGATGCGTACACGGAAGGGAGTGGGGGGGGAGCGAGGTGGGGGTGCAGGGCGGACGGAGGTTGGTGCTGTACATCCTCCCCCCCCTCCCCTCTCACCCTTATAGCAGCGCCTCTTTCAACGCCTCTTCACCTCCGTGGTTCTCAGGACCTCGGTACCACGTTGCGGTCTATGGGATTGCTCTCTTTTGACTGGGGGGGGGGGCTGGGGGGGGGGCTGGAGTGGGAGTTGTGGGCGGGGCGGGGGGGGGATATTGCGGCTGTCACTGACGGGAGGGGTGGGGGGTGGGTTCGTTGTTTTGTAAATGAGACGAAGTCGCCTTTCGGGACCAAGATGTCGAACCACGGACCCGCGACGTATTTTGGGATTGTCGGCCCGCTGCTGCGCCCCCAAGCGCCGCGCTTCCTCGGCCGGGTTTCGAGTTCCGTCGTCACGTGACGGCGGCGACCAGCTGGTTCTAATGTCGCCAGCAATTAGAACCAGCATCATCAGGCGGGGGACAGCTTAGAGCATTTGTAGTTGCTGTTGCTGACCGATGGACGTCGGGGTTTTAATTTCTCGCTCGAGATGTTTCCCGGGCCGCTGGCGAGACTGGGTAGACCGGAGCACGCGGCACGTGAGCAGTGTCCACAGCGAGAGGGGTTGTCCTGGATGCGGCGTGCCCCCCCGGATCCGGGATCATTGTTCCGTGTCGCCGACTCGAGACGGCGAGACCCCGGCTGGAATGTTGATCCGTGGAGGAGCTCACGGCTCCGAGTGACGAACTCGTGCTCATATCTTCCCCTTCCTTCCCTCCCTTCCCGCTCTCCTCCTGCCTCCCTGCTGCTGCTCCTCCTCCCCCCCCCCCCTTCAATCCTCAAGGTCCCAATGAATCTCAGCACTGCCAAGACGGCCTCTGCGGGAAAGGTGAGATGCTCGCACACCGGGGGAAGGCCCCCCCCCACCCCCTCCACCCTCTCCCCCCACCATCCCCCCCCCCAACACCGGTGGTGGCTCAGGGGCTCTGTTGGTAATGTGGTCGATCCATGGGGGGTGGGGGGGGGGGGTACACTCGCTCTTGCCATCGAAATGGGGAATTCGTGCCGCTGGCTCAGAGATGAAAGCATGGGAAGAGTCGCCACCCCCTCCCCCCGCCCCATGCTGGTGTATGCGATGTTGAACTTCTTTCGCTCCGCTCGCAGCTCTCCGTGCCAACTGGGAAGATGCTTGCAGGTTGTTGAGTCAGGGCGGCAATGAGCTTGATGGAAATGTACACGAATGTTGTTTTTTTATTTACGAATGTATCCCACCCCCCCCACCCCCCCCCCCAATTCCCCCCTCCCCTCCACCACTTGTTTACAGGTGTCAGATGATGGTCGTTACAGCCGGCGGATCGCGCGCACACAGCGAGAGAGACAGCTGCCTGCCTCGCCTACCCCCCACCACTCCTTCCTCCGCCCTCCCCACTCCCCCGGCCCGCCCACGTGTCCTCCATTGTGACGCCACAAGCCCCCGAACCCGGAAGCTCGCGCACGTGGCACGAACCGCGGCTCGGACGGTGACGAGCGACGGGGTCCGAGGGACGCACGCGGCGAGAGAGAGAGAGGGAGAGAGAAAGAGAGAGAGAGGGAGAGAGAAAGAGAGAGAAAGAGAGACTGGCGAAGAAATCGCCGCTGCTGCTGCCGAACCCCCGAACCCTGGAACCCCTGATCACGGACCCCCGGCGAGCGAGTGGCGGAGGCCACAGGGCGGGGGTGGGGGTGGGGGGGAGCGACAGCGATTTGCTGGCGCGGGAAGTGATTAAAGAAGACGACGCCGGGAGAAGAGGGCACAATGAGAGAGGGGGGAGATGTTGCGAGGACGTTTGCCGTTGCAAGAACAGGAACGGGAAGGGGGGAGAATGGCCGCGAGATAGCGGAACGAAGCACGGGATGGCGACAGAACGACAAGGGGTGGGGGGGGGGGTGGGGGGTGGGGGTCAGGGAGTGGGGGCATGAGAGTGTCGGGGCGTGAAGCGCTCCCGGGAGGAAGGAGACGGAGCGGACCAAGCGCGAGACGCTTGAGCGAGTCGCGAGTATTTCCGGGGTGAGTCCCAAGTCCTCTGGGGCGAGGCGTTGGACTGGGTGGGTGGGTGGGCGGCGGGACTGGAGGAGCCGAACCTTACCCCTCCCCCACCTTCCCTGGCACGACTCTGGGCAGTTTGCGGAAATCACAAAACGGAGAGAAACGCCGCGACTTGGGAGAGACGTGGAAGGGTTTGTGTGTGTGGTGTGTGGTGTGTGTGGTGTGTGTGTGTGGTGTGTGGTGTGGGGTGTGTGTGGTGTGTGTGTGGTGTGTGTGTGTGGTGTGTGTGTGTGGTGTGTGTGTGTGTGTGTGTGTGTGTGGTGTGTGTGTGGTGTGTGTGTGGTGTGTGTGTGGTGTGTGTGTGGTGTGTGTGTGGTGTGTGTGGTGTGTGTGGTGTGTGGAGTGGAGGAGGGAGAGGTGAGAGCCCTCTTCGTGCCATTGGGGTTCACGAACGTGGCATCCGCAGATCCCCCCCCCCCCCTGGAAACTGCTGGTGTTGGTCGACACAGCGGGTGGTGGGGGGGGGGCGATGTAGGGGGGGGGGGCGATGAGGTTGTTGGAGAGGGGGTTCTCATCATCGCTTAGGGGGAGATGGGGGGGGGGGTGATTTCACGGTCGCTACGGTGAACGATTTTTTCTTTTTTTTGTTAAACCTAAGATGTTCTCTTACTCCACGGGCTCTAAAGTCCGTCTATGGTTCTGCATTTGTCGACGGGAACGAGCCGTCGATTATAATCGATTGTCATGGATGATTGTTGTTGATGCGATTAGCGTATCGAGTCGTGACTGTGAATCGCTGCTACTGCTGGTGGAGGTGAAAAATGGTGATGAGTGTGGTGAGTGGTGGTGGTTAGGGTTTGTGGTTAGGGTGAGGGTTTGTGGTTAGGGTGAGGGTTTGTGGTGAGGGTTTACGGTTATGGTGAGGGTTTGTGGTTAGGGTGAGGGTTCGTGGTTAGGGTGAGGGTTATGGTGAGGGTTTGTGGTTAGGGTGAGGGTTTGTGGTGAGGGTTTGTGGTTAGGGTGAGGGTTTGTGGTTAGGGTGAGTGCTAGGGTGAGGATGTTGGTAGTGAATGGTGGATTGACCACGGCTGTTGATGTTGCTGCTGCTGCTGTTGCTGGTGGTGGTAATGATGACGAATGAATGAACGCTCCACACAACCGCTGTGTCCCAGCCCGTCGCGGCCACGTTGATGGCCCCTCCGGGCGAGGCGTTTAAACTTTTTTTGTTTTGCCATAGAGCGTGGCGCGTGCTTGTTGTTGTTGTACCGCGTTATTTTCCTTTAAAAACAAAAAATGTATTTACAGAAATACCAGTTAAGCCGTCGCCCGTTGTATTTTTTTTTTTAATGAGCGTTGCTAATATTCGAGTTTGTCGCTCGGTTAAATTGTATCGGTGCCGGTTACCCAGAGCTCGCCTCTCAATCTGCGGCTGACTCGGGGAGACCGACAATGTCGGTCCCTCCTCCGTATGGCCTCTCACAGACTGTTGGTTGCGGCAAGCGCTGTTAGCGAGTAGCAAGCAACTTATGAAGGCCGGCACGGCACACGATGTTTACGACACACCGCACCAGGTACTCACTTGAGGCCTAGTCGACCCGGTGGGAGGCCCAGGACCGGATCAGATAATCGTCACCGGTGTTTCTGGCCGTGAGCGGTAATCGAACTTGGGGGCCTGCCGAGTTATTCGTGCAGCGTAACGCTAACCGCTGCACCACTACGCGCTGACCACAACTTGATAACACACGCGCGCGTGCACACGCCACGTGTAGACGTCTATTATGCTAACCGGCGCGTGCATCATTCATTGGCAATCTTCACCAATCAATCCACTTCTGTTATCATCTCCCCACATGACCACGCAAATGAACTCGGGTCGTTCACTCACTCCAGCATCCACTTTAAATTTGCTAAATCCAACAAAAGCCAGCGTTATTGACAATGACATTCTGCGGGTTATCACGAGTTCCCCGCAACCCACACCCCCCCCCCCTATTGAACCCCAAATGTTATACATCGCAAATCAAATGATCCTTGCTGTGCCGGAGAATTGTGCAGTTGCTCGTACCAACGGTGGAGGGGTTGAGCCAGTGAAAAACGCACAGGTTTGACTCCCTGTGAAAAATAACGTAGCTCAGCAAGTGGAACCTTTTTAACCGACCGATGGTGGTTGTGGTGGTAGTTGAAAAGTGGTCGTGGTGATGGTTGACTCTGTCCTACGATTGAACCGAGACGTTTACACTGCGCGCCTGTTTTATCTGCTGGGCTGAGCTGTCTCCCGTGAGACATTTATCACCACACTTACCAATTGCCAGCGGTGTAATTACGATTGCTTTGTCACGATCCACGCATCTCCCGGGGTTGTAAACGCGCACGCGCGGCAACCGATTCATTGACGTGTCTTGCGATGTATTATAGAAACGCAAATCGTATACCGTACTGAAATTACACTTGGGTTAAGGGAGCAACTGGAACTACTCTACAGCTCGATGCAGACAATGAAACGAGATGGGGGTGTGGGTTGGGGGGGGGGAGTTACAGAAATAATTACTTGAATCAAATAATAACCCCGAATCGTGACGATTTATGGAATCGCTGTGCAGAGCGGATGGGGTGGTGGTGGTGGTGGTGGCGGTACAAATTGAATGCTAGCCGTCGATGTAAATGAAAGAAACTTCGGTTTCGTCTCGAGTGATGTCTTTCGTATGGGACAGGAGTTGAGTAGCAGCTACAATTAATCGGTGGTGGTAGGGCCGTCCATAGCGGGGGTGGGGGGGGGGGGCAAATCACACCGCGTGCCCCCCTCCCCCGACGGCTTCAGACGAAACCGGGAGGACTACATCTCACACCGTGACGTCGAAGGGCGCCTCTCAAAGCGCGTGGCCCGGGCCAGTCGCCCCGATTTGCCATCCCGTACGAGCGGCTTTGCCTACCTCCTCCTCCTCCCAGTGTCGGGAGAGATGGAAACCACTGAATTCACCCCCCCCCCCCCACCACACTCCCCCCCTCCCCAAAGCGCGGGGCCCGGGCCAGTCGCCCCGATTTGCCATCCCGTACGAGCGGCTTTGCCTACCACTTCCTCCCAGTGTCGGGAGAGATGGAAACCACTGAATTGAACCTCCCCCCCCCCCCCCATGCAAGTGGGTGAAATGGTCCAGTCCGCTTTATGTGTATCACATGTTGGGCTGTTTGTATGCCGCGTGTTAAGTTAAGTTACGCCGCGTCTCGAGTATGCGCGAAACCTTTGCTCGTCCGTACCCTGCGAACGCCAAAAGTGAAAAGCCAATGGACATTGCAAAACTGACTGAACCTTTTGCACGATGCTGGTGGGCATCATCGACGCGCGTGCGTGAGAGGGTCTGGGGTACAGGAACCTAACGGAGACTTGCAGTAGCCATACCCCTAACCGCACTCCCCCGCCAGACCATAACCACCATAACGAATCAATCGGACCATAACCCGAAGCACACTCGCCAAGCAGACACGAGGTGCGAGAAAGGACAACGCACTGAGCTGCTTTTTGTGCGCTAGTTTGTTGTCCTTCCCCACATTTTTTATTCGCGCGGGTGGGATACTTATGGTGCGAAAAAAGTTCCAACATGCATACAACCCTAACCCGTTGCCACACTAGACAAACCGATCCTGATCGCACAAGCCAATCGGATTCTCACCCTAACCACGCGAGCCAACCGAACATTATCCCTTCGCCCTAACATTTAACCCCCCCCCTACCACCTCACCAACCAACCCCCCCCCCCCCCCCCCAAGTCCAGCGCCACCTCTCTGGCTCGTCACCTCGCACCCCGTTCTCTCGGTTCGTTCGCTCGGCCCTGTCAACGTCACGTAGCCCGTTAGTGACGTCACGGCACGTGCGTTGAACCACGTGCCGTTGGTCCACGTGCCCGTATCGCCTGCCGTGGTGTGGACGCCGTGCTTCTCTCCTCCGCTGTTCGGTACTCGTGCTGTACAAGCGACGGGCTTCGCGTGTTCTTATTTATGGCGTAGCGAAGTTGTTGTTGTTGTTGTCGTCGTGCGAGCTCGCGGAACGCAAACGCCGTACCTCGTCGTCGCCCCGTTCATCGCCCCGTTCATCGCCCTCGAGGGACGGTCGTCGCCCCCTACAGCAGAACGTCCGAAGGGAGGGGGAGGACCTTTGTGGAACAAAAAGTATTTTTTGTTTTTTTTTAACTACGCATGAATATATCTATTTAACGCTGCAGCTCGATGCGATGTCCGTAACGACGAGGCGGTGAGAGTCAACTTGCGATTTCGTAAAAGTGCTGTCTATTGTCACTTATTGAACCAGGTGAGGGCCCATTGATTGGTAGATTAAGCCGGTCGATTATCCTTTATTTATCCGCGTGAGAGCGCCGTTGCGAGTTTGTATAATCCGGTGAATTGCCCTTTGTTGACTCAGGTGAGATCCCACTAAGCCGTATTGAGAGCCATCCCCCAAAGTGCCCTTTATTTAAGCCGCAGACCCAACCCTGGAGCGTAATCGCACGCAACAGTAAGGCCATTGTGTTCTAATGTCATAACTGGAGAGGCAATTTCGTATTAAACTTTTTTTTAAAACAAAAATGACCTTTGCTTTAAAACATTTTTTTTTTAGATTAAATGAAAATCTTTAACAATTGTCACTTTGTTCTTAACGCACAGCAGAGCCTCGGCATTGCCCACTCGGACAATATAATTGGCAAAAACAAAACGATGATGATAACGGTGGCGGTTCGTCTCGTGGTGGTTGTCCACCGGCGACCTCCACCCACCCAGGTTTTAGCCCTGGACTCAAAACCGGTGGCCGATTAACACCGCAGTCTGGCGCGTGCGTTGAGTGAGTGCCGTGGTGGCGTGGGTCAAGATAATTATCAGTGCCGAGCTTGATACATGAGACAAAGGCGGCCGAGTGGGTGTCATCTCAGTCAGTCGACCCGTGGCACTTGGGTCTGCCCCGTGACCTCCTGGCAGCGGGCGTTCGAAACTTCACGTGGCCTCAAGGTGCACATGGCCTGGCACAAGCGTCGTGGTGACGTCACCGCCACTTAGTGGCGAATGGCGGTTGTTGGTGGTAGAGCGGTTAGCGCGCTGCACGAGGAAGCTCGGCGAGCCGAGTTTGATTCTCGCTTACAGCCACCAACACCAGGTGACGATTATTTGAACCGGTCATGGGCCTCACCTCGGGCGACCCAGCCTCAGAGGAGTTACCTGGTGCGGTGTGTAAACATTCACCACTGAGGAGACAAAGGCGGCCGGGCGTGGTGTTGGCCACCCACCCCCTAGTGTTCCGTGCCGGCCTTCATAGGTGCTACTCGCTAATAGCACTTGCCCCAACAGTCTGTTCAGGCTATACGGGGGATCTTTGGCTTTGTTGTGGTGAGCCCATTTGACACCCACAGCCAATGCCCGCTCGCTTAACTACACTTGTGACAAACTATGGGCAAACGTCGGATCGCTAAACAATTGAAGTTGAAAGCATTGATGTGTTAGCTCTGTCTGCCTGTGGGGGGGGGGGGGGTCATGCGGGGGGTCACGCGAACTCTCGTAGGGAAGAGTCGATGGGGGTACACAGGTGTCGTGTTGCTATAAAGCATTAACCCTGGGTTATACCGGGCAATTTAATCGAGGCATGATCCAATATTCGGCAAAAAATGCTTCTCGTTAATTACCGGTGGGGGGCGGGGGCTGGGGGAGGGGGGGCTCCACTGTGTGATGACGTCACACGCCATGTCCTTCCCGAGTCGCGGTTAGCGGAGGAATAATTAGCCATGATCGCTCCGATGCTGGCTTGGAGACTAATTCCCTATCGATGTCTCTGGTTCGCGTTGTGTTGCCTGTTCCATGCGTTTCCTCTTTCTGCTGCTGCTGCTGTCCAAGCGGGGATTCACCCTGCTTCTTAATCGTCTTAATCGTGCTCAATCCACTGCTGCATGAGAGCTTTGGAATGCCATCTCTCTCTCCCCCCCCCCCCTGAGGATGTTCTCTGATCCACGTGCTCCCCTTTCTGTCTCGCAAAATGCTTCGCCGAGTACGGCCCGTCCCATACAGCACATTTCTAATGTCCCTTCTCGATGTCCACCTTGCTGATGTCCGTACGTCATCGCGGGTCATACGTTAATAGCATTGACAAACAACATCAAGAACCCCGCAATACGTCATTTGTCTTCCTTGTTTAAACGTCTCTCTCGCGCATCACTCGAGCGGACATTGGGATGATGCCCGTATCTGTCGGGATTGCGGGAAATTTTCACGTCACTGCACCGCGTGTATCCGTGGCGTATATAGCATAAAAAATATATTTGATCCCCTGCTGATTTTGTACGTTTGCCCACTGACAATAGAAATGATCAGTCTATAATTTTAATGGTAGGTTTATTTGAACAGTGAGAGACAGAATAACAAAAAAATCCAGAAAAACGCATGTCAAAAATGTTATAAATTGATTTGCATTTTAATGAGGGAAATAAGTATTTGACCCCTCTGCAAAACATGACTTAGTACTTGGTGGCAAATCCCGTCTTGGCAATCACAGAGATCAGACGTTACTTGTAGTTGGCCACCAGGTTTGCACACATCTCAGGAGGGATTTTGTCCCACTCCTCTTTGCAGATCTTCTCCAAGTCATTAAGGTTTCGAGGCTGACGTTTGGCAACTCGAACCTTCAGCTCCCTCCACATATTTTCTATGGGATTAAGGTCTGGAGACTGGCTAGGCCACTCCAGGACCTTAATGTGCTTCTTCTTGAGCCACTCCTTTGTTGCCTTGGCCGTGTGTTTTGGGTCATTGTCATGCAGGAATACCCATCCACGACCCATTTTCAATGCCCTGGCTGAGGGAAGGAGGTTCTCACCCAAGAGTTGACGGTACATGGCCCCGTCCATCGTCCCTTTGATGCGGTGAAGTTGTCTTGTCCCCTTCACAGAAAAACACCCCCAAAGCATAATGTTTCCACCTCCATGTTTTACGGTGGAGATGGTGTTCTTGGGGTCATAGGCAGCATTCCTCCTCCAAACACGGCGAGTTGAGTTGATGCCAAAGAGCTCAATTTTGGTCTCATCTGACCACAACACTTTTACCCAGTTGTCCTCTGAATCATTCATTGGCAAACTTCAGACGGGCATGTATATGTGCTTTCTTGAGCAGGGGGACCTTGCGGAAGCTGCAGGATTTCAGTCCTTCACGGCGTAGTGTGTTACCAATTGTTTTCGTGGTGACTATGGTCCCAAGCTGCCTTGAGATCATTGACAATATCCTCCCGTGTAGTTCTGGGCTGATTCCTCACCGTTCTTATGTTCATTGCAACTCCACGAGGTGAGATCTTGCATGGAGCCCCAGGCCGAGGGAGATTGACAGTTCTTTTGTGTTTCTTCCATTTGCGAATAATCGCACCAACTGTTGTCACCTTTCGATTTAAAGCTTTCATGACTGCAGGGATTCGTCTTTTTGGTTTTATTATTATTATTATTTTATTTAAATTCAACGTGACTTTACCGAAAGAACCAAGAAGATGTTGTCACCTTCTCACCAAGCTGCTTGGCAATGGTCTTGTAGCCCATTCCAGCCTTGTGTAGGTCTACAATCTTGTCCCTGACATCCTTGGAGAGCTCTTTGGTCTTGGCCATGGTGGAGAGTTTGGAATCTGATTGATTGATTGCTTCTGTGGACAGGTGTCGTTTATACAGGTAACAAGCTGAGATTAGGAGCACACTCTTAAAGGGAGTGCTCCTAATCTCAGCTTGTTACCTGTATAAAAGACACCTTGGAGCCAGAAATCTTTCTGATTGAGAGGGGGTCAAATACTTATTTCCCTCATTAAAATGCAAATCAATTTATAACTTTTTTGACATGCGTTTTTCTGGATTTTCTTGTTGTTATTCTGTCTCTCACTGTTTAAATAAACCTACCATTAAAATTATAGACTGATCATTTCTTCGTCAGTGGGCAAACGTACAAAATCATCAGGGGATCAAATTTGTTTTTCCCTCACTGTAGTGATCGCAGCTTTAAACTATCAGTGATGCAGCCTCACAAGCTGGTAGTTATTTTAACCACCCCAGATGACTGGTGCTGATTGATGACAATGGCGGCGATGATGATGGTGCTGCTTCTGAGTTGACCCTGGCTGAGATTTGAACTCTTATCCTTGAGATCGGAGGACAGACTGCTCTAATTCATAATAAAGGTTTTTGGGTTAGATCGCGTTATTTATAAATGTGTCGTAACCCTCCACCACCCAACACGGCCAATCAGCAAAAAAGTGTCACGTTTACAAAAGACAAATAGTTCACTACATTTACAGTTTGGATTCACTCTTCAACAGACCGGTGGGCTAAAGTAGTGAACTATTTTGTATTTTGTCAACGTGATACTTTTTTGCTGATTGGCCGTGTCGGGTGGTGGAGGGTTACGACACATTTATAAATAACGCGATCTAACCCAAAAACCTTTATTACGAATAATATTGGTCGCGAAAGCATATGTTTTAAACAGACTGCTCTAAGTTGCAAATTATCTGAATTGTATTACTCACAAGTGCTCTATTTAAATGCGTGTAAACATCGTTTTTGTTGTTGTTGTTTCAAGTGTTGTTAACGTGGTTGTTCGTTCGTTGTTCGTTGCCTGCCTGCAAAAAGTTTGCCAAATGTACAATTTTTTTTTTAATATCAAAGACCGTTTATAAAAGGTAGTGTATTTTATATCTCGCATTTTGTCCCTGTCTTTTTTTCACGTGATTGTAGATACGTATGTAATGTTCAATTTCTTTCGCACCGTACGTAGCCAACCGTGGTAAACGGAGGTGCGGGGGAAGGACAACACACTAAACACACAAAGCAGTTATGAGTTTTGATTTTAGAATGCATAGCTCCAGTGGCTTCCGAATATCGGAAGGAGGAGCGCGTTCCAGACGGCCGCTGAAGCAGCGCGTCTGAAAGCGCCCGATGTCAGTGACCGTCTTTTGTTTCGATGTCAAATAGCACCAACGCATGAACGTATTCCATCGCTCCGTCTCTTTGGAGAATGTCCCCTTTGCTAGACTGCAAATTCATCCCGTGACATAAGTCGGCCGTGTGTCCCATGTTCGGTAGTGCTGTTGGTGCGTCCTGCACCCATCACAGTCACTGTTGGTGCGTCCTGCACACATCACAGTCACTGTTGGTGCGTCCTGCACACATCACAGTCACTGTTGTTGCGTCCTGCACACATCACAGTCACTGTTGTTGCGTTCTGCACACATCACAGTCACTGTTGTTGCGTCCTGCACACATCACAGTCACTGTTGTTGCGTCCTGCACACATCACAGTCACTGTTGTTGCGTCCTGCACCCATCACAGTCACTGTTGTTGCGTCCTGCACCCATCACAGTCACTGTTGGTGCGTCCTGCACACATCACAGTCACTGTTGGTGCGTCCTGCACACATCACAGTCACTGTTGTTGCGTCCTGCACACATCACAGTCACTGTTGTTGCGTCCTGCACACATCACAGTCACTGTTGGTGCGTCCTGCACGCATCACAGTCACTGTTGTTGCGTCCTGCACACATCACAGTCACTGTTGTTGCGTTCTGAACACATCACAGTCACTGTTGTTGCGTCCTGCACCATCACAGTCACTGTTGGTGCGTCCTGCACACATCACAGTCACTGTTGTTGCGTCCTGCACCCATCACAGTCACTGTTGTTGCGTTCTGCACCCATCACAGTCACTGTTGGTGCGTCCTGCACACATCACAGTCACTGTTTGTGCGTCCTGCACACATCACAGTCACTGTTGTTGCGTCCTGCACACATCACAGTCACTGTTGTTGCGTCCTGCACACATCACAGTCACTGTTGTTGCGTCCTGCACCCATCACAGTCACTGTTGTTGCGTCCTGCACCCATCACAGTCACTGTTGGTGCGTCCTGCACACATCACAGTCACTGTTGGTGCGTCCTGCACACATCACAGTCACTGTTGGTGCGTCCTGCACACATCACAGTCACTGTTGGTGCGTCCTGGACGCATCACAGCCACTGTTGGTGCGTCCTGCACCCATCACAGTCACTGTTGGTGCGTCCTGCACCCATCACAGTCACTGTTGGTGCGTCCTGCACCCATCACAGTCACTGTTGTTACGTCCTGCACACATCACAGTCACTGTTGTTGCGTCCTGCACACATCACAGTCACTGTTGTTGCGTCCTGCACACATCACAGTCACTGTTGGTGCGTCCTGGACGCATCACAGTCACTGTTGTTGCGTCCTGCACACATCACAGTCACTGTTGTTGCGTCCTGCACCCATCACAGTCACTGTTGTTGCGTTCTGCACACATCACAGTCACTGTTGTTGCGTCCTGCACACATCACAGTCACTGTTGGTGCGTCCTGCACACATCACAGTCACTGTTGTTGCGTCCTGCACCCATCACAGTCACTGTTGTTGCGTCCTGCACCCATCACAGTCACTGTTGGTGCGTCCTGCACACATCACAGTCACTGTTTGTGCGTCCTGCACACATCACAGTCACTGTTGTTGCGTCCTGCACACATCACAGTCACTGTTGTTGCGTCCTACACCCATCACAGTCACTGTTGTTGCGTTCTGCACACATCACAGTCACTGTTGTTGCGTCCTGCACACATCACAGTCACTGTTGTTGCGTCCTGCACCCATCACAGTCACTGTTGTTGCGTCCTGCACCCATCACAGTCACTGTTGGTGCGTCCTGCACACATCACAGTCACTGTTGTTGCGTCCTGCACCCATCACAGTCACTGTTGGTGCGTCCTGCACACATCACAGTCACTGTTGGTGCGTCCTGCACACATCCCCATTCGGGGGGGGGGGGGCTCGGGGGGGGGGGGGGGGCAAAGCTGCTCAATGACGAAGCTGCTTCACGAGAAAGCGAATGATGGACACAAATCGGTGGATCACGCGCGCAGGTCCCAGGGGACAATTTGTCGCAATGTGGTTGATTGACTAATTAATTCACGATGCATCATCGACCGTGACTCGCTCCTTCCCGCGAGCGGGCGGGGGGGGGCTCTGAGTGTTCTCCGAGGAGGAATCCACCCCGCCCCCTACATCCTGCACTAACACAGGCGAGTTAGTCATTACAGCACAGTTGTACAAACATTATTTTTATCCCTGGGTAGTGTTATTTCCTAATTGCTTATGCCTTAAATGTATAGAAAATGGCTATTATTCCCCACAAACTTTGCTTTTGTGACCAGGATAGTCATATTTTGAAATGTACCTATTTTCAATGAGAACACGTGGTGTGCATTTATGTATTTCGTTCACATAAAGTCCTGGTCACAAAAGCAAAGTTTGTGGGGAATAATAGTCTTTTTTTCTTGTGTACGTACACGTGTGTGTGTGTACGTACACGTGTGTGTGTGTACGTACACGTGTGTGTATGTACTGGACACCCACCCCCTCGTGTGCCGTGCGGGCCTTCATAGGCGCTCGCTAACAGCACTTGCCCCTACAGTCTGTTCAGGTTATACGGGGATCTCGCAGTAGAAGCTGCATCATCAATTGCAGATGCAGCAGCAGTTGCAACAGCAGCTGTAGCAGCAGTAGCATCTACATCAGCTGTCGTCGTAGCAGCTGCAGTAGTAACAGTAGCAGCCGCAGCAGTAGAAGCTGCAGCAGTAGCAACAGCAGTAGCAGCAGTTACAACAGCTGTAGCAGCAGCTGCTATAACAGCAGTAGTAAACTGCAGCAGTAGGTGGTACAGGTGACGCATCTGCCAGTCGTCTCGTTCGGTCAACATATGGCACCCGGGTCTGTCCCGAGACCTCTTGTCCAGCGTTGGTTCCGACACTTCACCAGTGCCGGATTATCCTCGGAGCAAAAGTAGCTACATATGTAGCTACGGGCCCAGCGCTAAACGCTTTCAAGCAATCAATTCCGGTTCAGTGATTCTGCACTTTGCTCTATTACTATAGTACTATACCGCCTTCAACTTTTACGAACGACCGGGGTGTTTAGTGTCAGCGATTTGTGTCTTATTATCTGGCTGTATAGCAAATGCAAAAATACAATTACTTTATTACGCTAGTATTTTTTTTTGTTTTATCTGTTTATTTATTTTGGGCCCCTTGATAATGTACGCTACAGGCCCCCCCCCCCCCCACTAGCTCAATCCGGCACTGCACTTCACGTGGCCTTAAAGTGCACCTTGCCTGGCACAAGCTCCGTGTTGACGTCGCCGCCAGCTAAGTTAAGTGGCGAATGGCGATTGTCTTAAAGTGAGTCGTTGATGCGGTCTGTAAACATCACGGCTCGGGAGACAAAGGCGGCCGGGCGTGGTGTCTGGCCAACACCCCCACCCCACCCCCTCGTGTGCCACAGCGCCGGCCTTCGTAGGTGCTGCTACTCGTAACAGCACTTGCCCCAAGAATCTCTGCGAAGGCTACACGGGGTGCCTTTGCCTTGTGGGTGTGCATACGCGTATACAGTAAATCACTTAGGACCTCAGGTTGTTTGAGACGCCAACAATAATTGATTCGATTTATATTCATCGCGGCACGAGAACAAAGCCATCTGCCGCACCTGTCGCACCTGATAGCTTGGCCTAAATTATCTTCGCAGCTGCAGCGATTGCAGCAGCTGTTGCAGCTGTAGCAGTAGAAGCCGCAGCAGTAGCAACAGCAGTTACAACAGCTGTAGCAGCAGCAGTTGTTGCAGGCGCTGTAGCAGATGCAGCTGTAGCATCAGTTGCAGATGCAGCAGCAGTTGCAACAGCAGCTGTAGCAGCAGTAGCAACACCAGCAGTAACAGCAGCAGCAGCAGCTGCAGCAGTAGCATCTCTAAATCAGCTGTTGTAGTAGCAGCTGCAGTAGTAACAGTAGCAGCTGTAGCAGTAGAAGCTGCAGCAGTAGCAACAGCAGTAGCAGTTACAACAGCTGTAGCAGCAGCAGTAGTTACAGTCGCTGTAGCAGATGCAGCTGTAGCAGCAGCAGTTGCAGCTATAACAGCGGTAGTAACTGCAGCAGTAGCAGCAGCAGTATTTGTTGCAACAACAGTGGCAGTTACAATATCTGCAGAAGCTGTTGCAGGAGCAGTTGCAGCAGGAGCAACAGCAGTAGTAGTTACAACAGAAGTAACAGCTGCAGAAGTAGCAACATCAGCTGTAGCAGCAGCAACAGCTGTAGCAGTCACAGCTGCAGCAGGAGCAACAGCAGTAGCAGTTGCAACAGATGCAGCAGCTGCAGTAGCAGCAGCAGCAACAGCAGTAGCAGTAACAACAGATGCAGCAGCTGCAATTGCAGCAGTAACAGCAGTTACAACAGATGCAGCAGCTGCAGTACCAACAGCTGTAGCAGTAACAGCTGCAGCAGGAACAACAGCAGCAGTTACAACAGATGCAGCAGCTGCAGTAGCAGCAGCAACAGTTGTAGCAGTTACAACAGATGCAGTAGCAGCAGTAACAGCAGTTACAACAGATGCAGAACCTGCAGTAGCAGCAGCAGCAACAGCAGTAGCAGTTACAACAGATGCAGCAGCAGCTGCAGTAGCAGCAGCAGCAACAGCAGTAGCAGTTACAACAGATGCAGTAGCAGCAGTAGCAGCAGCAGCAACAGCTGTAGCAGTTACAACAGATGCAGTAGCAGCAGTAACAGCAGTTACAACAGATGCAGCTGCTGCAGTAGCAGCAGCAGCAACATCAGTAGCTGTTACAACAGATGCAGCAGCTGCAGTAGCAGCAGCAACAGCAGTAGCAGTTACAACAGATGCAGTAGCAGCAGTAGCAGCAGCAGCAACAGCTGTAGCAGTTACAACAGATGCAGTAGCAGCAGTAACAGCAGTTACAACAGATGCAGCAGCTGCAGTAGCAGCAGCAGCAGCAACAGCAGTAGCAGTTACAACAGATGCAGCAGCTGCAGTAGCAACAACAGCTGTAGCAGTTACAACAGATGCAGTAGCAGCAGTAGCAGCAGCAGCAACAGCTGTAGCAGTTACAACAGATGCAGCTGCTGCAGTAGCAGCAGCAGCAGCTCTGACTGCTCTGCAGGTCGCGCCTTGTGCCCGGGACGCCATTGAGCCCAGCGGGCTATTGGTGTCTCAGAATGACCCGGCGATGTCTTCGGTTCGGATTGATGGCTGTGCGTGCTAAGAGTTGATCTTGTACGTCTCAACTGAATGTTCATCGCTACCCCCCCCCCCCCCCCCGTAGGGGGTCGCACGATCCGGCGTGATGCGGGGACGTTGGGTGGGGGTGGCGCGGGGTGACACACAAAGGGCATCGACGTGTACCACGTGTCCCCTTGCCGCCAGCTGGTTTCGCCACTTTTGGTGACAACAACGAAGAAAAGCACAGGGAGATGAAGCCACGCGCCTTTTAATGTCTATTTCTGCAAAAGGGGTTGATTAACAACAACAGCAAAAAAATTTACAAGTAATACCCCGGTTTACGTCGGGGGATGCGTTCCTTGAAAGGTGTGACGACGAATATCGAAACGTCAATCGGAGCGATGTACAGGGTAGCAGTAGTACGTAGGTGGTGGTGGTGGTGGTGAAGGCTGTTGTTTTTCCCGAGTAAAGCCCATTTTAGCTAAGAAGTTGTTTTTTTTCCAAAATGAGGCGTGTCTCGTATAACCATGGCTTCATGCAACAAACGCGTTACACTCTCGTCTCGTATAGCTCCTGATCGTGCTGTTTGTCGCTGGCCGTTGGACGTTTTGGGCCTCTGGATCTGTGCTCAGCAACAGCGTTCATTTTTTACGTAAAACAATACCCAAAAAAGTAAATAAGCATGCATAATTCTTTAATAATTATTCTATAAATGTTTTACGTGTCCAGGAAAATGGTACTGAATCTTGAGCCTGGCTGCAAGATGTTTGAGAATGTAATAGCGAGCAAGAGATACAAAGGCGGTTAAGGCGCTCCTCTCTTCAAACGTGTGAGTGCGCGCAGGGAATTCCACATTCCTTCGACGGCGTCAGTCCATCCTACATTCACACTTTTTTTCATGAAGTTTGGACTGATTCATTGCGTGGTTTGCGTCTGTGTGTTTAATTTGTTGTCCTTCCCCCGCACCTCCGATGAGCACGCTGGGCCACGCACGGTGCGAAAGAGGAGTTCAGCGCACACATTCGCACGTAGACACGCGCGCGTGGATAAGGGCACGTAGTGCTGTCCGAGAGAGACGGATCGTCGACCCCAGGTGACAGGGTGGGGGGGGGTGACGAAATCGCCTCGTGTGCCGCTGCGAAGTGGATCCTGACACCTCGGGATCGCGAGAGGTGGCGGCTGCGACTTTGGGGGCAGGCCCTCATCCAGCAGTGGATTGACCGTGGCTGATTGATAAATGTACGTTATATTTTCAAACTCTCGGCGATCTTTTGTGCAAGTGCAGCGCCTCGCCTCGGCTGCCGCAACGCGCCTCAGTGACTCACACGACACACATTTGTAGAATTCATCTGTCACGAGCCGTACGCGCGTCGCCCATGCATACCTGCATAGGGAACACGCGTGCTTCAGGTTAATGGGTACGTTCATAGATTTCTGATACGGGCACACGTGTTTTCTGCGATGTATTTACTCATGCATACGTGGGATTCGGGCACGGTCTGCGTCTGATGAGGTAGAGAAAGCACGAAGCGTACCTATGTGTACAGTCATCCCTCGCTTTCCGGAATTTCGCAAAAAAAAGCGTGACTTATGACTGAGGGGACGAATTCCACATATGTTGCGTTAGGTTCGCATTTACGAATTTTAAATCTCTAAATCATATTTTAAGGGGGGGGGGGGGGCGAGGGAAAAACAATCAATGCACGGTCTGCTCTTTGTCCGAGAGTGCATGTCATGCCGAGATATTTTCCGTCGGAACGCATCTTCAATTATATAACAGAAGTCAATGGGGAAATAGGGTTCGCTATACGGAAAACAACAATTCACGAACGTATTTGTTCCGTGAATCGAGGGATACCCGTACGGCCCTTCCGTCATTCCACTGCTGGATGAGACACCCGCCTCGCGACCCATGAGGTCCTTGGCGGTTGACCGATTTAATCACGCCGGTCAGTGTAGAAGGCAAAAGCCTGGCATCACAGATATGAAAGCATAGAAGTACGGTACAACCATGGATGTTGCGTGACCCGTGTTTGAATTTGGAGCCGGTGGAGATATCGAATTGCCGTGGATTTAATAATGATATTAATAAATAACCAAACAAGAAACTATCCGCTTAATCTTCATTAAGGTCAGAGGAAGACTCGTGCATTTGGAAGGGGACCAAACCGTGACATTTCACGGACTTTGGGTCTGTTTCACTGACGGCCGCTTGCGGGTTCGTGCAGAGATCAGGTCCGTAATGGGATGCGGGCGTGTGCATGCGGGCGCATTTATACAAGAATGCACGTGGGTGCCTGTGTGTGTGCGCGTGTGTGTATGTAATGGCAAAAACAACCCCCTACCTCCTCGTGGTGCCGGACGGCAACGTTGTGATGGGCAGTACCTTGGAGGGATGGCCAATTTAAATTGTCCCTTTCCCTTCATGGCGTTTGTAACCACCACAGCGGCCAAATGGGGGCTCTGGACGGGTGCAAGGGGCTGGTAACCCCTCCACCTTAATTTAACTACCACTAAATTACGATGCAAAAAACGTATTAAGCTTGTGCCGGAGGCCCCGGGGGGACAGGTGTCTATGACGTCTCCTGGCCAAACCCCATTTGGCGGAGCCAGGAGACTAAATTTTTACCCTCGGGGCTCCTCCAGAAACAACAAAAAGCCACTACGGATGGCCACGTGGAATGTTCGAACGCTCACTGCGGAGGAGAGGCTGCCACTCCTCTATCGGGAGCTGGACCGGTACCGCCTGGATCTCTGTGGTATTCAGGAGATCCGGTGGTCCGGCTCTGGCTCCTGCCGCCATGAGGGGTGGAAAGTCCTCTACTCGGGGCAGGAGACTGCCAAACAACAGGGAGTTGCTCTTCTTCTGAACAAAAGAATGAAGGAGGCATGGGAGAGTGGCGGTGAGGTGAATGAAGCTGTAAGCCCCAATCTACTTTGGGCTCGCCTTCCCATCAACCAGAGGCGATGAGTGGTGGTCGTGGTTACTTATGCCCCTACCAAAGATGAACATCCGTGGAGGGATGCAGGCAAGGCCGATGAGTCAGATGCCTTCTACGACCTCCTGTCAATGGTGCTGGCTAAAGTGGCCCCTCGGGATAGAGTCATCTTGTTGGGTGACTTTAATGCCCGAGTTGGTCAGGATGCTAGGACCTGGTCTGGAGTGATTGGAAGACATGGGCCAGATCAGCTCAATAACAACGGTAGGAGGCTGCTAGATTTGTGTGCAGCACATGGCCTTGTAATTACCAACACTCTGTCCCGGCATCGGCGCATCCACACAACATGATGGATGCATGCCAGGTCCAATCAAGAACATCTGCTGGACTACATAGTGACGGAACAGCGGATGTGGGCCCATGTCCTTGACACCAGGCCCTACCGTGGAGCTGATCTGCCCACTGTCCATCGACTTGTCATCTGTAAGATGTGCCTGCCATTCTTCCACTCCGGTGGTGGGTGTACACCCAGGACCACATTCAAACCCATAGTGGCATTGTCTCAGCTAGCTGATGAAAGTTGCAAGCGATAATTTTATCATCGCTTGCGGCTGGGGTTGGCATCGTCCCCCACTCTTCATGATGTCAAGGGGAAATGGGCGAGGTTTAGGACTGTGGCTCATGCAGCTGCAATGACTGCTTTGGGTACGCGGTCCAGACCTCCTCAGAGACCCTGGCTGACAGAGGAGGTGTTCAGGCTGGCTGAGAAAAAGTGACAGGCCCACTCTCATCGTCTACAGCATCCCACGTCAGAGAATGAGGAGGCTTACCGCAGCCATCGCTCGGAGGTTCGGAGAGCTGTGAGGCGCTGCAAGGATGGGTGGTGGTCGCGGGTTGCTGAGGAGATGGAGTCTGCCTCAATGGCCCGCGATCACAAATCGCTTTTTAATTCCATAAAAAGTAATCTGAAGCGCTACACCTATTACCATCATTAAGGGAAAAGAATGGTGATCCAATCTCCGACACCCAGGAAAAGGTTTGCAGATTTGCTGAGCATTTCTGTGAGGTCCTGGGGGAGGGGAAATCCCTCAGCCTGGAAAACATCGTAGGACAAAGTGGGGATGACCCTTCTGAGGCTGCGGTGCCTCATATATTGGACGAAGAAGTCACCCCCTGTGAGTGGCGGGCTGAGGTGCCATCTGTTGAAGAAGTACTGAAGGCGATCCAGAGCCTGAGACCAGGAAAGGCACCGGGCAGAGATGATCTCCCAAGCGAAATGCTGAGGGAGGGTGGCGTTTGTGCACAGACTGCCCTATATGACATCGTAACAACAGTCTGGACCACTGGACGGGTTCCGCAGGATTGGAAGGATGCCCTGGTGGTCCCCCTTTTTAAGGGGGGCCGCACAGTCTGTAACAACTACCGGGGCATCTCACTCCTCAGTGTGCCGGCAAAGGTCCTGGCAAGGACTATTCAACATCGCCATGCCAGGCACGCTGAGGAGAGGCTTGCGGAGCACCAATGCGGTTTCAGGAAAGGGCGGTCCTGCACAGATGCCATATTTTCTGTCCGTCTGCTACAGCAGAGGTGTAGAGAATTCCAACAAAACTTACCATCAGCTCCACCAAAACTAAGCACCTGCTTGGGTATTTTGTTACATCTGGGCAGTGTGCTCATGACCTGCTCCGTTTTGACAGCAGATGTCTCACTCCGAATCAGTCGAGTGACAGTGGACTTGCCGATGACTGGTACCAGCGGTGTCAATATCGGCCTACTGGGCAATTGGGGGCAGTTGCCCTCCAACAACAACGAAGGGGGGAGGAGCCACGCTCACAACAACGAGCGGAGCGCCGGGTGGCTAAAGCATAGCAAGTTGGCACAGTAGGGAGCACAGGTGGTGCATCAGCCAGTCACTCATTCAGTCGATCCGTAGCACCTGGGTCTGCCCCGTGACCTCCTGCCAGCGGGCATTCGACACTTCACGTGGCCTCAACGTGCCCACAGTCTGGCACAAGCGTCGGGGTGACGTCACCGCCACTTAGTGGCGAATGGCGGTTGTTGTTGTTGTGTAATGGGGAGCGGTAGTGTAGCGGTCAGTGCACTGCGCTACAAACTCAGTGACACGAGTTCGATTCCCGTTCACAATCAACACCAGTGACGATTATCTGAACCGGTCCTGGTCCTCCCCTAGGTCGACTCAGGTTCAAATGAGTACCTGGTGCGATGTGTAAAAACATTACCACTAGAGAGACAAAGGCCGCCGGGCGTGGTGCGGGCCCCCCACCCCCTTGTGTGCCGTTCCGGCTTTCAAAGATGCTCGCTAACAGCACAAATCGGTGGATCCGGGGACAATTTGTCGCAATGGGGTTGATTGACTAATTAATTCACGATGCATCATCGACCGTGACTCGCTCCTTCCCACAAGCGTGGGGCGGGCTCGAAGTGTTCTCCAAAAAGGAATCCTCCCGCACCCTCCATCCTCGATCCACCTGTCATGCTGGGGAATGAGTCATTGGATACATTTTTAATGGACGTGTGTGTGTGTGGGTGTAGGGCATCCCCTAGGTCGACTCAGCGTCAAATGAGTACCTGGTGCTGTGTAAACATCGCCACTGGGGAGACAAAGGCGGAACTGAACTCCCCCCCCCCCTCCTGCGTGCCCCCCTCTGCACGTACCCCTCCCTCCATCCCTACCTGTCCAACGGGACTCACCTGTCCGTTGTATGATTTAGCAAACGTGGCTCGCGCCTGGGACAATGGTGTAACTTATAGAGCGGATGAACAAGACGTTACCAATGAAGCCAAACTAATTCCTGGAACCAGGACCACATTATCCTCGCCCTGTCTAACATCGGCAGGTCACCAGCATTGATTCAAGCAAGTCTGCTGATGAGACACTGCATGTCAAAACCGGTTCAGAGTTTGCTTGTCTTGAAACAATGCTGCTGAAATCGTGCACTCCCGAGGAAGATGCCCGTCCGGCTGACGGGTCGTGTAAGAAATTACTTTATTTTTAGTTCACGTGTAAAGACATCGCGTATGCGAAGAAGACATCAATCGTGCAGTTCATTCATTCCTGGAACATCGTTCCGGACTGTTCCGTCTGCGATTAGGCAATGGTCCCAGGTACAGCAGTACGCGCTACATAGGCGCGGTCAGAGTGAAACAGCAGCAGCAGCAATGGCTTGATGATGATGATAAGATGGGATTGCCACTTTCGTTCTTAATGACAGAAATAGTTGCAACCTAACGAACCAGGGTGTAACGATTCACTCCCAGCGAACTGTCGAAATTCGAATCCAGAATCGATTTATTTGAAATTGTTTTGAAACAAAAGACCGTGGCGAATGTAGCGGCCACTAGTGGTTGCAGGAGTCACGTGCAGTGGGTGTCACGAGGCATGAGCAAACCAAGCAAAAAAAAAGATTGAACTCGACCAGCGATACGTCGAATCAAATCGTTCACACGCGTGTGGATTTTACCCTCCACTACACCGGGGTGATCAAACGAAAAGCAATTGTAAAGTGGTAACGTTTGTTCACGTGAGCACTTGATTTCTTTGGCTATGCCGGGTGGAGGGTGTACGACGCAACATTTGGCATTGTTAGGACACTTGGACGATCCGAATCCCAAAAAACTAAAATTATTGATCAAGCCCAAGCTAATAAATGATACGCAAAGTGCATCGTTACACCCCTCTAATGTAGACACAGTATAGACCCAGACAGCTCAACAGAGGTTTTATTTTAAAGATCGAGAAGTCATCACCACCGCACCTCACCAACGCCTCCAACCCTCTGCCAGATCATGAATCTGCGACAGGGTGGACACTCGACCCCCGAGACCCGCCCTAAGATTAAATAGAGTAAAAATAACGGCCACGTAATTTGAAACACGAAATTCACGTGGCCGGGAGAACGCTGAGGTGGGAGACGCTAAGCCGTCAACGCTAAAAGACCTGAGTTCGAATGCAGGTGTCAGCCGCTTTCTGTGACTAAGGCGAGTTTTTCAAGTGTAGCGAATTGGTGGCCTCATAACGCACGCACGCACGCGCAATGTCTTTTGATGTTGCACGTCATTGGAGTGACACTGTCGGTTTGGCCGTCGTGTGGTGAACGTTACTCCCGCAACAGTGGCAGAGTGCTCGCTTCCCGAGTGTGTGATCTCAGAATTAGCTCCGTGATATCCGCTTCCACGGACCGCCCTGCGATGGGATTCTAAGGCTCGTGACGCGTCACCGGTGGCACGATCGGGACAACGTTGCAGGAGAGGACAAAAAAACACCAAAACAAAATCGAGAATCGAGTGACAACAATCGTGACTTATTTTTTGACGCCCTTGGATTTGCTGCTGCTGTTGCTACTCTAAGGAACGTGGCTGCTGCTGCTGCTGTTGCTGATTATGTTGTTGTTGTTGCTCCTGCTGCCAGAGAATGTTGTGGCTGTTGCCACTGTTGAGCACGTGGCTGTCTCTGCTGCCGTCACTGCTGCTACTGCTGCTGCTCGTGTTGACAATGCTGTGGCTGATGCCGCACGCGTACGCTACTATTGCTACCGTATCGCCCGAGCAGCTCACGAGCTATGTCGGGGCCATAGCTGCTCCTGCTCCTGCTGCTGTTGCTGTTGCAGAGGCAGCAGTTGCTGCTGCTGTTGCTTCTGCTGCAGTCGCATCTGTTATTACCGTTGCTGCTGCTGCTGGTTGTGCTGCTTTTGCAGGATGCAGCAGTTACTCTCTATTCTTGTTGCTGCTGCTGTTGCTACTTCTGCTGCCGGTGCAACAGTTTGTTCCTGCTGCTGCTGCCCCTGTCACTGCCGCCCGCCCCTGGTCGACGCTGCTCCACCGCCACCAGCGCTATCTTCGCGCTACATTCTTAGGCGCCTTGTCCCACTCGTGAATTCGCTGCTGCTGCTGCTTCTGCTGCTTCTTGTGCCGCCGTCCCCTCTTCATCTTCTCCGTGACGGCGGCGGAGGTGGCGGCGGCGGCGGCGGCGGCGGCGCCGTAGCGGAAGACGCTCGCTCGGCCGTGCCTCTTGAGGCAGTCGCTCGCGGCGGAGAGGACGAGGGCGACGCGGCGGTCGAGAGCCGCGAGGTGCCCCTCGGGCAGCAGCGGGGCCACGGGGTCGGCGGCGCCGCTCTCGCGCATCAGCGAGCTGAGCAGCAGCGGCGCGCGCGACACCAGCGACAGGCGCGACAGCGTGGAGCGACGCACGCTGCCCGCGGGGGGTGGAGGCAGGGGGGGGCACGGGTGGGTGGAGGAGGGGGAGAGGGGTGGAGCGGGAGGGTGATGGGACGGGAGGATGGAGCGGGAGGGTGGGGGAGGTGGGAGGGAGGGTGCGGGGAGCGGGGGAGGGTGGCAGTGATGATGATGATATGACTGTTACTAATATTACTACTACTACACATTATCTGTTGACGATACTGCTCCGTTGTCAGAAGTGCACAAGCACTGTACAATGGACAAAGCAACTCAACGCCGGTTATCCAGCACTGTGGAGGCAGAAGCAGGGGTTGGTGGAGCACACACGGATGTTGTGAAAACTCCCTTCTCACGGGCGTCGAGGTGGTGGCATACCATGGACTGACTAATCGCCATCTGCTTCCATCAGCACGGAGATCGAGTGATGCTCCCTCGCACATCTAAACATTAAAACGTGTACTCTAAATCAGGGGTGGGGAACCTTTTTTCTGCCAAGGGCCATTTGGATATTTTTTATAACATTATTCGCGGGCCATACAAAATTATCAACTTAAATATTAGACTGTTATATTTTGTCAAAAATTTAATTAACTCACCCCTAATGTGATGGCTGGAACTGCTTCTCTTTGGCGAGGCGTGTGATGATGTTAGCTGGTGTTGATGATGTTAGCTGGTATTGATGATGTTAGCTGGTATTGATGATGTTAGCTGGTATTGATGATGTTAGCTGGTATTGATGATGTTGTTGCTACTCGCAACTGCTTTCCCAGGTTTGCTCCTGGATTTATTGAATTTCGAGTCTCGCCTGCGGTTGCCTTGGCAGGGCCACACCAAATAATTTCGCGGGCCTCATACGGCCCGCGGGCCGGACGTTTCCCACCCCTGCTCTAAATGGACGTTCATGAATGTGGAGGGAAAACCAGAGGACCTGGAGAAAAATCCACTCGACCACGGGGAGAGAAACATGCAAACTCCGACTAAACAGGTACCACCAGGTAAGGCCCACTGAGCTATGTAGCTCCTTTTTCAGAAACGACCTGTCCACAAATGATAGCTCAACGAATTGGCTTATCGTGTGGAAATTTATAGCAGCCAAATACTTACAACGCACGTTTCTAAATGTGGAGGGGAAAACTGTAAGAACTGGAGATAAATCCACGCGATCACGGGGAGCGAGACGCGCAAACTACAAATATACAACAGGCGTCAGGGTCGGGAGCGAGCCAACGACCTCCTGTATACCAAGCGAGGTAGTTAACATCTCCTAGCAATCGTGGCAGGACCCTCCTAAATCTGGACGAGGTTAAAAAAAAACTTGTAAATCGTAGGTTGTAAAATATGGATCAGCCAAAATACTCAATTCCCTCCATTGGCTTGCAAGTGGCGTGATTACTCTGGGCCCTGATGCAAGGGATGACATTGGGCCATCTCTTTCCAATCCCCCGTGGCCTTCGCAGCCCGGCGTCTCGAGCTTCTCCGACCCGGGGCCCCTGGTGCAGTTGCACCGCCTTTGCACTCGAGAGCTACGCCACTGACTGGCTACCAATCCGAGATTGATTTCAAAACCACACCACCTTCATTATCCGCCATCAAGTTATCACTGCCACCCTCCGAAAAAAAATACTTTATTATTATTCGCGTGTTTGACTAATGTGTTAAGTTTGCGGTTATCCGTGTTTCTACTGTAACCACGGTTGCAGCGTCCGTGCCTCTGCAGCAAAGATGACTGGCAGCCCCTGGGGCGCTACCCAGTCATCAAGAGAGGGGGGTGACGATGATGATGGTTACATTTTGACTCAAAACCTTCGTGACTGCAGGAAATCATATTCTATGGTTCTTTCGGGAAAGTATTTTTTTTACCGAAAGAACCATCATAGAAGATGATGATGGTGAAATGGTGATGATAACAAAAAAGTTAAGGCGCAGCCTTGCAACTGCTCGCTTAACGCCACTGCTCTGGCGGAAGCTCTAGAGTTGTGGGTGTGGTCAGGGCTGTCCATTTGGGGGGGAGGTGCGGGGCCTGGGGCGAACCCCACACCGTCTGCCCCCCCCCCCTCCCCAGACGCCTTCAGAACAAACCGGGAGTATTACATCTCACACCGTGACGTCGAGGCGTGCCCCACGCTCCCCAAAGTGCGGGGCCTGGGGCGGGCGCCCCCCCTCCGATGATTCGCCATACCCTAGGGACGCCTCTGGCTTTGCCTGATGCGTGTCACGTGGCACCTTTTTCAGTTCTATACGAGCGAGCCAAACCAATGAAAATTATGCGTTCACTGAGAAATTAATTGATGTGATAAGACACTGACGGTGACCCACGATCTGTCTACTGCTATATGAAGGCCTCCCTCCCCCACCCCCAAGCCGTGTCTGTCATGTGGGTTTTTTGACCATACTTCACCACGATGGTCAGTGTGGGTTGGTGAATCTGGGGGAAGGCCCAGATATTAATCGCCATCGATGTTAACCACAGTCCGGAATCGAACTCGTGTTGTCCGGATTCACAGCGCGTTTTGTTAACAACTGCCCCACCGCTCGCTCTATGTATTGATGTATTCCACGTGATGGAAATGGAGGTGCTCACATCGATTGAAGGTGAGATGACAATGATCGTAACGAGTGGTGATGTTGAATGTGGCAGAGGCGATCATAACGATGACACTGATGATGATTACAACAGTGGCGAGGATGATAAAGTCACATATGATGATTACAACACTGGCGAGGATGATGACGACACATATGATGATGATAACACTGGTGGTGGTGGTGATGAAGATGTTCACTTACACGCAGCACTGGATGAGTGGTGCCAGGATGGATATTTCATCATGCGAGTGCTTCCCGAACCTGGGGCATAGACACACGGGCGGGGTATTATGCAGGCAGTCTCGCATCAACTCACCCCGTACAAACTTACCCACCCATAAACTCACCCATCCACCAACTCATCCACTCACCCACCAACCCACACAGCCTATCCATCTGTTTGACCCTCTCTCCATCCGTATGTCCGTCCATCCAATCCTCCGTCGACACTTCTCTCTATCCATTCACCTGTCCGTCCATGCATCTGTCCATCCGTCTCTCTGTCCTACCATCCATCCGTCTATCGACCTGCTCACATGACACCTCTGTCCCTCTAACCCCCCCCCGCGTACCCGCGTCCGTTGTCCAGGTGAAGGAGGAACGTGTTGTTGCCGAACTTCTCGAACGTCTCGTAGTGGTGTCTGTCCATGTTCCCTGCACGCCGCAGACAGAGCCGAGTGTTGCCCGGTGGCAGTTTACGCCCCCCGAGCACCGAACGAGCCGGCCACACCGCCTCGCCTGAATGAGCTCCGTGCACGGAAGAGGCCGGGAGGTGGCAGGGGTGGGGAACCTTTTTTTTCCTGCCAAGGGCCATTTGGATATTTATATAACATCATTCGCGGGCCATGCAAAATGATCAACTTAAAAATTAGCCTTGTTATATTTGGTCAAACATTTCATGAACTCACCCCTAATGTGATGGCTGGAACTGCTTCTCTTTGGTGAGGCGTGTGGTGATGTTAGCTGGTATTGATGTTAGCTGGTATTGATGATGTTAGCTGGTATTGGTGATGTTAGCTGGTATTGATGTTGTTAGCTGGTATTGATGATGTTAGCTGTTGTTGATGTTAGCTGGTATTGATGATGTTAGCTGGTATTGATGATGTTAGCTGGTATTGATGATGTTAGCTGGTATTGATGATGTTAGCTGGTATTCATGATGTTAGCTGGTGTTGATGATGTTAGCTGGTGTTGATGATGTTAGCTGGTATTGATGATGTTAGCTGGTGTTGATGATGTTAGCTGGTATTGATGATGTTAGCTGGTATTGATGATGTTAGCTGGTATTGATGATGTTAGCTGGTGTTGATGATGTTAGCTGGTGTTGATGATGTTAGCTGGTATTGGTGATGTTAGCTGGTATTGATGATGTTAGCTGGTATTGATGATGTTAGCTGGTATTGACGATGTTAGCTGGTGTTGATGATGTTAGCTGGTATTGATGATGTTAGCTGGTGTTGATGATGTTAGCTGGTGTTGATGATGTTAGCTGGTATTGGTGATGTTAGCTGGTATTGATGATGTTAGCTGGTATTGATGATGTTAGCTGGTATTGACGATGTTAGCTGGTGTTGATGATGTTAGCTGGTATTGATGATGTTAGCTGGTGTTGATGATGTTAGCTGGTATTGATGATGTTAGCAGGTATTGATGATGTTAACTGGTATTGATGATGTTAGCTGGTATTGATGTTAGCTGGTATTGGTGATGTTAGCTGGTATTGATGATGTTAGCTGGTATTGATGATGTTAGCTGGTGTTGACGATGTTAGCTGGTGTTGACGATGTTAGCTGGTATTGATGATGTTAGCTGGTATTGATGATGTTAGCTGGTATTGATGATGTTAGCTGGTATCGATGATGTTAGCTGGTATTGATGATGTTAGCTGGTATTGATGATGTTAGCTGGTATTGATGATGTTAGCTGGTATTGATGATGTTAGCTGGTATTGATGATGTTAGCTGGTATTGATGTTAGCTGGTATTGATGTTAGCTGGTATTGATGATGTTAGCTGGTATTGATGATGTTAGCTGGTATTTATGATGTTGCTGCTACTCGCAACTGCTTTTCCAGGTTTGCTCCTAGATTTATTGAATTTCGAGTCCCGCCTGCGGTTGCCTTGGCAGGGCCACACCAAATGATTCCGCGGGCCTCATACGGCCAGCGGGCCGGACGTTCCCCACCCCTGCTCTAAACGATCACCCCCAGGTGACGTCTCCACATGCAAGCCTGTGTGATACTGGCGTTGGACAGCAAGAGGGCGAGTGTTAAGATTTGGGTTTAGGGGCAGGGCCACGCTTAGTGGGGGGGGGGGGGGGGGGCACGGGGTGGGGGACAATGCCCCGCCCAAACTGGCTACGTTTATGAATTTTTTTTCAGTAGTTTACAATTAAGATGAAAAAAAACCCATTCATTATATGCACCCGCGATACCGAATGTGATGGACGAAGCGAACCTCTGCCCCTTCTTCTGTCGCGCCGTACGTAGCCAACCGTGCTAATCGGAGGTGCGGGGTGGGGAGGGGGGAGGACAACAGGGAGGATAGTTCTTGGGTTTATGTACGGCTCGAGCTTGAGCTATGGGTGTCATTGTGATGACGATTCGGGCTAGCTGAAGGCGTAGGCCCGTGGTTGCATCAGTTAGGGTTACGCACAAGGTGATGGCGGCGGTTTAGAGGTATATCGTGTTGGGGTTCAAGCCTCGTGGTAGGGCTCGGGTTAAGAACGAGACCTCGTGGTGCTCCTGGGCTCGGTCGAGAGCCGCAGGTCTCTTACCCGTGGAGGCATCACCATTTGGGCGACACGAAGCCTATTTATTGGGGGGGAAAGGCGCAGGCTGTGGGCATGGACACCGTTCAGGAGAAACTGCGTATGTGCACGGATCCATCGGTGCCAGCCGCGTTGCGGTGAATGCACGGCTAAACGCCCCATTGCGTGGAGTCATAGACAGATCAATTCCTTGTGTTGTGGCCTGAGCAACCATCGTTGTGTTTATGGCACAGGGGAGGTGGAGGAGGTGGGGGGGGGGGAGGACAGAAGTGGTCTTAATGGGGGGGTTGCCCCCCCATCCAAAATATTGAGAACAACCGGTGTAGAGTTAGGCTAGGGTTATAGGTATGGTGTTCGGGTGGATGTAGGGGCTGGTTCCAGCTATGTGGCCCAGGCGAGTCACAGTGCTAGGGCTAGAGCAGCATTCTTCACTAATTTTCAGAGGTGGGGGGGCACCTTCGCCGATAAGACATCAGCGTGAGGGCCGCCACGCGTTTGAAACCATCAGTGTTTGACAGCAGCACGATGGGGTGCGTCAAAGCCGCTTCAAAGGCCACCAGTGGCCTGCGGGCCTTGCAGTGAACGACACTGGGCTTAGAGGGGAGGCCCAGGGCCGAATTAAGCTAGCGCGGGGCCTGTAGCACATGTTATAAAGGGGGGCCAATTTAAAGAAAAAACAGATAAATATTAAAACGCAAATCTTTTAACTTGAATAGTAAAGTAATTGTATTTTTAATTTGCTTTGCAGCCAGGTAATACAAATCGCTAACCTTAAACACCCTAGTCGTTCGTAAAAATTGAAGGCGGTATAGCACTATAGTCATAGAGCAAGTGCAGAATCACTGAGCCGGAATTGATAGCTTGAAAGCGTTTACCACGGGGCCCTTGAAAGTGCGGGGCCCATAGCATTATGTCGCTACTTTTGCTCCGGGGATAATTGGGCACTGGGGAGGCCTAGGCAGGCCTTGCCTGTGAGGAAGTCGAAGATGCTCATGTCGACGACGTCCAGGAGCCGCGTGCCGGAGTTGTACGGCGGCGTCCGCTTCACGTCGTCGCAGTAACCGGGGTCAACCTCCCAGCTGAGCCGCCACCCGCCACACACGACCACACCACGCAAAGATCCCCCGCGTAGCCTTGTACACACTGTTGGGCCAAGTGCTGCTCGCGAGTGGCGTCTATGAAGGCCGGCACGGCACACGAGGGGGTGGGTGGCCAGCACCACGCCCGGCCCCCTTTGTCTCCCTAGTGGCGATGTTTACACACCGCACCAGGTACTCATTTGATGCTGAGTCGACCGGGTGGCAGGACTGGTTCAGATAATCTGCAGCCAGGAATTCAGCCAGCTAGCCAAAACTTGGGTATAATTGTAAGGCCTTGTGTAATATATAAAACAGATATATGTTTTAAAAAATAAATATTTCTATAACAAAAATAATTTTAAAGCTTTAAAATCTTCGGGCCCATTCATTGACAAAAGTGTCTACTTTGTCCAAGTGGTCCGTCTGTGCGGCCACTACCGTCTCCTCTCATCGGCGCAATCACTCGGCCTCTCTCTCACCGCACTCACTCGGCCCATCTCTCACCACACTCACTCGGCCCCTCTCTCTCACCGCACTCACTCGGCCTCCCTCTCACCACACTCACTCGGCCTCTCTCTCACCGCACTCACTCGGCCCCTCTCTCTCACCGCACTCACTCGGCCCCTCTCTCTCACCACACTCACTCGGCCCCTCTCACTCACCGCACTCACTCGGCCTCTCTCTCTCACCGCACTCACTCGGCCCCTCTCTCACCGCAACTCACTCGGCCCCTCTCTCTCACCGCAACTCACTCGGCCCCTCTCTCTCACCGCACTCACTCGGCCTCTCTCTCACCGCAACTCACTCGGCCTCTCTCTCACCGCACTCACTCGGCCTTGCGCCGCTTGTTGTACGACCGACGCCACGGGTTGCGCCAGGACTTGCGCGGCGCCTCGGCCGTGTCGGGCAGGAAGGCGGCCAGAGAGGCCTCCAGGTGGTCGGGTCGCCCGCACAGCGCGTGCTCCGTGGAGCAGTAGTACGAGCACTCGCCGTAGAAGCACACGTTGTTGGCTTTGGAGAGAAGGACACGGGGCGAGGGTTCGACGCTGTGGTTAGACATACGTGCGTGCGTGTTTGTACGTGTGTGTATGAGAGGGCGTGTAACGGTTAGCGCGCTGCACTACGAACCCCGAGTTCGATTCCCGCTCACGGCCTCCACTAGTGACGATTAACTGAACCGGTCCTGGGCATCATCTAGGTCTACTCAGCCTCAAATGAGTGCCTGGTGCGATGTGTAAACATTGCCAGTGGGGAGACAAAGGCAGCCGGGCGTGATGCTGGCCACCTACCCCCTCGTGTGCCGTGTTGGCCTTCATAGGTGCTTACTAACAGCACTTGCCCTAAAAGTATGTCGAGGCTATATGGGGGGGGGGGGTCTTAGTATTTGTGTCCACGCGTGGGGAGCGGTGGTGTAGCAGTTAGCGTACTGCGCTACCAACCCGGCGCTGACAAGACACAAAGATCCCCCGTATAGCCTTCACAGCCTGTCGGGGCAAGTGCTGTTCGCGAGCGGCACCGATGAAGGCCGGCGTGGCACACGAGGGAAGTGGGTGGCCAGCACCACGCCAGGGCCGCCTTTGTCTCCCCAGTGGCGATGTTTACTACACAACGCGCACCGGGTGAACATTCGAGCCTAGGGGAATCGGCCCAGAACCCGTTCAGACAAAAGTCACCGGTGGTGGCCGTGAGCGAGGATCGGAAGTCGGGGGGGGGGGAGGGGGGTCACCTCCAGCGAGAATCGCCGAGCACCTGGAGAGATGAAGAACGTCTTGAGGAGCTTCTTGTCCTTGCTGATGTCGCGGACTTCCCGCGTGAGGTTGAGGAGCCTCCCAGAGACGGGCGGGACGCGGCGAAAGTCCAGGATCCTGGGCGGGGCGGGCGGGGAGGGGGGGGCACACGGGGCAGACACAACCCCCCGGCTCGAGCGCGTCTCTCGCCGCTTCAAAAGTGCCGCTTGTTGCTGACCGCCTGGCATTCTGCGAGCTATTGGGCCCGCCCCCTTCTGTGCTCGGCGACCGTGACGTCGCCGAGCACAGAAGGGCACATTTTTGCTTCAGCAACAAACAAAAAAAACTTCTTCGGCAAAAAAAAAATGTTTCTTGCTGTGTTTTTTTTTCCCACCTGATGACGATGATTGCTCGTGTTGCAATCGAAACGTCGTGATTTATTTTATTTTCTACCTTACGCGACTTTACCGAAAGTACCAAAGAGTGTTGTGATTGTAATTCACTCTGGACGCCGCGGTTGCTCCCAGCGGCAGCGGCGTCGATGTTTGAACAGAGAGGCTCGGGTCACGCTGGACCAGCCCGGGGGGGTTTGCCGCTTCGACAACATGCTGTGGCGAAACATTTGGGGACGACGGCCGAAAGATTAAAATTGTTATTCATTGTCAACGTGGTCAAACACATCCGCGTCTCTTTACTCTGGGCGTGTGTCTGTGTGTGTCTGTGTGGTGTGAATGTGTGTGTCTGTGTGTGTATGTCTGTGTCTGTGTGTGTATGTCTGTGTGTCTGTGTGTGTCTGTGTGGTGTGAATGTGTGTCTGTGTATGTCTGTGTGTGTCTGCGCACATGTGTGTCTGCGCGTGTGTGTGTCTGTGTGTGTATGTCTGTGTGTCTGTGTGTGTCTGTGTGGTGTGAATGTGTGTCTGCGCGCGTGTGTGTCTGTGTGTGTCTGCACGTGTGTGTGTGTCTGGTGTGTCTGCGCGTGTGTGTGTCTGTGTGTGTATGTCTGTGTGTCTGTGTGTGTCTGTGTGGTGTGAATGTGTGTCTGCGCGTGTGTGTCTGTGTGTGTCTGCACGTGTCTGTGTGTATCTGTGTGGTGTGAATGTGTGTCTGCGCGCGTGTGTGTCTGTGTGTGTCTGCACGTGTGTGTGTGTCTGGTGTGTCTGCGCGCGTGTGTGTTTGTGTGGTGTGAATGTGTTTCTGCGCGCGTGTGTGTCTGTGTGTATCTGCACGTGTGTGTGTGTCTGGTGTGTCTGCGCGTGTGTGTGTCTGTGTGTGTATGTATGTGTGCCTGTGTGTGTCTGTCTGTGTGTGTCTGCGCGCGTGTGTGTCTGTGTGTGTCTGTGTGTGTCTGTGTGGTGTGAATGTGTGTGTCTGTGTGTGTATGTCTGTTTGTCTGTGTGTGTATGTCTGTGTCTGGTGTGTCTGCGCGTGTGTGTGTCTGTGTGTCTGTGTGTGTATGTCTGTGTGTCTGTGTGTGTCTGCGCGTGTGTGTGTCTGTGTGTCTGTGTGTGTCTGCGCGCGTGTGTGTCTGTGTGTGTGTCTGTGTGGTGTGAATGTGTGTCTGCGCGCACGTGTGTCTGTGTGTGTGTCTGCACGTGTGTGTGTGTGTGTCTGGTGTCTTCTGCACGTGTGTATGTCTGTGTGTCTGTGTGTGTATGTCTGTGTGTCTGGTGTGTCTGCGCGTGTGTGTGTCTGTGTGTCTGTGTGTGTATGTCTGTGTGTCTGTGTGTGTCTGTGTGGTGTGAATGTGTGTCTGTGGGGTGTGAATGTGTGTCTGCACGTGTGTGTGTGTCTGGTGTGTCTGCACGTGTGTGTGTGTCTGTGTGTGTCTGCACGTGTGTGTGTGTGTCTGGTGTGTCTGCGCGTGTGTGTGTCTGGTGTGTCTGCGCGTGTGTGTGTCTATGTGTGTCTGCGTGCGCGTGTGTGTGGGGAACGGTGGTGTAGCGGTTAGCGCTACGCTGCGCCACGAACATGGCATCCCGGGTTCGATTCCCGCTCACGGTCAACACCACCAGTGACGATTATCTGAACCGGTCCCGGGCCTCCCCTAGGTCGACTCAGCCTTAAATGAGTACCTGGTGCGGTGTGTAAACATCGCCACTGGGGAGACAAAGGCGACCGGGCGTGGTTTTGACCCCGACACCCCATGGTGTGCCGTGCCGCCCTTCATAGGTGCTGCTCGCTAACAGCACTTGCCCCAACAGTCTGTTTGAAGGCTATACGGGGGATCTTTGTTGTGTACATGTGTCTGTGTGCATGCTGATTGCCATTGTACAGCGGTAAAAATGAATTCTCTTTTTTGACTATACAAATTAAAGTCACGTTTCCACTGGTTTGTGACTAAATCCAGCCGGCCGAAATAATTAAGTCCTTCCCGTCCTCTCCATAAACTTCAAAGGGCCAATCAGCCTCATCTTCAGCAAAGCTGGTATTCATTGTCTAAGCTCAGCTCAGGCAGCAGCAGCAGACATCAAAGACAAAGATCCCCCGTGTAGCCTTAACAGACTGTTGGGGCAAGTGCTGCTCGCGAGCTCCTATCAAGGCCGGCACGGCACACGAGGCGGTGGGGGGTGGCCAGCACCACGCACGGCCGCCTTTGTCTTCCGCGAGTCGCGATGGTCCTCACATCGCACCCGGGTGCTCCACTGAGGCTGAGTCGACCTAGGGGAGGCCCAGGAGCTGGTTCACATAATCGTCACTCGGTGTTGGTGGCCGTGAGCGGGAATCGAACTGGGATCGCCGGATTGGCAGCGCAGTGCGCTCACCCGCAGCAGCAGAGATCTAATATTGTTGTAACACACACACACTCACACCTCGTCTGAGACCACCCGAGCCCTCTCTCCCTTCCCTAGAGGTGGAATAATAATGGTCGTGATTGGGCTCTGTGTGTGGGTGGAATGTGACCGTTGTCTTGGCAGGAGATTAGAGGAAATTGGCAGAGCCTGTGCCAGTCCGTGAACCTTGCATCCTCATCATCCATCACGTGTGTTGCTCGCCGTGTGCCTGTGTGTGTGGGTATGTGTGTATATGTGTGTATATAAGTGTGTATATTAGTGTGTGTATGTGTCTGGGAAGCGGTGGTGTAGCGGTTAGCGCGCTGCGCTATCAATCCGGCATTCCGGGTTCGATTCCCACTCACGGCCAACATCAGCGACGATTATCTGAACCGGTCTCGGGCCTCCCCTAGGTGGACTCAGCCTTAAATGAGTACCTGGTGCGGTGTGTAAACATCGCCACTGGGGAGACAAAGGCGTTCGGGCGTGGTGCTGGCCACCCACCCCCTCGTGTACCGTTCCGGCCTTCATAGGTGCTCGCTAACAGCACTTGCCCCTACAGTCTGTTAAGGCTATACGGGGGATCTTTATATTTTTATATGTATACACACGTTGTGCGTGGTGAGCACGTGTGTGTGTGTGTCAGGGGAGAGCGGTGGTGCAGCGGTTAGCGCTGCACTGCGCCACAAACCCGGCGACCCGAATTCAATTCCCGCTCACGGCCACCACCAAGTGACGATTATCTGAACCGGTCCCGGGCCTCTCCTAGGTGGACTCAGCCTCAAATGAGTACCTGGTGCGGTGCGTAGTAATCACTGCCACTCGGGAGACAAAGGCGACCGGGCGCGCTGCCGGCCACCCACCCCCTCGTGTGCCGTGCTTGCGAATAGCACTTGCCCCAACAGTCTGTTGAAGGCTATACGGGGGATGTTTGTATTTGTATGTGTGTGCATATACAGCCACCCCCACGCCCTCACCTGTCCAGGTGGAAGGCTGCGATCTCTGCGTTGTGTCGCTCAAAGTCGGAGAAGTAAAAAAAATCCGGGGAGGTCTCCTGGTCCCGATTCTGTCTGGCGACACACAATGTGGTGGTGGTGGTGGGTGGTGGTGGGTGGTGATGATAGTGGTGGTGATGGTGATGATGGTGGTGGGTGGTGGGTGGTGGTGGGTGGTGGGTGGTGATGGTGATGATGGTGGTGGTGGTGGTGTAGGTAGTGGTGGTGGTGATGGTGATGATGGCGGTGGTGGTGATGGTGATGATGGTGGTGGTGGTGATGGTGATGATGGTGGTGGTGTAGGTAGTGGTGATGGTGATGATGGTGGTGGTGATGGTGATGATGGTGGTGGTGGTCATCATCAACGCTTATCATCGTCATCGATGTTATAAGTGTCATTATTTTCATAATCGATTATGTCTTATCATCATCTGAGACCATCATGATGCTCATGGCATTGATGATGATGAAACGGATGATGATGATGATGATCATGACCATGACATTGATTCTCATGCCATTACTGACAATGATGATACTGATGGATGATGATGATGACACTGATGGATGATGATGGCCATGAAATCGATGATTAAATTAACAATAATAACAATTATGGTGACATTAATGATTATGGCCATGACAATCGATAATGACCATTGTTCACGGTGACGTTAATGATGATGACGACATGATGATCATAATGACGCGTATGCTGATGATGATGATCATGGGCTGAGTCAACCGATATGTAAACTAGAAACTAAACTAAAGCGACCCGAGCGGTCACAATGACAGCTCAACGAAGTGGCTCGTCACCACGTGGAAATGTACAGCAGCCAAAGACGCCAAACGCCACGTGACGTTCATTCTAAATGTGGAGGGGACAAAAAAACCGGAGGACCCGGAGAAACATCCACGCGACCACGGGGAGAGAGAGAGAGACACCGCAAACTCCACAAATACAGCAGGGCGTCAGGGTCGGGAGCCAACCCACGCGACCTCTTGTACACCGGGAGAGATGGTTAACATCTCGCCACCGTACTAGATGCGGTGTGCCGACTCAAGTCTTACTTCATGGGCTTGAGCAGGGCCAGTCCCCCATTCTCCAGCGACATCACGAGCTTCAGCTGCGTGCCGCCCGGCTTCATCACTGCGGCCGGGGGTGCACGCGCACGTGTGTGTGTGTACATGTGTGTGTGTGTGTGTACATGTGAGTGTGTGGGTGTGTGTGTGTACATGTGTGTGTGTGTACATGTGTGTGTGCACATGTGAGTGAGTGTGTGTGTACATGTGAGTGTGTGTGTGTACGTGTGTGAGTGTGTGTGTGTGTGTACATGTGTATGTGTGTATGTGCGTGGGGAACGGTTGTGCAGTGATTATCGCGCTGCGCTACGAACCCGAAGACCTCAGTTCGATTCCCGAAGCACTAATTACCGCGACCCATAGCAGGCACCACTAATTACCGCGACCCATAGCAGGCACCACTAATTACCGCGACCCATAGCAGGCACCACTAATTACCGCGACCCATAGCAGGCACCACTAATTACCGCGACCCATAGCAGGCACCACTAATTACCGCGACCCATAGCAGGCACCACTAATTACCGCGACCCATAGCAGGCACCACTAATTACCGCGACCCATAGCAGGCACCACTAATTACCGCGACCCATAGCAGGCACCACTAATTACCACGACCCATAGCAGGCACCACTAATTATCGCGACCCATAGCAGGCACCACTAATTAAGACGACCCATAGCAGGCACCACTAATTACCACGACCCATAGCAGGCACCACTAATTACCGCGACCCATAGCAGGGATGTACCGGCGCTCACGAGTCTCTGCTGGGCGAGGTCGCGCAGCAGCTCAGGCAGCGTGGGCGATGCGCGGGGGTAGAGCGCACGCCGCGAGATGCCGCGGTGGAAGCGCAGCCACGCCGGGGCCTCCTCCCCATCAGCCCTCCTGCGTCATCAGCAGAAGCAGCATCAGCAGAAGCAGCATCAGCAGAAGCAGCATCAGCAGAAGCAGCAGCATCATTAGCATCATAATCAGCAGCATCATCATCAACAGCATTATCATCAGCATCATGAGCACAAGCATCATCAGCAGAAACGTCATCAGCAGATGAAGCAGCATCAGCAGTAGCATCATTAGCATCATAATCAGCAGCAGCATCATCATCATCAACAGCATTTTCATCAGCATCATGAGCAGAAGCATCATCAGCAGAAGCATCATCAGCAGAAGCATCATAATCAGCAGCATCATCATCATCAACAACAACATACTCATCAGCATCATGAGCAGAAGCATAATCAGCAGAAGCGTCATCAGCAGAAGCATCAGCATCAGCAGTAGCATCATTAGCATCATAATCAGCAGCATCATCATCAACAGCATTCTCATCAGCATCATGAGCAGCAGCAGCAGTATCATCATCAGCAGCAGCATCAGTAGCAGCAGCATTATCAGCAGTAGCAGCAGCAGCATTATCATCAGCAGTAGCAGCAGCATCAGCAGCATCATTAGCAGTAGCCGACACATCATCTTCAGTTGCATCATTAACAACATCATCATTATTAGAAGCAGCTTCGTCATTGCCATTATCATCTTCCACACAGCTTTTGGCGACCTCTGCATACAGTGTACACACATTGCACGTAAAAACCTTCACATACACACATATATGTACACAAACTTGCATGCATACAAAGTTCCCCCATATATCCCATAACAGACTGTTGGGACAAGTGCTGTTAGCGAGCAAGTACTAAGGTGGGCACGGCACGCGAGGGTTCCGGTAGACCAACACCAGGTGCGCATTTTGAGGCTGAGTCAACCTAGGGGAGGCCCAGGACCGGTTCAGATATTCGCCACTTGCGTTGGTGGCCGTGAGCGCTAACCACTGCGCCACCGCTCCCCGCGACAACACAAAGATAAAGATCCCCCGCATAGCCTTGACAGACTGTTGGGGCAAGAGCTGTTGGCGAGCAGCACCACCTGTGAAAGCCGCTACGGTGCACGAGGCACCACGTCCGATGATTACAAACCGGTACTCATTTGAGGCCGAGTCGACCCAGGGGAGGCCCAGGACCGATTCAGACACTCGTCACCGGGTGTTGGCCACACGCGCACTGTCTCCTCACCACGCTTCTTCTCGCTGCTCTCCGGAGTCAAGCGGCTCAGACGCTGGACTCAAGAGAAGTTCATCATCCCCATCTTCATCATCACCATCATCATCACCATCATCAACGTCGCCCTTGCTCCCCTCCCGCGTAGGGCCCCCGTACAGGGGATGTCTGAACAGCTCCTCCAGCAGAGTTGAGGACGACGATGATGGCGGTGGCGACAACGACAATGATGATGATGGGGGAGGACCAGACGACGAGGTGGAGGCAACTCGATGTGACTTCGCGTCTCCGAATTTGACCTCGCGGTCGGCGATGACGCGGAGCCCTTGTTTCTGATCGCGGTCATAGTCCTGCTGCTGCTGCTGCTGCTGATGGCGATGTTGATTACGCTGCCGCTGGTTCTGCTGATCGTATCGATTCCGCTGCTGCTGGGTGCAGGGACAGTCTCCCGTCGCCTTGTCCCAGACGCTCTCGACGGGAGCCGTGAAGTGCAGGAGGAGGTGCAGCGCGCACGTGGCGAGTAGCACGAGAAGCACGAGCAGCACGCGGAGTCGGCGAGACATCGTGACGCGGGGGGGGGGGGGAGAGGAGGATGGAGAGTGGAGGATGGAGATGGATGGGAGAGGTGTATGTGCGTGGAACTTCTTTCGCGCCGTACGTAGCCAACTGCGCAAATTGGAGGTGCGAGACACCAATGATGAGGGAGATGGAGAGAACAGGAGGCCGTAGGAGAGAGTCGGCAGAGAGTAGTCAGAGTGGGGAAACGAGAGAGACACTGGGGGAGAGGATGAGTGGGGGAGAGAAGAGGAGAGACCGATAGAGAGAGAATGGTTAAAGCGATGGGTAGAGAGAGGGGGGAGGAGAGTGGGGAGAATGAGAGAGGTGGGGGAGGAGATTGGAGGGGTGAATATGGGAAGAGATAAGGAAGAGTGGAGCGAGAGAGAGAGTGGGAGACGGGGGGGGAGAGGGGAGACGGAGAGCCGAGAGAGACGTTTGGGTGGTGGGGGGCTCAGGATATGTGGGGAGAGTAAGGAGCGAGAGCGCCTATATGGGATAGACAGTACAGATAGACTGTATGGATAGCCTATATGGGATAGACAGTACAGATAGACTGTATGGATATCCTATATGTGATAGACAGTACAGGTAGACTGTATGGATATCCTATATGGGATAGACAGTACAGATAGACTGTATGGATATCCTATATGTGATAGACAGTACAGATGGACTGTATAGATATCCTATATGGGATAGACAGTACAGATAGACTGTATGGATATCCTATATGTGATAGACAGTACAGATGGACTGTATAGATATCATATATGGGATAGACAGTACAGATAGACTGTATGGATATCCTATATGGGATAGACAGTACAGATAGACTGTATGGATATCCTATATGGGATAGACAGTACAGATAGACTGTATGGATATCCTATATGGGATAGACAGTACAGATAGACTGTATGGATATCCTATATGGGATAGACAGTACAGATAGACTGTATGGATATCCTATATGGGATAGACAGTACAGATAGACTGTATGGACAGCCTGTAGGCAGATGAGGGTGGATGGAGATGCTGGACCAGGTTCGTCGTAGCATCACCGCCTCCTCCTCCTCGCCCTCCTCCCCGCAGCCGCAGCCAGAGGAGTCTCGCTCCTTGCTCCGCGAGGCCCCAGACATCAACAACAACAACAACGATGACATAAATAACAACAACAATGACAATGGAGGATAACAACGGCGAGGCGACCGTTTAACATCCACCTGTCCGTGGCGTGACAATCCATTCACTCCAAACATCCGCCACCACTGCTGCTGTTGCTGCTGTTGCTGCTGCTGCTGTTGCTGCTGCTGCAGCTGCAGATGCTGCTGCAGCTGCTGTTGGTTTGAATCACGCACGAGCGAGCGTCCACGCGTGATGATGATGGCGATGAATGACGACGGATGATGATGCTGCTGCTGATGGATGATGATGTTACAATCTGTTTGGGTCTCTCGGCGTGTCCATCGCGTGCGTCTCTGCGCTCCCCGCCTCTCCCCACCACTCCCCCCCTGTTTCCTCTCCGCCTCTCCTCTCTCTCCCACCCTCTCTCATTTCTCTCTCCTCTCTCTCTACCCTCTCCCTCCCATTCTCCCCCACCACCCACGTATCCAGCCGTCGCTATGAGGGACTCTGCGATTGTAGCAGAGGCAGTGCGCGTCTCAGTTGCAACAATCATCATCATCATCATCGTCTCCATCACTATGGTCAACATCTTCACTATCACCATTATCACCACCACCACCACTATCACCACCGTCATCATCAACCTGGTCATCATTGTGGTCGCCACCGTCATTGTTACCATCATCACCACCACCACCATGAGTGTCATCATCACCATCATCATTACCATCATCTTCAGTGTCAACGCCACCTGCTGATCGCATTGATGATGATCATCGCATTGATCGCGACGATTGATTGCATTGATGGCGATGATTGCATGCACGATCATGATGATGATGGTTATCGTGATGATGATCGTGATGATTTTATCAGGAGTCGCGTGGCAAAGATGCGCGCGCTCTCGCGAGATCACGTGCCCTCCCATTGTTGCTTGGCAAATGGAGCGAACCATGTGGAGAGACGTAATCAGCGAGCCCCCCCTCCTACTCCCCCCCAACCCTCGCCCCTCACATCTCAACCTGCTCCCTACCCACAGCCATTCCCCGTGCAAGCTCGCCCCGAACACTGGGACGCACGCGCCGCCCTTATTTTTGCATCCAGAAGTAAGCTGCACTTGCAGCGCGATGGCTTCAAAGTTGACTCTCCCCCACCCCACCCCCCATTCTTGACTGCGTCTCACTCCTTCAGGTACATGCACGACATAACGAACGGTACTCGAGCGATGGCATTAGGCATGTGAGTGATAACAAATACGTGGATACTTACACCTCATCCCCATGTTATAGTCTCGCGCGGTCTTCTGGGAGCGCATCTTTAACGTAGCATTGGTCTAATATCAGCACTGGTGGCTGGAGAGCCGAATGGAGTTCAAAAGAACTCGCAAACGAACGCCTTGTCGTGAAAGATCCAACGCAGAAGTCCCCTGCCTGGGCTTGATCTTCCACGAAGCTCACGGTCCACCCCAAAACCGCATCCGCTCTCACAAAACCGTGGCAGCAGATGCGGGAAACCCCTGACGCGCAAATGGAAAGTGGGAAAACTCTGCAGCGTTGCGCGGCTGCGGTCACGAAGGAGACAGACGGTACAACGCACGACGACGCGAGGCCCGGTCCACACATACACGAAGGAGACATCACAGCGATACGGTACTCCGCTGCTGACTCCTCGCGCGGTTATCTGCGCTTGACCACCTGAATGTGAAAGTGTAAGTCGTTGCTCTGCATCTACATCGGGCGTACGACAAGAAGAAGAATATCAGCACAACTTATTATCAGCAGTCGAGGCTTGCTTCAGCCGATTGCTGGTGGACTACCCATGTAAATAGACAAAGAGCCTCTCTCTCTCTCTCAGTGTGTGTGTGTTAGATACGGGCCCTAGTTGAACGCAACGTTATATAGTACAAATCGACCGTCCTCTAGACCTCGCGTTACAGAACGGCCCGCGGAAGCGGATGCCACAGAAGCACCTCTGAGATCCCTTCAAGCGGGCCTCTGGTCCACAGGGTATTGGGGAGTACTTTCCCGCTCGCCCTGGCACACAGAGAGTAGCTTATGTTGGTCACATGACAGTTTATGTTGGTCACATGACAGTTTATGTTGGTCACATGACAGTTTATGTTGGTCACATGACAGTTTATGTTGGTCACATGACAGTTTATGTTGGTCACATGACAGGCAAATCTGTCTTGTGTCTGTTTTCACTTCTCACAGCTGAAATTTAGTCAATTGAGTGCGATTCTGCTAATTAACGACAATAAGACGGAACGATTTAAGCACTGTGCTGTGATCATGACATGCACAGTATGCTGGGTAGTTATCCTTTCACGTTGCGCATTCAGTATGATTTAATAAAATAACCGTGATGACCCTTTCGGAAAACTGTCTTCCGCCTTAAGTAACGTGGAAAGTCCACACGTGCCTCAGGGCCACAAATTGCTGAACGATCAATCGCTGAAGCATCGGTAACGACGAACCCCCATTGATCGTCAGCTCTAAATGTTACCGCAAACTCAGTGAACACAAACCCAGAGACAAACCCCTCGCGCGACGATTGATGTATTTTTTTTTTTACGCAGCCCCCTGATGACCCCGGGATTAAAACCCTCAACTCCTCAGCATTTGAGAACCCAGTTTTTTATCGCGGACGGCCCAAACCTTGATTTTAACTCTTTGTTTCAAGGGTGCCGGCTCACTCAGGTGTCTACTCCCGAGCCACTTGGGGGTGGGGTACCGTGCTCCGTGCGGTGAATCTTAAAGTCAAGGAACTTGTCACAAAATGACGAGAGGGTCAAACAATGAGCGTGCGTCCACGTGGCCACCCCCGCCGTGTGCCACACTGCCGGCCTTCGTAGGTGCTGCTGCTCGCTAACAGCACTTGCCCCAAACAGTCTGTTAAAAGGCTACACGGGGGATCTTTGCCTTTGTGGTGCTGGCCACCTACTACCCTCGTGTGCCACACTGCCGGCCTTCGTAGGTGCTGCTGCCCGCTAACAGCACTTGCCCCAAACAGTCTGTTAAAAGGCTACACGGGGGATCTTTGCCTTTGTGTCTTTTGCTCTGCGTGTCTCTGCGTCTCACTGCCTCTCTCGCCCCCACCGTGTCTCTGTCTCTGCCTCTCTGTGACTGTCTCCGTGTCTCGATGCGTATGTGTATCGTTGCGCGTCTTCACGTCTCTCTCTTCACGTCTAGCTGCCTCTCCCCGCTCGAGCAAATGATGGTGGTGGTGGTGATGGATTAGTGATGGCTCGTGAAGATAATGTCGGTGGATGAGGCTGGAGTGCTGCTGTGTCGCTATATGCGAGTGTTGCTGCTGCTGATGACGATGGTTACTGTTGCTACTCTTGATGGCGATACTTCCTGCTGCCCTAGCTGCTGCTGATTATGATGACAGTGATGATGTCGCTGATGATATGTCTGCTGTTGCCGCTGATGATATGTCTGCTGTTGCCGCTGATGATACCTCCATTGCTGTGCAGATGCTGCTGTTGGTACCTCATCCGCTGCTGCTGCTGCTGTTCCTGCTGCTGATGATGATTGTGCTGCACTTTCTGCTGCTGCTGATGTTTCTGCTGCACCTGTTGCTGCTGTTACTGCTGCTTATGATGATGGTGGTGCTGATGATGGCTGTGTGAGTGCGTGACTCCGCGTCTCACCTGCTGCTGCTGATGGTGGTGGTGCTGATGATGGCTGTGTGCGTGCGTGCGTGACTCCGCGTCTCACCTGCTGTTGCTGCTGCTGAGGCTGCTGCACGCTCACGCAACAATAGCCGCCTTCTCCTCGCGGCCGGGCCCGTGAGATCTTAATTAAAGACTCTCATTACAGCCCCCACCAACTCACCTCCCTCACCTCCCTCCCCCCTAACCCTGACAGGGCACGCCGTGATTAAGCAGTTTCCTTCTTTCCAGCTCCCTCTGTGTGTGTGTGTGCACGCGCGTGTGTTTGTTGCGCGGAGCGGTGGCGCATCGGTTAGCGCGCGGCGCTACGATCCCGGCGACGCGAGTTGGATTCCCGCTGACGGCCAACAACAGTGATTATTATTATTTGGACCGGTCGTGAGCCTCTCCTAGGTCGACTCGGCCTCAAATGAGTACCTAGTGCGGTGTGTAAACATTACGTGCCGGGAAGACAAAGGCGGTCGGGCGTGGTGCTGGCCACCCACCACCCTCGTGTGCCGTGCCGGCCTTAATAGGCCCTCGCTAACAGCACTTGCCGCAACAGCCTGTTCAGGCTCTACGGGGATATTTGTCTTTGTTGCGGGGAGCGGTGGATTGGTGGTTAGTGTACTGCGCTACGAACCCGGTGATACGAGTTCGATTTTCCACTCATGGCCTACACCAGTCACGAGAATCTGAACCGATACTGGCCATCCCTGAGGTCGACTGAGCCTCAGATTAGTACATGGTGCGATGTGATAACATCAGCAAAGGGGAGACAAAGGCGGCCGGGTGTGGTGCTGGACACTCATTCGTGTTACGTGCCGGTAGTTATAGGTACTCGCTGACAGTACGTGCCCTAAACATCTATGAAGATGATAGGGGGATATTTCTGTTTTGTGTACACGTGTGTGTGTTTTCGTGGGGAGCGGTAGCGTAGTGCTTAGCGCACAGCGCTACGAACCCGCTCACGTTCAACAATTGGCGAGTCTTTGAACCTCCCCTACGTCGACTCAGCCTTAAACGAATACCTGGTGCGGTCTGATAACATCGCCACTGGGGAGACAAAGGCGCTCGGGCGTGCGCTAACCGCTGCGTCGCCGCTTCATACCGTGCACACATTCACAGCACGGCCACAACGAGGGGGCGGGTGGCCAACAACACGCCCGGCCGCCTTTGTCTCCCCAGTGGCGATGTTTATACACTGCGCACCAGGTAGTCATTTGAGGCTGAGTCGACCTTGGGGGAGGCCCAGGACTGGGACCAGGAATCGAACCGTCACACATTCTCACGACTCATTCATACACAACACGCACACGCACGCACGCACGCGTGCCAGCACGGGACTCTTTATCATCGTTGGCAGGGTCCTGGTGGGTCACTCGGGGTTCGGAGCGACCGTGGGCGAAGAGACGGGGTCACCGAAACCCGGACTCCCGCGTGCCACGTGGAGACATTGCTCTTACCAACAACATCATCATCAGCAGCAGCGGCATAATCGTCAACATTAGCAGCAGCATCATCAACAACACCATCACACCAGCATCGCCATCTACATCAGTTGCATCAGCATCAGCAGCATCAGCATCATCAGCAGCATCAGCATCATTAGCAACACCACCACCGGTAACAACATGACCACGAAAACACGATTTAACACGTAGGCTTTCGCGACCAATATTATCACTACTAATAAAGGTTTTTGGGTTATATCGCGTAGGTATAAATGTGTCGTTTAAAGCCACAGTTTTATTAACGCATTTTCTCCGTTTTTTTACACGTATAAAATATTATTATCTGTGCTTGCGAACGACTGCCAACGCAGTTTCACAAAACCATGTACCTGTAGAATGTTGTCGTTATTATTATTATCATTGCTAAGGTTGTTTATACCCAGGAAAGCCTCGCTGAGTCTCATTGACCTGTGTCAGCGAGGGTCCTGTCAGGTTTTGACAGCAGTGAGACAAAGCTGCAGTGGTACAGGAGGTGTTGTGATGGCCCCGCGCCGGTGATGTTGTTGTTGACGTTGTTAATGTTGTTGTTGATCTTGTTGTTGTTGTTATTGATGGATACAACTGAGGCGCGACATCTCGCGACATCTCGGAAGCTAAGCGGGACTGTGCCTGGGTAATGCTCGTAAGAGCGTCCGTCATGCATAAACAGGTTGCTATAGTTTAACACGCAGGCTTTCACGACCAATATTATCCATAATAGAGGTTTTTTTGTGGGGTTAGATCGCGTAAATATGTGTCGTCAAACTCGCCACCACCCGACACAGCCAATTTAGTCAGGTTTGCCACGTAAACAAAACATGGCAATTCGTTACAAGTACAGCACATTACTAGTACCCACATGTACAACAATTGTGGATTTACTCTGCAACACCCCCTGGGTGCTGTGCCCGTAACGCGGTCGCCAGAGGCTGCCCCCAGGGCCACGGGGGCAGCAGAGGGCAATGCATCAACATCCATTATTGTACAGGGGTGGTCCAGATGTCTTGTGCCCCCCCTACCATTTTATGAACGTACTTTTTTTATTTAAAGTAAGGTTTATTTAAAATATAAATGAATATGCAAAGAGAAAAACATGTTAGGGGTCAATTAATTGGGGGTCACCTGACATCTGTACCAGCATGTACCTACTGGACAACTGTGATAAAGAGCTTTTTAGCACATGGGATTTAATTTCGATGTAAAGTTTTTGTGACTGCAGGGATTAATCTTCTTGGTTCTGTCGGTAAAGTCACCACGTAGAAGGGAAACAATAAAATAATAAAAATAAAACATAATAAAATAAAATTATCACGACGTTTCGGCCACAGCACAAGTAGCCTTCTTCAGGTGAAGGAACAGAACTGTCGGGACGACAGCGCTTCAATGAACGCTGCTAAGCTTGGCAGCGTCTTTTTAAGCTGGGTGGGAGGAGCAGAACGCCTTGACAAAGGAGTTTACATATCAACAGAAGAATTTAGCATTGAAGTAGCTGTGTTAATGTGTTGGATTAGCAGGGTGTTAAAGTCTGAAATTAGCATGTAACTGGTCAGAGTTTACATATCAACAGAGGCATTTAGTATATTGACGCTAAACAACTGCAACTACCCAACTATCATACAATAAGCCGATGTGAAAGAACTAAGTATAAACTACATCAATATAATAAATGTACTCAATATATTCTTCAATAAGTTGAGCTATTAACATAAAGTATCTGGGTATACACTACACTATATAATGAATACCATATAGTAAACTGATTCCTCCAGGACAAATAAATATTCTGATTTTGATCTGCTGTGCTCCCATTGCCTATGCGCCACCCCCTCCCCCCACCGCTTCAACAACATGTACTGAGCATCTTGGCGAAGTATGGTCAAGTCACCCCAACGACTCGCCTGGCGTGGGGAAGCCACCATCCAGCAGTAGATTTAGAACTCGGGCCCTGCGTACCACGACCGTCTCCTTGCTCCGACGAGCGCGTTTGGGACGCTGGCGCTCATCTTCCGTAGGCGGCCTCAGTGGTTAACATCCCACATTCCTATGGTAGGGGCCAGTTGTCGTTTGCCCAAAGAACAAACACCCTTCAGCGTTCCACAAATAACGACTCACGTCTAGCCCCGGAGGAATGATTCGCTGAGTCGGCGCTCGTTTGAATATTAATTAGTTACGATACAGTGCTGTAGGAATACCGCATTCTCCGCATTATACGACGCTCTCTCTCTCTCCGCTTCCCCAGCCTGTATATTAAAGCAACAGTTGGGGGCGCGTGTTATTATCCGATATGTGTGTGCGCGGGTGCGTCGTGGGGAGCGGTGGTGCAGCGGTCAGCGCTGCGCTACGAACCCGGCGACCCGAGTTCCATTTCCCGCTCATGGCCAACACCAGGGGCCGATTATCTGAACCGGTACTGGGCCTCCCCTAGGTCGACTCAACCTCAAATGAGTACCTGGTGCAGTTGTGTAAACATCGACCTGAGAGAGACAAAGGCGACCGGGAGTGGTGCTGGCCACCCACCCCATCGAGTGTTCTTGCCGGTCTTCATGGGTGGTGCTCGGTAACAGCACTTGCCTCAAAAGTCTGTTACAGGCTACACGGGGGCGGGGGGAATCTGTGTCTTTGTGACCAGATTTGTTGTAACTTTAATGGCACCGAGCGCGCGTTTGGAGTGCGTCTCCTTACTTTTGGGAGCGTCTCATCATCCGGAGAATATGGTGACGATCCTCGAGACTGCAGCTGCTTATGAATTCCCACCTCGCTCGATGCGTCGGGCACGAGGTCTGAGGTTAGGAACTGGTTTCACCGCAAAGCAAAACCTGCGGTGATTAGTGTGTGTGTGTCATCGTCATGTGTGTCTGTGTGATCTACGTAAGTTTGTGTCGTTTTGTCTCACCGTGTGGATTTTGACACCGGCGGTGTCAAGGTCGGCCTCTGTGGAGGAGGCTCGTGAAGGACGCTGCTGGGCAGTTGGAGGCAGTCGCCCTCCAACAACAACGGAGGGCAGAGGAGCGACGCTCACAACAACGAGCGCAGCGCCTGGCGGATAAAAGGCAGAACGTTGGCACAGTAGGGGACACAGTTGATGCGTCTGCCGGTCATCTCAGTCAACTGGGTCTGTCCCGTGACCTCCTGCCAGCAACCAACGACACTTTACGTGGCGTCGAGGTGCACCTAGCCTGGCACAAGCGCCGTGGTGGCGACACCGCCACTTGGTGGTGAACGGCGGTTGTTGTGTGTTCTCGCGTGTGGGAGCGGTGGCCCAGTGGTTAGCGCGCAGCGCTACGAAGCCGGCGACCCGAGTTCGATTCCCGCTCACGGCCAACACCAAGTGAAGATGATCTGAACCAGTTCTGAGCCTCCCCTAGGTCGACTAAGCCTCAAATGAGTATCTGGTGCGGTGTAGTAAACATCGCCACTGGTAGGGAGACAAAGGCGGCCGCGCGTGGGGTTTGCCACCCACCCCCTCGTGTGCCGTTCCAGCCTTGACAGGTGCTGCTCGCGAACAGCACTTGCCCCAACAGTCTGTTAAAAAAGGCTATACGGGGGATCTTTGTTTATGACGGAAGTTTTGCAGGTGCTTCGCAACGCAGCGCTGCGGTCGCAGCCACTGATGACGATCCCCAGTGGCACGTGTTATCCCATCGTCAAAAGAAGTCCTGCGCCTCCACGTGGCAGCAGGGACGCTGTCACCGCGAGTCGTATCCCTCGCACGACAGCAAAACCCGTCCCTCCTATAGTTTTCAATTCTCACAGCGGTCAAACTTAGGCAGCGTTGTGCAGAATCAAATTGCGTAGCTCAATGGATCTCCGTGCGTGTGTGTGCGCCAAACAGTCGTTGGTGACCGAGCTGAGAACATCAACTCCGAACATCAGCCCCGCCTGAGAATCGTATCTCGACGCATTATATATAGCGCGCCTTAGCGAAGGAGATTTGCATGGAATCGAGAACGGTACAACACCGCCGCGCGTGTGGTAGCGACGAGGTGAATGAAATAGGCGAGAGGCAGCAATGGGGGCGAATCTGTGATGCGTGAATTGGGCGAAGGCGACATTGGCGACAGCGAATAACGACGAATGGACGGGGAATGAACGGGCAATGAGGGGTAGCCCTGTATCGAGAATATGAAGAGGGAACAGGAACAGTGGTGGTTATGAGGTGGGGGTTAAGGAGTCGCTGGCAGGGCCGGATTAAGCTAGTGCGGGGCCTGTATAATATGTTTTAAAGGGGCCCTAATGTTTTTAAAAAAGCACACAAATGTTTAACTCGCACAGGAAAGTAATTGTATTTTTTCATTCGCTATACAGCCAGATAATACGACAAACCGCTAACCTTAAACACCCAGTCGTTCATAAAAGTTGAAGGCGGTATAGCCCTTAAGTAATAGAGCGAGTGCAGAATCACTGAACCGGAATTGGATAGCTCAAAAGCATTTAGTGCGGGGAAAACCCCCGTCGCTGGTCGCGGGCTGAGCTAGCGGAACAATGGGTGAGTTTAGAGGCGGCTGAGACTCGGGATTCGAACCCGGGGGCTCTCAGCGGTGCCGGGCTCAGCATCTGCGCCACTCGGCCACCACCACCACCACCACCGGCGGCGGCGCGTTTCCTCTTTGACTCTCGGGAATGTCCACGGACTCCGGTGGCGGTGTTTTGTGTTGAGTTTGTTTTGGGGTTTTTTTTTTCTCTCCACAAACACGGGGGCGGGGGAGGGGGAGAGGTCAGAGGTGTGGAAATTGGCCTTTGCCCGGTGCCAAACCAGAGTCTGGCCCGAGGCGGCGTCTTGGGTGCTCGGGGTCTTTGGGTTGCCGCTTTTACTTGTGTTTGTTTATGGCGTGGAGGATTATCCACCAGACGGGTTCCACTCCTCCTCATTCTCCTCCTCATTATCTTCCTCCTCCGCCGCCGCCTCCTCCTGCTCCTCTTGCGAGAATTCATGTTTCGTGGTTTGCAGCAGCAAACCAACTCCTTACCCAGTTACTAAGTCCTAACATCTCACCTCAGTTGTGCAGATACCTCAACCACAAAATAAGATGTACGTTTATATGAATGTATGCGCGTGTGTTTTGCGCTTAGTGGGCAGCGCTACGAACCAGGCGACACGAGTTAGATTTCCGCTCACGACCAACACCAGTGACGATTATCTCAACTGGTTTTGGGCCTCCCTTAGGTCGACTTAGCCTCAAATGACTACTTGGTGCGATGTGTAAACATTGCCACTCGGGAGACAAAAGCGGCTGGGTGTGGTGCTGGCCACCCACCCCATCGTGTAGCGTGCCGCCCTTCATAGCTGTTCGCTATCAATACTTGTCCCAAAAATCTGTTGAAGCTATAAGGGAGCTCTTTGTCTTTGCCATTTTACAGAGTGGGCAGTAGAGGTGGTGCATCGGCCAGTCATCTCAGTCAGTTAACCCATACCACCTAGGTCTGTCCCGCGAGATTTCCACACATCACGTAATGGCCTCAAGGTGCACCTAGCCTGGCACGAGCGCACGTGGTGACGTGACCGCCGCTAAGTGGCGATTGGCGGCTGTTGTTGTTGTGTGTGCGTGTGTACGTGTGTGCGACTGTTCAGGCTACACGCGAGATCTTTGTCTTTGTGTGTGATTGTGCGTGTTGCACAAAACTCGCGTGTTGTCCCCGTGAACTCCTGCCAAGAGAGCTCTCTCCAAACCAACGTGACCACAAAATGGACCCAGCCTGGCACACAGCCTCGTGGTAACGTAAACGCCAATCGGTGGCTATGTACGACAGTCGGGTCACAAATCGCTACGCTTGCACGATTTAACAGTGAGTACGAAACAGGTTATGTTGAATCTTGATTTGAAGCTTTTGTGACTGCAGGAATCCATACTCTCTGGTTCTTTCGGTAAAGTCACGTAGTGTTTTCTTTTATCATTTTTTCTTCTTCTATCTACGTGACTTTACCTGAAAGAACCAGAGAGTATAGGTTATATTGATTGAATTAGTGTGGCCTGGAGCGCTCTGCTCTCAACAGCCAACGCCATGGTTCTCTCTCGTCTACACCATATCTCTCACAATACTGCACATGATGTGGTGTATGTGTGTATATGTCTGGTGAACTTCGCTCGCACCGTACGTAGCCAACCATGCTAATCGGAGGCGCCATGGCGATGCTGCTACTGCTGCTGCGTTTGCAGTCGTGCACAAGCACAATTTACAAAAACAAACTCAATACATGGTTAAAATATATATAAAATATAACTTGTGTAATTGCCCATTATATGACGGGTTAATAAAATCTAAATGTAATGATTTGTTTAAAAGATTGTGTTGAATAACTTTTTTTTCATAACAAAAAAATATCTATCACATTTGGTGTAAATTGCTTTCATGAAAAACAAAAAAAAGATTTATCTAAAATTGCATGAAAATCCACGTAGCCTACCCAGCGTTACACACAGCGTACAGGGTTTGATGCGTTAGGCGCAGATCACCAAAAGTGGAAGTATAATAAATACGACTGTTGACGTTTTGGGCAATAGCCGAAACATCGCCTTGCTATGAATAAGGGTTATTGCCCGAAACGTCGCCGATTCTATATTTGATTTTAAGGCAGTGTTGTTGATTTTTTTTTCCACAACCGAAGCAAGACGCATCCTAAACATATGCCGGGTGTCAATTAAGTTGCACAAATCTGGTCACACACACACACACACTCACCGGACCTCCAACTTTTACTTTAACATACATGAGGCGGGCGGATTGGGCGGGAAGGGAGCATGGCAGTGCGTGCTATGATCTAGAGAATACGGCATCAATCTGTAACGCGGACCCTCAACAACGAGTGAACAAAGAGTGAAGGCCCCACGGTGGCGAGACGTTAACTACATCGCCCGGTATACAGGAGGTCGTGGGTTAAATTCCGACCCTGACGCCTGCGGTATATTTGGAGTTTGCGTGTCTCTCTCCCCGTGGACGCGTGGATTTTTTTTCTGCTGGTCCTCCGGTTTTCCCCACCACATTTATGAACGTCCGTTTAGAGTATATATGGCTACGATAAATTTCCAGACGACTTACCATCTGGAAATTCGTTGGGCTATAATTCGTGGCACAGTTCGCTTTAGTAAAAAAAAAAGAACTATGTATCTCAGTGGGCCTCACCTGGTCAGATCAAAACCATTGTTTAGTTTTACTTGATTAAGCCTTTGGTCAGGGAGGAACAACCACGAGGAGCTGTCCACTCGCCGGGTGCTGAAACGCACAACCAATGGCTCGTACCATCACGGGCAACACGACTCACCCCTCCCTGGTCGCGATTGAGATTTATTGTCGCGATTCAAGACGCGAGGCAGTGATGTAATTTCACCTGCACAGATGCTCTACGTAAACACTCCACCAAAGGCTCCCCCGTGGAGCCTTTACAGGCTGCTGGGGCCAGTGCTGTTAGCGAGGAGCACCTATAGTCCTATACCTACTCACGAACTCGGCACACGAGGGGGTGATGTAGCCAGCAACCCCGCCCGGCCGCCTTTGTATCCCCACTGCTGATGGTAAAACACCCCACCAAGTATGAATTCGGAGTGGATCTGTTACACATCGATGTATCGATTCTATTCGCGTAAGAATCGGTGTGGTTGTTTTTTAATAAAGACTCTACATGTTGTTATTAGGCAGCCACTAGAGGCGCTACGTTTCACCCCAATTACAGAATCGTGTCTTGATTCAAATCGCCACTCCTCGTCGAATCGCCTCCGTGGGTGCGGCGGGGGGGGTGTGTGAATCGTTCCACACCCCAACTAGGCGATCAATTTAAGGCTAAGTCGACCTAGAGGAAGCCCGGAACTGTTGAATCAAAATCAACACCGCTTGCCAATGGCTGTTCATCCTGCTCCGTGTGCGGTACTGCTGTGGTTGACGCGCATTGCATGCTGTTGACTGGAGGTCGCAATGAGATCTTCTACAATTCATATTGAAAACTCATTTTCTTTAGAACAGTTTTGTGTGTTGTTGCTTAGTTTGCTGCCCTTCCTCCATACCTCCGATTAGCACGGTTGGCTATGTACGGTGCGAAAGAAGTTTAACATACGTCTCTCGCCTTCTCTCCACGTGTCTCTCCGAGTTCATTCACAGTCACCGAGTCACGGGTCACCTTCCCCTCCCTCTGCAAGGTGCCTCTCGCCTCATTATCTTTCTCTGTGGCTCCCTCGTTGTGGTAGTAATACTAATAATAACAAAAACAACGTACAGAATCAGAAGTTTATTTACCATCGAGTAAAGCACACTGAGCTAAGAAGCTCTTGTTGAAGGGGGGCAAATCGGCCGGCAGACGACATCAATGTATGTACTGTATGCTGAACTTCTTTCGCACCGTGCTAATCGGAGGCGCAATTGAAAAATTCCAAAAAAACGCAATCGCGATGATATTGCAAAATGACATTCACACTTAAACCCTAGTAATTTTAATTGAGTCAGTTTAAATGAGCATAGAGACGAAACTTGCGAGGTGGTTCCAAAACGTGGCAGCCGCCACATTCACTGCTCCTGATCCACATCGTGTGCGAAATCTGGGCACTATTAACACAATCAGACGCGCTATCAAAGTGTACCCAACAAAAATATCCCCCCCCCCCCCCACTTCTCTTCCCAGACAACTGAGCCAGCGTGGAAGATTAGGCCAAAACACCCGGAGCTGGAGGGGCCTCTCTAGAGCCACCAGTGGCGTGAGCAGGCAATTGCCGGGCTGCGCCTTTACCGCAGCTATGCAACTTAAAACTCGAACGAGAACGGTCGTCACACACGTGCAGCATCTCACGCAAATTTCTTTTTTTTTACAAATTCACCTCGGGTATCGACTTCAGAAATAAATCACGTTCTATCATAATCCATCAAGCGTTCACAGCCGCCCGCACCATCCATACCAACTCCCCTGGTGACCAGCGTAGTGAAGTATGGTCACACTTAGTCATGACCAACACATTTAATGGAGGAAAGGCCTTCATCAGTTAAGTGGAATGACAGCGCTCTGCGTAATGATCGTTCACAAATGTTAGAAAACTGAACAGAGGGCTCTGTCGTAGGATCGTAAGAGGTGGCGGCGGCTTGGATGGAGGCCATCGTGGATTGAGCCTGGCCAATGACTTTTGGAGAGGTGCCGGTCTGCCCACGTGCAGCCTCTTGCTGCCATCTGCTGGTCGAGTCTTGTGGATGGCTCCAGAGGATGTTTGGCCTCCTCTCTCACGATGGCCAGACTGTCTTGGAAGATCACCTTTAAAATTTCAACTCTAAACTATTTTTGTTTATTTGACCAGGTAAGGCTCACTGGGCTATACAGTATAGCTCTTTTTTCAAAAGCGACCTGGCCATGAATGATAGCTCAACGACGTGGCTTATCGCGTGAACATTTATAGCATCCAAATACAGGAATCTTAAGGCGTGCTTGTAAATGGAGAGGGAACAAAAATCCACGCGACCACGGGGGGGGGGGGGACATTCAAACTCCAAATATACAGCAGCAGCAGGCGTCAGGGTTGAACCCACGATCTCCTGTTTACCAGCCGAGGTAGTTAACATCTCCTAGCCACCGTGGGGCCAGATGTGAGAGTACCCACACTTTACCCCACCACGCGCGACTTTTTCGATCGACTCGCTGTTAATATTAATATCCAGTCATATGATATCCGCAGCGGTGTAGAGGCATATGATACATAGATCATGTTATAACTCGGTGATTACGCGTGGCATGTACCCTGAGTGTAAGAATGAATTCTATTCAGCACATCGATACCATTGTAGCCTTAAAGAAAACCAATATATGATAGGCGACGTTTCGGGCAATGACCCTTCTTCACATCACTTGTAGAGCGTGTACGAGTTGTTTACAGCTATTTAAATACTACGAGGCCTGGCAAAATAATTACAATTGAAGCAAATCATGATTGACAGTGTGTGTGTTTTTTTTTATCACAAAGTGATGCATTCCTGCATGGGTTCAATTATCATTGTAATACAATTGCAATTAGGATAATGCGATTAGTGATGGATCCGTAGTATACTGTATTGTTATGAGATATGACTGTTCGACCTGAGCTGTTATATACTTTGATATTAGTATTGCCTTTGGGCTGTTCGCCTGTTGGCGTTGTTCTCCCGTCTAGCACCGGTGTAGAGACGAGGATATGAAGGAGGCTGTGGCTCTGTCGTAGGCCAAACACTTTCAAGGACAATGCATATCTTATTCTTATTATTATCAACGCATGTTGGTTTGCATGTTTTGCCACAAGCACGTGTGGTTCAAATAGATACCTATTATTGTGATAATAGGTATCTATTTGATGTTTGGGGCCGTTCATAAATGACGTCACGCATCTACGGAGGGGGGGGGGAGGTGCTCAGACATTTGTGACGATGTGTGACGAGGGGGGAGGGGGGTTGGGAAATGTGACGTCACATCAAAATGCGCAACTTTAAATAAATATAGACAACACGTTCTACTTAATTAAATAGACTTTTAAATAAATGTCTAAATGTCTTCTCCTACAACATCAGAGTGCAGCGCCACACGCACTACAATGACAATGGTTTAAAGCGATTTGAAGCATGTTTTATACATATTTTTTGAGGGGGGGGGGAGGCAGAGCTTTGTGACCTCATATATGAGGGGGGTCTGACTTTTTGTGACGTCGTGTGACGAGGGGGGGGGGGGTAAAAAAATCGTCCAAAATCGCGTGACGTCATTTATGGACGGCCCCTTTGGACAACTTAACACCTCTTGTATCCTTGCCAGGAATGGTAAAGTTTATGTTTTTTTTTAATGTTATCAGATCCCGTTGTAAATAATGATCACTAGCAGCAGCCATGATAAATCCACTGCTGGATGAAGGCGTCCCCAAGGTGCCACCACCTCCCACGATTCTGCAATGCAATACTGCACGTGAACTGATTTCATTACTCCATCTCCCCGGTGGAGGTATTCTCAGGCTCAGATTGCCACTGTTAGTATTATTATTATTGATCACCCTGTTGTAAATATACTCATACATCTAAGAATCTAACAATATATGTTTAATTAAATTTTATATGTTGATGCATTCAATTGTCGAATGGCTTTCACTGCTTTAATTGGGAACAATATGCTTCACGCACTTAATAGCTTCTCATGCAAAATCATCGACTCGATTACAGAACGCCCATTGGTAAAGTGGAAAATAAAATAAAAACTCTCCAATAGCAGTGTGCGACTGTGGTCATCCAGAACATACCGGGCAACATGTAACGACGCCAATGCCCGATCCACAAATACGAAGGTTTACTGCACTGGGATACATCTCCGCAACTCCACACGCAGTTGTCTGGGCTGATCATTTGAATGTGAAATTGTAGTTGCTGCTCTGCATCTACATTAGCAGTACGAAAGAAGGTCATTACGCCCAATGCTGCTTTTGCCACCAGATCTGTGATTCGTTTCCTTCCATCCGCTAGATCCTGAAGTTGTTCCAAAGTTTGATACCCGGCCTCTGAGGACCGATCTCACAGCCTCACCATCACAACGACTTCGACTACCACCGTCATCTCAGAATCAGAATCTGTATTTATACTGGAGGAATCCGATGAGCTGTAAGGCTCTTCTTCGAGGTCCTGGCCCCGATACAGACGACAGGACCTTGGAGGGCGACTCTTACAGTCGAACGACCATCACCACCTTCATCTGGCATGAGGCCTTCTCCTTGCCACTGGTTCAGTACACATGGCCCACCACCTAATCTCTCCACATCCTCGCTTCGTGTCGAGAACCTGTCCACGTGAAATGTTTCTACGTTGAACTTTTTTTGCCTCGCCGTACGTAGCCAACCGCGCTAATCGGAGGCGTGGAGGAAGGGTAGCAAACTAAACAACAACTCAAAACTGTTCTAAAGAAATGAGCTTTCAACCTGAATTTTAAAAGTGCGTAGCTCTGGTGGCTTCCTAATATCGGAAGGAAGAGCGTTCCAGACGGCCGCAGAAGCGCACCTGAAAGCGCGCGATTGCCGGTAACCGTCTTTGTTCGATGGCCAGACAAAAGCCGCTGCTGCTGCTGCGAGGAACGCCGAGTTCGCGTGATGGTGGTTTATAGAAATGTGTCCATGCTGCCCATACTTCACCACTGCCATGGAGAGGCTGACCTTCGTGACCCCTGCGTCCAAACGTCTCTTCCGTTGAAAAGCGCTACAATATAAAAGTCCCCCAAATTATACACCGTCAATCTCCTAGAGGGATTATAAATCTCAAACGGGAATATTCAGCTTGATTGCTAAGGTCGTTCTCACAGCTGATACGCCTCAACTCGAGCGGCAACGGTCTGCTGGAACGTTCTTCGTACACCGATTTCTGCCCAATCACAGCCCCTCAGGCGATGAACTATTAGGCGAATGCCCCATTTAGGGTTAGGGAGCTAAGTGTTTCTAAATTTGGGGTTAGTTTTACAGTTAGGGGTTAAAATGAGTGGTTATTTTTGGCTTAGGATTCGGGGTTTTAGTTTAGGGGTTATACCGTTGGAGGTTAACTGGTCGGGCACCAATTCGGTCGAGGCTCAAAAGAAAGCCGTCCCTTGGTGTGGACCAATCAGTTTCAAGGACAATGCATATATTATCATAGTGTGTTTTTTGTTTGCATTTTGACTGCAGGTATTGTGGTTAATGCAGACATGAATCCTCGTAAAAAGGTTTCAGTTTTGTTGCCAGAAAAAAGGGGAAAACCCCCTATTATTACATTTTGGTACTGGCAAAGGAGGTCTAATTATAAAAAATATAAACTTTAGACCAAGTAATACCGGGCAGGCAACGCGAGGGGGCGCGCGTACAGCGACACTTCGCGCGTGGCGATGCAACGCGATAAAAATCATGGAGTGCGAGCCAATCACCACCAATCATCAGTGACAGGGTAACGACATCGTCAGCACAGGGGGTGCGGCGATGGGTTAGGTGGGGGCCCCAATATTGTGATTTTCCTACACTTTGCGGAAGCCAAAAGTTACCGTTCTCATTAAGATAAAACGTAAACAAACGCATTTTCATGTGCAAAAAAAAAATCGCACCGCGTTTTAAATAAGCTTTTGTTATTTTTTTTTTAACTCTGTATTGGTGGTTGTCAAGGAGGGCCCAACTCGTAGCTTTGGCCACCAGAGGGGGGGGGGGGGGCAAGGCACCCCCTGCCCCCATGCAAATATTAGTCAATCAAAAACAGGGGGGCGTTTCATATGACGCTATACTAACCAATGGGATAACTCCATCCGTGGATCGCTTGCCAATGAACGGACGCAGTGATTTAGCCCTTCACAAATCGACACCCTAGCATGGCTTTCGGATCGATAAAACCATATCCGTCAACCCCTTGTCAGTGCCCTACATTATTAGAGACCAATTCAGACCTCATTGGTCACCCAATGCCCCTTACAAATCTCAACGTTCATCATACAAAGTCCCATCACAAGGGAAAAACACAAACAAATTAACACAAAACTAATTTTTGGTCCTCGTATGGACCTGAAAACTCAATTTCCCGGCACAAGAATACCGGGGGGTCAACGGGCTCTGTTTGCCCGTCCTAGGACGGAAGCTGTAACATTTACGAAAAGTTTGAACCGGAGTATAACTGTATCTTGTGCAAATTTCATGGCAGTGAATCCTGCACGAACGTACGTCATCGAACACTTCACTGCAGTTCGCTGTAGCACTGTATTAATGGCAGTGATTCTTGCACAAAACGAAGTCATAAAACACCTCACTTCATGTCGCTGTAGCACTGTATGAAACCGACCTTCAATTTGTTCAAATTCACTGCTCTGATACTTTATTCTGTTCTGCTTTCGGTCGCTGGGGTTGAAATAAATTGGAATTCGATCAAATATCTGGAAAATCACTGAGAAATGACTATTTTAGCATAATATAGAAGCATAAATTAGACTTACCTTTTGTCTCAAGTGCTGAAGAAATAAATAAAGACACTAAATCCACTTTGTTGCTGCGTAGAATCCTTTATTAGATACACTTTCAATAAAGAAACGTCAAACTTAAAGCGAATTTGCCAAAAAAACCCATTTCCGCTCAACCTTCTGCCTGAGTGTAAAAATCCACCCGCTCATGAATATTCATGAGGTGGAGGGGGGGTGCGGCATGTGGAGTGACGTCACGCACGTTACACACAAACAGACATTCTTGACTCATTATAGTCGTAACTAGCCTTTTGCCCGTCCAAGGACGGGTGTATTGCAGTAAATCTGAAACTTGCAAGCGAAAAGCAGAACGCGACGTGATATATTCATTGCATCAATTCGTGTGAAATTCGTAAGGCCGCGGTGACACAGACTTATTTCATCATGACGTCCTTTTTACTTTGATGTCTCAACAACAGCGTCACGGAGATCGCGTGACGTGAAGGTTCTGCCTTTGTAGCGAGGGTTGTAAGTTTACGCTGAGTCGGGGGGAGGAGGCGCCTCGCCCCTCCCCCCATATGGAGGGACGTCACCCGCTAATTATTATTAATGGATGGGGGGGGAGGTGTCCATTTGGAGGACGTCACCTCTTCATGATTATTAATGAGGAGGGCTGGTCGACGTGGAGTCACGTCACGCGCGGGACACACAGACATTCTTGGCTCATTATAGTAGTAAATGGCCACCTCGATTGGGGTTTCACAAGAACATATATGGGCAGAGACACGCCCCTAAGGGCAAAGCCACGCCTACTTTCTTACACATATATATGGGGCTGATCGATGACCGGTGATTTTCATCGAGTGTCCGAGTCTGTTGCCTTTCAGCAGTAGGCGGGGCTAGCTAAGTAGTGGGCGGGGCTATCTGAGTAATGGGCGGGGTGACTTACAGACCACAGACGTGGCCCACAGGCGCCGTGTGCTCAGATAACGATCGGACGGCCGAACCCACACACGACGCCCGCGTGCACGTGGCAATGGTGCCACGTGCTCACATTTTCTTGTAGGTGTAGATGTGGCCTTGACAGGACGGGCAGGTGTGCTCGATGTCCTGGCACTTTTTGCAGAACAGGGGGATGATGCAGAACGGCCAGCAGCTGTGTGGAAGAGAATACGGCAGGACAAGTTGAGCGATCTCACGTTGTTACCAACCCGATTTGGACGTTGCCATTGTGACGTTTTCATCGTCCTCCTCGGCCGCTGTCGAACGAAAGCCTCCCCCCATGCCATCGTCGTCGCTCGTGGCCCGGCGATGCAACAACTTGTACAGCCCCTGCAAGCGATCCAATTTCATCGCTCCCTCGTTGGCTGCCACTCCGTAGTTAGTCACGACGGATAGCCATCACGTCTTCAGAGTAACAATCTTTATTTATCCCGGAGGAATCTGATGAGCTATGAAGCTGTTTTTCGCAGATGTCCAGTAGGGGGGCGCGGGGGCCTAAACTAAAACTATAAAAAATAACTGTAAACTACAATAGACTCTCGATTATCCGCGTGCGGTTTATCCGATTTGCGGATTAACCGCGCACCTGAGATTTTGACAAATTAATGCGTCATGGATTTTCCCTTAGGCCCAAATTAATAACCTAAAACAGTTATACATTTGTTATTCTTGTAAATGTTTACGACAGGTCACGTGCTTAAACCGACCAAATAAATGCTCCGGTTAATCCGAAATCCACGTGATCGCCTCTTCAGTACAGTAGTTGCAATATCTTTACACACAGTGGGCGGAGTTTGATTGATGTTGATTGGCGTGGCACTGCTGCTATCCACTTAGTGGGCAGAGTCTTCTGCGCGGGAACAGGAAAGGATTTTTCAAACTTGTTTGAGTGTGCGTGTGTTTTTAATGGACTTTTGTAATAAAAGAAGATTACATTCGAAACTACTAATTTTGATTTGTTCATTAACAAACTAATTTTTTTTACCTGAAGCATATTTTATACCTATATTAGTGGTATTTGGCATAAAGATCCACGGAAAATTTATATTTTTGGATTAACAAATAATGCCCACTGAGCTATATAGCTCTTTTGTAAAAGGAACCTGGCCACAAATGATAGCCCAACGAAGTGGCTTATCACGTGGAAATATACAGCAGACAAATCATCAAAAGGCGTGATGTTCATTCTAATTGTGGAGGACAAAAACCGGAGGACGCGGAAAAAAATCCAAGCGACCATGGGAGAGACAGAGAGAACATGCACATTCCAAATATACAGCAGCAGGTCGGGATCGAACCCACGACCTCCTGTATACCAGGCGAGGTAGTTAACATCTCACAAGGTCCGGGATCGAACCCACGACGTTCTGCATACCAAGCGAGGTAGTTAACATCTCACAGGGACCGGGATCGAACGCACGACCTCCTGTATACCAGGCGAGGTAGTTAACATCTCACAGGGTCTGGGATCGAACCCACGACCTCCTGTATACCAGGCGAGGTAGTTAACATCTCACAGGGTCTGGGATCGAACCCACGACCTCCTGTATACTAGGCGAGGTAGTTAACATCTCACAGGGTCTGAGATCGAACCCACGACCTCCTGTATACCAGGCGAGGTAGTTAACATCTCACAGGGTCCGGGATCGAACCCACGACCTCCTGTATACCAGGCGAGGTAGTTAACATCTCACAGGGTCTGGGATCGAACCCACGACCTCCTGTATACCATGCGAGGTAGTTAATATCTCACAGGGTCTGGGATCGAACCCACGACCTCCTGTACACTAGGCGAGGTAGTTAACATCTCACAGGGTCTGGGATCGAACCCACGACCTCCTGTATACCAGGCGAGGTAGTTAACATCTCACAGGGTCCGGGATCGAACCCACGACCTCCTGTATACCAGGCGAGGTAGTTAACATCTCACAGGGTCCGGGATCGAACCCACGACCTCCTGTATACCAGGCGAGGTAGTTAACATCTCACAGGGTCCGAGATCGAACCCACGACCTCCTGTATACCAGGCGAGGTAGTTAACATCTCACAGGGTCCGGGATCGAACCCACGACCTCCTGTATACCAGGCGAGGTAGTTAACATCTCCTCGTTACCGTGAAAAAAATACGATACGAACACAAGGGAGAGAAAGGTTCAGTAAGCACGTGGCTAAAAAGAAATCAAGTATAGAAGTACAAATTGCACAGGTACATTTCATACATTCCTGCAGATATATCAGCAGCGAGAGCGTGGCTGGGCACAGGGCCTGCATCCTTCCTTGGCTGCATCATTTCGGTTCACGGCCGGCGCTCCAGGAGGCGCTGGGTTGGACCCTAAACCACCAAATTTCCGTTTGGCCCCCCTCCACCCACTGTTACAGTGCCCCCCCCCCAACACAACAGTTCTGCTGCCCCCCCTCAACCCCCCCCCCCCCCCCCCCGAGCCAGGCCTGCTTTCGCAGACATCGCCAAAGCTTCGCCACGACATTCCCGGCACTGATGGCAGAGGTTCGCCGCTAGGAACTCGGGAGTCGGTTTGCCCTTGGCCCGGTGGACGCTCTCAAAAAAGTCCACTTTGAACGACAAAAGCATCCCTTTGGTTTAACGACGCTGGCGACGATGCTGAGAAGTTACATTTTGTAACGCGCCGCCTGCCAGCACGGTATTCGGCTGTCTACCGAAGAGAGAGAGCGCGACTTACGACGTGCAAGGAACCACAGGCGAAGCGAGAGGGCAGCAGCCAGATGGTGTGCCGCCGTTGCCAACAATTGCCCAAGCTCTGCAAACCCCTACACATTAAGTTGTTTTCAGCCTAGTGTTTGCACGTGCGGAGGAAACCCACGCGTGCAAAGGGACAACACAACTATCTCACACAGGAGGAACAGATGGAAATGAGTCCACATTTTTCCGTGACCACCCTTCTCCTCTTGGCGAGCCAGGCAAAAGTTACGGCACCTCTTCGAGACGCCTACACGGGAGAAGCCGTTCCACGACTTTTGTGCGACGCACCAACCACCTCGGGGGCTCTCCACACGGCTGAATTGGCAGGCCACGTGCGTAGCCACCACCGCTACCGCCGGCCTGCCAAGCAACCACCCAACCACCAAACCAAGTATGCACCCAACCGCCCACGCACCCACACATTTACCCACCCACCCACCAACCAAACCAACCAACCACCCACCTACCCACCCACACAAACACCCGCACAACCACCCATCCGCCCACCCACACAACCACCCACCAACCAAACCAACCACCTACCCACCAACCAAACCACCCACCTACCCACCACACAACCACCCGCACAACCACCCATCTACCCACCCACACAACCACCCGCACAACCAAACCAACCTACTCACCCACACAACCACCACCAGCACAACCACCCATCCACAGACCCACCCATCCACACAACCACCCACCAACCAAACCACCCCACCTACCCACCCACACAACCACCCGCACAACCACCGAGCAACCGAACCAAACCACGAGCCCCCGGGCGCCGCCGCCGCCGCCACCTCTCACCCAAGAAAGAAGAGCGATCCGGCCACGACCCATGTCAAGGTCCCATTGACGCCGCGCGTCAGCGTCTGCACGCGCTGCTGGCAGGACGGGCACACGGTGTTGGCCGGATCATCCGTGTTGAGGACCGGGTTCACGAAGGCCGCGCCTCTGGACGCGGGCCCGATGGCCTGCTGCGCCACGGCCGGTGACTGAGCGGCTACCGGCGCAGCTGCCGGCTGGTTGTTGATGACGATGATGTTCTGTCCGTCTGTCGGTCAACAACAACAATGTTAAACAACAGCAGCAAATGCCGCTGTGACTGCAACACCGATGAACAGGGCTGGTTATGACATGATGGGGGCCCCAGAAACTATGTCAAGCTTTAGCCGCTGCTCCACACCATTACCAAAATAAAAGTGGACTCTTATTTTAATATGTCAATGGAAATATAAATATAAAAATATATATACACAGGAGAAGGTGCTACCAAGTATGTGAAAAGTGAATCTTCGTATTATTCGTCTTTAATTGTTCGTATTTAGAGGCCTCTTCATACTATGAGGCCCGAAGCTGTAGCTTGCATAGCTTGTGCCTAAATCGGGAACTGGCGATGTCCACTGGACATCTGTGAAAAAGAGCTTCATAGCTCATCGGATTCCTCCTCCAGGGCCATTGGCGTGGCTTGAGTTGTCGCCCTGGAGACCAGGGGGTGATCGATGTTTGGGTCGCTGCGCTGATGGCATTTGTCGTGATTTTTCTCTCTTACTTAAACCAAACTATGATAGTATTTTTTTATTTTACCAGATAAGGCCCACTGAACTCTATAGTTCTTTTTCAGAAGCGACCTGGCTATCACAAATGGCAGCTCAACGAAGTGGCTGATCGTCATGTGGAAAGTTACAGACCCCCCCAAATTACTCTAAACGCGTGATGTTGATTCTAAATGTGGAGGGGGGAAGCCGGAGGACCGTGAGAAAAATCCACGCGATCACGGGGAGAGAGACACGCGAACTCCAAATATACAGCAGCAGGCGTCAGGGTCGGAATTGAACCCAAACCTCCTGTACACCAGGCGAGGTAGTTAACATCTCTCCGCCGTGGTGCCCTCTTAACAGAGTTGGCCCGCGTCAACTGCCCTCGTACACAACCTGCAGCGCCCTAACCGTAGCACTACTGCTCTCCACACACACACACACCACACACACCACACACACCACACCACACACACACACCACACACACCATACACACACCACACACACCACAAACACACACATTCCACACACACCACTACACACACACACCACACACACCACACACACACCACACCACACACACACACCACACACACACACACCACACACACACACCACACACCAGACACACACCACACACACCACACACACACGCACACACACACCACACACACACCACACACCACACACATACACACCACACACACACCACACACCCCACACACACCACCCACACCACACACCACACACACACCACACACACCACACACACACACCACACACACCACACACACACCACACACACACCACACACACACACCACACACACACACCACACACACCACACACACACGCACACACACACGCACACACACCACACACACACCACACACCACACACACCACACACACCACACACACACGCACACACACACCACACACACACCGCACACACACACCACACACACACCACACACACACACCACACACACACACCACACACATACACACCACACACACCACACACACACCACACACACACCACACACACACACCACACACACACACCACACACCACACACACCACACACACCACACACACACCACACACACACCACATACACCACACACACACCACACACACCACACACACCACACACACACCACACACACCACACACACACACCACACACACCACACACACCACACACACACCACACACACACCACACACACATCACACACACACACCACACACACCACACACCACACACACACCACACACACACCACACACACACCACACACACCACACCACACACACACCACATACACACACACCACACGCACACACGCACCACACACACACACCACACACACACACCACACACATACACACCACACACACCACACACACCACACACACACACCACACACCACACACACACACACCACACGCACACACATCACACACACACACACCACACACACCACACACACACCACACACACACCACACACCACACGACACACACACCACACACACACACACACCACACGCACACACGCACCACACACACACACACACCACACACACACCCCACACACACATACACACCACACACACACACCACACACATACACACCACACACACACCACACACACTCCACACACACACCACACACATACACACCACACACATACACACCACACACACACCACACACACACCACACACATACACACCACACACACCACACACACTCCACACACACACCACACACATACACACCACACACACACCACACACACACCACACACATACACACCACACACACCACACACACACACCATACACACACCACACACCACACACACACCACACACACACCACACACACACCACACACACCACACCACACACACACCACACACACACACACCACACGCACACACGCACCACACACACACACCACACACACACACCACACACATACACACCACACACACCACACACACCACACACACACACCACACACCACACACACACACACCACACGCACACACATCACACACACACACACACCACACACACCACACACACACACCACACACACACCACACACCACACGACACACACACCACACACACACACACACCACACGCACACACGCACCACACACACACACCACACACACACACCACACACACACACCACACACACATACACACCACACACACACACCACATACACACCACACACACACCACACACACTCCACACACACACCACACACATACACACCACACACACCACACACACACCACACACATACACACCACACACACCACACACACTCCACACACACACCACACACATACACACCACACACACACCACACACACACCACACACATACACACCACACACACCACACACACACACCATACACACACCACACACACACCACACACATACACACCACACACACACCACACACACACATCACACACACACACTCCACACACACCACACACACACCACACACACACACCACACACACACCACACACACACCCACACCACACACACCTTGGATCATCTTCACGGGAAAGCCCAGTATTGATTCAGTACACTCCTATTCATTGTGTCGGAATGTTTATTTTGTTTTGGGTTTTTTTAACAGGGGATAAAGGGGGAGCGCCGAGGTGAATCGGGGCTCGTTTTGGGAATCCACTGAAGAGGCATCTGCACTCTTCAGGACTCTGCTCTTCGTTCTTGGCTGCCGCTCTTCGTCGTCGTGTAGGTTTAGTCGGGGGGGGGGGGGACGTGGGTTCGTGGCCAGTGTGCTACCGACCCGGCGATAGCTAACTCGCACACACATAGCGAACAGTCTAGGACAGTAACAATCGAACCCGGTGATCAGTGAGTTGTTTATTAAACGCGTTGCCTCCACAAATATAGTGTGTGCGCCTCAGTACTTACACTGCACACGTTGATTTTTTTATTATTTAGTTTTCAGTTTATTTGGCCTACGGTACGGTACTTATTTAAATTGTGATGTCCTTTTGTGGTTGCCGTGCACCTAAAACCCAGTATTTAGGTCCGGTTTAAGCATTGAATATCGCGGCTTTGGCTTTTGCGGGATTTTTCAAGAACGTAAGCCCCCCCCCCCCCCCCCGGGATATTCGAGGGTTTCTTGCATTGCTTTAACCCCGGCAACCCTAATATCAGGTGCATCTCCTCTCGTGCGCCTCTCATCTCCCCCCGCCTCTCCGAATGCCGCAGTTACGTATCGGTGGTGCGATAGAAGTTCCACGTACGTGGTACACACGTGGTGGTCACTCTGTAAACACGCACACCCTACACAGTACCTACCAGAGCGGGGTCATTCATAACCCTGATTGAGACCCCGCCCGAGGGGTGGAGGCTGTGGAGTGTGTGTGTGTGGGATCCCCCATAACCCTGGTCCTAGACAGAAAGTGGGGTCGAACAAGCAGGGATCTGTGATCCCTCGGAAACCCCGCCCCTCGGTGGGAAATCATATAAAAGGCGGGCTCCTGAGAGCAGGAGGCAGTCCGTCTCAAGCCGAAGCCGTGGAGCCGCCTGAAGAGGAGATCCTGGACCCCATGCCCCGACGTCCTTCTGAGGGCCGGGGCTCAGTGTGGTACCAGCGATCAGCAGGCTAGGACCCTGAGGTTCCCTCAGCCCAACGTCCTTCTCAGGGCCGGGTCTGGACGGGCCAGTGGTCGAAGACCCACCGGTGCCAGCGGTGGGTCAGCCTCCCCTAGGTCCGGCTAACCGGAGGGTTAGAGTAGTAGTCAGACCCAAAGCTAGAGTAAGCTAGCCCGGAGGCTGTACCTCCCTAGGTTGTGGGTAGAATGGGCCGTTACCCCTTCGTGTTAAGGACCTAGGGAATCGTTGTTAAGGACATCAATAAAAGTGTTTAATTCCTACTACGACTCCGTCTCCATCTACGACTACTACACACACCCCACACACCACACGCACACACCACACGGACTCACCACACTACGCACACCACACACACTACGCGCACACCACGCACACCACACACGCACACCACACACATACCACACACACGGCTGTGCCTAGCAGTCACGTGTCCATCCCCTCCGCGGACGACAATTCCTCAGCTGCGGGTTGACTTGGCGAACGACTCCTCTCGCGTCACTGAAACACTCCCCGTGCCGTGCCATGGCCCCGGCGTCTCTTAGTTCACAGCACGCTGGATGTCAGAATAAGAGGAAGCGCAACGTGAACGCACGAGACGCCGCTCCTGTAACAAAGAACGTGGCACGACACGGGTCAACCCGGCACCCGGGCTGCGAGTTGCGCGCTCGGGTCTCTCACCGTTGGTAGGAGGCGCGGTGGGCTGTTGCTGCGGCGCGTATCCATAGCCGGGCAGCTGCGGCGGGGTAGGCAAGAAAGCCACGGGTTGCGGCGCGGCGGGATTGTATGCCACGGCTTGCGGTGGGGCGGTGTAGTTGTTCACGTTCATCTGCATGGCGACGATGCGGTGCGCGTTTTGGGCTGCGCGCGACCGAGACGGACATCGCAAACCCCGCCACGGTCAATGCCACCGCCAGTGCCATCCACATCGAGCACCTCCATTAACCTCCACGACCACCACCACCACCACCAGCGTCGTCCACATCGAGCACCTCCATTAACCACCACCACCGCCACCGCCAGTACCATCCACATTGAGCACCTCCATTAACTTCCACGACCACCACCACCACCACCACCTAGTGCCATCCACATCGAGCACCTCCATTAACCTCCACGACCACCACCACCACCAGCGTCGTCCACATCGAGCACCTCCATTAACCTCCACGACCTCGACCATCATCACCACCACCAACAGTGCCATCATCACCAACAGTGCTACCACCACCAGTGCCATCACCACCACCAACAGTGCCACCACCACCACCACCACCAACAGTGCCACCATCAACAGTGCCATCACCACCACCAACAGTGCCATCACCACCACCAACAGTGCCACCACCAACAGTGCCATCACCACCACCAACAGTGCCATCACCACCACCAACAGTGCCACCACCACCAGTGCCATCACCACCACCAACAGTGCCACCACCACCAACAGTGCCACCACCACCAGTGCCATCACCACCACCAACAGTGCCATCACCACCACCACAGCTACCTCCGGCACCTCCACCGCAACCCCCAAAATCTCGACCACCACCAACTGCAGCGCCACCACCGTTAAAAAGCACAGACCACGCAAACTCTGGTCATCCTCGCAGCAGCGAAGTGTGAGATCGCTACTGGCCAAGGTTACTCTTAGTATGGCCTTCACTCGCGAGTCCTCCTTGGTCTCAACCACCACCACACTGTGTTCAACAACCACCACCACCACACTGTTCAACCATCACCATCACCGTAATCTTCTTTAAACTAAACTGTTCAACCACCACCACACTGTGTTCAACCACCATCACACTGTGTTCAACAACCACCACCACCACACTGTGATCAACCACCACCACAACCACCACCACCACACTGTGTTCAACCACCACCACTGTGTTCAACCACCACACTGTGTTCAACAACAACAACAACCGCCATTCGCCACTAAGTGGCGGTGACGTCACCACGACGCTGTGCCAGGCTATGTGCATCCTGAGGCCACGTGAAGTTGTCGAACGCCCGCTGGCAGGAGGTCACGGGGCAGACCCAGGTGCCACGGGTCGACTGACTGAGATGACTGGCTGGTGCACCACCTGTGTCCCCTACTGTGCCAACCTGCTGTGCTTCAGCCACCCGGCGCTCCGCTCGTTGTTGTGAGCGTCGCTCCTCTGCCCTCCGTTGTTGTTGGAGGGCGACTGCCTCCAACTGCCCAGTAGCATCCTTCACGAGCCTCCTCCACAGAGGCCGATCTTGACACCGCTGGTACCAGTCATCGGCAAGTCCACTCAGCTCCACGTCCTCCTGTACCACATCACTCCATCTGTTCTCTAGCCCGTGCTGCGCCCGTTTAGCCCCCTCAATCCGGCCGAACAAAAGCTGTTTCGGCATGCGGTGACTGAGCATGCGGGCTACATGACCCAGCCATCGCAGCCTTGCCCACCAGAGGAGCTCACCGATGGGACCTTGCCCAGATCTTTCAAGGATTTGTGAGCTCCACACACAATCCAGTCTGGTTAAACCCAGGATGGATCGTAGGCAGGCCAGCCTAAATGTTTCTAACTAGCGAAGATGTTCCATTAGGGGGGTCCACGTTTCGCAAGCGTAGAGAAGGGAGGGAATGACCGTGGCCGAGAAGACCTGAAGCTTAGTGCGGAGCGACAGGCCAGGTAGCTTCCACACAGCGTTACGCAGCCGATGAAAAGATATTGCCGCTCGACTGATTCGGAGTGAGACCTCTGCTGTTAGACTGGAGCCGGTCATAAGCACACTGCCCAGGTATGGGAAACTCTCCACTATCTCCACAACTGCCCCATCACCGATTGGGAGTTGTGGGGGTGGAGTGTCCGATGGTACAAAATACCCAGGCAGGTGCTTAGTTTTGGTGGGGCTGATGATACCCAATAGAACCAAAGAGTATGGATCCTAGCAGTCACGAAAGCTTTAAATCTGGAAAGGCCCCACCTCTTAGTGGCACGCTCCAGTCTCAGCAGCAGCGTCTCCAACTCCTCCTCTGAATGAGCAGCTATTACCAAATCATCAGCATACATAACGTGGTTGAGCAATAGGGAGCCATCCCTTGACTGCACCCGGGCATCGATCAGCCTTCCATTATATCTGTACCATATGGAGATTCCCCCGGTACAGCTATTGAAGGCTTCACGAACTACGTGGTCAAAATAGATGTTAAATGATGTGGGAGCCAGAGGACATCCCTGTCGCACCCCAAGGTGTACAGGGAATGGCTCTGACTCCCAGCCACGTAGTTTTACCCGGGCCCGCTCACCATCATGAAGGTCCTTAATGATCGCGAGCAGATGGTCAGGTACTCCAAAAGCACGAAGAACAACCCAGAGCCCAGGCCTACTGATAGTATAATAGGCCTTGACCAGGTCAATAAAGCAGAGATATAGGTCTTGTTGGAATTCCCTACACCTCTGCTGTAGCAGACGGACAGAAAATATGGCATCTGTGCAGGACCGCCCTTTCCTGAAACCGCATTGGGGCTCCGCAAGCCTCTCCTCAGCGTGCCTGGCAAGGCGATGTTGAATAATCCTTGCCAGGACCTTTCCCGGCACACTGAGGAGTGAGATGCCCCTGTAATTGTTGCAGTCTGTGCGGTCCCCCTTCTTAAAAGGGGGGACCGCACAGGGGGACCACCAGGGCATCCTTCCAATTCTGCGGAACCCGTCCAGTGGTCCAGACTGTTGTTATGATGTCATATAGGGCAGTCTGTGCACAAACGCCGCCCTCCCTCAGCATTTCGCTTGGGAGATCATCTTTGCCCGCTGCCTTTCCTGGTCTCAGACTCCGGATCGCCTTCAGTACTTCCTCAACAGATGGCACCTCAGCCAGCCACTCACAGGGGGTGACTTCTTCCAATATTTGAGGCACCGCAGCCTCAGCAGGGTCATCCTCACTTTGTGCCACGATGTTTTCCTGGCTTAGGGATTTCCCTCCCCCAGGACCTCACAGAAATGCTCAGTAAATCTGCAAACCTGTTCCTTGGGGTCGGAGATTGGATCACCGTTTTTTCCCCTAGTTCAACCACCACCACCACCACGCTGTGTTCAACCACCACCACCACCACACTGTGTTCAACCACCACAACTGTGTTGAACCACCACCACCACACTGTGTTCAACCACCACCACCACCACCACTGTGTTCAACCACCACCACACCACCACGCTGTGTTCCAGCATTCAGGCGGTGCGCATCTCCTCTTTACAACTCTGAGCCAGTGGCGGAAATTCCACGTTCCCATGACGGGGGCAAGTCTCTCCATAGGACAATAACTCCTGACTTGCTCACAAAGTGGTACCAATTTTATCGACTCCAGGAAAGACGATGTGATGTCTTTTTTTTTTTTTTGTTTCGCTTCTACGTGACTTTACCGAAAGAAACCAAGAATAGAAATATTTTACCAGGTAAGCCCCACTGAGCTATGTGGCTTTTTTTAAGCGACGTGGCCACAAATGAAAGCTAAAGGAAGTGGCTTCTCATCACGTAGAAATGTATCGCAGCCAAATGCTCTAAACGTGTGATGTTGATTCAACATTTGGAGGGGAAAACCGGAGGATCCGGAGAAAAAAAATCCACGCGACCACGGGGAGAGAGACACGCAAACTCCAAATATACAGGTGCCAGGGTCGGGATCGAACCCACGGCCTCCTGTATAGCAGGTGAGGTAGTTAACATATCATCCACCGTGGCGCCCTTTCAGCTATGTTCAATCCACTGCTGGATGAAAGCGTCACTGGGTGGTGAAGGCCTTGCCACGCCTTGTTCGTCATGGCGTGGGATGGGGGTGGGGGGGGGATGATTTAGCCATACTTCCCCGCGATGGTCAGTACTGGTTGGTGGAGTGCTGAAGTTCTGAGGACCGATCTTCTTTGGTTCTTCCGGTAAAGTCACGTAGAATGAGAACAAAACAATAAAATAACACAATAAAATTCTCACGACGTTTCGGCCACAACGCAAGCGGCCGTCTTCGCAAGCGGCCGGTCGCAAGGGACCGGTCCAGACACCCGGCCACGGCTGAACCGATGTTTAGCCGTGGCCGGGAATTGAACTCTGCTCGGGTCGCCGCAGGCTTGTGGCACTGCGCTGTCAGCTGCGCCACCACTCCCTCGTGCCCTTCAACGGCAGAGCCTCGGGGCTGCGCTCATTTGCCTGCGCGGACGTGAGCGGAAGCGCTGAGACGAAACGCATTCCCCTCTCGTCGCGTGCTTGACCGTCGCCGTGGACGTTTCCACCACGTGGCGGGCGTTCGATGTGAGCATGGGGAGGGTGAAGTCGTCCACGAGGCGACGTGCATCGTGACCTCCCTCGGTTGTAGCTTGCACCGCGCGGCCGGTGCGTGGGCAGGCAGGCAGGCGAGTTGGTGGCTCGGTTGGTGAATAGCTGCGTAGGTGCTTGTGGGTATCAAGGTAAAGGTAGGCAACGAGGTAGCAAGGGGCCGTCCATAAATGAAGTCACGCGATTCTGGACGATTTGTGACCCCCCCCCCTCTCTTCGTCACACGGCGTCACAAAAAGTCAGACCCCCCCCCTCTCAAATATGACGTCATAAAGATCTGCCCCCCCCCACCACCAAAAAAAAAGATTCAAATCGCTTTAAACTATTGTCATTGTAGTGCGTATTTAATGTGCCGCTGCACTCTGATGTTGCAGGAGAAAACATTTATTAAAAAGTCTATTTCATTAAGTAGAACCTGTTGTCTATATTTATTTAAAGTTGCGCATTTTGATGTGACGTCACATTTCTCAACCACCCCCCCCCCCTCCTCACACATCGTCAAAAATGTCTGACCCCCCCCCACCTCCCCTAGGTGCGTGACGTCATTTATGGATGACCCCCAAGTGAAAAGGTAGGCAGGTACATAGATAGGTTTGTAGCTGGGTAGGCAGGTAGGCGGATAGATATCAAATCAAGTAGACAGGCAGGTTGGCAGCTGGGTAGGCAGGTAGGTGGCTAGGTAAGTAGGTGGGCATCTGTGTTGAATTGAAGTCTTCATTGGAAAGTGTTGATTTGAAACATCACACGTAACCAGCCATCACCATCGTCCAAGGTGGCTGTCGCGTTAGTAAGTTCGCCCCCGCGCCTTAGGAATCGTGGCTTTTTCCACCACTGGCTCTTTGCAGGGCTGTACACAGGCGATGCTTACCGACGGCTAAGTGTGAGCCGTTTTTTTTTTAAAGCAAAAACAGCACTTTTTTGAAGAGGAAGAAGATGTGAGTGAGAGGCAGAAACGTCACTCCATGCCTGGGGCACTCTTCCCCCCCTATCGCCACTCCTCCGCCCCGAACAGAGAGAGGCAAATCGCGATGCCACGTAAAGTCCAATGAAGGTCATCTCTGTCACGGATTGTTTATCGTCGAGAGAGAGAAAAATTCGTTAAACTATCGCAAATTGAAGCCTCTCTTTTTAAAGTTGTTTTTGTTTGAGTCAGGCTGTCTCACGTGAATTGTCATCGCATAGACAATGTGCGTGCTAATTGATACTGAATGGTAATTAAATGCCCGGCGCCCCTTGAGTTGCATTTCCCAGCTTACGGGATTGCAAACCCGCCACTGAAGCACCATCAAACAACACCCCACGCCCGACACGGCGTGGCGAGGCCTCCATCCAACAGTGGATTGACCAAGGGGGATGTAAGATTGCGTTTGAAAGTGCGCTCGTTGCTATCGCCAGTGATTGGCCCGACAGAAGAAAGGGGCAACACGGGCCAAGATTCACCCACATCGGGGCTCATCAGTCCGTTTGTCAGTCCACCGCTGGATGAGGGCCTCCTCACATCGTACATTGACCAAAGCCAAACCGAAGGCACCAGGGGCAAGGGGAAGCGAACAGAATCAGAGGAGAACAACCGCGTGGCTGGGAAGCATCGACATTACTGCACCATTATCTATAAAGACAAAGATCCCACGTACAGCCCTGAACAGGCTGTCGGGGGCAAGTGCTGTTAGCGAGTGGCAGCACCGGTGAAGGCTGGGCACGGCACACGAGCCGATGGGGGGTGACCAGCACCACGCCCGGCCGCCTTTGTGTCCCTCGTGGCGACGTTTACACGCTGCGCACCAGGTACTCATTTGAGGCTGAGTCGACCTAAGGGAGGCCCAGGACCGTGGGCGTGAATCGAACTCCACAAGATTGCCCTGGGTCATCCGCATTGACCAAAGCCGCAGGAGCAGAAGGAAGAAGCAAACGAAATCGGAGCAGAAGAACCGCGTTACAGGAGGCATCAACATTAACGCACCAATATTGATGTCTATGTTGAACTTCTTTTCACGCCGTACGCAGCGAACCGTGATAATCGGAGGTGCGGGGGAAGGACATCAAACTAAACACAAAACTCAGCTCTAAAGAAACGAGTTTGTCAATGTAGATGATGACGATGATTTAAAAGTGCCACAGTTACCCCAGTGGCTTCCCAATATCGGAAGAAAGAAGCGTTCCAGACGGCCGCAGGCGCGCGCGTCTGGAAGCGCTCGCCTGCGGCGGCGGCCGCAGTCTTTGTATGCACGCACGCACGCATCGACATTAAAATTACATTGAAATTCAATCTTGATTTGACGCTTTCGTGACTGCATGAATCCAAACTTTTTGGTTCTTTCGGTAAAGTCGCGGAGTTATTTGATTTCTAACTACGTGACTTTACCGAAAGAACCAAAGAGTATACATTGAAATGCCTCTAAGATAAGTTTGCCCAGATAAATGACATTGCGCGCACCCTGAATGCAAGCAAAGCGCACCGCAGCTAAAACACGTGGGCGTCCAGAGAAATGTCGCGAAACGCAGTGAACAGCGCGGTGCCAATCAAATGCCACAGCTGCCCATGCGAATTGCTCCGCCACTTCCAATGACAATATCATCATGGCAATTTATATTATTGTCATTGTCATCGTCATCATCATCATCATCGTCGTCGTCGATAGCATCATCATGAACATAATCGTCAACATCAACGTCATTAACATCATCAACGCCGTGCATCGTCGCGTTCTCGTACCAGGCTAGGTGCTGGTGGTGCCGTCTCGCCTCGGAGGTTTTTGCAGCTGCGCTCGATTGGAACCGAGGGATTTATATTCAAGCTGATGGGACGCGCGCATCGCGCTGTGATTGGCCGTCTGGGGGATCGCATTCGTGATTGAGACTCCGCCTCTCGCTCCATGGGGGAGCGAGGAAGGAGCGAGGGGTCGGCGTTCTGGGGTGGGTGCGGCAGGGGAGCGCGCGCCGCGCGCTGCTCATCGTTCCAGGGACATTTGACGAGTGGAATGATCGCAATCTCCGTAGCCTACATTGTTTGTTTTTGTGTGTTTTTTCAAAGTGATTTTGTTTCTCAAACGAGCACGGCGACGCTGATCGTCGCCCCTTTAACAGCCCGGAGCCAGTGGTGGCATTTCTACATTCATTTGTCGGCGGCGAGCTTATCCATAGGACAACCACTGTTGACTACCCCACAAAGTGGTACTAATTGTGTCGAACCCTCTTGGAGATGATGGGCTGGATCAAACCCCGAACGGGAAATTCAACTTGCAACATTTCCATTCCGAGTTGCTCGCCGGGCTGGTATCAGAATCAGAACCTTTATTTAGACTGCACGAGGAATCCGATGAGCTATGAAGCTCTTCTACACAGATGTCCAGTATGGGCGGGTCAGCGAGTTATAAACCCTAACCACACTCTTTGGTTCTTTCGGTAAAGTCACGTAGGTATAGAAATAAATAATAAATCACGCCGTTTCGATCGCGACACTTTAACGCAGCTGCTGTGCGTACGAAGACGGTGCTCGTGTGCGACTACGGGGCTCATTTCCCGTTGTGCTCCGTGTACATCAACATTGCCAATCCCCCTTTGGCGCAGCTACTGTGCATGCTTGCGGCGACGGGGCTCCTTCCATCTCTGACCCCGCCCACTTAACCCTTGGGTGACGCCCACCTCAAACCTCTACATATAACCTCGTGTTGCAGCAGCCCTTTCTTGTTCAGAAGTTCTGCTGCTGTGTCTTTCCACCTGACGACGAATGCTTGCGTTGCGATCGAAACGTCGTGGTGTATTATTTAGTTTTCTACCTACGTGACTTTACCGAAAGAACCAAAGAGGATGGATTCCTGCAGTCACGAAAACTTCAAATCGAGATTGAACCCTAACCATGTTTGAATCCTAGTGCCCCCCACCCCCCTCCCCCCCTCTCTACTTCTCACGTACGGCATAGGAAGTGCAACTGGCAGCATATTATAACGAGGCCGAGTCTGGGCAACCCATTGGGCGGCAGCGGGAGTTGCTCGGCACGCATCGTCCGTGCCTCCTCGCGTGACCGCGGGGCAAGTTGGTCGGTTACGGGGAATAGACGGGTTGCAAGCATTCCACCGTGCTGACGACAGGGCGACTCTTTCATTCCCCCGTCAGTGACGGGAGTCGACGGGTGAAGCGCGGAGACGCCGGCTCATTCCTCGCGCCGGGGGTCATCCCGTGAGTCCCGCTCGGGACGCGGCATGGACGTCCGCCGATCGCCGGCGTCGCCGCGACGCGCGAGGGAGGGGAGGAGAGGGGTGCAGTCGCCACCCACTTGTCTGGCCGCCTTTGTCTCCCCGGTGCCGATGCCCCGGTGTTTATTGGCCGTACTGACCGCGGCACCCACTGGGTTTACAGATTTCGCACCGACGTCGAAACAAGAGCGACTCCAGCACTCACATTTTGGCATGTGAGTTGCTTGTGCAGTGCATCGCCACTTGTGTGTGTGTGTGTTTGTGGTAGAGAGTGGTCGGCAGAAGCAGACATCGCAGAACTACTTCTGAGATACCTTCTCTAATGACCTGTTTCATCCGCACACTAAGACTGCACTATAGCCACTGCACTCTACAGAGACATTTTTGTCACGTGGTAGTTAAACCAAATGGGGTGGGGAGTCTCCCCCCCTTCATTTCGAAAGCTGGAATTTAGCCAAACGAAGTGACATAGACTCATGTGGGTGCACGTGCGGTGTGTTGGCAGGTCCTGGTCTCAAGGCTGATAATCATAAACCCGCTAAGCCTGAGAACCCGAACCTCGTGGTCTCGGAGATTCCAGCACGTGACCCCGGATGGTTGTTTTTGTGCTACTTTCTACTTGTTTCGTTGCTAGATGTCTAACTAGATGTCTAACTAGATGTCTAACTAGATATCTAACTAGATGTCTGACTAGATGTCTAACTAGATGTCTAACTAGATGTCTAACTAGATGTCTAACTAGATGTCTACGTGCATTGCTTTTGAGACGTCGTACTCAAGTTGTAAATGTTGTGGATTTACTCTCCAACACACCGGTGGGCTGAAGTAGTAACTAAATGTTTATGTGACAATACTTACTGGGTGAGTCGGGTGGTGGCGGGTTACGACACATGTATACTTTTCGATTTAAAGCTTTCGTGACTGCAAGGATTCATCTTCTTTGGTTCTTTCGGTAAAGTCACGTAGAATGAGAATACAATAATAAAATAAAACAATAAAATTCTCACGACGTTTCGGCCACAACACAAGTGGCCTTCTTCAGGTGAAAGGAACAAACCTGTCGGGACGACAGAGCTACAATGAACGCTGCTAAGATTCGCAGCGTCTTTTAAGCTGGTTGAGAGAGGTGAGGCACCTTGACAAAGGGGTTTAAATATCAAACAGGAGAATTTAGCATTGAAACAATTGAGGGATTAGCTTGTGACTGGTCACAGAAATAGCTGGGTTAAAGTCAAAGCCTACACATTCACAGAGGCACCTCGTACATGGACGCCAAAGGGGCTGCAACAACTCAACTATCATACAGTAAACCGATGTGAAAAAAACCTAAGTCTAAATTACATCAATATAATAAATGTACTCAATATATTCTTCAATAAGCAGAGCTATAAACAGCAACTGGGTATACACTACACTATATAATGAATACCATATAGTAAACAGATAAAAAAACTAAAATATAAACTACCTCAATTTTATCAATAAACTCTATGTATTCTCCAATTAGCTGAGCTACCAACAATAAGTCGTTATATATCACGATGCTATATGGCCAAAAAATGGGTAGATTCTTACCCTCCACATCAGCACCACGGACCGCTACGAGCCCCGTTCAGACGGACGAGTCCATCATGGTCGGAACAGAGGAGAGAAACAGCTGCGAGGCGCTGTTATAATCATGTTACAAACCATACCATTAACCGTGGTGTGAGAAGTATTAAGAGTCAATGCCAGCGAAAGAGCTGCGGTCTGAAGGTCACCATAAAACAATTAATTAAGAACCGAAATGGTTTAAAGCATCTTCCCAATGGTTACTAAGCCAGAATCCATCTTCTCGGTTGAAATTGTCTTTGTGCTTGTATATGTGGATAGCCTCATGAACGAATCTCTCATGGTAGCTGGTTGGCTTGCAAAGAACCTCCGTCTTGGAGAAGTCAATGTATTGTGAGCCCACTGAATTATAACAGTGATCTGCCACGGCGGAGGAGTTCGTTCTACCGTGTTTCAAGTCTGCTTTATGTTCGCGGATGCGGTCCGAGATATGTCGTTTGGTTTCTCCAATGTAGCTACTACCACAGAGGCACTTTAGTTTGTAAACGCCCGGGTACTGTATGTCTGGAACAGCATCTTTTACAGATGGAAGCAAATCACGGATTTTATGTACTGTGTTGAATCGGACCTGGATCTTGTGTTTATTTAGGATTTTGGAGATCTTTTTTAGTAACCCCTGCAATGTAGGGTAAGGTGATGGTTTTGAGTGGCTCCACAAGAGGATCCTTCTTCATGACTGGAGTGATGGCTTTGAAGATTGTGTAGTCGGAGTAACCATTAGCCCTGAGAGCCTGGTGTACGTGTTTGAGTTCACTGGTAATGTGTTCCTGGTCGGAAATGCATTGGGCTGTATGGTATAGAGCAGTGGTTCTTAACCTGGGTTCGATCGAACCCCAGGGGTTCGGTGAGTCGATCTCAGGGGTTCGGCAGAGCCCCCGCCACGGAGGTCCGGACACACTTGAATTATTGTGTAAATTTGTGATGACACACACGGCCCGCTTGGCCATCACTGGCTGCAGATGATCATGCTACACTGCTTGGCCAATCAGCGCTGCGGGGAATTTAGTGCGTACTCAGTAGTCAACGTGTGACTGTTGTTGTCGTACGTCGTGTGATTTCTTTAATATTTTATCCATACTAACTATGTCGGGCAAAAGAAGAAAGTGGTCGGACGAATATGTACAACATGGATTCTCATGTATCACGGAACGTGATGGGAGTGAGCGTCCTATCTGCATGATTTGCAACGCCAAGTTGAGCAACTCTAGTCTTGCACCGGCAAAACTAAAGGGACACTTCTTGAAGCTGCATGGAGACGGGGAATACAAGAACACAACACTTGCTGAATTCAGGGTGAAGAGATCCAGATTCGATGAAAGGGCCACTCTGCCTGCTCTTGGATTTGTACCTGTTAACAAACCGATCCTGACAGCATCGTACGAAGTTGCTTACCTGATCGCAAAGCAGGGCAAGCCACACACCATTGGTGAAACACTTGTGAAACCAGCTGCATTAAAGATGGCGAATCTGATACTTGGAACAGCGGCCGAAGGTAAATTATCCCAAATTCCCCTTTCAAATGACACCGTCAGTGACAGAATAGAAGACATGAGTAAAGACATCTTGGCTCAAGTAGTCGCGGATCTGATTTCAAGCCCGGCAAAATTCAGCCTTCAACTCGACGAAACCACAGACGTTTCTGATCTAAGCCAGCTTGCTGTTTTTGTACGCTATGTGAAAGACGACATGATAAAAGAAGAGTTTTTATTTTGTAAGCCTCTTACAACAACAACGAAGGCAGCCGATGTGAAGAAGCTTGTGGATGACTTCTTCAGAGACAACAATCTTTCATGGGATATGGTTTCTGCAGTTTGTACGGACGGAGCTCCAGTCATGCTGGGAAGAAAGTCTGGTTTTGGTGCGCTAGTAAAGGCCGATGCACCACACATCATTGTGACGCATTGTATTCTGCACAGGCATGCGTTGGCAACAAAAACCTTACCTCCAAAAATGGCAGAAGTATTAAAAACTGTGGTGGAATGTGTGAACTATGTGCGAAAAAGTGCTCTGAGGCACCGCATCTTCAGTGAGCTGTGTAAAGAAATGGGCTCTGAATTTGAGGTGCTTCTGCTCCATTCTAATATTCGGTGGTTATCCCAGGGACAGGTGCTGAATCGTGTTTTTGCCATGCGTGTGGAATTAGCCCTGTTTTTGCAAGAGCACCAACACTGCCATGCAGATTGCTTCAAAAATCCTGAGTTCATTCTCATTTTAGCGTACATGGCTGATATATTTGCAGCTCTCAATCATCTCAATCAGCAGATGCAGGGTGGTGGAGTCAATATCATGGAAGCGGAAGAACACCTGAAGGCTTTTCAAAAAAAGCTACCGTTATGGAAACGACGAACAGAGAACAATAACTTCGCAAACTTCCCGCTTCTGGACGACTGTGCAAGTAAGATCGAAGGTGTGTCTGGAATCTGAGATATTTCTGTATCCACGGAACTGAAGCAAAACAATTGCCACGCACTTAGATGAGCTTGCAAAGTCTCTCGACGGATATTTTCCTACAAGAGAGTCATATCCAGCATGGGTGAGACAGCCGTTCACGTTTGCTGTTGAAACAGCAGATGTCAATGATGAATTCCTCGACGAAATCATTGAAATTCAGCAGAGCCAGGTTCAACAGCAACTCTTCAGAACAACAACGCTCTCAACGTTTTGGTGTCGACAAATGAACAAGTATCCAGTTATTGCTAAGAAAGCCCTGGATTTTTTTTATACCATTTGTTACAACATATCTTTGTGAGCAATCCTTTTCGAGGATGCTGGACATAAAAACGAAGAAAAGGAACAGACTTTGCTGTGAAAATGACATGAGAGTGGCACTTGCCAAGGTGAAGCCACGCATATCTGAACTGATCTCTCAAAGGCAACAGCAGAAGTCACATTGATTTTCAGGTATGTAATTTGTTGTGAGTTTATGCATTGTGTTGGTTTTATTCTTTGAACAAGGTAATGTTCATGCACGGCTCATTTTGTGTACCAGTAAAAAACATATCTATGTCTTGAATTTGAAAAAAAATCACATTTTATTTTTCACTAAAGAGGGGTTCGGTGAATGCGCATATGAAACTGGTGGGGTTCGGTACCTCCAACAAGGTTAAGAACCACTGGTATAGAGTCTTGATGAGGGAGTTCTTCTGGGATGGATGGTGGTGGGAATCCGGTTTCAAGTAAGCATCTGTATGGGTAGCTTTTCTGTAGACAGAGTGGCTCATTGAGCCATCAGGTCTCCTTTTAATTAATACATCCAAAAAGGGAAGCTTGTCCTCTTTTTCCACCTCCATAGGAAAATCTGATGGCTGGGTGTATGGAATTGATGTGATCCCGGATTGCCACCACCATCCATCCCAGAAGAACTCCCTCATCAAGACTCTATACCATAGAGCCCAATGCATTTCCGACCAGGAACACATTACCAGTGAACTCAAACACGTACACCAGGCTCTCAGGGCTAATGGTTACTCCAACTACACAATCCGCAAAGCCATCACTCTAGTCATGAAGATGGATCCTCTTGTGGAGCCACTCAAAACTATCACCTTACCCTACATTGCAGGGGCCACTAAAAAGATCTCCAAAATCCTAAATAAACACAAGATCCAGGTCCGATTCAACACAGTACATAAAATCCGTGATCTGGTTCCATCTGTAAAATATTCTGTTCCAGACATACAGTACCCGGGCGTTTACAAACTAAAGTGCCTCTGTGGTAGTAGCTACATTGGAGAAACCAAACAACATATCTCGGACCGCATCCGCGAACATAAAGCAGACTTGAAATACGGTAGAACGAATTCCTCCGCCGTAGCAGATCACTGTTACAATTCAGTGGGCTCACATGACATTGACTTCTCCAAGACGGAGGTTCTTTGCAAGCCAACCGGCTACCATGAGAGATTTGTTCATGAGGCTATCCACATATACAAGCACAAAGACAATTTCAACCGAGAAGATTGATTCTGGTTTAGTAACCATTGGAAAGATGCTTTAAACCATGTCGGTTCTTAATTAATTATTTTATGGTGACCTTCAGACCGCAGCTCTTTCGCTGGCATTGACTCTAAATACTTCTCACACCACGGTTAATGGTATGGTTTATAACATGATTATAACAGCGCCTCGCAGCTGTTTCTCTCCTCTGTTCCGACCATGATGGACTCGTCCGTCTGAACGGGGCTCGTAGTGGTCCGTGGTGCTGATGTGGAGGGTAAGAATCCACCCATTTTTTCGCCATAGAGCATCGTGATATATAACGACTTATTATTGGTAGCTCAGCTGATTGGAGAATATATAGAGTTTATTGATAACATTGAGGTAGTTTATATTTTAGTTTTTTACCTGTTTACTATATGGTATTCATTATATAGTGTAGTGTATACCCAGTTGCTGTTTATAGCTCCGCTTATTGAAGAATATATTGAGTACATGTATTTTATTGATGTAATTTAGACTTAGGTTTTTTTTCACATCGATTTACTGTATGATAGTTGAGTTGTTGCAGCCCCTTTGGCGTTAATGTACGAGGTGCCTCTGTGGATGTGTAGGCTTTGACTTTAACATAGCTATTTCTGTGACCAGTCACAAGCTAATCCCTCAATTGTTTAAATGCTAAATTCTCCTGTTTGATATGTAATGACACCTTGCCGATATTAATGACACCTTGCCGATATTAACTATGTTAACCTATTTGTATTTTTTATTTTATAATTATATCTTAAAGCTATTTTATATTCGATATTTATTCAATTTTACATACTTCAGCCCCTTGGTGTTAGTTAGACTTTTAACCCTTATTATTATAGTAAGACTTGTTTAAAACTTATTTAAGATTTTAGATTCCTATATGTTGAATGTATGCACCATCCTGCCAAAGTAAATTCCGTGTCGGTGTGAACTTTCATGGCGAATAAAACCCTTTCTGATTCTGATTCTGATTAAACCCCTTTGTCAAGGTGCCTCACCTCTCTCAACCAGCTTAAAAGACGCTGCAAATCTTAGCAGCATTCCTTGTAGCTCTGTCGTCCCAACAGGTTTGTTCCTTTCACCTGAAGAAGGCCACGTGTGTTGTGGCCGAAACGCCGTGAGAATTTTATTGCTTTATTTTATTATTTTATTCTCATTCTACGTTACTTTACCGAAAGAACCAAAGAACATGTATATTTACGTGCATCTAACCCAAAAACCTTTATTATGAAGAGCAATTATGTTGTAAAATTTCATTCACACTTAAACATAAGTGATTTTAATTACAGGTAGTCCCCGACTTACGATGGTCGGACTTACGATATTGCGATCTTATGATGGCGATAGCAATATGACAAAATTGTACTGGTGTGTCCGTCCGTCTGTCGTGCATCCAAAAATGGGAGGGGTGGGGCTGGGTGGAGAGGGGAGGGTGGGGAGGGGCTGGGTGGGGAGGGAGGGACTGGGTGGGGAGGGGAGGGTGGGGAGGGGAGGGTGGGGATGGGCTGGGTGGGGAGGGTGAGGAGGGGCTGGGTGGGGAGGGTGGGGAGGGGCTGGGTGGGGAGGGTGAGGAGGGGCTGGGTGGAGAGGGTGGGGAGGGGCTGGGTGGGGAGGGTGGGGCTGGGTGGGGGGTGGGAGGGGTGGGATTGAGTGGGGAAGGGCTGGTCACCCCGTGGTGCCCTTATAAAACTCAACGTTTAACCTACTCACGCCGGCTTGTGCCCGCCCTCACAGTCGGGCATATTTGCGGAATACACCACGTGCCGCCGTTGACCCTGGCCGTTGACCGAGCAACCCAACGTTCCTACCAGCTCCCTCCGCAAGAATGTGTTAAAATATTTTTAATTTCGCGTGGCAGGCAAACGCAGCAGCGTACGAGGTACGATACTGTAGCTTTACCATCGCCATCCTCCTCTTCCGACAACTAAGTTAACGTAGCCATCAACAACCTAACATCGTTCAAGTATGCAGACGACGGACAGAATCTTGGTGAGTACAGTAGAATATAATACGTTACGATACGTTCAATGCATGTATGATATGTAACTTTAGCGATTTCATTTTAAGGTTACCACGACACAATACAGTGAGGGAAAAAAAAGTATTTGATCCCCTGCTGATTTTGTACGTTTGTCCACTGACAAAGAAATGATCAGACTATAATTTTAATGGTAGGTTTATTTGAACAGTGAGAGACAGAATAACAACAACAAAATCCTGAAAAACGCATGTCAAAAATGTTATAAATTGATTTGCATTTTAGTGAGGGAAAAAGTATTTGACCCCTCTCAATCAGAAAGATTTCTGGCTCTCAGGTGTCTTTTATACAGGTAACGAGCTGAGATTAGGAGCACACTCTTAAAGGGAGTGCTCCTAATCTCAGCTTGTTACCTGTATAAAAGACACCTATCCACAGAAGCAATAAATCAATCAGATTCCAAACTCTCCACCATGGCCAAGACCAAAGAGCTCTCCAAGGATGTCAGGGACAAGATTGTAGACCTACACAAGGCTGGAATGGGCTACAAGACCATTGCCAAGTAGCTTGGTGAGAAGGTGACAACAATTGGTGCGATTATTTGCAAATGGAAGAAACACAAAATAACTGTCAATCTTCCTCGGCCTGGGGCTCCATGCAAGATCTAACCTCGTGGAGTTGCAATGATCATGAGAACGGTGAGGAATCAGCCCAGAACTATACGGGAGGATCTTGTCAATGACCTCAAGGCAGCTGGGATCATAGTCACCAAGAAAACAATTGGTAACACACTACGCCGTGAAGGACTGAAATCCTGCAGCGCCCGCAAGGTCCCCCTGCTCAAGAAAGCACATATACATGCCCGTCTGAAGTTTGCCAATGAACATCTGAATGATTCAGAGGACAACTGGGTGAAAGTGTTGTGGACAGATGAGACCAAAATGGAGCTCTTTGGCATCAACTCAACTCGCCGTGTTTGGAGGAGGAGGAATGCTGCCTATGACCCCAAGAACACCATCCCCACCGTCAAACATGGCGGTGGAAACATTATGCTTTGGGGGTGTTTTTCTGCTAAGGGGACAGGACAACTTCACCGCATCAAAGAGACGATGGACGGGGCCATGTACCGTCAAATCTTGGGTGAGAACCTCCTTCCCTCAGCCAGGGCATTGAAAATGGGTCGTGGATGGGTATTTTAGCATGACAATGACCAAAAACACACGGCCAAGGCAACAAAAGAGTGGCTCAAAAAGAAGCACATTAAAGTCCTGGAGTGGCCTAGCCAGTCTCCAGACCTTAATCCCATAGAAAATCTGTGGAGGGAGCTGAAGGTTCGAGTTGCCAAACGTCAGCCTCGAAACCTTAATGACTTGGAGAAGATCTGCAAAGAGCAGTGGGACAAAATCCCTCCTGAGATGTGTGCAAACCTGGTGGCCAACTACAAGAAACGTCTGACCTCTATGATTGCCAACAAGGGTTTTGCCACTAAGTACTAAGTCATGTTTTTCAGAGGGGTCAAATACTTATTTCCCTCATTAAAATGCAAATCAATTTATAACATTTTTGACATGCGTTTTTCTGGATTTTGTTGTTGTTATTCTGTCTCTCACTGTTCAAATAAACCTAGCATTAAAATTATAGACTGATAATTTCTTTGTCAGTGGGCAAACGTACAAAATCAGCAGGGGATCAAATACATTTTTCCCTCACTGTACATACGTTCAATGCATGTTGAAAGTTTTTTTTATAGCAGATACGATTGTTTACTGAAAAAAACTTTCTATGAAATTGCAGTTCATATAGGTAGGCAAAGAATTTACCTTGTTTTTTTATTTTAAATTGTACTGTGCAATACAGTATTGTAATTAATGAATACATACAGTATATAGTTTATACAGTACGGTACTGTAAATTGTTCTGTTTTGCTAAATTATCACCATTCATTAAGACTCCTGGGTAGGCTCGGCCATTTTCGACTTGCGATATTTTCGACTTACAATGGGGTCGTCGTCACGCATCTCCATCGTAAGTCGGGGACTACCTGTAAAGAGAGTACGGAGCGATAGAGGGACAGTATGAGGCCATGGTTACTATCGGACGTGCTAATGATGATTGATGGGACAAGCGTTGACAGGGTCACGTGAGGGGAAGCTCGGGATCCAACTGCGGCAAAGTGTAATAAGGGCGGAGATTGACAGGGCCAGGTGCGGTGAGCGAGAGTTCTGGAATAGGGGCGTGGCCGGGTCGTGCGAGGGATCAGAGCCGGCGCGAACCGGACCTGGGGGCTGTCGGTGTGGGGAATCGCCGTTGTCGTCGTCGCCTTAGAATGGGGCGACTCCATCATCTTCGAGTTGTCTTGAGGCTAGAGCTATGTTGTCTCAGAATAGAGTCGCCTAACTACCCAAGTGTATAGAGTCACTCGTGGTTACTCGGTGAGTTGTCAGCGGACTTTATTCATAATAAATATGCATGAAGACAAGACGGTGTCTCTGAGAGCCACATTGCAATAGGGTCAGTTTGAATGAGGACAAGAGACGAAACGAGGCGGGTTCCAAATACACTTCGGGGCAGCTATGTTCAATGCTTTTGATCCAAATTGCGTGCGAAATCTGGGAACTTAATAACCAATGAGACGCGCATCGCAGATTATTATTTCTTTTGGACCGTATAATGGCAATAACAACAAGTCTACATTTAACAATTGGGGTACGAATATTCGCTGGTAGTCATTGACGGACTGGGATGAAAAAAAAATCGGCCAAGGCATTTGCAAACACAGCGGGCCCAATTGCCGTGAAATTTCTCATTGGCCCATTTGGGCTGGGTCCAAAGAAAACATAAATTGGCCCCGGGCGAGGAAGAAGAATCTTTTGACGCTGTTCAATATGGTAGGGACTTAATGCCAACCGGGAGCCCTCGAAAAGAACGGGCCCACCAGGCATTTGCCCAATGGACTACCCTATGGCCAGTCCAGGCCTGCTGGTAATTACAACCAGCATCGTCAGGCAACTGCCAGGATTGTGAACATCTCCTCCAGTCATGGGCCTAACACGGTTGGTTGTGATGTCATCAAAATTCCACCGTCACGCACCTTGACCGTCTTAACTCGCGATGTACTGAGTCGACCGAGAGCCGTGTTCTCCATCGCAAGGCCCGCAGGTCACAGGTGGCCCCTGGCGTGCGCCCCACTGGGGGGGGGGGGGTGGGGCGCACGCCAGGGGCCCCCAACAATACAACACAAATAGTGAAAACACCCCCCGTCATCATTGTCGTATTGATGTCTTATCGGCGATTGTGTCCCACACTCCCGCTGAAAACGAGTGAAGAACGCTGACCTAGTGTAAGGAGGTCCACGTGAAGATTCGCACGTGTGCGTTTTCTCTGGGCACGTGCGCTATTCACCCCCTGCGCATTATAGAGCACCCACTGTGAACCGTCAGTTGGTCTGTAAATAACTTGATATGTAGAAGACTGCGGATATTGGGCAATTGTTGGCGACGCCTGGCTGGTTTTGCCTTCCAGCTCATCGGTGGATCCTCCGGCAGGTTGCGAGCTGCCATTTGAACGAACGATGACGACGCTGCATATAAAACGAAACATTCGCACCGTTGTTGTTATTATTATTCCGATGATATTGTGTGCGGACTTTCGAGTGGACAATCCAGATTCGCCCGCTCCGAGACTCCTTTATAAAATACACCGCTCGCGTGCCGCATGGGGAAGGGGTGCCTTGTGCAACAAATGGGTGGATTCTTTTCATATTATGTTCGGCTTATTTCCCCCCCCCCGCCCAAACGTTGCAACCCACTCCCCCACACACATCGCGAACACCTGCTCCGCAGACGGCTGTGTACAAAAGAATAGTTACTGACCCCCCACCCACCCCCAAATTCCTCACCCTAACCCCCCTCCCCCTCAGAGTCTTACTTCCTCAATGCCATCGCAGTCTTTAACACAACAACGAATTCCACAGGATCAAGACCAGCAGCATTACCATCGTCACCATCCTCATTCCATCACCAGCAACTATGTCCCCTCCTTCAAATAATTGTACATGTTGTGGATTCACTCTTCAACACACCGGTGGGCTAAAGTAGTGAACTATTTGTCTTTTGTCAACGTGACACATTTTTTACTAATTGGCCGTGTCGGGTGGTGGAGGGTTACGACACATTTATAAATAACGCGATCAAACCAAAAAACCTTTATCATCAACACCAAGCCGCTTTTGCGTCGCTGGTGCTCAAGTTTTATCGCAACGCACTGACTACACATTCTCAACTAAGCTCTCATTTTTTTATTTTACCAGGTAATGGCCCACTGAGCTAGAGAGCTGTTTTTCAGAAGCGACCTGGCTATCACAAATGACAGCCCAACGGAGTGGCTTATCATCATCATCACGTGGAGATTTATAGCAGCCAAATACTCTCAACGCGTGATGTTGACTCTAAATGTGGATGGGGAGAAACCGGAGGACGCGGAGAAAAAGCCATGCGACCAAGGGGAGAGAGAGAGAGACACGCAAACTCCAAAAATACAACAGACGTCAGGGTCGGGATCGAACCCACGACCTCCTGCATACCAGGCGAGGTGGTTAACATCCCGTCAACGATAGACACCTCGCCTGCACGCACAGGTGAGGTTGTGACAGTTGACTGGGTAACAATGTGAATGTATGCAGCATCTAATGCCAATATGCACAGCACTGACACGCGCACACAAAGACAACGTTCTCCCGTATAGCCTTAGCAGACTGTTGGGGCTAGCGCTGTTGGACAGCACCTATGAAGACCATCACTGCACACGAGGGGGTGGGTTTGGCCAGCACCACGCCCGGCCTCATTTGTTTTCCCCAGTGGCACCCTCCAGGTTCAGCCGGTGGAGTCGCCCACTCCTATCTCTGAGTGAGCAGCAAATACCAGATCATTAGCATGCAGAAAAACATGGTTGACTAAAAGGGAGCCATATATTCACTGCACCCGGGCATTGGTCAGCCTCCCACTGTATCTGTACTAGTTGAATATGTGTTGAGATTCCTCTGGCACAGCTCTAGAAAGCTTCTCGAACTACCTTGTCGAGATATATACTGCTATGAACTAATGTAGGAGCCAGGGGGCATCTCTGTAGCACCACCCCAAGGTGAACAGGGAATGTCTGGCTCTACCCGGGCCTGCCCACTGTCATGAAGGTCCTTCATGATTGTGAGCAGTGGGTCAGGGACCCCGAAAGTATGAAGAATAACCCACCTAGAGACCTGGCCGATTGTCTGATGGTCTATTGAATCGCACACGACAACAGCCACCATTCGCCACGAAGTGTTAGGATGGGTGCACTCTTTAGGCCACGTGAAATGTCAAAGGCTCGCTGCTGGCAGGAGGTCACGGGACAGACCCAGGTGCCATGGGGTGACGAAGATGAGTGGCAGACGCATCACCTGTACACGCCACACCGTGCCGATCGCGCACACTCACGCAAAGACAAAGGTCCCCCGTATAGCCTGAACTCGGGTTGCCAGGTTCGTAGCGCAGTGCGCTGGCCACTTCACCACAACCGCACACACACACACCCACCCATGCACCCACACACAAAAGATCTCCCATATAGCCTCAATAGGGGCAAGTGCTGTTAGAGAACACCTATGAAGGCCGGGACGGTACACGAGGGGGTGGGTGGCCAGCAACCACGCCCGACCGCCTTTGTCTCCCTAGTCGCGATGTTTACACACCGCACCAGGTACTCATTTGAAGCTGAGTCGACCTAGGGGAGGCCCGGTACCGGTTCAGATAATCGTCACTGGTGTTGGCAGTGAGCGGGAATCGAAACGGGGTCGCCAGGTTAATAGCGCAGCACGCTAACCGCTACACTACCGCTCCACACACACACACACATGCACCTACACACACACACGACAAAGACAAAATATCACTCGTATATATCTTGACGTTTCAAGTTTCACACGTATTGATCTTTCTCAACGACGCGTAGGGCAGCATTAACTTAGTCACATTCGGGAAGAATGCAGCGTCTCGCAATAGAGACACGAGTCAGCCCACATTCCGACTTCATGCAAAGCAGCGCTGCAGAACTTCCTCGTCCCGCTCACGAAGGGGAGGGCGAAAAAACAGCGCGTCTGAAAGTCATCACTGTGGCCTGCAATTTGGGTGTATTTCACGAGACAGCAGCGCTGTAATCATGGCATGGTTAGCGAGCTCCCATTGAGGTCGCTCACCGACAAACACAAAGGCAAGGATTCCCCGGTTATAGCCTTTAACAGCTATTGAGGCTGCTCGTGGTGACCACTGATGAAGGCCGGCAAGGCACACGCAGGGCAGTGAGCGAGTGTGTGTGTGTGTGGCTCACACCACTCTCTGCTCCTACCTCTGTCTCTCCCCCAAGTGGCGATGTGTGCACACCGTACCAGGTGCTCATTTGAAGCTGAATCGACCTCAGGTGAGGCCCAGGACCGGCTCATAGCTTCGCCACCGTTGAGTTGGCCACGTTGGGAGCGCGGTGCGCCAACTGCTGCCCCACCGCTCCCACGCAGAGACGCACGCTCAATCAATTCAGTCATCATCAGAATTGTTGTTTTATATATATACATACACATCATGATTTTTATTATTATCGGTGTGAGTTTGATTCGACATTTTATATTTCCTTAATATTTCACGATGGCGTTTGGCTTCTGTTGAGAGCTTTACTGCAACTGACAAACTTTGGTAAGGGTGAAAGCAGTCCTAACGCACATCTCCCTTGTACGCGGTGCACGGGAAATGCTGTACTGATGATTTACAATAACGTTTCAAAACCAGTATTAAAACAATCGCAAGATATACAATATTGCACCGATGGTTTACAAAGAATGTTGAAACCGGTATTAAGACAACTGCCTGAAAAAAAAACTTCTCCAAAGATAACACTACTGCACTGATGATCACAAATAATGATAGAACCCGTTAAACACACATTTGCCCGTCATACGACGTCGGGTCAACGTTGGCATGTGGTTGGAACCGATGAACCAACGTGGGGCCAACGTTAGTCCAACGTTGGTTGGTTGGGCCAAGGTGAATACTGGATATTCATGCGTGCAGAGCTGATAGGGGTGGACAGATTATTACCCCCCAGATGCAATTAATTGTTACCATTCAGAGTAACAATGACATTAAAGAATCGGTTTTTTTCCCTAAACGTTCTGATCAGTGTAGCGGCATCTAGCGGCTGGAGGTGCACAGTGAAATTCATCATACAAAACATTCGAAAAATGATTCTTAACACTCGCTGTTTGATGCCTGTTATCATACACTCAGGAAAAAATGTTCACCGATGAATCCATGTATCATTCCACCCCCAATAACCATATATGCATTACCGTCTTAAAATAATATATAATCGGCGACGTTTCGGTCAATGGCCCTTCTTCATACCACATGAACAGAGAGGCCCAGAGCGACATGGGAAATAAGAGCTGGGGACTATGCTTGTTCTCAGCATGGGGCCTGGCTGAGAATTACGATTTCAATCGGTTTTCGAATGACCAGTTTCTAAACAGGTTACGTGAACAGTTATCTCATCAAAGCTATTTGAGTGCCAGACGAATTCTTCACTCATTCAAATTATTCTTCAACAACCTAATTTGTATAAAAATGTGTTTTAACGTTTGCTGCCACAATGCATCGTGGCAAGCTGTGTTCTTGTGAGAACAATTGAGCAGCAACCCCCCCCACCCCACCCCCATATACAAAGGAACACGTGTGTTCGAGTTTGTGTTTGTATTGTGCTTGTGCACCACTGGCAACGATGCAGCAGCATCGTCAAATATGTTTTTTTTTATGTACACACACAGTAAGTCCTCGCTTAACGCGCGGTGTTCACACATTCCCGGTTTTCTTCAGATAATAAGACGCACTTCTTTTTCCCCGTCTTATAAAGAAACGTTGGGGATGCATCTTATCGTCCGATACGTGTGTGTGTGCGTGCGTGCGTGCGAGGCCAGATATGTACAACGTTACTGACAGCCGGCACAAGTGTGGAGTGTTCTGTCTTACTTTGCGGGGGCGTCTTATAATCTGCAGGGTATGGCAACGTGTTTGAGAATGCTACGAATGAGAGTAAACCCCTACAGCATTGCGCTCCGTTTCACAGTGAAAACACATTTAAGTACACTATTATCGGTTCCGAAAACAATTACAGCACTCTATTTAGTCGCCGTCATTGTCAATAATCGGATTGAGAATCATAACTGTGTGTGTTTGTCGTGCTTATAATTAGCACATTTACAACACTGCAATTAACAGGTTTTTTTAATATACTCGTATATGTATATAATTCCAGGCACAATGTAAAAACCACGACGCACAAAATAAGTGTTAGAATATATATTCTTAGCTCTTTCGGTAAAGTCACGTTGAAGGGAAACCGAAAGAGCTAAGAATATTAATTACTGCAGTCACGAAAGCTTTAAATAAAAATGTAATAATATAATAAGGGGCCGTCCATAAATGACGTCACGCACCTGGGGAGGGGGGGGTCAGACATTTGTGACGATGTGTAACGAGGGGGAGGGAGGGTTTGAGAAATGTGACGTCACATCAAAATGCGCAACTTTAAATAAATATAGAATTTCGATTTAAAGCTTTCGTGACTGCAATGATTCATCTTCTTTGGTTCTTTCGGTAAAGTCACGTATAATGAGAATAAAATAATAAATTGATAAAATAAAATAACACAATAATATTCTCACGACGTTTCGGCCACAACACAAGCGGCCTTCATCAGGTGAAGGGGCGAGACTGTCTGGTAGGACAGCGCTGGAGTGAGAGAGCCACGTTCAGATCACGGCTTTTAAGCTGTGTGAGAGGAACAAAGAGCCTTGACAAAGGAATTAGCATATAATTTAGCATTGAAATGGCTGAATGATTAGCTTGTGACTAGTCACAGAAATAGCTATGTTGAAAGTTAAAGCATACACATCCGCAGAGGCACCCATTGTTAAAAGGAATTAGCATAGAATTTAGCATTGAAATAGCTAAGTTAAGGCATACACATCCGCAGAGGCACCCCTAGACAATGGAATTAGCATAGAATTTAGCATTGAAATAGCTGAGTGATTCGCTTGTAACTGCTACAGAAATAGCTACGTTGAAGTCAGAGCATACACATTCACCGAGGCACTTAGTACAAATCAAACAGGAGAATTTAGCATTGAAATAACTAGGCGAATTTAGCATTGAAATAACTGAGTGATTTGCTAGTGACTGGTCACAGAAATGACTACACATCTGAGCTATTCACAGTACTATATAGTGAACCAATAAAAACTAAAATATAAATTACCTTCATGTTATCAATAAACTCTATATTCTCCAATCAGCTAAGCTACCAACAATAAGTCGTTATATATCACAATGCTATATGGCGAAAAAATGGGTGTATACTAGGGCCTCGCAGCTGTCTCTCTCCCCCTCCTCTGTTCCGACCATGGACGAACTCGTCCGTCTGAACGGGGCCCGTAGCTATCCGTGTTGCTGAAATTTGAGGGTAAGAATCCACCCATTTTTTCGCCATATAGCATTGTGATATATAACGACTTATTGTTGGTAGCTTAGCTGATTGGAGAATATAGAGTTTATTGATAACATGAAGGTAATTTATATTTTAGTTTTTATTGGTTCACTATATAGTACTATGAATAGCTCAGATGTGTAGTCATTTCTGTGACCAGTCACTAGCAAATCACTCAGTTATTTCAATGCTAAATTCGCCTAGTTATTTCAATGCTAAATTCTCCTGTTTGATTTGTACTAAGTGCCTCGGTGAATGTGTATGCTCTGACTTCAACGTAGCTATTTCTGTAGCAGTTACAAGCGAATCACTCAGCTATTTCAATGCTAAATTCTATGCTAATTCCATTGTCTAGGGGTGCCTCTGCGGATGTGTATGCCTTAACTTAGCTATTTCAATGCTAAATTCTATGCTAATTCCTTTTAACAATGGGTGCCTCTGCGGATGTGTATGCTTTAACTTTCAACATAGCTATTTCTGTGACCAGTCACAAGCTAATCATTCAGCCATGTCAATGCTAAATTATATGCTAATTCCTTTGTCAAGGCTCTTTGTTCCTCTCACACAGCTTAAAAGCCGTGATCTGAACGTGGCTCTCTCACTCCAGCGCTGTCCTACCAGACAGTCTCGCCCCTTCACCTGATGAAGGCCGCTTGTGTTGTGGCCGAAACGTCGTGAGAATATTATTGTGTTATTTTATTTTATCAATTTATTATTTTATTCTCATTCTACGTGACTTTACCGAAAGAACCAAAGAAAATATAGAATTGTTATAACAACACTAATTGTTACAACAACACTCCTACAACATCAGAGTGCAGCGCCACATTAAATACGCACTACAATGACAATAGTTTAAAGCGATTTGAAGCATGTTTTATTTTGAAAATGGAAACATGGTTTTGGGGGTGAGGGGCAGAGCTTTGTGACGTCATTTGAGGGGGGGTCTGACTTTTTGTGACGCCGTGTGACGAGGGGGGGGGGGGGGTCAAAAATCGTCCAAAATCGCGTGACGTCATTTATGGACGGCCCCTAAGCGGCTGCGGCTGAGCGACGCTTTGGCCCACGGCTGGCAATGCATCAACACCCATTGTTGTTCTACTGTACTATGTTCCCCCACGTCTACGCTGCCCGCCTTCAACAACCCCCGTCGTCGAACGCATGTGCGCTGTAAAAGGAAAAAATTAATCCGCGATAGAATGAATGATACATTATGTTAATGTTTTGGCCCATATATGGAGTAATGGGGCGTGGCTTTGCCCATATAAGGAATATTGGAAAGGGAATCGACGTTTTATTTTACGATACAAAGCTTGGTCCATGCTTTATCCGTGAAATTTAAAGTGATACCTGTCACAACATTTCTGGATCGAAACCGACGATTTGTGGATCGAAAAAAACCCAACATTAGGCCGCCCCTTGACGCTAATTGCCTTCCTTCTCTACGAACATAACGCGTCATTCCATCGCGGATTCATTGTATCCTGTGACCGTGCACGTGAGTGAGTGACACAGCTGCCACGTGCTCATCCGATCTCGTTGGTCGGCGTCATCGTCCACGTGGTAGGACGCGCGTGCGCACACGCACACGTGACAGCCGCCACGTGCTCACATATCTCGTTTGGTAGACGCCGTCGTGCACGTGGTAGGACGCGCGTGGGCACGCACGCACGCACGCGCGGGGGCGGACGCCACGTGCTCACCCCATCTTGTTGTAGGTGTAGATGTGAGCGTGGCACAACGGGCAGCTGTGCTCGATGTCCTGGCAGTCATTCACCAGAAAGGGGATGAAGCAGCAGAACCAGCAGCTGCGGCAGGTTGGCACGGCGTCCAAAGCGGGCAGGGCAAAGAGAGGACAAGAGTAGATTCAGAACAGTCTATAAAGACCTGTGCCTCATTACATTGCTCTAATTACATCGCCGACCACCACCATCACTACACACGCGACATCTCCCAAGAGACCTCATCGAACAAAGACGGTCACCGCATTGCGCGCTTTCAGATGCGCTTTTGCGGCCGTCTGGAACGCTCTTACAGTATAAATAATTATTATTTTCGGAAGCCACTGGAGCTATGAACTGTTAAATCGAAATTGAAACTCATTTCTATAGAACTTCTTTTTGTGTTTAGTTTGCTGTATTTCCACCGCACCTCCGATTAGCACAGTTGGTTACGAATGGTGCGAAAGAAGTTCAATATACAATGTGTCCATATTCAATGCACCAATCGTACGGCCACCTCTCTGCATTGCCCACTACTGCAAGACGATGTCACTGTTCCGTGACTATAGCGACTTATCTACATTCCAGGTCAGCATCGACTTTACACAGAGAGCTTCGGAATCCGCCCGTGAAGTTGGTTCGGTTGGCGACCTGGCCACAAATTATACCACAACGAAGTGACTCGTGTGGAAATGCATAGCAGCCAAATACTCTAAACACACGTTTCTAAACGTGGAGGGATAAACCGGAGTACCCGGAGACAAATCCACACGACCACGGGGGAAAAAGAGAGAGAGAGACGCAACATCCATACATACAGTAGGCGTTAGGGTTGGGTTCGAACCCACGACCTCCTGTACACCAGGCGAGGTAGTTAACACATCGCCACCGTGGGCGTCCGCCCTCCCGACGAGAGAACCGCTGTCCTACCCCATAAGGCAGAGTAAGAGGGCGAACATCCACGTGAAGAGGGAGACGATGCCTTGCGTCTGCGTCATCACAGACTGACCGCAGGACGGGCACGTGGCCATCACGGAGTGGTTGGATCTGAACTGCTGGTTCGGAACTTGGGACATGAACACCACGTTGGGACCGACGGCCTGACCAACTGTTGGGGGGGGGGGGGGGGGGGGGGCAGGAGGGTGGTATGGGGTGGGGGAACAGTCGGTTAGAACAATTGCTCGTTAAAGTAACTCGAGTAATTGGAATGACCAACAGCAACATTGGTTATATTCCCGACTAAAACTAAAGACTGCAGTTAAGGCACAGCATTTTATCTCGCAGGTGAAGCCCATTGAGCTCTTAGCTCTCTTTCAGAGGCTACCTGGCCACGTGATGATAGCCCATCGTCGACGTGGCTGTGATTGTGCAATGGCCTACTCTTGAGAATTACGTCACTGGGTATTTAAATGTCCACTTTGAAGCAGACGGCGGGTATATATATATTCTTGGGGGGGGGGGGGGGGTTAATACACTCGCGCCCATTAACCAGGGCGGCCGCTGGAAATCGAACCGCGAACTTCTGCAACAACAAGCGGCGAAGGACGCTGGTTACTTATATTGTACACAACGAATAATTATATTTTTCTATGTTTAGTGCGGTTAGTTTTGCAGACTCAATATCTAATGGAGGTGGGGCCCTTGCCTTGAACATCTGGGCCAGTTCCCCAGCATTGGTTCAAGCAAACCTGACTGCTGACGGGGCACAGGAATTGCGTTGTGGTGAACCGATGCTGCGGAAATGTCACTCCAAGAAACACGTGTGGCTGATGGGTTGTGTAAAAATATTTGTTGTACGTGGAAGGACAGATGCCGTACACGAATTGTCTCGATGGTAATTATTATTAGACGTCCGCTTGACAAATACACGGACGGGGAGTGGCATCGCACAGTGTGGAGAACCGGCGGCACCCCCCCCATCGCCCCACCCCCCATCCCAGCCCCCCCCACCTCACCTCCCGCATGTGGCGGCACTGATCCCACCGGCATGGGGCCGAACTTGACGGCCCCAGCTGGAGGTTGAGTCGGGCAGTCGGCGGGGCCACCGGGCGGGTACCCTGGGGGAGGGGGCGGGTTGCCCTGTGTGGGGTAGGCGGGGCCACCGGGAGGGTACCCTGGGGGAGGGGGCGGGTTGCCCTGTGTGGGGTAGGCGGGGCCACCGGGCGGGTACCCTGGGGGAGGGGGCGGGTTGCCCTGTGTGGGGTAGGCGGGGCCACCGGGCGGATTCCCTGGGGGCGGGTTGCCCTGTGTGGGGTAGGCGGGGCCACCGGGCGAGTACCCTGGGGGAGGGGGCGGGTTGCCCTGTGTGGGGTAGGCGGGGCCACCGGGCGGGTTCCCTGGGAGGGGGGGCGGTTGTTTGCCCTTCATCGGTGGTTGCGGTTGCGGTTGTTGCTGCGTGTTTATGGGGTGGGTGGGCGTGGTCTGTGTGTATGTGTGTATGTATGTATATGTGTGTATATATATGTATGTCTTTATGTATGTATATGTGCGTGTGTAGCACTTGCTCATGCAGGCTGTTAAGGCTATACGGAGGGATCTTTGACTTTGTATTCGTTTATGCGTGCATGCATATGAATGTGTACGTGTGTGCGTATGTATGCGTGCGTATGTATGCGGTGTGTGCACGTGCAAATATGTGCACGTATATGCGTGTGTGCATGTGCGGTGTGTGTGTGTACGTGCGTGTGTGTATGAGGAAACACAAAGACAAGTCAACAAGTCAGCCGACGACAACTTCTCTTCAACTCCACACATCACACAGCAACGTTTTCAAACTCCAACAATTCACTCATCCCGATTCAAACATTATTTAGCTCGCTCCACGCTGCCCGCGCCCGATGATTGCTAAACGCGCCCCACGCGACGCGCTAATGAATTAACGGTGCCGCCTGCGTCACGTGGGACACGTGTACAACATACACACACGTGGGACACGTGTGCAACATACACACACACGTGGGACACGTGTACAACATACACACACACGTGGGACACGTGTACAACATACACACACACACGTGGGACACGTGTACAACACACACACACGTGGGACACGTGTACAACATACACACACACACACGTGGGACACGTGTACAACACACACACACGTGGGACACGTGTACAACATACACACACACACGTGGGACACGTGTACAACACACACACACGTGGGACACGTGTACAACATACACACACACACGTGGGACACGTGTACAACATACACACACACACGGGACGTGTACAAAGATCCCCCGTATAGCCACAACAGACTGTAGGGGCAAGTACTGTTAGCGAGCACCTATGAAGGCCGGAACGGTACACGAGGGGGTGGGTGGCCAGCAACCACGCCCGACCGACTTTGTCTCCCCAGTAGCGATGTTTACACACCGCACCAGGTACTCATTTCAGGCTGAGTCGACCTAGGGGAGGCCCGGGACCGGTTCAGATAATCGTCACTGGTGTTGGCCGTGAGCGGGAATCGAACCTGGGTCGCTAGGTTCATAGCGCAGCGTAGCGCTAACCGCTACACTACCGCTCCCCACTACAAGTACAACACACACACACACGTGCACCGTAAGTTCCCCGGTTTACGTCGTGGATGCGTTCCTTGTAAAGGTGCGACGACGAATATCGAAACGACGTCAATCGAAGCGATGCACAGGGTAGTAGTAGTAAGTAGGTGGTGGTGGTGTTTGGTGGTGAAGGCTGCGAAGACGACGGATATCGAGAAAGGACGGGACGATGATGCTGTCTGCGACGTAAGTGTAGGTCGAGGCGACGCAAATCAGCTGGTGGTGGTAATAAATTGACGACGTATTCGCGAAACGACGTAAAAAGGGGGCGACGTAAATGCGAGTATTACTGTGCACGCGCGGCACGCGGAACACGTGTACACACACGCGCGCGCACGCACACTCAGATCTCAATCCTCATGCGCATCGGCTCTGTGAACGCAGGCATCGTTTAAATTGCTTCGCGCGTCACGTGGGACGTGTTTAACAATCATCGGGCGCGTGCAGCGTGGAATTTTGTACGGGGAGGATGTGAATTGGTGACAGCAGAGAGACGGAGCGTGATGGTGGTGGTGGTGTGGAGGCTCGCGAGTGAAGAGAGTGGTGCCGCGTTACGAACCCGACGACCCCAGATCGATTCCCGCTCACGGCCACCAACACCGGTGACGAGTCTCTGAATCGGTCCTGGGCTTCCCCGAGGTCGACTCAGCCTCGAATGAGTTCCGGGTGCCTGTGTGTAAATTTCGCCACTGGGGAGACAAAGGCGGCCGGGCGTGGCGATGGCCACCCACCGCCTCGTGTGCCGTGTCGGCCTTCGTGGGTGCTACTCGCGAGCAGCACTTGGCCCAACTGTGTGTCAAGGCTACACGGGGGATCTTTGTCTTTGGGGCCACGGGGACTGGAGTGTTGGAACACCCTGAATGACAGCGTCTCCATCCTCCTCACCCCGTGTCTCCTTCACCTCCCCGTGTCTCTCTCACACCCCGTGTCTCCTTCACCTCCCCGTGTCTCCCTCACCTCCCGTGTCTCCCTCACCTCCCCGTGTCTCCCTCACACCCCGTGTCTCCCTCACCTCCCCCGTGTCTCCCTCACCTCTCCGTGTCTCTCTCACCTCCCCGTGTCTCTCTACTCACCCCGTGTCTCCCTCACACCCCGTGTCTCCCTCACCTCCCCGTGTCTCCCTCACCTCCCCGTGTCTCCCTCACCTCCCCGTGTCTCCCTCACACCCCGTGTCTCCCTCCTCACCCCGTGTCTCCTTCACCTCCCCGTGTCTCCCTCACACTCCGTGTCTCCTTCACCTCCCCGTGTCTCCCTCACACCCCGTGTCTCCTTCACCTCCCCGTGTCTCCCTCCTCACCCCGTGTCTCCCTCACCTACCCGTGTCTCCCTCACACCCCGTGTCTCCTTCACCTCCCCGTGTCTCCTTCACCTCCCCGTGTCTCCCTCACACCCCGTGTCTCCTTCACCTCCCCGTGTCTCCCTCACACCCCGTGTCTCCTTCACCTCCCCGTGTCTCCCTCACCTCCCCGTGTCTCCCTCACCTACCCGTGTCTCCCTTACACCCCGTGTCTCCCTCCTCACTCCGTTTGTCCCTCACCTCCCCGTGTCTCCCTCACCTCCCCGTGTCTCCCTCACCTCCCCGTGTCTCACTCACACCCCGTGTCTGCCTCCTCTCCCCGTGTCTCCCTCACCTCCCCCGTGTCTCCCTCACCTCCCCGTGTCTCCCTCACCACCCCGTGTCTCCCTCACCTCCCCCGTGTCTCCTTCACCTCCCCGTGTCTCCCTCACACCCCGTGTCTCCCTCACTTCCCCGTGTCTCCCTCACCTCCCCGTGTCTCCCTCCTCTCCCCGTGTCTCCCCGCTCTCCCCGTGTCTCCCTCACCTCCCCGTGTCTCCCTCACCTCCCCGTGTCTCCCTCCTCACCCCGTGTCTCCCTCACCTCCCCGTGTCTCCCTCACCTCCCCGTGTCTCCCTCACACCCCGTGTCTCCCTCCTCTCCCCGTGTCTCCCTCACCTCCCCTGTGTCTCCCTCACCTCCCCGTGTCTCCCTCACCTCCCCGTGTCTCCCTCACCTCCCCGTGTCTCCCTCACCTCCCCGTGTCTCCCTCACCTCCCCGTGTCTCGCTCCTCTCCCCGTGTCTCCCTCACCTCCCCGTGTCTCCCTCACCTCCCCGTGTCTCCCTCACACCCCCGTGTCTCCCTCACCTCCCCGTGTCTCCCTCACCTCCCCGTGTCTCCCTCACACCCCCGTGTCTCCCTCCTCACCCCGTGTCTCCCTCACCTCCCCGTGTCTCCCTCCTCACCCCGTGTCTCCCTCACACCCCCGTGTCTCCCTCACCTCCCCGTGTCTCCCTCCTCACCCCGTGTCTCCCTCACCTCCCCGTGTCTCCCTCCTCCTTCCCCGTGTCTCCCTCACCTCCCCCGTGTCTCCCTCACCTCCCCGTGTCTCCCTCACCTCCCCGTGTCTCCCTCCTCTCCCCGTGTCTCCCTCACCTCCCCGTGTCTCCGTCACCTCCCCCGTGTCTCCCTCCTCTATCAGCCTGTCCTGTGTGTCCCTCATCATCATCATCATCATGCGTTGTTTGCGTGCTGTCATTTTAATAGATATAAAACCACGCGTAATCAATACTGATGTTTTGCTTTGAACGGTGCTCCGTATTGTTATATGGAGTCCGCTCACCGATAACATCTGGTGATCATCCAGCAGCGTTTGCTGATGAGACCCATAGAGTAGAACTCGGCTTAGACAGACTGATGGACCATACGGGGCCGTCCATAAATGACGTCACGCACCTAGGGGGGGGGGAGGCGTCAGACATTTGTGACGATGTGTGACGAGGGGGAGGGGGGGGGGTTGAGAAATGTGACGTCACATCAAAATGCTCAACTTGAAATAAATATAGAATCGTTATAACAACACTAATTGTTATAACAACACTCCTCAATGACAATAGTTTAAAGCGATTTGAAGCATGTTTCATTTTCAAAATAGAAATATGGTTTTGGGGGGGGCGGGGGCAGAGCTTTGTGACGTCATATTTGAGGGGGGGGGGTCTGACTTTTTGTGACGCCGTGTGACGACGGACGGGACGGGGGGGGGGGGTCAAAAATTGTCCAAAATCGCGTGACGTCATTTATGGACGGCCCCCGTACCGATTGGTGTACGAGGTTGGCGGAGGTCACACACAGAGATCGGCTTGCGCCACTAATATTCTCCGCCGATGAGGCGCTCAACATCGATACCGGTGCACAGGTTTGCTTGCATCGAGCAAATGCCGTCCGAGGAAGGGTGCGACCTCTCGTGCGGAACGCCACGTTTGCTGATGGGATGTGCAGAGGGTACGTCTGCGTTTCACGTGGAGAGGCAGTCACGTGAAGGAGGCTCGTTGTCAAAATTAATTTGTTTAGTCCAGGGGTGGGGAACGTACGGCCCGCGGAATCATTTGGTGTGGCCCTGCCAAGGCAACCGCAGGCGGGACTCGAAATTTAATAAGTTTAGGAGCAAACCTGGAAAAGCAGTTGCGAGTAGCAACATCATCAATACCAGCTAACATCATCAATACCAGCTAACATCATCAATACCAGCTAACATCATCAATACCAGCTAACATCATCAACACCAGCTAACATCGTCAACACCAGCTAACATCATCAATACCAGCTAACATCGTCAATACCAGCTAACATCATCAACACCAGCTAACATCATCAACACCAGCTAACTTCATCAACACCAGCTAACATCATCAACACCAGCTAATATCATCAACACCAGCTAACATCATCAATACCAGCTAACATCATCAACACCAGCTAACATCACCAACACCAGCTAACATCAACACTAGCTAACATCATCAACACCAGCTAACATCATCAATACCAGCTAACATCATCAACACCAGCTAACATCATCAATACCAGCTAACATCAACACTAGCTAACATCATCAACACCAGCTAACATCATCAATACCAGCTAACATCAATACCAGCTAACATCATCAATACCAGCTAACATCATCAATACCAGCTAACATCATCAACACCAGCTAACATAATCAATACCAGCTAACATCAACACCAGCTAACATCATCAACACCAGCTAACATCATCAATACCAGCTAACATCAATACCAGCTAACATCATCAATACCAGCTAACATCATCAATACCAGCTAACATCATAAACACCAGCTAACATCATCAACACCAGCTAACATAATCAATACCAGCTAACATCAACACCAGCTAACATCATCAACACCAGCTAACATCATAAATACCAGCTAACATCATCAATATCAACTAACATCATCAATACCAGCTAACATCATCAATACCAGCTAACATCATCAACACCAGCTAACATAATCAATACCAGCTAACATCAACACCAGCTAACATCATCAACACCAGCTAACATCATCAATACCAGCTAACATCAATACCAGCTAACATCATCAATACCAGCTAACATCATCAATACCAGCTAACATCATAAACACCAGCTAACATCATCAACACCAGCTAACATAATCAATACCAGCTAACATCAACACCAGCTAACATCATCAACACCAGCAAACATCATCAATACCAGCTAACATCATCAATACCAACTAACATCATCAATACCAGCTAACATCATCAATACCGGCTAACATCATCAATACCAGCTAACATCATCAATACCAGCTAACATCATAAACACCAGCTAACATCATCAACACCAGCTAACATAATCAATACCAGCTAACATCAACACCAGCTAACATCATCAACACCAGCTAACATCATCAATACCAGCTAACATCATCAATACCAACTAACATCATCAATGCCAGCTAACATCATCAATACCGGCTAACATCATCAATACCAGCTAACATCATCAATACCAGCTAACATCATAAACACCAGCTAACATCATCAATACCAGCTAACATCATCAATACCAACTAACATCATCAATACCGGCTAACATCATCAATACCAGCTAACATCATCAATACCAGCTAACATCATCAATACCAGCTAACATCATAAACACCAGCTAACATCATCAATACCAGCTAACATCGTCAATACCAGCTAACATCATAAACACCAGCTAACATCATCAATACCAGCTAACATCGTCAATACCAGCTAACATCGTCAATACCAGCTAACATCATAAACACCAGCTAACATCGTCAATACCAGCTAACATCATCAATACCAGCTAACATCGTCAATACCAGCTAACATCATAAACACCAGCTAACATCATCAATACCAGCTAACATCGTCAATACCAGCTAACATCGTCAATACCAGCTAACATCATAAACACCAGCTAACATCGTCAATACCAGCTAACATCATCAATACCAGCTAACATCGTCAATACCAGCTAACATCGTCAATACCAGCTAACATCGTCAATACCAGCTAACATCATAAACACCAGCTAACATCGTCAATACCAGCTAACATCATCAATACCAGCTAACATCGTCAATACCAGCTAACATCATAAACACCAGCTAACATCATCAATACCAGCTAACATCGTCAATACCAGCTAACATCGTCAATACCAGCTAACATCATAAACACCAGCTAACATCGTCAATACCAGCTAACATCATCAATACCAGCTAACATCGTCAATACCAGCTAACATCGTCAATACCAGCTAACATCGTCAATACCAGCTAACATCATAAACACCAGCTAACATCGTCAATACCAGCTAACATCATCAATACCAGCTAACATCGTCAATACCAGCTAACATCATAAACACCAGCTAACATCATCAATACCAGCTAACATCGTCAATACCAGCTAACATCGTCAATACCAGCTAACATCATAAACACCAGCTAACATCATCAATACCAGCTAACATCATCAATACCAGCTAACATCATCAATACCAGCTAACATCATCAATACCAGCTAACATCATCAATACCAGCTAACATCATCAACACCAGCTAACATCGTCAATACCAGCTAACATCATCAATACCAGCTAACATAATCAATACCAGCTAACATCATCAATACCAGCTAACATCATCAATACCAGCTAACATCATCAATACCAGCTAACATCATCAATACCAGCTAACATCATCAATACCAGCTAACATCATCAATACCAGCTAACATCATCACTACCAGCTAACATCATCACTACCAGCTAACATCATCACTACCAGCTAACATCATCAATACCAGCTAACATCATCAATACCAGCTAACATCATCAACACCAGCTAACATCATCAACACCAGCTAACATAATCAACACCAGCTAACATCATCAATACCAGCTAACATCATCAATACCAGCTAACATCATCAATACCAGCTAACATCATCAACACCAGCTAACATCATCAATACCAGCTAACATCATCAATACCAGCTAACATCATCAATACCAGCTAACATCGTCAATACCAGCTAACATCATCAATACCAGCTAACATCATCAATACCAGCTAACATCATCAACACCAGCTAACATCATCAATACCAGCTAACATCATCAATACCAGCTAACATCATCAATACCAGCTAACTTCATCAATACCAGCTAACATCATCAATACCAGCTAACTTCATCAATACCAGCTAACATCATCAATACCAGCTAACATCATCAATACCAGCTAACTTCATCAATACCAGCTAACATCATCAATACCAGCTAACATCATCAACACCAGCTAACATCATCAACACCAGCTAACATCGTCAATACCAGCTAACATCATCAATACCAGCTAACATAATCAATACCAGCTAACATCATCAATACCAGCTAACATCATCAATACCAGCTAACATCATCAATACCAGCTAACTTCATCAATACCAGCTAACATCATCAATACCAGCTAACATCATCAATACCAGCTAACATCATCAACACCAGCTAACATCATCAACACCAGCTAACATCGTCAATACCAGCTAACATCATCAATACCAGCTAACATAATCAATACCAGCTAACATCATCAATACCAGCTAACATCATCAATACCAGCTAACATCATCAATACCAGCTAACTTCATCAATACCAGCTAACATCATCAATACCAGCTAACATCATCAATACCAGCTAACATCATCAATACCAGCTAACATCATCAATACCAGCTAACATCACCAATACCAGCTAACATCATCAATACCAGCTAACATCATCAACACCAGCTAACATCATCAATACCAGCTAACATCACCAACACCAGCTAACATCATCAATACCAGCTAACATCACCAATACCAGCTAACATCATCAATACCAGCTAACATCATCAATACCAGCTAACATCATCAATACCAGCTAACATCACCAATACCAGCTAACATCACCAAAACCAGCTAACATCATGAATACCAGCTAACATCATCAATACCAGCTAACATCACCAATACCAGCTAACATCACCAAAACCAGCTAACATCATGAATACCAGCTAACATCATCAATACCAGCTAACATCATCAATACCAGCTAACATCATCAATACCAGCTAACATCACCACACGCCTCACCAAAGAGAAGCAGTTCCAGCCCATCGCATTAGGGGTGAGTTCATGAAATGTTTGACCAAATATAACAGGCTAATTTTTAAGTTGATCATTTTGTATGGCCCGCGAATGGTGATGTTATAAATATCCAAATGGCCCTTGGCAGAAAAACGATTCCCCACCCCTGGCTTAGTCTCTGACATTCAATTTGAACGGACGGACGATCATTTCGTGTTTCGATATTCGTGGTGATTGCACCACCTGGCGGTGGCCTTGTAATTGCACCTTGTACGCGTGTGAATATGATTGGTGGGTACGTGTACTGCTGCGGATACGCGTGACACCTCGGTGGTGTACCCGCGACATCTCTAGAGGGTACACGTGATCTCTCTAGGGGGTACACGTGACATCTCTAGGGGGTACACGTGACATCTCTATGGGTTACAGGTCATATCTCTAGGGTGTACGCGTGACATATCTATGGGTTACAGGTCATATCTCAAGGGGGTACGCGTGACATCTCTATGGGTTACAGGTCATATCTCTAGGGGGTACGCGTGACATCTCTATGGGTTACAGGTCATATCTCTAGGGGGTACGCGTGACATCTCTAGGGGGTACAGGTCATATCTCTAGGGGGTACGTGTGACATCTCTATGGGTTACAGGTCATATCTCTAGGGGGTACGCGTGACATCTCTAGGGGATACAGGTCATATCTCTAGGGGGTACGCGTGACATCTCTAGGGGATACTGGTCATATCTCTAGGCTGTACGCGTGACATCTCTAGGGTCTACGCGTGACATCTCTAGGGGGTACGCGTGACATCTCTAGGGGGTACGCGTGACATCTCTGGGGGGTGCACGTGACATCTCTAGGGGGTACACGTGACATCTCTGGGGGGTACACGTGACATCTCTAGGGGATACGCGTGACATCTCTGGGGGGTACACGTGACATCTCTAGGGGATACGCGTGACATCTCTGGGGGGCACACGTGACATCTCTAGGGGGTACACGTGACATCTCTGGGGGGTACACGTGACATCTCTGGGGGGTACACGTGACATCTCTATGGGTTACAGGTCATATCTCTAGGGGGTACGTGTGACATCTATAGGGTCTACGCGTGACATCTCTAGGGGGTACGTGTGACATCTCTAGGGGGTACGCGTGACATCTCTGGGGGTACACGTGACATCTCTAGGGGGTACGCGTGACATCTCTATGGGTTACCGGTCATATCTCTAGGGGGTACGCGTGACATCTCTAGGGTCTACGCGTGACATCTCTAGGGGGTACGCGTGACATCTCTAGGGGGTACGCGTGACATCTCTGGGGGGTGCACGTGACATCTCTAGGGGGTACGCGTGACATCTCTAGGGGGTACGCGTGACATCTCTATGGGTTACAGGTCATATCTCTAGGGGGTACGCGTGACATCTCTAGGAGGTACACGTGACATCTCTAGGGGGTACGCGTGACATCTCTATGGGTTACAGGTCATATCTCTAGGGGGTACGCGTGACATCTCTGGGAGGTACACGTGACATCTCTGGGGGGTACACGTGACATCTCTAGGGGGTACGCGTGACATCTCTATGGGTTACAGGTCATATCTCTAGGGGGTGCACGTGACATCTCTGGGGGGTACACGTGACATCTCTAGGGGGTACGCGTGACATCTCTAGGGGGTACGCGTGACATCTCTGGGGGGTGCACGTGACATCTCTAGGGGGTACGCGTGACATCTCTAGGGGATACGCGTGACATCTCTGGGGGGTACACGTGACATCTCTGGGGGGTACGCGTGACATCTCTGGGGGGTACACGTGACATCTCTAGGGGATACGCGTGACATCTCTGGGGGGTACACGTGACATCTCTAGGGGATACGCGTGACATCTCTGGGGGGTACACGTGACATCTCTAGGGGGTACACGTGACATCTCTGGGGGGTACACGTGACATCTCTGGGGGGTACACGTGACATCTCTAGGGGGTACGCGTGACATCTCTAGGGTCTACGCGTGACATCTCTAGGGGGTACGCGTGACATCTCTAGGGGGTACGCGTGACATCTCTGGGGGGTGCACGTGACATCTCTAGGGGGTACGCGTGACATCTCTAGGGGGTACGCGTAACATCTCTATGGGTTACAGGTCATATCTCTAGGGGGTACGCGTGACATCTCTGGGGGGTACACGTGACATCTCTGGGGGGTACACGTGACATCTCTAGGGGGTACGCGTGACATCTCTATGGGTTACAGGTCATATCTCTAGGGGGTACGCGTGACATCTCTAGGGTCTACGCGTGACATCTCTAGGGGGTACGCGTGACATCTATAGGGGGTACGCGTGACATCTTTGGGGGGTGCACGTGACATCTCTAGGGGGTACGCGTGACATCTCTAGGGGGTACGCGTGACATCTCCAGGTGGTACGCGTGACATCTCTGGGGGGTACACGTGACATCTCTAGGGGGTGCACGTGACATCTCTAGGGGGTACGCGTGACATCTCTAGGGGGTACACGTGACATCTCTAGGGGGTACACGTGACATCTATAGGGTGTACACGTGACATCTCTAGGAGGCACACGTGACATCTCTAGGAGGCACACGTGACATCTCTAGGGGGCACGCGTGACATATATAGGGGGTACGCGTGACATCTATAGGGGGTACACGTGACATCTCTAGGGGGTACGCGTGACATCTCTAGGAGGTACACGTGATCTCTCTAGGGTGTACACGTGACATCTCTGGGGGGTACACGTGACATCTATAGGGTGTACACGTGACATCTCTAGGGGGTACGCGTGACATCTCTAGGGGGTACACGTGACATCTCTAGGGGGTACACGTGACATCTATAGGGTGTACACGTGACATCTCTAGGAGGCACACGTGACATCTCTAGGGGGTACGCGTAACATCTCTAGGGGGCACACGTGATCTCTCTAGGGGGTACACGTAACATCTATAGGGGGTACGCGTGACATTTCTAGGGTTTACACGTGACATCTCTAGGGGGTACACGTGACATCTCTAGGGGTACACGTGACATCTATAGGGGGTACACGTGACATCTATAGGGGGTACGCGTGACATCTCTCGGGGGTACACGTGACATCTCTAAGAGGCACACGTGACATCTCTAGGGGGTACACGTGACATCTCTACGGTGTACGCGTAACATCTCTAGGGGGTACACGTCATCTCTCTAGGGGGTACACGTGACATCTATCGGGGGTACGCGTGACATTTCTAGGGTGTACACGTGACATCTCTAGGAGGTACACGTGATCTCTCTAGGGGGTACACGTGACATCTATAGGGGGTACGCGTGACATTTCTAGGGTGTACACGTGACATCTCTAGGGGATACACGTGACATCTATAGGGGGTACGCGTGACATCTATAGGGGGTACACGTGACATCTCTAGGGGGTACACATTTCAGCGTTCGGGTGTTTAGGGCCTCCTTCGTGCAGCGGGACACACGCCTTGCCCGTGCGCGAACCTCGTTTAAAAACCCCATGTCCTTAGAACGTGCTTCTGTTGTGTTTAGTTTGTTGTCTTTCCCCCGCACCTCCGATTCGCACGGTTGGTTACGTACGGTGCGACAGAAGTTCAACGCAACACCGCCGCCCAATCACGAAGCGGCACTGCATTGCTTATATACACTAAACTATCAAACTAAACTACTTTGTTTTACCAGGTAAGACCCACTGAGCTATGTAGGCTCTTTTTCGGAAGCGACCTGGCCACGAATGATAGCTCAACAGAGTGGCCTATCACGTGGAAATGTATTGCAGCCAAATACTCTGAACCGTGATTTTAAACGTGCAGGGAAAGTTCGGAGGATCTGGCGAAAAATCCACGCGATAAAGGGGAGAGAGAGAGAGAGACATCGCAAACTCCAAATATACAGCAGGCGTCAGGGTCGGGATCGAACTCACGCCCTCCTGCACACCAGGAGAGGGAGTTAACATCAGAGGGGTGAGATGAGGCGAATCAGGCAGAACAAAGCCAGGCACGCAATGCGAACGCGGCGTAGTAATAACAATCATAACGAGCCAGAAGGACAGAGCCGACCACAGACGATACGATTCAGATTAAAAGTTTTTTTTATTGAAATCAACACCACAACTGTGCCAATCTACGCGATCGATCGTGGCGATTTAAATGCCTCTCCATCATGTACACAATGAGTGTCCTCATGGGTAGTGCAGCGGCTAGCGCGGGGTCATAGTGCAGCGGCTAGCGCGCTGCACTATGACCCGGCAGAGACCCGAGTTCAATTCCCGCTCACGGCCACCGGCGCCACTGACGATTATTATCTGAACCGGTCCTGGGCCTCCCCTTGGTCGACTCAGCCTCAAATGGGTACCTGGTGTGGGTGTGTAAATATTGTCACCGGGGAGACAACGGAGGGCGGGCGTGGTCCTGGTCACCCACCCCCCTCGCGTGCCGTGCGGGCCTTCGCTGACGGTACTGCCTCCCACAGTCTATTGAGGCTGTCTTTGTCTTTATTCCGTAGAAATAGCAGAAAAAAACCCCCGCCAAAGAGTCATACCACCAAGGCACGGAATCTAGAACTCGTCCCGAGCTCTCGGGACTTATCGAACCACGCCGAGTCACAACTCCACGGACTAAGCGGCTGAATTCATTCATTGCTCTTTGGTTATTTCGGTAAAGTCACGTAGAAAGAAAATGAATCAAATAATAGAGTACGACGTTTCGATTGCAACACAAGCAACCGTCGTCAGGTAGAACTGAATTTGAGAGAGAGACAAAACACAGACACGGAGACACACACAGACAGACACACAAGCAGAGAGAGACAACACAGAGACACACAGAGAGAGACACAACTTAGACACACAGACACACAAGCAGAGAGAGACAACACAGACACAGAGAGAGACACACAACATAGACACACAGAGACCCAATGCCTCTGTGTCGAGGCCTTAAATAGAGAGAGGGGGGGGGGGCAGAGAGAGAGGTGGGTCTGCTGGGGCAGCTGCTGGAGCAGAGATATTAGCATGTCACTGAATCCACCCCGAAGCGACCGAGGGAAAGAAAGATCGAATGGCCCTATGAGAGCCTGGTAAATTTTAGCGAGAGAAATTGTTTGTGAAAACTAAATTTAGCAAATCTTTTGGAAATGTAATGTGATGCAACACAGAGAGTCGGCTAACACACAGTTAACGCATAGCCTGGTTGATTACGATCTCCAAAGCAGGCTAAAATTAGAAGTTAAGTGTGAAATTTGACAAACAGAGACACACAGAGAGATGTGTGGAAATCCACCCTGAAGCGGCCGTGGGAAAGAAAGAGCGAATGGACCGAGGAGAGCCTGGTAAATTTTACAGAGAGAAATAGGTCGTTGGGGAAAACAAATTTATAAATAAAAATTGGAAATGTAATGCAATGCACCACAGAGAGTCGGCTAACACACAGTTAACTCATAGCCTGGTTGATTACGATCTCCAAAGATTGCTAAATTTGAACTTAAGTGTGAAATTTGACAAACAGAGACACAGAAAGAGAGAGAGAGAGAAAAAACCACTTACATCCTCCCTGTAGAGGTGGTTAAAACTTGATTTGAAGCTTTCGTGACTGCAGGAATGACTGGTTCTTTCGGTAAAGTCACGTAGAAAGAAAATAAATTAAATAATAGAGTACGACGTTTCGATTGCAACACAAGGAACCGTCATTAGGTAAAACTAAATTTGAGAGAGACAAAACACAGACACGGAGGCAGACACACAAGCAGAGAGAGAGAGACAACACAGACACACAGAGAGAGAGACACAACTTAGACACACAGACACACAAGCAGAGAGAGAGAGACAACACAGACACACAGAGAGAGAGACACAACTTAGACACACAGACACACAAGCAGAGAGAGAGACAACACAAACACACAGAGAGAGACACAACTTAGACACACAGACACACAAGCAGAGAGAGAGACAACACAGACACACAGAGAGAGACACAACTTAGACACACAGACACACAAGCAGAGAGAGAGAGACAACACAGAGACACACAGAGAGAGACACAACTTAGACACACAGAGACCCAATGCCTCTGTGTCGAGGCCTTAAATAATAAAGTTGTGTGTCTCTCTCTGTGTGTCTGTGTTGTCTCTCTCTGCTTGTGTTCGTACGCATGGAGGGGGAGATGGGTGGTTAACCCAAATGCGTAGCTTGCGTATGGGGGGGGGGGGGGTCTACTGATAATGTGGTACACATAGGTAACGGGGGGGGGGGGGGTGAAGCCTCGATAATAATTTGTCTACACTGACCTTAAAATGAGTTAGATAGTCCGGCGGTGGACTATCTGTTTGCTTAAACACGTTAATATTATTAATCCTTGATCGTTTCTGCGTGGATGAAATATCGGGCTTTCTATAGGATTCGGGGGGAGGGGGTGCGTCAAGCGGACGTACGTAGGTGGGGGGGGGGGGCCTAAAAAGAACGGGTACGTACAGGGAGGGGGTCAAGTTTTGACAGATTTTTTCGTACTTACTAAATGGATGGCCCTTTAATCAGTGATTAGACCTTGCTCGGAGCTTTACGTGCTCATGGGACACGTCATTTTCCAGATCTCAGCCCCGGACAGCTCCCACTGAGACCGAGGCTCTCTGCACGCGACGACACATTTGCTGCCGTAGCGTTCGTGAAACGTGAATGACCGATCAGAAATGTATCACGCTCCCCCCCACCACCCCATCCTCCTCTCTCGGATTTCAATGAATTGTCACCGATTCGACTCAACAACGCATTCTCTGTTGTTGTTCACATTGTCGTGGATTTCGCGGCCTCTAGCGGCTGGAGGGCGGCGGGGGGGGGGGGTCACCCGAACCCATTGCGAGCAACGTGTTCGCAACGCAAAGCCCGTAACACTCAACGCCGCACAGTATCTGTGAGCTTAGGAACCAGGATCGATTAATCGGCGCATCCTTACGCCTCCGTACAACGTGTGCTGCGACAGTGATGTCACACGCACGCGCACACAGGTGTCGCACCGACGATTCGCACGGTTGGCTACGTACGGCGCGAAAGAAGTTCAGCATATACACACACACAGGTGCTCGTCTCCTTACCTGGCGAGGCGGGAGCCCCGGTGGTGGAGAAACGATGTTGATGCGGTGACGACGTCGGAGGAACTGTGGCGATGATGATGATGATGTTGGAGGAACTATGTTGATGTGGTGATGCTGAAAGGGGCGATGTCGATGTGGTGATGATGTTGGAGGAACGATGTCGATCCGGTGATGATGTTGAACTATGTCGAATAGAAGAGCGATCTGCGTGAGTGAGAGGCCATGTCAAGGAGTGGTCGATGGTGGAGAAGGAGGAAGTCGATGATGATGATGTTGCTGGAATAACGATGTCAATGTACGATCGACGTTTGATCGATGATGTTGCTGCTGAGCAGTCTAGGTATGGACGATGCAGAGTCCGTTGACGTTGCGAAGACGATGCCTGAATTGGGAGAGCGAGAGTCGGTGTGGATGAAGAGACTCCGTGTCCGTGTGGAGGAGAGAGTCCGTGTGAGACGGAGAGAGTCCGTGTGGAGGAGAGAGTCCGTGTGAGACGGAGAGAGTCCGTGTGGAGGAGAGAGTCCGTGTGGAGGAGAGAGTCCGTGTGGAGGAGAGAGTCCGTGTGGAGGAGAGAGCCCGTGTGGAGGAGAGAGTCCGTGTGGAGGAGAGAGTCCGTGTGGAGGAGAGAGTCCGTGTGGAGGAGAGAGTCCGTGTGGAGGAGAGAGTCCGTGTGGAGGAGAGAGTCCGTGTGAGACGGAGAGAGTCCGTGTGGAGGAGGAAGTCTCCGTGGATGAAGAGAGTCCGTGTGCAGTCCGTGTGGAGGAGAGAGTCCGTGTGAGACGGAGAGAGTCCGTGTGGAGGAGGAAGTCTCTGTGGATGAAGAGAGTCCGTGTGCAGTCCGGGTGGAGGAAGAGAGATGTTGGCCGTGGCACGGGAGGAGTTTTGCTTTTCGAGTGCGGCGCGCACTCATTCATCCGTTCGCTCGCTGAAGGCGCCGCGCGATTGGACGTTCGCGGACGTTCACTCGACCAAGAAGGCCGTGATCGCCACGGACCTTGAAGATGCAGACGATGTGTGACCCTCCCCCTTCCCCCCGATCTACATTCTTCACCACCCAGTTAAGAGACACAAACGCCGACACGGTTGTTTGCTATTTTAGCATTCCGTCTCTCAGAATTGCAGCAATGCCATCCTCATTCGTCGTGTTTCTAACCAGAATAATCTCGGTTTCCTCGGCCATCGAAGTATTTCGAGTATTTGGCTGTTATCGTTTTTCCACGTGATAAGCCACATGGTCCAGCTATCATTTGTGGCCAGGGTCGTTTCTCACAAATCAGTCGATGTCACAGTGGGCTTTACCTGGAAGAACACAAAATACATAATTTCGTTTTATTTGTATATATATTTTTTTGCAAGTGATTTGTTTATCTTTCCGATGCGGTTCACTCCTATCGTATTTTTTTGTCATTATTTGTTGTTGTAACGTTCTGACTCCCATGCTCCTACTGGACCATCTGTGAGAAAAGAGCTTCATAGCTCATCGGTTTCTTCCTGCAGTACAAACAAATATGCTGATTCTGAAGACGCGTCTTGTCTGAGGAGGCTGCTGGCCAGATCGCCACCTTTGGAGTTGACTTCCCCGCAGTTGACGGTTTGCTGGGCCTTTCGTTGAAAGAAACTCCCAGCACACGCGGTCAGGATGAGTGAGTGGGTGACACTCGAAAGCGCGGCCCAGATTCTCAGGTGATTCATTCCACTGGCTGGGCTTCCAAACTCCGGGCCAGCTCGCAGCCAGAAGGGCCGCGTGCCTACAGCACCCTTCTGCCGTCATTCCTCGAGCAGTTTCCCCCATTCGAGGAGGTACCGCCCATGCCCAACTTGGGCGCCACGGTGTCTAGGAGATGTTAACTACCTCGCCTGGTACACAGGAGGTCGTGGGTTCGATCCCGACCCTGCCGCCTGCTGTATATTTGGAGTTTGCGTGTCTCTCTCTCATCATCAACATCACGGTGGCTAGGAGATGTTAACTACCTCGTCTGGTATACAGCAGGTCGTGGGTTCGATCCCGACCCTGACGCCTGCTGCTGTATATTTGGAGTTTGCGGTGGCGTTGATTTTCCTCTGGGTCCTTCGGCTTTGCCCTCTACATTCAGAATCAGCACGCGCTTAGAGTGTTTGGCTATTATAAATGTGCACGTGACGATAAGCCACTTCGTAGAGCTGTCATTTGCGAGAGCCAGGTCGCTTCTGAATAAGAGCCACACAGCTCAGTTGGGGCCTTACCTGGTCAAGTAAAATTAACATTGTTTAACTTCGAACAGCCGCTTGGCGTTTGGTCTTCTGCATTCAGCAGCCGTAGTTTAACATAAACATTTAAAAAACCACTCCAATGCACCAATAACACGCAACGAAAACAAGCGTCACCACCCGTATAGCCTGAACAGACTGTTGGGGAAAGTGCTGTTAGCGAGCAGCAGCTATGAAGCCCGAGGGGGTGGGTGGCCAGCACCACGCCTGGCCGCCTTTGTCTCCCCTAAGTGGCGATGTTTACACACCGCCACAGGTGCTCAATTGAGGGTGACTCGACCTAGGGGAGGCCCAGCACCGGTTCGGATAATCGCCACTGGCGTTGGTGGTCGTGAGCGGGATTCGATCTCGGGGCGCCGGGTTCATAGCACAGTGCGCTAACCGATGCGCCACTGCTCCCGACAGCGGCATCGAAACACTACGCCATGTGTAGGTTACCGTCATCGTCGTCATCGTCGTCATTATTTTCATCATCATCGTCGTCATCATTGTCCTCGTCATCATCATCGTTATTATCCTCATCTTCCATCATTATCGTTATCATCGTCTTCATCATCGTCCTCCATAATCATCGTCGTCATCAGTTATCGTCATTATCATCATCGTCGTCGTCATCCCATCATGGCGCGAGGTGTCCACCCGTGTCGGCAGCGACTCTTGATGGTGCTACTCGAGTCGCTTCTCGAGTCGCGACGAAAGTTGGTGACATTTTTTTCTGCTCCGGCCACAGTTTTAGTCGGCGTTGTTTCTCGGCGACCAGCCTTGGCTCTGGCTGATGGGAGCGTTGAATATCGAAACCCCGTCAAGCGGTTTTTTTTGTGTGTGCGCGTGTGTGTGTGAAGGCCGTTTAGCCAGCCATTTGGATGCTTAAAAAAAAACCAGGCACACGTTTGGTCTCACGAGGATTAACAGATTCGCTCCACGGGATCGCCCCTTGTAAAAAGAAAAAAGCCGGGCGACTGGCTGAACGGGAATCATCGTGTTCGTGTGAGGAAATCATGAACACTCAACGCTCCGACAGCACTGCTTCCATTACGGGCTATATGCAAACCACGTGTGCGTTTGAGCAAGACTATGGTGGTGGTCGGTGGTTGCCCGTCTAGTTTTTCTTTGCGTTCCACGCGACGAGGATGTTTGGAGGCAAAATCAAAATACCGCACGGGACTTCCTGAACGTGCACCAAAAGAACGGCGCAGATGAACGCGACCGGGAAAGGCAAACGCTCGTAGAGACGCCTGCACGCACAGAGGTTGTGTGCATGCTGCGCTCGTTGAACTTCATCCTAGCGCAAGCAACGTACGCAGCCAACCGTGATGACTCGGAGGTGCGTGGTGAGGACAGCAAGCTTTAACGCAAAAAGCAGCACACACGTGCACAGGTGGACTTCGAGTACCGTCTGTGGACGCACAGATGCGCGCAACGACAAAGATACATGCACAAGGACACAAAGACAAAGACCCACCCCCTACCCCCTTTGTCTTTGTGTAGGGGCAAGTGCTGTTCGCGAGTAGCACCTATATCGGCTGGCACGGCACACGAGGGGGTGGGTGGCCAGCACCACGCCCGACCGACTTTGTCTCCCCAATGCTGACGTTTTAAATGCATCGCACCAGGTACTAATTTGAGGCTGAGTCGATCTGGGGGGGGGGGGGAATTCCCATAACTGGTTCAGATAACCGTCACTGGTGTTGGTGGCGGTGAGCGGGAGATACAAAGGCGGCCGTGCGAGGTGCAGGGCACCATACTTCAATAGGGATTACCGTTAGTACGGCTATTCTAATGCACACAATGGACAGGAAGGACAAGCACAAGGGGCTCGCATAATGCACATCATGTACGTTGACTTAGTAATCCCCCACATCTATGCCTATATAAGGAAGGAAACAGGTGGACTTACTCTTTGATTCTTTCGGTAAAGTCACGTAGAAAGAAAATAAATTCAATAATAGAGTACGACGTTTCGATTGCAAAACATGGAACCGTCGTCAGGTAGAACTTAATTTGAGAGAGAGACAAAACACAGACACGGAGACACACAGACACACAAGCAGAGAGAGACAACACAGACACACAGACAGACACACAAGCAGAGAGAGAGACAACACAGAGACACATACAAGCAGAGAGAGACAACACAGACACATAGACAGACACACACGCAGAGAGAGACAACACAGACACACACAAGCAGAGAGAGACAACACAGAGACACACAGACACACAAGCAGAGAGAGACAACACAGACACAGACAGACACACAAGCAGAGAGAGACAACACAGACACACAGACACACAAGCAGAGAGAGACAACACAGACACACAGACAGACACAAGCAGAGAGAGACAACACAGAGACACACAGACAGACACACAAGCAGAGAGAGACAACACAGAGACACACAGACACACAAGCAGAGAGAGACAACACAGACACACAGACAGACACACAAGCAGCGAGAGTGACAACACAGACAACAACAACAACCGCCATTCGCCACTAAGTGGCGGTGACGTCACCACGACGCTTGTGCCAGGCCATGTGCACCTTGAGGCCACGTGAAGTGTCGAACGCCCGCTGGCAGGAGGTCACGGGGCAGACCCAGGTGCCACGGGTTGACTGACTGAGATGACTGGCTGATGCACCACCTGTGCCCCCTACTGTGCCAACCTGCTGTGCTTTAGCCACCCGGCGCTCCGCTCGTTGTTGTGAGCGTCGCTCCTCCACCCTCCGTTGTTGTTGGAGGGCGACTGCCTCCAACTGCCCAGCAGCGTCCTTCACGAGCCTCCTCCACAGAGGCCGATCTTGACACCGCTGGTACCAGTCATCGGCAAGTCCACTCAGCTCCACGTCCTCCTGTACCACATCACTCCATCTCTTCTCTACCCCGTGCCGCGCCCGTTTAGCCCCTTCGATCCGTCCGAACAAAAGCTGTTTCGGCATGTGGTGGCTGGGCATGCGGGCTACATGACCCAGCCAATGCAGCCTTGCCTGCCGGAGGAGCTCACCGATGGGACCTTGCCCAGATCTTTCAAGGATTTGTGAGCTCCTCGCACAATCCAGCCTGGTTAAACCCAGGATGGATCGTAGGCAGGCTAGCCTAAATGTTTCTAACCAGCGAAGATGTTCCATTAAGGGGGTCCACGTTTCGCAAGCGTAGAGAAGGGAGGGAATGACCGTGGCCGAGAAGACCTGAAGCTTAGTGCGGAGCGACAGACTAGGTAGCTTCCACACAGCGTTACGCAACCGATGAAAAGATATTGCCGTTCAACTGATTCGGCTGATTCAAAGTGAGACCTCTGCTGTTAAACTGGAGACACACACAGAGAGAAACACAACATAGACACACAGAGACCCAATGCCTCTGTGTCCAGGTCTCAAATAGAGAGGGGGGGAGGGGCAGAGAGAGAGAGAGAGAGGTGGGTCTCTTCTCCACAAATCTGTATGTCGCCTGATGAAGCGAGTTGTAATTACTGGCGAAACGTCGTACTCAGATTGTAAATGTTGTGTCTTGGCTCTCCAACACACCGGTGTGCTGTACTAATAACGAATTGGCCACGTTATGTTTACGTGACAACCCTTACTAGTTGGCTGTGTCGGGTGGTGGCGGGTTTTAACGACACATTTATATATTGTTTACGCGATCTAACCCCCCAAAAAATCCTCTATTATGAAGGACGAGAAGGTTCGAGAAAGGGGGCTGAGGAATATGAAAGGGAAGACAGCACGGGGAGCGGGGACGTTCGGAGGAACATCCAAGCTGGAAGACAAATACGAAGCCTCGGGCCCCTTTATTGTGACTACTTCGTCGTCAGAGTCGTTACACTTGCATCAACACCGCTGCGAGTATTGTCAAGAGCTCCAAGTACACTATGAACGAGTCAATGATCACCGTGCCGTGCTTTTGAAACATTTCTGTATTCACAATGCAGGATAGTGCAGTGGTGGTGTAGTTAAACATCGCCACTCGGGAGACAAAGGCGGCCGGGCGTGGTGCTGGCCACCCACCCCCTCGTTTGCCACAGTGCCGGCCTTCACAGGTGCTGCTCGCTAGCAGCACTTGCGCCGACAGTCTATAAAGGCTACGGGGTGGGGAATCTTTGTCTTTGGTGCTGCTGACTCATTTGGGGTCCATGGGCGTATCACTTCACTGGTCACCACCATCATCATCAGCCGCCATGGTCAATCCACTGCTGGATGGATGAAAGCCTCCCCAAGCTTCCGCAACCTCTCACGATCCTGTGACGTGACAACCCAACCAGCAGCGCCTGCCACACGATACCCGTGTTAACAGTGGGTATAATGGCCCCCTTTTAGCGTCGATTCGATTAGCGCTCACGTCTCCAGGAACGCACCTCGAGCGCTCAACGAGGTCTGCCTGATTTAAAGCTTTCGTGACTGCAAGGATTCATCTTCTTTGGTTCTTTCGGTAAAGTCACGTAGAATGAGAATAAAATAATAAATTGATAAAATAAAATAACACAATAATATTCTCACGACGTTTCGGCCACAACACAAGCGGCCTTCATCAGGTGAAGGGGACGAGACTGTCTGATGAAGGCCGCTTGTGTTGTGGCCGAAACGTCGTGAGAATATGATTGTGTTATTTTATTTTATCAATTTATTATTTTATTCTCATTCTACGTGACTTTACCGAAAGAACCAAAGAAGAGGTCTGCCTGGTCACGTTTATTTTAATCCCGCCTGAAGGTGTATTTTTTCTTAAAGGTATTTTCTCCTTGTTCAAATTTGTTATGCCTTTTGGGAGTGTGGGGGCGGGGGTGGTATTTGTATCCGTGGTTAAATCAAGAGCCCGCTGCGTGATATATTAGGTTTTAGAATTGCGTGAGTTTAATTATTAACTTACTTGCTTTTAGCAGTCTGCAGCGCCTTGCGACCTCTGGGTGAAACGCACTTTATAAGCGTCAATTCATATTGTGATTTAAACGTTATTATACCGCAGTTGTGTGACAGAATTAAGGTAACGAAGTAAAAACTACAATTAAATATTAATTCAACGGTGCTTTTCGTTTTCATAATAAAGGGGGGTTTCTTCTTTCTCCTCGGTTTAGATCGCGTTCATTACAAATGAGTCGGGAATCCACCACAGCCCATTAGCAAGGTTGTGTCACGTAAGCAGAACGTGAGCTTTGCAAATATAAATATGAAGACGCTCATTGTTCTAACACAATAACAACAGTGATCCGAATCCCACCTCTAGATGTTAAGCGAGTGTGTTCTACCCTGCACTTGTGGTCCATGCATTGCCACTATCAGTGGGTCGTGGCATTGACCACGATATTGACAATATTTGATATTTATTTACCCAGAAAAGTCCCGAAGATTGTTTTTTTGCAGAGTCCTGCCACACATTGGATTCTTGACCGACACAAATTACATCCACCGTACGTTTTATTTTATTTTTAGCTTTTCGGAGGAAACCCGAGAACCGTGAAAAAGAGCTTCATAACTCATCGGATTCTTCCCGGATTAAAAAAAAAAACTATTCTGACTCTGAACCCGGAGGAAATCCACACGGTGGAGGGACAGCGAGACAGAGAGAGAACACACAAACTGCACAGAGAAAGTCGACCCGAGTGAGGAATCGAACCGAGGCAAACTTCCTGCTGTGAGTCACGAGCGCGTCACAACTGCTGCCCGCGTCGAGGATGATGACGTCGGGAGGAGGATGGCGCTTTGGAGGAGGTGGGGTGGGGGGTTGGTGCCGTCCCCATCACATCCTGCGGATCGTGCTGATGCGCGCCTTGCAGCTGGGACAGTGGTGGTGGATGTCGTGGCAGGGGGTGAGGCACAGGGGGATTAAACAGCACAGCCAAAGCCTGCACAGACACGCACAGACAACAAAGACACTCCCCACCGGTCCCCCGTAATATGAATAATAATAAGACGTTTTACCATTTCTGCCAATGAAACAGAAGTTGTGCGAAAATGTTCAAACACCAAATGGATGATAGCTTTGGCAAGGAATCAAGTGCTGCATGAACCACACACGTTACTTGTGGTGAACATGCAAACAAACCTGCTCTGATAATAAGTAATATTGTTTAAAAAAAAAACACTTGTTTATAAACACGCTATTATGAAATGTACAAGTAATGGCAGAACTCCACGACTCCATGAAGTGGCCCCGAAGCTTGCCACAACGTAAGGGGACCGTGGCCAATTAGACCCAAACTGAAACATAACATATAGAAAATAATGTTTTAAAAATATGTTTTTTATGATAGAATATAGTATTATCATCAGTATGACATAAGTATACCAGGAGTTTGCAGTCGATATCACATTGGCAAGTGGGTTAAAATTGAGTTACAAGATTTGAGGATACGACAACAACGAGGACACCGACAACAACAACAGACAGAGTGAGTTCAATGAAAGCGTGTAATAAACACAATGCCAGATATTATCAGATAATGTTTGCATGTTCGCCACAAGTTACGTGTGTGATTAATGCGATGCTTGATTCCTTGCCAAAGGTATCATCTACTTGGTGTTTGGACATCTTAACACGACTTTTCTACTGGCGGCAAATATTATCCCAAAGGCGTCCCGTGATGGCCTTCACAGGCTGCTGGGGTCAAGAGCTGTTGTTGGCGATTGGCACCCATGAACAAGGCCGGCACGGCGCATGAGGTGGTGGTGTGGACAGGACCACGTCCCGACCGTCTTTGTCTCCCCAGTGGTGATGTTTAGACACAGGACCAGGCACTCCTTTAAGGGCGGAGTCGACCGAAGGGGAGTCCTAAGACCGCTTCAGGTAGTCATACAACTGAAATTGGCTGTGAGCGGACAATGGAACATGGGTCGCCTCGTTAGTGGCGCAATTCGCCAACCACCGCGCCACCGCTCCGCATACAAAAGACAAATGTTCCCCGTATATGCCTTCAGACTGTTGGGGGCAAGTGCTGCGCACACGCAGCATAAACCGATCCTGGTTTTGGCATTGTCTCTACGTAAAACGCATAGACATCCAGAGCCACGGAGAAACGCAACCGATCTCGTTGGGGGCACGGTGGTGGTTTCCTGGACGAGTGGACACCAACCACGCACGCGCGCCAAGTCGCGATCGGCAGAGGACGCAGCAGCGACAATCCATCGTTGGGCTGCAATTCCATGCTCCCACGTGGCTGCGTGGTCCTGCACGAACCCGCGCACACCGGCGCTGTGGCCGTGGCTCGGCCATCGAACAAAGACGGTGGCCACCGGCATCGCGCGCTTTCGGATGCGCTTCTGCGGCCGTCTGGAACGCTCTTCCTTGCGATAGTAGGAAGCCGCTGGGAGCTGTGCCCTTTTAAATAAGCTCGATTGAAAATTCATTTCTTTCAAATAGCTTTTTTCTGTGTTTTAGTTTGTTGTCCTTCCCTTGTACCTCTGATTAGCGCGGTTGGCTACGTCGGCTGCGAAATTTAAGTTCAACGTACATACACACATTCATCTATGTGTGTGTGTGTGTGCCTGGTAGATGCACTACCTGTGCCCCAATACTGTGCCAACTTTGCTGCGCTTAATCTTTCCCGGGCGCTCCGCTCATCGCTCTGAGACCGTCGCTCCTCTGCCCTCCGTCGTTGCTGGCGGGCGACCGCCTTTCAACTTGCCCAGCAAGCAGCAGCGTCCTCCACGACGAGCCTCCTCCTGCTCCTCCACCCAACCCAACCCAGCCACCCCGACCCACTCACCCCAGCAGACACATGATGCCCACCAAGATCCAGGCCAGGAGTCCCGGGCTGCTGACGGTCTCGGTGACCACCTCGTGCTGGCAGGCGGGGCACGTGGTGGACGCGGGCCCCGCGGCGGAGGGGCCCTCCGGCTGCTCCTCCGCGGGCGCCACGTGGATGTGCGCGTGCGGTTGGGCCGAGCGATATGAGGCCGGACAGCCGCCTGCTGCACGCGAGTCGCGTGGGGTTAGAGCGGTGCTTCTTAACGCGTTTTCAGTGCGGCGGGGGGGGGGATGGGGGGAGGCACTTTCGCCGATAAGACATCAATCAGTGTGTGAGTGCGGTAGCGGTAAACACACATTTGAAACCATTGTTTGGGGTTTGACAGCAAGACGATGATGATGATGGTGATGATCATGGCGGGGGTGGAGGGGGAGTGTTTTTCACAATTTGTGTTGTATTATCGGGGAGGGGAGGGGGTGGGGGGGCAGCGCACGTCAGGGGCCGCGCTAAAGGCCACTAGGGGCCTGCAGTGGCTCGCGGGGGCCTTGCGACGACGAAATTTGCGTCAGACAATCGCCGCGCGGTGCCGAGGAGCCCCAATTGGGGCGAGGCGAGCGTCCTGCGTGTGCGCAACCAACACGGCACGCGTCATCTCGGTCGGTGTTTTAGCAGGAGCTGAGTGGCGTCGTGGGTGGGCTGGGTGGGTACTCTCGTGTATCTGTGCTGGAGGTGAGCGAGTTGCCTGTGAGCTGTGTGTCTGTGCGTGGACATCATCAGCTGTCACGCACAGCACGAGACACCCGCGTGGGTGGGCCAGGTGAGTACTCTCGTGTATCTGCTGGAGGTGAGTGAGTTGCCTGTGAGCTGTGTGTCTGTGCGTGGACACCATCAGCTGTCACGCACAGCACGAGACACCCGCGTGGGTGGGCTGGGTGGGTACTCTCGTGTATCTGTGCTGGAGGTGAGCGAGTTGCCTGTGAGCTGTCTGTCTGTGCGTGGACACCAACAGATGTCACACACAGCACGAGACACCCTCGCTCGGGTATCGCCGACCCTGCGAGACGCAACGAAGGGAATCTCTGTGCTGATGAACCACAATGGGGGTAAAGCCATGTGTGTGTATGTGTATGTATGTGTGTATGTATGTGTATGTGTGTATAGGTGCTCGCTAACAGCACTTGCCCCAACAGTCTGTTAAGGCTACACGGGGATCTTTGTTTTTTTATCTTTGTATGTGTGTATGTATGTGTTTTTTTAATTGTGTGTGTATGTGTATGTATGTGTATGTGTGTATGTATGTGTTTTTTAATTGTGTGTGTATGTGTATGTATGTGTATGTGTGTATGTATGTGTTTATATATGTGTGTGTGTGTATGTGTGTAGGTGTGTATGTGTGTAGGCCAGACAGCCGGCTCTGGACGGGTGCGAGGGACTGGTAACCCCTCCACCTTCAATTAATTACCACTAAACCACGAGTTAAACTGAAATATGTAACTAATAAGCTTGTGCCGGAGGCCCCGGGGGGACAGGCATCTACGACGTCTCCTGGCCAAACCCCAATTGGCGGAGCCAGGAGATTGAATCTCTACCCTCGGGGCTCCTCCAGAAACAACGAAAAGCCACTACGGATGGCCACGTGGAATGTTCGAACACTCACTGCGGAGGAGAGGCTGCCACTCCTCTGTTGGGAGCTGGACCAGTACCGCCTGGATCTATGTGGCATTCAGGAGGTCCGGTGGACCGGCTCTGGCTCCTGCCACCATGAGGGGTGGACAGTCCTCTACTCGGGGCAGCAGACTGCCAAATAACAGGGTGTGGCTCTTCTTTTGAACAAAAGAATGAAGGGGGCGTGGGAGCATGGCGGTGAGGTGTGGGAAGCTGTAAGTCCCAGGCTACTTTGGGCTCGCCTTCCCATCAACCGGAGGCGAGGAATGGTGGTCGTGGTTACTTATGCCCCCACCGAAGATGAACATCCGTGGAGGGATGCAGGAAAAGGCGATGAGTCAGATGCCTTCTATGACCTCCTGTCACAGGTGCTGGCTAAAGTGGCCCCTCGGGATAGAGTCATCATGTTGGGTGACTTCAATGCCCGAGTTGGTCATGATGCTGGCACCTGGTCTGGAGTGATTGGAGGGCATGGGCCAGATCAGCTCAATAACAACGGTAGGAGGCTGCTAGATTTTTGTGCAGCCCATGGGCTTGTAATTACCAACACGCTGTTCCGGCATCGGCGCATCCACACAACATCATGGATGCATGCCGGGTCCAAGCAAGAACATCTGCTGGACTACATAGTGACGGACCAGCGGATGCGAGCCCATGTCCTTGACACCAGGACCTACCGTGGAGCTGATCTGCCCTCTGACCATCGACTAGTCATCTGTAAGATGCGCCTGCCATTCTTCCACTCCGGTGGTGGGTGTACACCCAGGACCCCATTCCAACCTAAAGTGGCCTGGTCTCAGTTATTTGATGGAAGTTTTTAAGCGAGAATTTCATCATCGCTTGCGGCTGGGATTGGCATCATCCCCCACTGCTCCTGATGTCGAGGGTAAATGGGCGAGGTTTAGGACTGTGACTCATGCAGCTGCAATGGCTGCCTTGGGTACGCGGTAAAGACCTCCCCAGAGACCCTGGCTGACAGAGGAGGTGTTCAGGATGGTTGAGGAAAAGAGACAGGCCCACTGTCATCGGCTACAGAATCCCACGTCGGAGAATGAGGAGGCTTACCGCAGCCTTCGCTCGGAGGTTCGGAGAGTCGTGAGGCACTGCAAGGATGGGTGGTGGTCGCGGGTTGCTGAGGAGATGGAGTCTGCCTCAGTGGCCCGTGATCACAAATCTCTATTTAACTCATCAAAAAAGTAACCTGCAGCGCAATACCTATTACCGTCATTAGGGGAAAAAAATGGTGATCCAATCTCCGACCCCCAGGAACAGGTTGGCAGATTTGCTGAGCATTTCTGTGAGGTCCTGGGGGAGGGAAAATCCCTCAGCCAGGAAAACACCGTGGCACAAAGTGAGGATGACCCTGCTGAGGCTGCGATGCCTCAAATATTGGAAGAGTCACCCCCTGTGAATGGCTGGCTGAAGTACCATACTTTGAGAAAGTACTGAAGGTGATCCGGAGTCTGAGACCAGGAAAGGCAGCGGGCAGAGATGATCTCCCAAGCGAAATGCTGAGGGAGGGTGGCGTTTGTGCACAGACTGCCCTATACGATATCATAACAACAGTCTGGACCGCTGGACGGGTTCTGCAGGATTGGAAGGATGCCCTGGTGGTCCCCCTCTTTAAGAAGGGGGACCGCACAGACTGTAACAACTACACTCTTCAGTGTGCCGGGAAAGGTCCTGGCAAGGATTATTCAACATCGCCTCGCCAGGCACGCTGAGGAGAGGCTTGCGGAGCCTGAATACGGTTTCAGGAAAGGGCGGTCCTGCACAGATGCCATATTTTCTGTCCGTCTGCTACAGCAGAGGTGTAGGGACTTCGAACAAGACCTACATCTCTGCTTTATTGACCTGGTCAAGGCCTATGATACCATCAGCAGGCCTGGGCTCTGGGTTGTTCTTCGTGCTTTTGGAGTCCCTGACCCTCTGCTCACGATCATTAAGAACCTTCATGATGGTGAGCGGGCCCGGGTAAAACTACGTGGCCGGGAGTCAGAGCCATTCCCTGTACACCTTGGGGTGCGACAGGGATGTCCGCTGGCTCCCACATTATTTAACATCTATTTTGACCACGTCGTTCATGAAGCCTTCAATAGCTGTACCGGGGGAACCTCCATTTGGTACAGATATAATGGGAGGCTGATCGATGCCCGGATGTGGTCAAGGGATGGCTCCTTATTGCTCAACCACGCTATGTATGCCGATGATTTGGTAATAGCTGCTCATTCAGAGGAGGAGTTGGAGACGCTGCTGCTGAGACTGGAGCGTGCCACTAAGAGATGGGGCCTGACCATCAGCCCCACCGCAACTAAGCACCTGCCTGGGTATTTTGTACCATCGGACACTCCACCCCCACATCTCCCAATCGGTGATGGGGCAGTTGTGGAGAGAGTAGAGAGTTTCCCATACCTGGGCAGTGTGCTTATGACCGGCTCCAGTTTAACAGCAGAGGTCTCACTCCGAATCAGTCGAGCGGCAATATCTTTTCATCGGTTGCGTAACGCTGTGTGGAAGCTACCTGGTCTGTCGCTCCGCACTAAGCTTCAGGTTTTCTCGGCCACGGTCATTCCCTCCCTTCTCTACGCTTGCGAAACGTGGACCCCCTTAATGGAGCATCTTCGCCGGTTGGAAACATTTAGGCTGGCCTGCCTATGATCCATCCTGGGTTTAACCAGACTGGATTGTGTGAGGAGCTCACAAATCCTTGAAAGATCTGGGCAAGGTCCCATCGATGAGCTCCTCCGGCAGGCAAGGCTGCGTTGGCTGGGTCATGTAGCCCGCATGCCCAGCCACCGCATGCCGAAACAGCTTTTGTTCGGCCGGATCGAGGGGGCTAAACGGGCGCGGCACGGGCTAGAGAAGAGATGGAGTGATGTGGTACAGGAGGACGTGGAGCTGAGTGGACTTGCCGATGACTGGTACCAGCGGTGTCAAGATCGGCCTCTGTGGAGGAGGCTCGTGAAGGACGCTACTGAGCAGTTGGAGGCAGTCGCCCTCCAACAACAACGGAGGGCGGAGGAGCGACGCTCACAACGAGCGGAAGCACAGCAGGTTGGCACAGTAGGGGGCACAGGTGGTGCACCAGCCAGTCATCTCAGTCATTCGACCCGTGGCACCTGGGTCTGCCCCGTGACCTCCTGTCCGCGGGCGTTCGACACTTCAAGTGGCCTCAAGGTGCACATGGCCTGGCACAAGCATCGTGGTGACGTCACCGCCACTTAGTGGCGAATGGCGGTTGTTGTTGTATGTGTGTATGTGTGTGTATATGGTTGGCACAGTAGGGGGCACAAGTGGTGCATCAGCCAGTCATCTCAATCAGTCGACCCGTGGTACCTGGGTCTGCCCCGTGACCTCCTGCCAGCGGGCGTTCGACACTTCACGTGGCCTCAGGGTGCACATAGCCTGGCACAAGCATCGTGGTGACGTCACCGCCACTTAGTGGCGAATGGCGGTTGTTGTTGTATGTGTGTATGTGTGTGTATATGGTTGGCACAGTAGGGGGCACAAGTGGTGCATCAGCCAGTCATCTCAATCAGTCGACCCGTGGTACCTGGGTCTGCCCCGTGGCCTCCTGCCAGCGGGCGTTCGACACTTCACGTAGCCTCAAGGTGCACATGGCCTAGCACAAGCGTCGTGGTGACGTCACCACCACTTAGTGGCGAATGGCGGTTGTTGTTGTTGTATATGTGTGTGTGTATATGTGTGTGTGCGTGCGCGCGCGCACTGTGGGGAGCGGTAGTGTAGTGGTTAGCGCGCTGCGCTATGAACCCGGCGAAACGGGTTCGATTCCCGTTAACGGCCAACACCAGTGACGATTATCTGAACCGGTCCCGGGCCTCCCCTAGGTCGACTCAGCCTCAAATGAGTACCTGGTGTGGTGTGTAAACATCGCCACTGGGGAGACAAAGGCCCTTCACAGGTGCTCGCTAACAGCACTTGCCCCTACAGTCTGTTAAGGCTATATCATCATCATCTCTCTCCTGTCAAACCCCAACAATGGTTTTAAATGGTGTGGCGGCCCTACTCACACTGATGGTGGATATGCGGAGAATAGCAGGTGGACGGATACTGAGCAACTACGTCCATACGTGTTAAGGTGAGAATGACATTTCCAACACTTGTATTGCATACCGAATGTAGCAAAACGCGAGAAGACGGTGTGATCCAAGAAAGCTAGAAACGTTTCCATATGCTGCACGATAATATTATTGAGTGTCACCCTAATTTACACAACACATGGAGCTAGGGGCACCGTAGTGGGGAAACGTAGCTCGTTAATAAATACATTCATGAAATTTCCGTTTCCAACAGCATATCCTCGTGGCTTTGTCATTCGAGAATCAAGGTGATGGTTAAATTAATTGCCGGAGAGCTTGTTTCGTGACCTGGGTGCCCTTTTTGAGTGTGACAGCAGCACATCGGTTAGGCCACAGTTGTGGCGCTTGGTGGTCAGAGCTCTTGTTTGTTCCCAGGGGCTTTGGCCCCACGAAGGAGCTTCCAGAGGCACTTTGAGCGGCTGGAGGAGCGAGCGAGGCACAGCTTCTCCCCAATGTTTGACTTCGTGCAGAATTCAAGGACTTCCAGCAGGGCGGGTGTCCTTATCTTTGGTCACAGGTACTGTGATAAACTCTCTCAATCGTTGTTCCATCTTACTGGTTGCCAGCGAGGCCCACGCCTTTCCTATTCCGCTCTCAGGATGTTGCGTTCGGTTTTTTTATTGCGTCAGATGTCAAATGTTTTTTTTTAATGAAATCTTTAGACGTTTTGAGGTTTTCCTTCCAGCTTACATAAATGGGGGCTTCGGTTGCTTTTTGTCCGTTAGCCTGGCCAAGTGTGGGCCTTCCGAGAGTTCAAACTCAACGGCGGTTATGAGCGGTCTTCAGTCGTCCCAATGTGCGCCGCCGCTTACCGCTCTTGCCTCGAATTATTTGCGGGGCAATTCGCGGCTTCCCCATTGTTGGCCCTTTTGGAGATGGAAGCGTTAAGTCGTGGTCCGGTTGTAGTCCGTTTACCATCGGGCTGGGTGAAATGTGCCCAGCTGTGTATGGTCATATAAACAAGCAATGTGTCTTGAGCCCCCCCCTGCCCCCCCCCTATTGTGTGCGTGTGGTGGCGATTGAAGTCAACCCGCCCACGTCTGTGGTAGCCACGTGAGTGACTGCTGGCAGAAGTGATGATGTCCGATTTAGTATTCGGGTGGTACAGACGTTTTGTCACCCCCAATTAATGTACCCCCCCCCCCTCACTTTTTGTTAGCATATTAATTTCTGTTTTAAATCAACCTTACTTGAAAAAAAATTGGTTTAGAGATTTAAATGTAGGTCACAATACATCTGGACCACCATGAACGTTGATCACCGTAACCGTGACCATCTGTCACGGTCACCGTCGATGCGCCATCGCCAGCGACGGTGACCTTGAGAGGTCACGCAGAAGTCCTTCGGGGCCTTTAGGGTGGCGGCTGGGCGCAACGAGGATGCTGTGTGGCCGTTCAGTTTCGTGACTCCGCCATCCGAGTGCTGTCCTCCCACGCACGGCCCTCCTGTAATGGGACGACCTCAATCTTAACCCTCCTCCCCCCTGACTCTGGCTTCGAGGGTGCTGTGTGGCCGTTCAGTTTCGTGACTCCGCCATCCGAGTGCTGTCCTCCCACGCACGGCCCTCCTGTAATGGGACGACCTCAATCTTAACCCTCCTCCCCCCTGACTCTGGCTTCTCCTGGCCGGGAAGCCAAATCTCATTTACGTCTTGAGTTCACTCGAATAGCCCCTTAGCAGGGGGTTTTATTTCTTATTTCGGCTTTTAGCGCTCTAATGGGGTCATATGTGGATTCAGATTAACGACGACCATTTCACCTCGATGGTGGTATTGCGTTTCACGTAACACGAAACCCTGTGACAGGGCACAAAGCAGCCACCCCAACCACAATGCAGTTCACAAACAAGGCGTCTCTTCTTGTTTTCTCACGCTGCTCCACTCTGGAATTCCCGCATATCGCCTGTGTCGGTTCCAGCAAACGAGTTAACCCTCATCCGTTACATCTTAGCGGAGTGCTGTCTGCTGCTGGCCACTTGGCGTTTTGGGCCTGTGCTCGGCAACCGTGATATAAACACTCTACTGTATACATCACACACGTGAATTTGACTAAACAAATGCCAACACCCCAAATGTCCAACCCCAAACGCATCACGAGTAATGTTGTTGGGCCACTCCCTGGGTGTGGTAGCGTTGCAATAATTAAGCTCTAGGTGACCCCCCCCCTCCCAAAATGACTACGAGTTGTCGCAATGTAATCGAGCTTCTTACGTAATACAATAACGTACATGGCCTAGCGGCCCACGCGTGGACTATGGGACTCTAAACAGCACGGCTGTGTGTGCTCAGATTTTAAACCATTTAATTATTATCTGCGCTGACAGTGATGCACAAGCACAATGAGCCAAAACTCAGCGCGAATGAAAAATACATTATTTAGTTATTTTTTTCTGGTTTTAGTTTAGTTTCATTTATTAGGCATAGCCATGTGAGCCATGCGGCTCTTGACTCGGGTGCAACCGCAACAAACAAAAACATGCACAAAGAACATCTTAGAGTGACGACGCGCAACAGAATCCAGGAAAAAAACCAGCAAAATCTTCCAGAAAAAAGCACCGTATATCAACGCTGTGTGCAAAAATCCCAGTGGGATGCATGTCAAACAATAACAACCATAAGACAATTGAGATTAAAGTTATCAGGCTAACTCCGTACTTCAACAAACACGCATGGCTTAACCATAGGTAATAGTCGACGTTTCGGGCAATAGGCTCTTTTTCACTCATATGCTATGAAGAAGGGCAATTTGCTGAAACGTCGCAGGCTGCGTGTTTGTTGTTGTTTGTGGGGAGCGGTGGTGCAGTGGTTGGCACGCTGCGCTACGAACCCGGCAACCCGAGTTCAATTCCCGCTCACGGCGACCAACGCCAAGTGGCGGGTATCTGAACCGATCCCGGACCTCCTACAGGTCGATTCCGTTTTAAAATGAGTACCTGGTGCGATGTGCAAACGTCGCCAGTAAGGAGACATACTCTTTGGTTCTATTCCGTTTTCTCAATGAAGCGCTGTCGTCCCGACAGTTCTGTTCCTTCACCTGAAGAAGGCCACTTGTGTTGTGGCCGAAACGTCGTGATTTTTGTCGTTTTTTTTTACCTACGTGACTTTACCGAAAAGAACCAAAGAGTATGGATCCTTGCAGTCACAAAAGCTTCAAATCTAGAATAAGTAAGGAGATTGTCGTGGTGCTGTCCACCCACCCCCTAGTGTGCCGTGCCGGCCTTTGAAGGTGGCTCCCTAACAGCACTTGCCCCAGCAGTCTTCAGTTAAGGCTCGACGGGGGGGGATCTTTGTCTTTGTCTATACGCAACGTCACTTACAGTTGGCAAAAAACCATTGGCGAACCTTGCCCGCCGAGTTTTCGGCCCCGAGCTGCGTCGCCTTGTTCCGTGTGCGGACAGCTGCCGGGAGGGGTGCCCCCCCCTCCCCTGCTCGGCTACAAACGGCGGCTGGGCATTGGAAGTGGTTTGAGATTAAATGTGCCGGCGCTGAGAGTCAGCCGAGGCGAGGACGCGCCCCCTGGACGTTAGGTGGTACTGTTCAATAAATATCTACGGCACCCTGTTTTGTTGTGTCAGTATCAAAAAATGATGATGATGAAACAAAACATCTGAATTAGCTTTAGCCCCAAGCCTGCCAATAACACAGGATGCGGTAAGATGTGCGAACACAAAATGATGTAGGTAACCTATCGCAAGGTATCAAGTCTGCATTAACTGCACGTACGTGTTGCAAAAGCATTGAAACAAACATGCGTTGATAAGGATGTTGGCCAACACCAACGCTACAACCTCCTTTATGGCCGAGTCTTTACACCGCCTGCGTTAGACCGGGGAACAACGCCAAAAGGCGAACAGTACAGTGCCAACGCAAGTATCAACGTATCAACAATAATTTAACGATTTAACATTTTTTTGTAATTTACCAGGTTAAGGTCCACTGAGCTACGTAGCAAGTTTTCAGAGAGACCTGGCCACCAAACGATAGCTCAACGAAGTGGCTTATCACGTGGACATTTATAGCAACCAAGTCCTCTTAAAATGCGTGACATTGATTCTAAATGTGGAGGGGGAAAACCCCGGAGGATCCGGAGGAAAAAAAATCCACGCGACCATGGGGAGAGGTACACACACGCTTCAAATATACAGCAGCAGGAGTCAGGGTCGGGACCGAACCCATGACCATCCTGCATACCAGGCGAGGGTAGTTAACGTCTCCTAGCCACCAGAGGGCTGGGTTGGCCACGTCATTATGAAAAGTACGGCTTGTATGCAGCTCAGCGCGAGTGTCGCGGATTAACCGAGTCCCCGGCGTGGGGTGCGATGGTCGTCCGGTCGCTGTAGCAGAGACGAACGAGGTCGGCAAAGGGGCGGGGGGTGTGGGGGGGAGGGGGATCGCTGCTTGTGTTAGATGTGGCCGTGCTTCTCTCATTGTTGTTAATCGACGCTCGTGGGAACGATGAGCTGCACCACGAGCTCGTGAAAGACGAGGATGGATTTCTCGTCCTTTGCACGCCTAACGAGCTCAAGGAATTGTTTGCTTTCATTTGTGACGACCATTAAGAAAAAATAAAAAAAACTATTGCTTTTCGCAACGCCACACGAAAGAAGAAGAATTGTTTGTTGTAACGTCCTAACCCGCCCCCCGACTGGACACCTGTCAAAAAAAGCTCTTATAGCTCCATCGGATTCCTCCAGAATTAAGTAAAATATTCTGATTCTGGCTATGGGAGGCCTTGACCCAGCAGTAGATAAATCATGGATGGTGATGATGATGATTATTTGAAATCCGTATGGGCGCGAGGTGGTGCAGGGTGTGGGGGAGAAGTTGGAGAAGTAGGAGGAGGACGAGAGGGGTTCGGAGCTGTCCTCACCTCGGTTGTGATCCGGAATGAGACCAAACTGCATCGACTGAGGTCGGTTCTCGATCATCGCACTCGTCCCCGTCGTGTGAGGCCGCAGTCCTCTAACAATCAAGCGACACAATAACGGCAATCGTGATGGTCAGCCGCACCAGTCCGGACTACTATCGCGGGGAATATTCGAACTGCAGAGACTACGCCACACATCTAACTCGCTCTTGCTCTCCTCGGATCGTTTACCTGCGCCGCCGTTTTTTCGAGTTGTGGGTTTGTTCCTTCGGCACGTTCGATGTTCCCATCCTCTACGAGAGCGGATTTTTTTTTATGCTTGCTGCGTTTACGGAATCTTCCGTGTGCAATGTCAACTGGCTCAACGGGATCATTACCATCATCGTCATCCGTGTAACGAATGCAGTAAACTCGAACTAAACTCAAGACTTTTCTACAACCTGTTGTGTTTATTATTATTATTATAGCAATATAGGGGAACAGCATAAATGATTATTACGGATAAGTATATATATACAGGGTGTTTAAAAACTATGGACCCGATTTGAAATCGCGATATCTCTGCAACCACGAACCGCCCATGAATGAAACTCTGACCACTTGAAAAGGCGGGGCATAGAGAGGGCGGGGCGTAGAGAGGGCGGGGCATAGAGAGGGCGGGGCATAGAGTTTTAAATGATTACCGCGAGATGCCTCTCCCAGCGCACAAACAGCCCCTAGCCTCAGTCATTCTCTAGATGGTGACCCCAGCGTACAAACAACCCCTAGCCTCAAGTCATTCTCTAGATGGTGACCCCACCGCAACACAAGGGGCGTTTTGCGTTCTGCAGTTCAGCAAGGCTGAATCCGTAATTGCAGGGCAGCGTGCGTTTCAACGGCGTTTTGGCATTGATCCGCCAATGTCAAAGAGCGTTCATCGTTGGTAGCGACAATTTGAGGAAACGGGCTGCTGTTTATGTAAGGGGAAGAGCACAGGGCGACCACGCACCTCAGAGGGAAACGGGAGAAGAGAGGCGTTTGGGACGAATTCAACTATCGTCTCGATGTTGTCCGTACACCAGGTGGAGGGCACATAGAGCATTTATAAAATGGTTATTAAAACTTGATAACTCGTTAAACCGTTTTTGTGTAATTGTAACATGTTGCCATCGTGAAATATACTGCTTTTAAATTGGGTCCATCTTTTTGAAACACCCTGTATATTGTACGTACTCTAGTGGTAGTGCCTTACGCCGATAATTCTTACTCCAAGCCGGCCTAGAAGAGTTCCAGAAATGATCGGGGTGAGATATGAAGCCCTGGCGAATTGAGTAACAGTGTCTGGCCAATCAATCTGTCGGCCTGGGGTATTGGGGGATCTTTCTCCTTGTTGAGGGCCAAAGAGATTCGAACTTCCAAATACTTTTGGTGGACAAAGATCCGCTGTATAGCCTTGAACAGACTGTCGGGGCGAGTGCTGCTAGCGAGCACCACATAATGAAGGCCGGCACGGCACACGAGGGGGTGGGTGGCCAAGCACCACTCCCGACCGCCTTTGTCTCCCTCGCGGCGATGTTCACACACCGCACCAGGTTACTCTTTGATGGCGAAGTCGGCTTAGGTGGAGGAGGCCCAGGATCGGTTCGGATAATTAATCAGTCGTGACAGGTGGTTGATGGTGGTCGTGAGGGTGGGGATCGAACCAGGGGAGGGGGGGGGGTCATTGCCAGGGTTCGTAGCGTGAACGCGCGAACCGCTCCACTGCTACCGTGTGGACATCCACGCAATGACGCAACACTCCCCCCACCCCTCCACCGCCACTCTACGTTCATCAATCACGACGCACGGCGCCACTTAACGACCGACTGTAAAGACGCCCCCCGTGCAGTGACGGCGGTGGCAGGCGGCGAGACGCTATCTCATTACAGCGTCGATTCAATATTCAACCTCCAGTATCCGATTTAGCGCGGATGAGATGCTTGCAGGTGGCAGACACGTGTCATCCGCCGGGTCGTTAGGAGGTGCTAGGACCCCAGGGGGCTCTGGGGCTGCACGCGGCTCTTTGGCTTCCACCTTCGCCAGTGTCCTGGAGTAAGCTAGTGCGGGGGGCCTGTAACAAGTGTTGTTATAAAGGGGCCCTAAATAAATAAATAAAAATGTAAATTTTAAAACGCAATTTTTGTTTACTTGCATAGTAGAGTAATTGTATTTTTTTCATTTGCTATACAGCCAGATAATACGACAAATCGCTAACCTTAAACACCCGGTCGTTCATAAACGTTGAAGGCAGTATAGTACTATAGTAATAGAAGCAAGTGCAGAATCACTGAACCGGAATTGATAGCTTGAAAGCATTTAGCGCGGGGGGAGCCTTGAAAGTGCGGGGCCCGTAGCTACTACAGACGTAGCTACTACAGATGTAGCTACTACATATGTAGCTACTACACGTGTAGTTAATTTTGCTACTCGGATAATCCGGCACTGCCCTTTGCGGGCATCCGATTTTTTTGTGTTTGTTTGTTAAACTTATATCCGAAACGTAATTTAACGTAAACATATAATTGGTTTAAATAAGACAGGGAATGGGTCTCCATGTAATGTCTTGGTGACAACACCATGTACAGCAGTCGAACTGTATCGTTAAAGAATAACTAAGGGGGGGGGCGGCGGTGGCTAAATAGACGCAGTATATTCCACCACCTATTTTGTGTGATTTCAGTCAGAGCGTGTGTGTCACTTTGCCGTACACCCGCTGCTGCGTCTGCGTCTGTGTACAAGTAGCCCTGCGCGTGTGATGCGGCTCTCGAACTATTTTAGTCAAAGACGTTCAAAGGTTGCCCGACCCCCCCCGACCCCCCCCCCCCCCGTGCTCGACCCTCAACTCCGTAGTAGCCGCGCGACAGGACGTCTCGTGCCGCGTCCGACCCGCGGTGTCGTAGATTCCACAGCACTGCCCCGAGCTCGCCGCGGTCGATAAAACGAGTACCGCTTTGTGTGCATGTCCAACTTATTTTGCGCCGCACGTCACCGACCGTGCTAATCGGAGGACGACAAACCTTGAAGGAAGAGCAAAACACCGAACTTTCCCCGTCGTCGGAACGTGGAATTTCCACCACTAACTCAAACAACTCGCTATTCATTTGGGACGCTCTCAGCAACAGCTGACATTTTTACATTTCGATTTAAAGCTTTCGTGACTGCAAGGATTCATCTTCTTTGGTTCTTTCGGTAAGATCACGTAGAATGAGAATAACATAATAAAATAACACAATAATATTCTCACGACGCTTCGGCCACAACACAAGTGGCCTTCATCAGGTGAAGGGACCGTGCTGTCATGAGGACAGCGTTGGAGTGAAAACAGCCAAGCCCAGGTCGCGTCCATTAAGCTGTGTGGGAGGAAGCAAAACGCTTTGACAAAGGAATTAGCATAAAAATGACCATGATGTACGTAGGAGGTGCATGGGCCATGATGGACCAGGAGCGGGTGGGGACCACGATGGACCAGCAGCGGGGGGGGAGTGAGTGGAGTGAGTGAGAGGAGTGAGTGAGTGGAGTGAGTGAGTGGAGTGAGTGAGTGAGTGGAGTGAGTGAGTGAGTGGAGTGAGTGAGTGAGTGGAGTGAGTGAGTGAGTGGAGTGAGTGAGTGGAGTGAGTGAGTGAGTGGAGTGAGTGGAGTGAGTGGAGTGAGTGAGTGAGTGGAATGAGTGAGTGGAGTGAGTAGGTGGAGTGAGTGAGTGGAGTGAGTGAGTAAGTGGAGTGAGTGAGTGGAGTGAGTGGAGTGAGTGAGTGGAGTGAGTGGAGTGAGTGAGTGGAGTGAGTGAGTGAGTGGAGTGAGTGGAGTGAGTGGAGTGAGTGAGTGAGTGGAATGAGTGAGTGGAGTGAGTAGGTGGAGTGAGTGAGTGGAGTGAGTGAGTGAGTGGAGTGAGTGAGTGAGTGGAGTGAGTGGAGTGAGTGAGTGGAGTGAGTGGAGTGAGTGAGTGGAGTGAGTGAGTGTAGTGAGTGGAGTGAGTGAGTGGAGTGAGTGGAGTGAGTGAGTGGAGTGAGTGAGTGGGGTGAGTGAGTGAGTGGAGAGAAATAAGCAGCTGTGAAAGTTTGTGGTACCACTACTTGAAAAAAAATACTGTACCATTGAAAATTAGTTTAATGTTTGGTTTGATTTAGAACATCTTTCCAATGATTGCTTAATTTGAAACCATCCTCTCGGTTGAAATTGTGTCTGTGTTTGTAAATCTGAATTGCCTCGTGGACAAATCTCTGATACATACCCGTGGGATACCAAGGTTCTCTGCAAACCCACGGGTTTTTATCAGAGATTTGTCCACGAGGCAATTCAGATTTACAAACACAGACACAATTTCAACCGAGAGGATGGTTTCAAATTAAGCAATCATTGGAAAGATGTTCTAAATCAAACCAAACATTATACACATTTTCAATGGTACAGTAATTTTTTTTCAATTAGTGGTACCCTAAACTTTCACAGCTGCTTATTTCTCTCCACTCACTCTACTCACTCACTCACTCCACTCACTCCACTCACTCACTCCACTCACTCCACTCACTCACTCCACTCACTCCACTCACTCACTCACTCCACTCACTCACTCCACTCACTCCACTCACTCTACTCACTCACTCCACTCACTTACTCACTCCACTCACTCATTCCACTCTCACTCCACTCACTCACTCCACTCACTCACTCCACCTACTCACTCCACTCACTCCACTCACTCACTCCACTCACTCACTCACTCCACTCACTCACTCCACTCACTCCACCTACTCACTCCACTCACTCCACTCACTCACTCCACTCACTCCACTCACTCACTCCACTCACTCCCCCCCCCCCCGCTGCTGGTCCGTCATGGTCCCCACCCGCTCCTGGTCCATCATGGCCCATGCACCTCCTACGTACATCATGCTCATTTTTATGCTAATTCTTTGTCAAAGCGTTTTGCTTCCTCCCACACAGCTTAAAGGACGCGACTTGGGCTTGGCTGTTTTCACTCCAACGCTGTCCTCATGACAGCACGGTCCCTTCACCTGATGAAGGCCACTTGTGTTGTGGCCGAAACGTCGTGAGAATTTTATTGTGTTATTTTATTATTTTATTCTCATTCTACGTGACCTTACCGAAAGAACCAAAGAAGAAAAAAAACAGCTGACATTGCCTTGAGCCGGCTTCTCGTTGCCGAGTTGACGGCTGTCACCTGACCGTCTTCGACCGCGTAGGTTTCGGTTCGAGCGGTGCAGGATGAGCTTACCTTGGGAGCGGTGTCCAACGCTGCTCTACGGCGAGGGTGGAGATCCTCGGCAGCGGTGGGGGTGGCAGGATGGTTTTGGTGGTAACGGTAGTTGGTGGTTGTGGTTGTATGGGCAGGTATTGATGGTGGTGGTGGTTTAGGTGGCGGTGATGATGGGGTTAATGGTAGTGGTGGTATTAGTGGAGCTATTGGTGACCGCGGAATGTGTGGCGGTAGTTTTGGTGAAATCGGTGATGGCTTTGAGGCTGCGCGTGGCTGGTGGTGGTCGTTGTGGCGGTACAGGTGCGGGTGGAGGTCTGTAGTGGTGTTGGTGGCGGTGGTGTTCGTAGATATATGGGTGGTGGATTTGGTTAAGTGGTAGATCGGTGGTGGTGGTGGCAATAGTAGTGTTGGCGGTATGTTTATGTGGTCTTACGGTGGCTGTAGGGATATGAGTGGTGGTGGCAGTGCAAGAGCTATGGGGGTGTCAGTGGAAGAGTTAAGAGTGGTGTGGTGGTGGTGTGTGGGTGGAGCTGGTAATGACCGTTGGTTGAACGGTATTTGAGTGGCCGTAACTTTCTTTCAAATTGCACCCAAACTGTAAAAAAACTGCACCTCCCGATTAGTACGGTTGGCTACGTACGGTAAGAAAGAAGTTCAACATACAAGGCGGACAGCAGAAAGTGGTCAAACCCCTACCAAGGGAAGTCTCACCGAGACACTTTATTTCTGGATTGGGATGTTTGGCCAATTAATTTTTATGTACAGTACTGTATTTTATCTGTAGGGCTTCATGTATTTCAGGGTCGCTGGTAGATTGTGGAACAGACACGTGACCTGCCAACGCAGAAGTAGCACCACCAAATAAATTATATAAATGATTGTACACCACTCACGATCGATAAACATATTCCGTAGATTATAAGACGGCTTTTTTGTCTGTACTGTATCGTGTATCAAAAGTTCTTGGTTTCCCAAGTGTGATCCAGCTGGCCAGGAATGGGCAAAACTAACATTACAACTAACATTAACACATTTAAGAATTACAGTTAAGAGACACAATATCCAGTACATACTATTTAAAAATAAGGAATAGAAAATGCTGTAAAAAATTTAACTAAAATTTAACTTGGGTACACTTTGGAAATGCGCACGTGGGCATGGCTTACTCTTGATTTTTGGGTACCCTTTGCAAGAGTGCTTTGAGAATATCGGGGCTGGGTTTACGAGAGGCTGAACATATGATGGTTAATCTCAACTTAAATTTACAATCCCACCTTTTTGCAGCTTGTAACTTATTTTTTTTATTTAATATAGAGTTTGCCCAACAGTTTATTAAAAAAAACACTTTAGAAGCGGGTAGCGTGTGTACACCCAGGAGGAATACAGACGTGCGTCATTGACCCGATCCCTGAGTGAGTGGTAAACACGCGCTCGCACACACGAGGCTCTCTTGTGTATGTGTGTCAACAACAAAAAAATGTATTCTTTACTCAATTACCACGGGACTCGGGAGGCCGGTTAATTCACTCATTTTAGTGAAGGCGGTCGCTGATGAATTAATTGCTCCGTGGAAATGTGAGCTTTTTGCCGGCTCTCTTTTTGGATGAACGTTTGATATTTTTTTTTGCCACGTTTTGGTTCCGAGCCAGTTCCGTTATTTCATCGCACAACTCCACCTAATCATTAGCGTGGTCGTGTGGAGAATTATAAATAACGCGTACGATACCCCCTCTCCCTTAATATCGTCTCTCAATCAAAGAAGAAAAAAATAATACTCAGAAATACTCTTTTTTTAAACACGCTTTAATGAAATGTACCGTACGAGTAATGGCAGAACTCCACGACTTCAGGAAGCGGCCCCGAGGCTTGCCACAACGTAAGGGGGCCATGGTGATTTACAGCCAAAGTCAGTTGAGCGTGGACAATTAGACCCTGGCCGAAACATAACATATAAAAACTAATGTTTAAAAATACTTTTTGTATTTTCTTGACAGAATATAGTATTGTCATCAGTATGACATAAGTGTTGAGGCGTAAATGACGACTCGGAGGCAGATTTTCATGTAGGGGCTTGCGCCAGCTGTTTTATTAAGGACTTGTCTTCATACACCACGACTCCCGTGTACTGCACGCTCACTGCTTATACTCCACACCTTAGGGGAAGGGTACTGGAGAGGTCCCTCGCACACCCACAGGCTACCCTAGCCTGGTGCTCATTTCCCCCTACCCCGGGGTCCCATCGCTCCCCCAGGGGAAGGGTACTGGGGAGGTCCCTAGCACACCCACAGGCTACCCTAGCCCAGTGCCAATTTCTCCCTACCCCGGGGTCCCATCGCTCCCCCGGGGGTAGGGTACTGGGGAGGTCCCTAGCACACCCACAGGCTACCCTAGCCTGGTGCCAATTTCCCCCTACCCCGGGGTCCCATCGCTCCCCCAGGGGTAGGGTACTGGGGAGGTCCCTAGCACACCCACAGGCTACCCTAGCCTGGTGCCAATTTCCCCCTACCCCGGGGTCCCATCGCTCCCCCAGGGGTAGGGTACTGGGGAGGTCCCTAGCACACCCACAGGCTACCCTAGCCTGGTGCCAATTTCCCCCTACCCCGGGGTCCCAACTCCCAACTTTACACGTTGCTGGCTACCCGCAACGACCTCGAACACGTCGTGAGAATTTTATTGTGTTATTTTATTCTTTTATTCTCATTCTACGTGACTTTACCGAAAGAACCAAAGAAGAAGACCTCGAACGCGTCACGGGTCCCAACCTAAATATTCCCAGGGGGACATGATGTCACCGTCCCCCCCCTGTCCATGACGTCACCATACGTGACGTCATCGTGCCGGAGGGCGAGCGTGATATGACGTCACTAACTACTACTCTACGTAAGTATACCACGTTTGCAGTCGATGCCACATTGGGAAGTGGGTTAAAATTGAGTTACAAGATTGGGGGATAAAACAACGACAACGACGACGACGACAACAGAGTGAGTTAAATAAAAGCGTGCAAAAAAAACCCCACCCCCAAAGTATTACAACAAGCCAATCGCGCGGCGTTACTCCGTGCGTGCAGAATTCCAGGTGAGCAAGGTGAGTGTGGCGCTGGGAAGGGAGATCGAGGGACACGAGATGGTCTTTTTTTATCGGAGATCTGTCCGACTAATAAGGTGAGTGGGAGCCCGGGTTTAAATGCTTAGAGCAACGGCAGCTTAAACTTGCACGGACAAGCGAAAGACTTACAGAGAAACCCTTAGACCGGCATATACAATACGTGCAAAGAGAGAGACTTTTATTGATTTACAAGAAAGACATTAATTTTTTTAATGGCAACTGTTGTATGTGACGCCTTGTTTTTTCCCCCAAAAAACGTATCTCCACCAACTTCTGTGGCTGCGGTGTAGAACCTCAACTCGATCGACTGAATGAGAGCTGTCGTGCGTGTCTGTACGTGAGCTATCGTGCGTGTCTGTACGTGAGCTGTCGTGTGTGTCTGTACGTGAGCTGTCGTGTGTGTCTGTACGTGAGCTGTCGTGTGTGTCTGTACGTGAGCTGTCGTGTGTGTCTGTACGTGAGCTGTCGTGTGTGTCTGCACGTGAGCTGTCGTGCGTGTCTGTACGTGAGCTATCGTGCGTGTCTGTACGTGAGCTGTCGTGTGTGTCTGTACGTGAGCTGTCGTGCGTGTCTGTACGTGAGCTGTCGTGCGTGTCTGCACGTGAGCTGTCGTGCGTGTCTGTACGTGAGCTGTCGTGCGTGTCTGCACGTGAGCTGTCGTACGTGTTTGCACGTGAGCTATCGTGCGTGTCTGTACGTGAGCTGTCGTGCGTGTCTGCACGTGAGCTGTCGTGCGTGTCTGCACGTGAGCTATCGTGCGTGTCTGTACGTGAGCTGTCGTGCGTGTCTGTACGTGAGCTATCGTGCGTGTCTGTACGTGAGCTATCGTGCGTGTCTGTACGTGAGCTGCCGTGTGTGTCCGTACGTGAGCTATCGTGCGTGTCTGTACGTGAGCTGTCGTGTGTGTCTGTACGTGAGCTATCGTGTGTGTCTGCACGTGAGCTATCGTGCCTGCGCGCGTGCGCTCCGTGTGGATGGAGCGATCAGATCCTGCGCGACGTGGTGATGTACATCTTGCAGTTGGCGCAGCGATGCTCCACGTCCTTGCACGAGTCCACGACGAGCGGGATCCACACGCACAGCCACAGCCTGCGGCGCGGGGCGAGATGGGAGAGACGTGAAGGAGGAGGAGGGGAGGGTGGGTTGGAGAGATGGGTGCTGTGCTGGGGGCGGGCGGGGGGAGATGGAGGGGGAGACGGGGGGCAGGTGACGGGAAGGAATGACAGCCACAGTCTGTGGGGAACGGTGAGCTCGTGGTGTGATGGTGAGGATTTGGCGACGGATGGGGGGGGGGGGATGCGTGTTTGTGGTGGGGATAGGAGGAGTGATGGGGGGATGCAGGTGATGGGAGGGATGGTAGAGGGGGGGGAGAAATATGGGAGGGTGGGGAGATGCAAACACGCCCTAGGCCCAGCCGTCTTACACCACATGTATTTATTTTCTGGAGCCCTGTCACGAAGCAAACAGCAGCAACAACAGCAGCAACAGCAGCAACAACAACAGCAGCAATAGCAACAACAACAGCAACAGCAGCAACAACAGTAGCAGCAACAGCAGCAGCAACAGCAGCAGCAATAGCAACAACAGCAGCAACAGCAGCAACAACAGAAGCAGCAACAGCAGCAACAGCAGCAACAACAGCAGTAGCAACAACAGCAGCAACAGCAGCAGCAACAGCAGCAGCAACAACAGCCGCAGCAGCAACAGCAGCAGCAGCAATAACAGCAGCAGCAACAACAGCAGCAGCAACAGCAGCAACAGCAGCAGCAACAGCAGCAGCAATAGCAACAACAGCAGCAACAGCAGCAGCAACAACAACAGCAACAGCAGCAGCAACAGCAGCAGCAATAGCAGCAACAGCAGCAGCAACAGCAGCAGCAATAGCAACAATATCAGCAACAGCAGCAGCTCCTCTCCGTGTGGGTGGAGGTGGTGGTGGGGGGGTGCTGCTGCTGCAACGTCGCCTCACCCGACCAGACAGAGGCCGCCCATGATCAGCCACGTGAGGAGTCCCGGCTGGGTGCTCGTCTCGGTTTGCACCATCTGGCGGCACGACGGACACGTGGTGGTGACGGGGTTGAACGACGTGGGCTGGTGCTGCACCACCACTAACCCCGTGGTGGTGGTGGACACCGGCGGTAGCTGCACCACCGTCGCCGACGGTTGTGTCATGTACACCGTGGTAGCTGCGAGACAGGCGCACGCGGTTGGGGCATGGCACGGGGTGGGTAGAGAGGGCACAGGGTAGAAATTATTTTTACTCCTGGCCGTGTGCTTCTATTGTTGTTGTAACGTTCAGATGTGTCTAGTACCCCCCCCCCCTTCCCCCCACCGCTTACTGGACAAGGAGCTTCATAGCTCATCTGATTCCTTTGGTATAAATAAAATATTCAGATTCTGATCTGCCAGATCTGACCCGTGTCAGCCCAGTGCTCGCCGAGCTGCTCTTGGCTCCACCGGCTGCCTGCCGAACGAATGCACGAGAAGGTCGCGCTCATTGCACACAAAGTTATCGCAGAACAAACGAACCCCGCAGGGCTATTAGAAAGCCACCGGAGCGATGAACATTAAAATCGAGGTTGAAAACTAATTTCTGTACAACGGTGTTTTGTGTTGAGTTTTGTTCTTCCTCCCCCCCCCCACCACCGCCACCTCCAATTAGCACGTACGGTATTAAAACATTTCTACATACGTACAACCCGTGGCACCTGGATCTTGTCCCGTGACCACCTGCCAGCGAGCCTTCCGACACGCCACGTGGCCTCAAAGTGCACCTAGCCTGGCACAAGCGCTGCGGTGACGCCTCAAATAAATAGCTGGCGTGCCTTATAAGCATCGGTACTGGGAAGACAAAGACGGACGGGCGTGGTGGTGGCGGCCACACCACCCACTTAGGTCTGTTTGCTCAACCCCACACACGCAGCAGTGGCAACGGCATTTCGGCTTCAACGATCAAGACATCTCCGAGGTCTGTCCCCGCCCGGAGTTTGTGCGACTCACCTCCTTGCATTGGTGCCGGATTGTTGCTGCCCTCCTGGCCCGCGTATGCCGGTGGTTGCTGCATGGGGTAGTAGACGCCCTGGTGGTCGCTCTTTGGATTCGGGGAAGCCATCGCCGCTCCTTGACAAGCTGTATTTCTTCTGACCAGCGCGCACGCACGGGAGACGAAGACCTCTTTCGAGCGATTTGGTAGAAGAAGAGTGAGGGAAAATACGAATACGGGCTCCCCTATCGTGCCGCCGTGAGTAATTGCAATGATTTTTTTCCGTAATAATGTGGATGGGTTGTAAATGACGCGGACTAAGCCTGCGCCGATAGGAGCCTGTGTTTGCTTTGTGGGTGTCTGCCGCCCGCACCCCGATTAACCAGGTTTGTGTGTTTAATTTGATGGTGTAATCGCAGTCACCGTTGACGGCACAGAAAACCCCCCACGGTATTCATTTGTGTTTTCCTCCACAATTTGTACGCCTAAATATTGCAGCTGTGTGTAATTAAACAGGTTGTTTTGATTGACCAGGAATGAACACACTTTTGCCGGACATCTAATATGTGTGCCCCTTGTGCGGATTAACACTCCAAATGACGTGACTTCAGGAGTAGTTCTCTGATGTTCTCTTCCAGGGTTTATGCTCTGACACAAGGTGGTGCAATGCTGGCTGTGAATATTAATGATACATATTTTGAAAGCATTTTGATTGAGCCCACTTGCATTCATGGGAATTTTTCTTTTTTATATATATACAAAAAATTTGAGTTGTTCGGTGATGCTGCATTGGCGGTGGTGCATACGCACAATTAACATTCAAAAACTCAACACGTTCATCAATAACACCGTGGCCTTAAAATGCATAAAAGGCAACGTTTCTGGTGATAGCCCTTCTTCGTAGCACACATATAGATGCCACCCTGTCTCCAGCATCTCCATGTGCTTTAAAGAACGGCAATTCCCCGAAACGTCGCCGATTATATATATATTTTTCTAAGGCCACAGTTATTGATGATTGCGTTTTTTGAGTTTATGTTTAAATATTTATGTCAGCGCGGTAATTTTTATTTTATTCTGGAACGCGGCTACTCTCCTCCCGATTTTGTGTTCATATTTTTTCGCCGTGTTTTCGTAGCGGTGACCCAGGTGACACTCTTGCAAATGCGACTAATTCTACTTACTTGGGTTCTCATGCCAGTAACATAAATTCATTAAAGACATTAGATATTTGATTTGTTTTTCCCCCACACGCGCAATGGCTTGGCACCGACAGCACGAGTGGCATGGAGCTGGTCAGGAAATTGCAAAGACCTTGATGTTTGGAATCCTTTCGATTTCCGTGGCCTCAAGCCCAATCTTCCAAAGCTCCCTCAATCAAATTCCCCTCTTTATCTGTACAGTCTCTCGATGTGGCCCTAATTATACCGATCTTTCATAAATACATCGTACATTGGAAATGTCGCCACGTGTGGGGAGGGGGGGGGGGGGTGCTGAAACATCCCTCTTGATATGCATTTAATTACCGGCAGCGCGTTTCATCACTCAAGTGCGACACCGCAGGGAAAACTGAACTGATGCTGCCTCGCCGGGCATGGTGAAGTATGGTCAAACACCACACCCCCCCCACCACCCCCCCCCCCCCCCCCCCAGTGACCGACATGATACAGCACTGCACAATGGAAAATTAGAAAAAGTTATTTTATACGGCGCGCGACAAAGCCCTCTTGCGAGATGCGATTTGTATAAAGGTGGAGTCACACCCCTCCCCTCCCACGTGCCATGGGATAAATGTGGTAAATGCGTTTTAGAGGTTTTTTTTTTAATACATGACATTTTATGGCGATTACTTGGGGCTTTAAAACTCCACGTCGGCCTGTTGTGTAACCGTGACGCGGGGTGTTTGTGCTTGCGGCCGTGTTTGTGCCAACAGCTCAGGGAGTGGAGTCGTGAAGGGAAAAAAAGGCCGCAACTTAGCGAGGTGGCGGACGTATCAATGGAACTGCTGTGGACGATCTCTCTCCTGGACATGTTCGCTGCCTTTGACTGCCACTCGGTCGCTAGTCTCGGCCACTGGCCATCGCCCCTTCGAGTGACGAGTCCTGCCCATACCCATGTTGTTATCCACTCCATCGCAGCACACGCTGTATACAGATTCACAGGCGTTGTGGTGTCCTCCCAGAAAAAACTCCACGTGCGGCTCAATCTTGAGCCAGCGCAGGATGTAGTGTAGTCTCACACGAGTCGAGTAGCCTACACGAGGTTACTTTTGAGCCCTTGATTAGAAATTCCCCCTGCACGGTATCCGTGCCGCAGCCTGGGCCAATCCTTGAAGTCTGTCACAGAGGGTGGTGCGACCAATGGTTTAAGAATTTCTCTAATCGATTGACACTAACCCTAACTGATAACCTTTAACCCTCTAAATCTAGCCCTATCCCCAGCATGATATCGTCTCTTTATTAATAAAGCACACATATGTTGGCCCTGTCATGTGTGTGTATGTATATATTAAGTAGTGTAGAGGTTAGTGCGCTGCGATACGAACCCTGGTGGACCCGAGTTCGATTCCCGCTCACGGCCCACACAGGTGACGATTATTTGAACCGGTCCTGGACCTCCCCTGGGTCAACTCAGTCTCAAATGAGTACCTGTTGCGGTGTGTAAACATCGCCACTAGGGAGACAAAAGCGGTCTGGCGTGGTGCTGGCCACCCACCCCCTCGTGTGCCACAGTGCCAGCGGCCTTCATAGGTGCTACTCGCTAACAGCACTCGCCCCAACAGTCTGTTAAGGCTGGGCGGAGGATATCCATCTTTGCTTATAGAAGTATACGGTATACGTGTGTCTGTAGGATACGGAGCAACTGTTAACGCAGTTGTCAACTTTGTCATGCTGTAATATCATTCATATTGTACACTGGCCATTAGCTGACAGCGGTCCCCAACCTTTTTGGCACCAGGGACCGGTTTCGTGGAAGACAATTTTTTCACGGACCGGGGGGGGGGGGTTCATCATTGTGTCTTTCCCTTCTTTTTCGAAGCTTTCCAGCGACGTTTGTTTTTTACTCATTGTGGCTACTAGGGGTTAGAGCTTGTGGGCTTACTCATTTTGGCTACTAGGGGTCAGCGTGTGGGCTTACCAACACTGTGACTGAGACAAGTGCGCGGTGCGGGAAAGAGGCGCGGACGAAAGTGGTTAATAATAAAATAATGGGGGCAGGTTCCACGTGCGGACTCACCGCCCTCACCTCCTGCTGCTGTGCGGCCCGGTTCCTAACAGGACACGGACCGGTCCGCGGCCAGGGGGTTGGGGACCCTCTGCGATCAGCAGACTTAACAGGGACTAAAGTTAGCTTCATACCAGCCGCTAACCGTCACGGTTGGACTCCCAGCCGATGGCGTAAATCGTCCCGGAGTGCGCCCAAATCTGGTCGGTTCTCGAAAGGTTCTCGAAGGGCCAAATCAGCGTCGAGCCCCGGTGCGACGCTGGGCGACCACCGTGCAACGAGGTGGAAAAGGCAGCAACTCAGGGCAGCGCTGACCAAACAAAGCGTTTGGAAAAAAAAACCAGAACAAGAAACGGTCTCACCCTTTCTGGCAGTAGAAACAGGGAGGTGTGTGTCATGCAATGTTTAACCACCAAACAGAAACATTTCTTTGCGATGAATCAAGTTGCCGCATTCACCGCGCGTTTGTTTGCATATGCGGTCAATGCGGTGAACTTGATTCCTTGCAAGAAAAAAATGTTTTCTATTTCGCGGTCAAACATCCTAACGCAACTCCTGCCGTTTGATTGACAGGAAGGGTGGAGCCGGTTCTTATTTTTGACGACGTCCGTTTGTCCCACGTGGTCGCTCGCTCGTTGTGCCTTCTTGCCTCCCCTGCGCGTGAACAACCTCACCCACCACACGTAAACAATCGCCTTCGCATTAACAACCTGCAGCTTCCGTTCCCGCCCCCCCTCTTAAAGCAACCCCCGTCTCTTACTCCCCTAGTCCATCACCCCCCCCTCCCCACCACCCGTCGCCAGCTACAACCAGGACTATCCCCATCCAAGTTGCTTCCCCTATCACTACCCCAACCACTACCACTACCCCTATCACTACCCCAACCACTACAACTGCCCCAACCCCTATCACTACCCCAACCACTGCCACTACCCCAACCACTACCACTACCCCAACCACTACCACTACCCCTATCACTACCCCAACCACTACCACTACCCCAACCACTATCACTACCCCTATCACTACCCCAACCACTACCCCTACCACTACCCCAACACCTATCACTACCCCAACCACTACCACTACCCCTATCACTACCCCGACCACTACCACTACCCCAACCACTACCACAACCCCTATCACTGCCCCAACCCCTATCATTACCCCAACCACTACCCCAACCCCTATCACTACCCACTACCACTACCCCAACCCCTATCACTACCCTAACCACTACCCCAACCACTACCCCTATCACTACCCCAACCCCTATCACTACCCCAACCACTGCCACTACCCCTACCACTATCACTACCACTACCCCTATCACTACCCCAACCACTACCACTACCCCAACCACTACCCCTACCACTACCCCAACACCTATTACTACCCCAACCACTACCCCAACCACTACCCCAACCACTACCACTACCCCTATCACTACCACTACCACTACGCCAACCCCTATCACTACCCCAACCACTACCCCAACCCCTATCACTACCCCAACCACTACCCCAACCCCTATCACTACCCCAACCACTACCACTACCCCAACCCCAATCACTACCCCAACCACTACTACTACCCCAACCCCTATCACTACCCCCAACCACTACCACTACCCCAACCCCTATCACTACCCCAACCACTACCACTACTCCAACCCCTATCATTACCCCAACCACTACCACTACCCCAACCACTACCCCTATCACTACCCCAACCACTACCACTACCCCAACCCCTATAACTACCCCAACCACTACCACTACCCCAACCCCTATCACTACCCCAACCACTACCACTACCCCAACCCCTATCACTACCCCAACCACTACCACTACCCCAACCCCTATCACTACCCCAACCCCTATCACTACCCCAACCACTACCACTACCCCAACCCCTATCACTACCCCAACCACTACCACTACCCCAACCCCTATCACTACCCCAACAACTACCACTACGCCAACCACTACTATTACCCCTATCACTACCCCAACCACTACCACTACCCCAACCCCTATCACTACCCCAACCACAACCACTACCCCAACCCCTATCACTACCCCAACCACTACCACTACCCCTATCACTACCCCAACTTCTATCACTACCCCAACCACTGCCACTACCCCAACCCCTATCACTACCCCAACCACTACCACTACCCCAACCACTATCATTACCCCAACCACTGCCACTACCCCAACCACTACCACTACCCCAACCACTACCACTACCCCTATCACTACCCCAACCACTACCACTACCCCAACCACTATCACTACCCCTATCACTACCCCAACCACGACCCCTACCACTACCCCAACACCTATCACTACCCCAACCACTACCACTACCCCAACCACTACCCCAACCACTACCACTACCCCAACCACTACCACTACCGCAACACCTATCACTACCCCAACCCCTATCACTACCCCAACCACTACCACTACCCCAACCACTACCACTACCCCAACCCCTATCACTACGCCAACCACTACCACTACCCCAACCACTATCACTACCCCAACCCCTATCACTACCCCTATCACTACCCCGACCACTACCACTACCCCAACCACTACCACAACCCCTATCACTGCCCCAACCCCTATCATTACCTCAACCACTACCCCTATCACTACCCCAACCACTACCACTGCCCCTATCACTACCCTAACCGCTACCACTACCCCAACCACTACCCCTATCACTACCCCAACCACTACCACTGCCCCAACCCCTATCACTACCCCAACCACTATCACTACCACTACCCCTATCACTACCCCAACCACTACCCCAACCACTACCCCTACCACTACCCCAACACCTATCACTACCCCAACCTCTACCCCAACCACTACCCCAACCACTACCCCTATCACTACCACTACCACTACGCCAACCCCTATCACTACCCCAACCACTACCCCAACCCCTATCACTACCCCAACCACTACCCCAACCCCTATCACTACCCCAACTACTACCACTACCCCAACCCCAATCACTACCCCAACCACTACTACTACCCCAACCCCTATCACTACCCCCAACCACTACCACTACCCCAACCCCTATCACTACCCCAACCACTACCACTACTCCAACCCCTATCATTACCCCAACCACTACCACTACCCCAACCACTACCCCTATCACTACCCCAACCACTACCACTACCCCAACCCCTATAACTACCCCAACCACTACCACTACCCCAACCCCTATCACTACCCCAACCACTACCACTACCCCAACCCCTATCACTACCCCAACCACTACCACTACCCCAACCCCTATCACTACCCCAACCCCTATCACTACCCCAACCACTACCACTACCCCAACCCCTATCACTACCCCAACCACTACCACTACCCCAACCCCTATCACTACCCCAACCACTACCACTACGCCAACCACTACTATTACCCCTATCACTACCCCAACCACTACCACTACCCCAACCCCTATCACTACCCCAACCACAACCACTACCCCAACCCCTATCACTACCCCAACCACTACCACTACCCCTATCACTACCCCAACTTCTATCACTACCCCAACCACTGCCACTACCCCAACCCCTATCACTACCCCAACCACTACCACTACCCCAACCACTACCACTACCCCAACCACTACCCCAACCCCTATCACTACCCCAACCACTACCCCAACCCCTATCACTACCCCAACCACTACCCCAACCACTACTACTACCCCAACCACTACCACTACCCCTATCACTACCCCAACACCTACCACTACCCCAACCACTACCACAACCACTACCCCAACCCCTATCACTACCCCAACCACTACCACTACCCCAACCCCTATCACTACCCCAACCCCTATCACTAACCCAACCACTACCACTACCCCAACCACTACCACTACCCCAACCCTATCATTACCCCAACCACTACCACTACCCCAACCACTACCCCTATCACTACCCCAACCACTACCACTAGCCCAACCCCTATCACTACCCCAACCACTACCACTACCCAACCCCTATCACTACCCCAACCACTACCCCAACACCTATCACTACCCCAACCCCTATCACTACCCCTATCACTACCCCGACCACTACCACTACCCCAACCACTACCCCAACCACTACCACTACACCAACCCCTATCACTACCCCAACCACTACCACTACCCCAACCACTACCCCAACCCCTATCACTACCCCAACCACTACCCCAACCCCTATCACTACCCCAACCACTACCCCAACCACTACCACTACCCCAACCACTACCACTACCCCTATCACTACCCCAACACCTACCACTACCCCAACCACTACCACTACCCCAACCCCTATCACTACCCCAACCACTACCACTACCCCAACCCCTATCACTACCCCAACCCCTATCACTCCCCCAACCACTACCCCAACCACTACCCCAACCCCTATCACTACCACTATCCCAACCCCTATTACTACCCCAACCACTACCCCAACCCCTACCACTACCACTACCCCAACCACTATTACTACCCCAACCACTACCCCAACCCCTATCACGGCGGTTGGCGTGCGTCGCACACACACACTCAGTCGGAGACGAGGCAGTCGCAGGAGGCACCGTCCTCCCCTTTTATTGTTGTCAAGTTCACGCCACCATCGCGGGCCCCCTCTCTCTCACGACCACGCTGCTGCACGATCTGTCCCAGACACGGCCCTGTCCCAGACACGGCCCTGTCTCAGACACGGCCCGTCCCAGACACGACCCGTACCAGACACGGCGCTGTCCCAGACACGGCCCTGTCTCAGACACGGCCCGTCCCAGACACGACCCGTACCAGACACGGCGCTGTCCCAGACACGGCCCTGTCCCAGACACGACCTCGTCCCAGACACGACCCTGTCCCAGACACGACCCATACCAGACACGGCCCTGTCCGCGTTGCACCGACGGCGTCGACCGGGACAGCCACCCGCTGTCCGGCCGCGTAACGATCGGGCGAAGGCGGCGATGACGAGGGCGGCGATCGACGGCGACGACGAGACGAGTCCAATCCCAGAACCGGCAGCCCGGAGCTCTCGCTCTCCACTGCTTTTATTCACCTCGGCGCGGCTTGGCTCCGTCCTAACCGCGCCTCTCTTCTCGAACCCGCCAGAGGGTTCCAGGGGCCTCCCCACGAGGTCTACCGTGACCTTTGCCCCAGTTCCTCCGCCCTGCCGGCACACGCACACCGTGTAAATGCTCAACGGCGTGTGCGCTAAGTGACCTCCTGCAGTTACAGTCGGCGCTGTGTCACTACACTTGTATGCTGACGCAATTATTCTCCCCTCCCCGCTTTCCCAACCCGCACTGACCAGCGTGGTGAAGTATGGTCAAATAAACTGACCAGTGAGGTGAAGTATGGACTCTGAATCAGCTGAAGCAGGCTGTAGTTAACATAGCAAAGCAAATGAGTCTCTCATATTGTCTGTGGACTATGTTGATCTTATATTCTTAGTTTTTTCGGTAAAGTCACGTTGAAGAGAAACAACAAAATAACAAAATATATATAAAACAATAAAAAATTCTCACGACGTTTCGACCATAACTCAAACGGTCATCATCAGGTGTGTCGGTTTGCATAAATTTATTTTGAAAACGGCATATTTATTTATTTATTTATATAAAAAATATAACGTTTGCATCACGCGCAACGATTGGCAGTTTGCCCAGGACTAGTCCATCTATTTTTTGAAAAGAGGAGGGGGGAGACGAAATTTGTTTTTATGTATGCTGTCTGAAAGCCACTGTAAGCGTGAACAATCAATCAAGAACTGAAATGATTTATCAAATCTTTCCAATGATTGCTAAGATAGAATCCATCTTCTCGGTTGAAATTGTCTCTGTGCTTGTATATGTGGATAGCCTCATGAACGAATCTCTCATGGAAGCCAGATGGCTTACAAAGAACCTCCGTCTTGGAAAAGTCAATGGCATGTGAGCCTACTGAATTAGAACAATGATCTGCTACGGCCGAGGTGTTGGTCCTACCGTGTTTAAGGTCTGCTTTATGTTCACGAATGCGGTCCGAGATATGGCGTTTGGTTTCTCCAATGTAACTACTACCACAGAGGCAACTTAGTTTGTAGACACCAGGGTATTGTATGTCCGGAATCACATCTTTTACAGACGGAACCAGATCACGGATTTTATGTAATGTGTTGAAACGGACCTGGATCTTGTGTTTATTCAAGATTTTGGAGATCTTTTTTGTGATCCCAGCAATGTAGGGTAAAGTGATGGTTTTGAAAGGCTCCTCAAGAGGGTTCTTCTTCATGGTTTGAGTGATAGCTTTGCGGATTGTATAGTCGGAGTAACCATTAGCCCTAAGAGCTTGGTGTACGTGCTTGAGTTCACTGCTTATGTGTTCCTGGTCGGATATGCATTGGGCTCTATGATACAGAGTCTTGATGAGAGAATTCTTCTGTGATGGATGGTGGTGGGAATCCGGTTTCAGATAAGCATCCGTATGGGTAGCTTTCCTGTAGACAGAGTGGCTCATTGAACCATCAGGTCTCTTTTTAATTAGGACATCCAAAAAAGGTATCTTGCCATCTATTTCGACTTCCATGGTAAATCTGATGGCTGGGTGTATGGAATTGATGTGGTCGAAGAATTGGTCTAGAGCAGGCCGGCCATGTGGCCAGATGACAAAAGTGTCATCCACGTACCTCTTCCATAAGGTTGGGCGCAGAGTGGCAGTCTGGATGGCGTCAGTCTCAAATTTCTCCATGAAAATGTTAGCTATAACTGGAGAAAGGGGGGAGCCCATTGGGGTGCCCTCAGTTTGTTTGTAGAAAGTTCCATTCCAAGTGAAGTATGTATTGGTTAAACTGTCTCACCAGGGGGGGTACCTCAGTGTTTAGTCCTTGATGAACCAAGTCTTCAATGATTGCAATGGTGTCAGGTACAGGAACCTTGGTGAATAAGGAAACTACATCAAAACTGACAAGCAGGTCGTCTGGGGACAGGGAAATACCCTTGATTGTTGATACCAGGTGAGTAGAATTTTGTACCGCAGAGGTGGTCTTTCCAGTGAAAGGACGCAGGATTTCAGACAAAAAACGAGCTAGTTTGTAGGTGGGGGAGCTGATAGTAGAGACTATGGGACGAAGAGGTGTATCAACTTTATGTATTTTTGGTAAGCCGTATAATCTTGGTGGCCTGGCAGCAGAAGGTTTCAACGAAAACTGTTTAGATTGATCAATTAATGCGGTTGAATCAGAAATTATTTTGTTGGTTTGTGTGACGAGGCTGTTGGTGGGATCTATTTTTATTTTTGTATAACTACCATCGTCGAGTAATTCTTTAATTTTGTTGTTGTATTCTATTTTATCCATGATGACAGTAGCATTGCCTTTGTCAGCTGAGAGAACTACAATATCATTCCTCTTTTTTAATTTATATAATTCAAAACGCTCATCTTTGCTGAGGTTGCTAGCTGGCATCTTAGCGTTTTTGAGGGTTGCAGCGATTTCAGATCTTGCTACGTCTGCAGCGATGTGACCCAGGCCCCTGAGAGCAACGTCTACTTGGGCAATTATATCATTAACTGGTATGTGTTTAGGTGTGACTGCAAAGTTTAGACCTTTAGCTAAAACGGATTTCAGACCATCGGAAATAGAACTGTTACTGCGATTAATTACGACTTTATTAACGTCTAACTTTTTGGTATGTGGGTCCGGTCTTTTGTTGAAGAGGAGGTTAAATTTGGAAATCAGGTTTTCCTTACATTTGGTCGACATAGTAGCAGCTGAAGAGGCAGTCATATTGTCTACATGTTCCCAATCCGATGTGGACATTATTGCCGTCAATGATAAGTGTGATTTGTAGAGTGTCTTGTCTAACTGATCTAGTTCTGTGCGTATAAGTCTGATTTTTTCTGAGATAAGAGCTAAGCTAGTTTTGAAAAGAATTCGTTTCGCATTAGAAGAAGTTACAGTAGCAGAGGTGAGTGTAAATGCGATTGGTATTACCCCAGAGTCGCGGCATCTCTTCAGGAAGGTGAGAGACTCGATCAGCTGAGCTTTCTTATCCCGGAGTTTGTTGAAGGATCTTAAAGTTATGTGAAAACCCTCCCCGTAGAGGCGATTAAATTTTGATTTAAAGCTTTCGTGACTGCAGAAATTCATATTCTTAGTTTTTTCGGTAAAGTCACGTTGAAGAGAAACAACAAAATAACAAAATATATATAAAACAATAAAAAAAATTCTCACGACGTTTCGACCATAACTCAAACGGTCATCATCAGGTGTGTCGGTTTGCATAAATTTATTTTGAAAACGGCATATTTTTTTATTTATATATATATAAAAATAACGTTTGCGTCACGCGCAACGATTGGCAGTTTGCCCAGGACTAGTCCATCTATTTTTTGAAAAGAGGAGGGGGGAGACGAAATTTGTTTTTATGTATGCTGTCTGAAAGCCACTGTAAGCGTGAACAATCAATCAAGAACTGAAATGATTTATCAAATCTTTCCAATGATTGCTAAGATAGAATCCATCTTCTCGGTTGAAATTGTCTCTGTGCTTGTATATGTGGATAGCCTCATGAACGAATCTCTCATGGAAGCCAGATGGCTTACAAAGAACCTCCGTCTTGGAAAAGTCAATGGCATGTGAGCCTACTGAATTAGAACAATGATCTGCTACGGCCGAGGTGTTGGTCCTACCGTGTTTAAGGTCTGCTTTATGTTCACGAATGCGGTCCGAGATATGGCGTTTGGTTTCTCCAATGTAACTACTACCACAGAGGCAACTTAGTTTGTAGACACCAGGGTATTGTATGTCCGGAATCACATATGTTGATCTTCTTCCGCAACCGTACGTAGCCAACCCGTGCTAATCGGAAGCATCTCTCCTTTCATCTCGTTAACCTTTTTATATTACACCTATTATCTATAGATCTCACAAGGATTTCACGTATTGCCTCGATAAGGGAGGACAACCTCAAAAATATTGTGGCTTTTAGAGCCCCCCCAATGGTACGAAATCCCCCACTGGCTGTGTGGCTACAACCCGACCGATGGGAGTAAAGATCAACCATCACTTCACACGTGGGAGCACAAGGCACGTTTTATTCTGTCCCTGGATCGTGACAACACGCGATCTTGTGAGTGCAGTGAACACAATCCAGATAGATGGTTAGCTAGATAGATCCTGTATTGTCATTGTCACCAGTACAACGAAATTTAAAGTGCTCACCAGTCAGTACATCATTCATAAATTTAAATAAAACAAGAAATGTAATCCAGTGGTTCTTAAGCTGGGGTGTCGCGCACCCCCTGGGGATGCCCTCTCTGGGTGTGCGAGACATGGCCAGATCTTTTTTCGAAGGTAAATCATCAAAAACACAAATTAAGCACGGAGCGGTTGTAGGGGTGGGGGAGGGGGGCGGTGGAGAAGGCTCCCCTTGCTCCCCACGCTCGGCCGACTTCAATCCGTGGGCTCACGTGAAGGCGGCCGCCGCAATCACATGGGCGAGTGGGTGTAGAGGTGCGTCTTGCAATTGGGACACTTGTGGTGAACATCTTGGAAGGAGGAGATGCACAGCGGGATCCAGCAGAAGAGCCACGGCCTGGTGGGGGCGGGGCGCGGCGGGGCGAGAGGCGACGTGGGGAGAGGGCAGAGCATCAGAATTCGAATATTGATTTTTACTGCATGAGTCCGACGAGCGATAAAAAATATTTTTCACACGTGTCCAGTCGGGGGCACGGGGTCAGCACGCTAACTGCTAACTGCAAAACCACCGCTCCGGTAACAATTGCCGCTAAGTGGCGGTGAAGTCGTCACGGCGTTCGTGCCAGGCTCGGTGCACTTTGAGGCCACGTGAAGTGTCGAAGGCTCTTCTGCTGGGAGCCAGTCACGGGACAGACCCAGCAGGTGCCATGGGTTGACTGTTGTGCCAGGTTAGGTGCAGGAGGAGGTCACGGCACAGACCCAGGTGTCATGGGTTAACTGCTGTGCCAGGCTAGGTGCAGGAGGAGGTCACGGGTCAAGACCCAGGTGCCATGGGTTAACTGCTGTGCCAGGTTAGGTGCAGAAGGAGGTCACGGGACAGACCCAGGTGCCATGGGTTGACAGTTGTGCCAGGCTAGGTGCAGGAGGAGGTCACGGGACAGACCCACGTGTTGCCATGGGTTGACTGCTGTGCCAGGCTAGGTGCAGGAGGATGTCACGGGTCAGACCCAGGTGCCATGGGTTGATTGACTGAGATGAGACACACGGACACAACGCAGACTCACAGAATAAAAAACCAGCCGGTCAGAAATATGATGCCCACGGCAGACCAGGCGTAGGCACCGGCGCGCCTTTTCGTCTTGGTGGTCACCTCGTCGTGACAGTACGGGCAGGTGATGCGCACGGGGGAAGAAGAGCGAAGCGGCTGCTGCTGCTGCTGCATCATCACGGGCACCACGGGCACCTGCGTGCATGCCTGCGGCTGGGTCACGAACGTCTGCGTCGGGTACGTCATCGTCGTCGGCGCTGCACCACACAAATGACAGAGAACGGCATCACCGGTGCACGTGTCACTCGCTACCGGCGTAGTAGCAAGGGCGGGGCGGGGGGGGGAGCGAGGGGGACCGGTGGGTGGCGTTGCCCGAACGTGCAGCTCAGTTGCGTAGTGACGACATAATCCTCAGCTCAGTGGCGTGGTGACGACATAATCATCAGCTCAGTGGCGTAGTGACGACATAATCATCAGCTCAGTGGCTTAGTGACGACATTATCATCAGCTCAGGGGGTACGGCAGTCGGTCAAGGTGAGGGCCCAAATATTTGAATTTGTCTCGCACGCTCGCACCTCGGCTGTTGTCTGTCTCGGCTCCTCTCTGCCCAAGTCACCTCGTTACGCTCACAAAGTGCGGCCACGACAGCAGTACCCTCTTTGCAATATTACTCTGCCGCTCCAGTTAAGTTAAAACGAAACGTTGCACGGAGATGAGATGGCAGCGTTGTCGTTACAAATACATTCAAACCGCTTTTTAAATAAGTTGTTGTTCTTGAACACTGAAACATCATTTTAAGGTGGTTGTCAAGGCCCCCCCCCCAACTCGTAGCTTTGGCCACCGGGGGAGGAAGGGAGGAATGGGGGCGGGGCACCCCCCCCCTTGCTCCCCACGCGAGTTACGCTCCTGGTGCAGCCGAATTATTGGAAACGAAACGAGCGGTGGGGATCGCTGGCTCGCATTGTTGATGGGGGTGCTGCCGGCGCCGCACAAGCACGGTGGTGTGGGGTGGTGGTGCTGGTGGTGCTGGTGGTGGTGCTGGTGGTGGTGCTGGTGGTGGTGGTGCTGGTGGTGCTGGTGGTGGTGGTGCTGGTGGTGGTGTTGGTGCTGGTGGTGGTGCTGGTGGTGCTGGTGGTGGTGCTGGTGGTGGTGGTGCTGGTGGTGCTGGTGGTGGTGCTGGTGCTGGTGGTGGTGGTGTTGGTGGTGCTGGTGGTGCTGGTGCTGGTGGTGGTGGTGCTGGTGGTGGTGGTCGTGGGTTGGGTGGTGACAGTCCGGAGCAGGCGCTAACGGACCCAGCCACGGTTCTGCTTCGCCACTGATATCCTCGCCGTGGCTTGGGACTCAAACAACTCAAGTGGCGCGCTTCTCAAGAGGAGTGCGCAAACCGCGACGCCACCGTTACAGCTCAAAACGACCACTGCCCCCTGCCCCCTGCTCCCACCCCCTGCCCCCCCCCGCCCCGCCCCCTGCTCCCTGCTCCCTGCACCCGCCGATTGTCTTTGTCAACGGGGGGCCCCTGGACGAGGCGTGAGGGGCCACTGAACCAGGTGGGGGGCGGGGATTGCGGTGGGGGGGGGGGGAAATCGGCAACAAAAAAATAACAAGAAGAGCGATTTCTGTTTCGCGAATTCGCCCAAAAGCAAACAAACAAAAATCGATATTTAAAAGCGCCGCAAAGCGATGCGAATAAATAAATAAATACTTGCGTGCGTGCCACGTTACGTCACAAAGGAGTGCGTAAAGTGCCGCGTGCGGCTCCGAATCCGCCGGTTTCCCACCCACTGCGCTAAACCCTCCACCCGGTAATCGATCGTTGTTGCTGTTGCTCCACACAACAACAACAACAACAAAGTTGTCGCGGGTTGACGCACGCGCACACGCGAACGATTTGCAACGACGACGACGGCGGAGAAGTCCTCCAAACGAATCGCCGCAGTCTCGTGGAGAGTCGGGCACCTCCGTCGCTTGGCGGATGGCACTGGGAAGACGAAGGCGGCCGGGCGTGGTGGTGGTGGTGGTGGTGACTGGTGGTGGTGGTGGTGTTGGCTGGTGGTGGTGGTTTTGACTGGTGGTGGTGTTGGCTGGTGGTGGTGTTGACTGGTGGTGGTGACTGGTGGTGGTGGTGGTGTTGGCTGGTGGTGGTGGTTTTGACTGGTGGTGGTGTTGGCTGGTGGTGGTGTTGACTGGTGGTGGTGGTGGTGTTGACTGGTGGTGGTGGTGGTGTTGGCTGGTGGTGGTGTTGACTGGTGGTGGTGTTGACTGGTGGTGGTGTTGACTGGTGGTGGTGGTGGTGTTGACTGATGGTGGTGGTGGTGTTGGCTGGTGGTGGTGGTGTTGACTGGTGGTGGTGTTGGCTGGTGGTGGTGTTGACTGGTGGTGGTGGTGGTGTTGACTGGTGGTGGTGGTGTTGTTGGCTGGTGGTGGTGTTGACTGGTGGTGGTGGTGGTGTTGGCTGGTGGTTGTGGTGTTGACTGGTGGTGGTGGTGGTGTTGACTGGTGGTGGTGGTGTTGACTGGTGGTGGTGTTGACTGGTGGTGGTGGTGTTGACTGGTGGTGGTGTTGGCTGGTGGTGGTGGTGGCCACAACCACCCACTCCGGTCAGTTTTGCTTAATCCCACGCAGCAGCAACGATCGAAGCATCCGCCTCTCGTGGCGGGTTTCGGAAGTCGTGGGTTTAGAGCTTGGATGAGTGGTGACCATCCATGGCTTACCAGGAGTTTGCGTGCCACGGTGGCGAGGCGTTACCTACCTCGCCCGGAATGCAGGAGGCTCAATGGTTCGATCCCGACGCCTGTGTATTTTGAGTTTGCGCGTTCTCCCCATGGCCGCGTGGATTTGTATCCGGGTCCTTCGGTTTTTACCCCCACATTTAGAATCAACGCGCGTTTCGAGTATTTGGCTGCTAGGAATTTCCCCCGTAATAAGACACTTCCCTGCGCTATAATTTGTGCTGGCCAGGTCGCTTCTGAAAAATATATATAGCTGAGTGAGCCTTACCTGGTAAAATAAAAAAAAATAGTTTAAATCTTGACTTAAAACTTTCGTGACTGCAGGAATTCATATTCTTTGGGTCTTTCGGTAAAGCTACGTAGATAGAAAAAATATATCACGACGTTTAGATCGCAACACAAGCAATTGTCATCGGGTGAAAAAAATATAGCGGAACAGCTGCTGAGGCAGCAAAAAATATAGGAAAACAAAAATTCCCTGCCTCAGCAGCTCTCCCCCTATATTTTTTCACCTGATGACGTGGCTTTACCGAAAGACCCAAAGAATATAAAAAAATAATAGTTTAGTTTCATAAGTTTGTTCAAATAAAAATGTGTTTCCTTCATAGTTTTGTAGCGCGGGGGCTGTGAGATGGGCATTGCTTGGGGCCACCACCACCCTCTCCGCATGTCCCGGGTGTGATTTCACCAGGACCTCGGCAGCTCGCAACGACTCACCACCACCACCAACAACCCATCCTCCTCCTCCTGCCGGCGCTGATGCCGCAGCGCCCGGAGGGTGCGCCATGGCTGGGTTGGGCCCCCACGCCTGGCCCGGGTATGGGGACCGCTGCTCCATGGGAGGCGCGTGCGTAGGGTAGGGGGCGCTGGACTTGGAAGGGTCCCCGTGGTTGGGCTGTGGGTTTGGTGAAGCCATCGCTGTCTCTGGCTGCATCCACTCAGCACGCACCACGGGGGGGGGGGGGAGCGTTAGCCTTCACGGTGATGAGATGTTATCCCCCTCGCCTGGTATGCAGAAGGTCGTGGATTCGGTCGGTCCCGAACCTGACGCCTGCTGTATATTTGGAGTTTGCGTGCCTCTCTCTCTCTCTCTGCCCCGTGATCGCGTGGATTTTTGTCCGGGTCCTACAATTTCCCCACCCCCTCCCACATTCATAAACACGCGTTTTTTAGATTGATGGTCTGCTCTAAGTGTCCACGTGACAAGCCACTTTGTTGACCTATTTGTGGCCGGGTCGCTTCTGAAAAGAAGAGCGAATAACTGGGTGGGTCTTGACTTAAAGCTTTCGTGACTGCAGGAATTCATATTCTTTTGGGTATTTCGGTAAAGTCACGTGGATAGGTTCAAATCAAATAACAAACAAAAAAACTAGGACGTTTCGATCGCAACGCAAGCGGTCGTCATGATGAACCTATCTACGTGACTTTACCGAAAGACCCAAAGAATAATGGGTGGGTCTTACTTGGTTAAAATTAAAAAAAAAATAGTTTGGAAACGGCGGCGATCCAAAAACGACTGTTGATCGACTTTAACAGTGGTCGTTTTACCCGGTTAGCCGTCGTTTTAACTGCCGAAAGATCGAATTCAACTGCAGGGAGATCTCCGAATTGCAAATCCCGGTGAGCCGAATCTTACAGCATCACGCCAATCGTGCATGCTCTACACGTGGTCGCGTGCGGACGCCCACGAGGTTTTCTCGATGGGCTCATTCATTGCAACGGGAGCACGTCGGCTTCACAAGAATCATGGTCAGGCAAAACTCCCTCGAGGGGGGAAACGGAGCTCTCTCCGTGACACCTGCTACAACCGTGCAGTGCCTTTTTGTTGTTGTTGTTGTTGTTGTTGGTTATAGGTGAGCACAGACCGGGTTTAAACCCGACCACGCACCTGCAAACTGTCGCACAGAAGACGGCGACGTGGTCGGACGGACGTTGAACTTCTATCGCACCGTACGTAGTGCAGCCGTGCGAATCGGATGTGCGCGGGGAGAAGTACACGCAAACTAAACGCAACAAATGGCAAGTTCTAAAGAAGTGAGTTTTCAATCAATAAATAAAAAGCCGTTCCTCTCTCCGTCGTCTCTCGTAATGAGCGTGCCCACCGACCGTGGCGTGTGCCGTCATCGCCGGCGCCTGTGAAAAGGCACCGTGGTCTTAACGGTCGAGTTTTACCTTTCCTCCCGCTACTCCCTCCTCCTCGGAGCGGGCGGAGAGACTGGAATCGACAGGGCCGCTTCGACTGAAGCGCTCAAGTTTAACGAGGCTTTTCGTCGACGAAACGGCGATAAAATGTCCACCCCTGCTGCTTTGCTCACGAAATTCACGACCTCATATGACCGCAATCCCGCAAGGTGGATGGTGCCACGGACTACATATCACCGGCATCGCCGCCCATGATCTATTCACTGCGATGCCACAATCCATGAAGCTCCAGCACACGAGCAGATTCGCAGCACTACATCTGCACGGTAGATGGACGTCCTCTCGGGCATGTATTCTCCCTTTGGCTGTCGCCAATGTCGTTACACTCCACCTCCTAGCGATTATTACTTTCTGGTAACGTGTCTGCCCTGCCCATATGCGTGCTTCTTGTTCAACTGTTGTTCCATCATCTTCGTCAATGTCCACGTTTTCTGGTCCGTATATCTAAGCAAATAAAAAAAACAACTACTTCGTTTGGCACATTACTACTTTTTCACGAATTGTTAGTTGTTTTTGAAGGAGCGCTCCCGACTTCGATCTGCTGTCGTCCGCCGTGTTTATTCATCATAACGCGCACGTATTCGAACGTCCGTGTGAATGATGATTCGATGAAACAAAAAAGACAAGTGACCGTTACGTTCCGTCAACTGCTGAAGATGCGGGCGGAGATCAAATTCCGTCGTTCGAGTTTCCCCGCAGTAGCGCGCGGCAAAAGCTCAAGGGAAGAGATTGCTCAACGCTCAGGACAAACCCGGTGGGGTGGGGGGAGGGGGGGGGCGAAGGCGCAACAAACGTGGACGCACGGTGGCCTACCTTGCTCACCGAGGTGCTGACGAACGTTTATGGATTGGGATGTATCGCCGCAGAGGCCCGGTCGCAACGCAAATTCCCCAGGACGCTGGTCGGGGGGGGGGGGGGGGGCGAGCGTTTCACGCGAGTTCACCTCTCTCCGCTTTGAGACGGCGCGTGGAAGTTGTCTTTTTTTATTTAGTCCGCGGCGCGATGTACGTTGAATTTCTTTGGCGCCGTACGTAGCCCGATCGTGCCAATGGGATCGCGAGCACCGGGCAACGGCGGTGTGCGGCGTCGTCTGGTTGCCATATACGACTGGGAAAGACCCTCCCTGGGGTGCGCTGTGTAAATTTGCTTATGGGTTGAGTCGTTTGCTGGGAAGGGCTCGCCACTCTCACACACAGCAACCTTGAAGAGCCTTATCGGGCCCTGTTTGTTGAAGGGCAGGACGCGGACGCTTTCGGATATACAGGCACGTCACTCAAACGTGGATACACAGGCGGTTGATTTTGTTTTGTGTTACTTGCGGAAGGTGCATGGGTATCTTAGTTACCAGCGTGCACGATGAAACAAACTCTTTATTACCCACCCCCTACTGGATATCCTGTGAAAAAGAGCTTCATAGCTCATCGGATTTCTCCAGGATAAATAAAGATTCTGATTCGAAGCTTTCGTGACTGCAGGGATTACTCTTTGGTTCTTTCGGTAAAGTCACGTAGAAAATAAAATGATAATAGAATACGACGTTTCGGTTGCAATACAAGCAACCATCATCAGGTAAGAATGAATGATAAAACCAAGACAAACAGGACTGTTGTGTCTTGGTGTTTGTCTCGCTCGGTGTGTCTTTGTGTGTGTCTCTCTCTGCATGTGTGTCTGCCTATGCTCTTCCCGTGTCTGTGTGTTATCATTCATTCTTACCTGATGATGGTTGCTTGTGTTGCAACCGAAACGTCGAATTCTATTATTATTTGATTTTATTTTCTACGTCACTTTACCGAAAGAACCTCAGAGTAAAGATTCGGATTCTTTGCAATGTCCGTAAGTCACGAAAGAGTGTAGGAGTCCATGGCTTGACGTTTGTATGTTGAACCGTACGCAGCCAACCATGCTAATCGGATATATGGGGGGAAGACGACGAATTAAACACAAAAAGCACTTCTAAAGAAATGAGTTTTCAATCGAGATAATTTCAAAGTGCGTAGCTCCAGGTGGCTTCTAAATATCAAAAGGAAGAGCGTTCCAGACGGCCACAAAAGCGCACCTGAAAGCGCGCGATGCGGTGATCGTCCTTTGTTCGATGGACAGCCAAAAGCCGCCGCTGCTGCTGCTGCGATGATGACCGGGGTGGTGGAGACGAGCAAACTGCAAGGATGTGAAACGCGTCTGGCCCAGCAGACCCACAGCCAAAAGCCCTTCATTTATTTTTAAACGTGTATTTCTCTCAATTCACTATCGGTTGTGCTATTCGCATCACGTTCTGGGACAAAAGTGTCCACTTGGGACTGTCCCAGAGAGAACGACCCGCGGAAGCTGATGACACAGAACTACTTCTGGGATCACTTCAAGTGACCTCATTCCTTATATGTGCGTGTTGCTGGGGCGTTTTTTTGTTCCTACATCACCCTGCTGCAGAAATGGTTTAGCGCATGGCACTCCAACTAAAAATAGTTTTCATTATAAAAGCTGGATTTTGATTCAAAGTAACGTAACAAAATAAACCAATGGACTTCATATTCATTTATTTTGATCGTTGGTGACCTGAGCCGAGACCATCAACTCACTACACTTGAGAAACCGGTTCAGTTAGTGCTGGCCAAGCGCTCTGACCCTTGAATCACCCGGCCCACTGCACCTGCTTGTCTTTCTTTCTTTGTGGAGAGACTGAAGTTGACTGCTTTCTTTTTGTTTAGCAAGCGTTGTAATAAACGATCGCTAAGCACCGAGATGACTACGAGGTCCCTGAGTCAGTTGCTGGCGGCACGAGGCACAAGCAAACAAAGCACATTTTTGTCATCTAAAACGATAACGCCTTCCTTTTAGAACTGCTTTTTGTGTTTGAGTATGTTGTCCCCCCCCCCCGCACCTCCGATTAGCACCATTGGCTACGTACGGTGCGAAAGAAGTTCAACATATGTACACATTATTTGGGCCTCAAGAGGCTCAAGGGGGGCGAAGGGCCTGGGATTCATAACCAATGACCAATAGGAATGAAACAAATATCAGCTCGAATCCAAAAAGTTAATAAACACAACGCAAATTAACATTTCAAAAAAATCTGAATCATCTTTCTCCTGCATAATGTTGTCTGCACGTTCTCTGACTGAACTCCGCCTCTACCTCGTCTAAATCTCTCATGTCCCTGCATCGGTCTCGCTTGCATCTCTCGTATCTCATCGCATCTACACCGTCGATCTCTTTTAGGGCCCACAAATAATATCTGCTCAAGGCCCACACCGCCCCCCCCCTCTCGCCCCCCTCTCCCCACCTACTAAACCAGCACCGCCACTGGAGGACCCCCGAACGCGTGAAGCCACCTGTGACAGGACGGACTCACGGACTTCGTGCGTGCTTTTTGTAGCTTCACGAAGAGGAAACGGAAAACCGACTGGTGCTTCACGATCTCCGAGCCAGTGCTTCCCCTAGCGATAGAATACAATCTCATTTATATTTATATGCAGCGCCTTCACTCAAGGCGCTTGATGGCAAAGCTCACAAAACGATGATAGAATGGAATAATCAACTTCGTTCGTATGGCCGATGTAGATGCAGAGCAACGGCGACAATTTCACATCCAGGTGGTCAAGCCAGACAACTTGCGTCAACAGCGGAGGAGATGTGTCGCTGCGATGGCTCCATCGTTATTGGTGGATCGGGCGTTGCTTCGTTATACGTTGCTTCGTTATACGTTGCAATGTCTGTTCCGGATGACCACCGTTGCACACTTAAGACTTTTAATTTTTTCCATTTGTGCATCGGGTATCCGCATCTGCTGCCATGGTTTGTGCAGTGGATGCAGTTTAGGGTGGACCACGAGCTTCGTGGAAGATCAAACCCCAGGGATATTCTGCGTTGCGTCTTTCACAAGGCGTTTGCGAGTTCTTTTGAACTCAATTTCAGCTCTCCAAGCGTCGTCAGGAGTTAAATCTGCATTGTTGAAAGGGAAGCGCACGGGGGTCCAAAAGGGGCTTGCGCGACTTCAATCGTAGGGGTCCAAAAGGGGTTTGCGTGACTTCAATTGTAGGGGTCCAAAAGGGGCTTGCGTGACTGCAAGCGTAGGGGTCCAAAAGGGGCTTGCGCGACTTCAAGCGTAGGGGTCCAAAAGGGGCTTGCGTGACTTAAATCGTAGGGGTCCAAAAGGGGTTTGCATGACTGCAAGCGTAGGGGTCCAAAAGGGCTTGCGTGACTTAAATCGTAGGGGTACAAAAGGGGTTTGCGTGACTTCAAGCGTAGGGGTCCAAAAGGGCTTGCGTGACTTAAATCGTAGGGGTCCAAACGGGTTTGCGTGACTTCAATCGTAGGGGTCCAAAAGGGCTTGCGTGACTTAAATCGTAGGGGTCCAAAAGGGGCTTGCGTGACTTAAATCGTAGGGGCCCAAAAAGGGCTTGCGTGACTTAAATTGTAGGGGTTCAAAAGGGGCTTGCGTGACTTAAATCGTAGGGGTCCAAAAGGGGTTTGCGTGACTTCAATCGTAGGGGTCCAAAAGGGGCTTGCGCGACTTCAAGCGTAGGGGTCCAAAAGGGGCTTGCGTGACTTCAAGCGTAGGGGTCCAAAAGGGGCTTGCGTGACTTTTAATCGATGGCAAGGGGACGTTCGCGAGGTCCTGATGAATGGCAAGGCGACTGTTGTCCTCGATTCGCAGGACTTCCCGCAGGGTTGCAGCGGACGGGTGGGGGCAAGAGACGTGCGACAGCGCGGGCAGCTAGGTTACTGGGGTCGACTTGAGGGTAGGCGACAGTGTATGCAGTTGACAGGGGGGCGTACAAGGATTGAGGAATGAGTGACAACGTTGTAGGGTACTTGGGGACCGTGAAAGGGGGAGGGAGGGGAATGAGCGGAGTGGCAAGAGGAGGGAAGATTATGGGCAATAGAGGCGATGATTTATCAGAGGAGGTTAAGGAGGGGGGGGGGCTGCTTAATGTGCAAGGGAAGTTTATTCAAATGGAGAGGTTGCAAGGAGGGAGTGGGCCCGTGAACGGTACTGGGCACAGGTAGAATTAGGGACAGAGAGAGGATTGGGAACGAAGAGGACGAGAGGAGGAGGGGGGGGAATGGAAGACAATGAGAGAGGCGAGATGAGGTGGGGGAGTGGGCGGGGTGGCAAGGCCACGAAGATATGTTTAAGACTATAGTAGGACATTTTAAAAGGCAGCGGTCGTGGAGTAAACGGGGAGACGAAGTGTTAGAATTAAAGGAGAGATTGAAAAAGAAATCGGGGCAGATGCACGTAGGGTACACGAACAGATGCTCCCTCCCTTTCACTGGCTGCCCACAACGCGGCCACGCGTGTCCCGCAGTGCACGTGCGATTCTATATCGTCCGGACAAACAAACACCGCCGTCGGAAAGAGAAAAACGAATCTTTATTACGTGTTTTTAATGTTGTGAAACATGAGAGCGGCAGTAAATGTGTCCAACTGCACTCTGACCACGCCCCCACCCCCCACCCCCAATCTGCCCGAGTTTGGTTCATTTGTCGCGCACAACACGGAGGAATAAGGATTTGCAGTGATTGGGCGCTGGAATGCCCCCTTAATCTGGGTGCGCCTTACATCACATCTCAAATCGATCATCGCAATGCGCAGCTGTAGTTATCGTCTTTTAGCCGAGGGGACGCCCTGATTCACAGCTGTCCCTGTGAAGCAGGTGGTGACGCAGCACTGGCCTGCAAGCGGGCACGAGTCTTGTCAGTGGAGGGCGATGCTACGATTGGTCATTCCAAATAATGATTATTTAACCATTCAAATTTGGCCGATTTTTCACCCGTGGCGCTTACATGGCCGTGCCATCTTTCTGAGAACGTCACGGGACCTTTCAATGTCCACTGCGATGTGGACGAAACGCAGTTGTATTTTATGGTCGATACAAACGCAGTATTCGCCAGGGTGGCCAGGGGATTGAACCGCAAACCTCTGAAACAATAAGCGGCTTAGGCTCCACGATGTCACCGCCCTCCACCTCTCTCCCTCTACCAGCGGCATTTTTGGCAACTGATTTTAATATAGATCCCGTGTGGGTTTAACCGGTCTAAAATTAATGGCTGTTGTGTATCAACATCGAGAATCGTGAAGGCAAAGGCAGACCAGGTGTGGTGCTGGCCTCAACGGTTCTAACCATAACAGGTGCTTGCAAACAGCACTTAACCCCGTACCCCCATCAGTCCATTCAGAAGGCAAACCTCCGTATATAACTGTGTTCCACGCTGCCATGTATGTATATCGTTGAACACTTCCAACGCATTAGGCAAACTACATTTTGATTATATCACCAGGCGGCGGAGGCATCAGAAATCCCCCCCCCCAAAAAAAACCACCTCGACAACAACACAGGTTTCTCCTCGATCTGCGGCGGCAGCCGTAGCAGAGGCACGTAAAGTGAAAGAGCACGGGTAGCACACACAGTGAACACACAATGTTGTTTCTCTGTATATATCTGTGTGTCTATCTGTGTGCGGGACAGCTACCTGCCGTGTAGCGCACGCAGTACACAAACAATGTATTTTTGTACGCGTCTCTGTGCTTCTACCTGTGCAAGACAGCTGCCTGCCATGTAGCGCACACAATACATGCACAATGTCGCCCCCACGTCCGACCGCATAGCTGCATACGAGTTAATTAAAACCGCGTGCTATTCTGAATTTTGGGTATAAATCGGTTAGCCGCATTATGCAGCGCGAAATCGCGCAAACCGAACCCGCGTAGAGCGAGGGAGGAACCTGTGTGTGTGTGTGTGCGAAGAATCACCTTTAAAAAGAAACTCGTGGTTGGTAAATATGACAAAGACTGGCACGCCATCCAAAACCGCATGCGTACCCACATTACTCAGCATGGCTGTGCAACAATAAAAACACACCGTGACCTTTTTCACGTGCAACTGTGGAAAAAGCAAACGTGCAGACGTCCCACAGGTGGCTTGTGTGTCACACACTCACGCAACCACGAGCTAATGGACATCATAGTGGACTGACTTCATTGCCTGCTTTTACAGGCGACGGTACTCCACGGTAAACAATTCCCTACAAAGAGGTCCTCGGCTGGGCAGCCGCAGCGGTAAATCGAACGTTTTTGATAGTGTAAATCGGTCCTGGTGGCTAGCGTGCTGCCCACATAAGGTGCACACACTCGCAGCAATGTTTGAAGCAGAACGTCGTCACCGAGGCCATTCCCTCACTGCTGCTGTGCAGCGTCGCATGCTGCCGTTTTCTAGCGACCGCGTGGCGATACAGAGGACTGGGCCAATCACCGATGGCTGCGATGTCATATCCTGCTCGACCCCCCCCGCCCTCACCACCTCCGGTCACCCACATTCCTTCAGAAAGCCATGTCATGGGAAAGCACCGCAACAGGATATGACATCACAAGGATGCACGGTTGCCGGAAGTGACATCACATCACGACGTGATCGCCATATGAACCTTAAGGCGGGACCCCGGGGTCCGCAATAAAACGGAGGTCAAAATCGTAATTAGTTAATTTATTTTTGGCGACTCCGTCCCACCACACACAACCGCCACGACCCACCTGGCGCGGATCGTTCTGTTGTCGTGTCGTCCAAGCGCAGCGAGGACGAATGCGCAGAAGAAACAAAACTTTTAAACTTTGATTAGCGCATCGTGTAGATGCTCGTCGAGAGGAATAGACTGCCGTATCGTTCGCCTTCAACAGACATAAAATTAAGTCGCAACGCAGCTCATGCGAGAGCCAGAGGCTTATGGACCCCGGGGTCCTGCAGCAGCCGTGACGAACATTTTCATCAGACTTTCAAACACCTTTTTTTAGGCCTGGTTATCACTGCGGCCATTTTTTATTGCAAACTTATGCACCGTCTGCTTCACAATGAACGTTGTTAAAGATACCCTGATGTAATTCGCAAGAGTCGATGCCTTGACGTCATTTGCATTTATGTGCTGGTGTCATGGACCAAAAATTTTTAAAAATGACACCGCAAAGCATTCTGTTGAAATATACATGACAACCATCGCCCTCTACTGTGAAAACTTGGTAGGAGACTCCTGTAAACGAGTCATGAGCCTCGGCGAGGTATTCCTGCATAAACAAGCATAGCAATTGCCTTTAGATGGCCACACATTCATACACACACACGCACCTGAGCGCACACAAAAAATCCAGTGTTATTGGCAGATCTAAAAGATGCCAGGAGTACCTGACTGGTGCAGCCACGAGGCTTTCAGTGACAGATAAAACGTCGTTTGCGTGCAATTCGAAGTTTTAATCGATCACCGGTGCGAAATCGCCAGTTTGAACCAACAACTCTCAAGGTTGAGATATGCTCTCTGTAGAAATCGTGCCGTAGAGTGTGATTTTTCTTTTTTTACGAGCCTTGGGTCAAACCCGCCGTCCGGGTTTCCTTCCGTGGGAAGGCGGCGGAGGCAATCACATGCGCGTGTAGGTGTAGATGTTGGCCTTGCAGTTGGGGCACCGGTGGCGGACGTCGTGGCAGGAGGGGATGCACAGGGGGACGAAGCAGAAGAGCAGCGGTCTGGTGGTGGAGAGAGAGGAGGCGGAAGTTAAGGCGAGAAAGGTGGCGGAGAGTGGGTGGGCGAGTGGTGGGTTGGTGAGGGAGTGGGTGAGTGAGTGGGTGGGTGAGTGAGTGGGTGGGTGAGTGAATGGGTGGGTGGGCGAGTGGTGGGTTGGTGGGCGAGTGGTGGGTTGGTGAGGGAGTGGGTGGGTGGGCGAGTGTTGGGTTGGTGAGGGAGTGGGTGGGTGGGTGGGTGAGTGAGTGAGTGGGTGGGTGAGGGAGTGGGTGGTGGGTGAGTGGTGGGTTGGTGAGGGAGTGGGTGAGTGGGTGAGTGAGTGGGTGGGTGGGCGAGTGGTGGGTGGGCGAGTGGTGGGTTGGTGAGGGAGTGGGTGTTGGGCGAGAAAGGTGGCGGAGAGACGGAGGCAGGCCAAGGGCGGAGTAAAAACAAACCGTGCCACTGCTCGGCAAGTTCAAGAATATCGCACGAATGCAATACAATTTGTATGGTATCAAATGCTTTCATTTTGTATGAATGTTGTGTCGTGATATTTGAAACAAAATGCTTCAGTTACCTATCCCTGTTCTGATATTTCCTGTCACTGATGTCAACCATGGCCGGGAATCTGACACTGATAGCAATATGCTAACCACCGCACCACCACTGTACCCATTATTTATTTATATACATATGGTCTGATTTAATACTCAATTCCCACCGATAACTATGACAACATGACCGTGCACATCTTCCGATTGCTCAGCATTATTGGAGAAACCCACAGTACCTCTATGAGCCAGTAGAGGGAGCAATCAGCACGCGTGTGCCAAGTGAAGTGGAGAGCCGTGGCGCCGCGCTCAGCGCGCTACGAACCCTGCGACACGTGTTCGATTCCCGCTCGTGGCGTAACTAGATTATCAGTTCAGGGGACGAGCCAATCGGTCAGGTGGGGGTCCCAATATTTGATTTCGTTTCGCACGGGGAATCGCTGTCGAAGGCTCGCTGGCAGGAGGACACGGGACGGACTCAGGTGCCACGGGTTGACTGCTTGAGCCGACTTGCAGATGCTCCCACTGCGTTTTAACCACCTGGCGTTCTGCAAGATGTGTGCGAGCGTCGCATACATAGGCACGCACGCACACACACACACGCAGAGGCAACGCGTGACGACTCACATCAGCAACACCAGGCCGGCGAGGAACAATCCGCCCACTATGAGCCAGGCGAGCAAGCCTGGGTAGGTGCTCGTCTTTGTGACCACCGGCTGCTGGCACGACGGGCACGTGACGGCCACGGGGTCTGGCGTGCGCAGGGGCTGCTGCACCACCGTCACGTTGGGCACCATCAAGTAGCCCTGCGGCTGCATCAACTGGGGCGGCAGTGGCTGCCCGGCGTTCGCTGCAACAAAATCACACAAAGACAAAGGATCATAGCCTTAACACACTTGTTGGGTGCAAGTGCTTGTTTGCGAGCGCCTAATGAAGGCAGGGATGAGGAGGGTGGGTGGGCCATGTTTACACACCGAGTCGACCTCGGGGAGGCCCAAGACCAGTTCAGATAATCACCACTGGTGTTGGCAACCATGAGCGGGAATCGAATCAGGGTTGCCGGGGGTTCGTTGTGCAGCGATTAGCGCGCTGCACTAGCGCTCCCCACTTCCGCTGTGCAAGCGCACGTTAATACGACCGCTTCGCCACCACCACGCACGCTCATGCAGAAGACCACACACACACAAGCGGCGAAGCAGCCAGAACCAGCACCAACAATGACCCCAAGCTCTGTTGTCCTATAATTGGGAAATGTGCCCAACTCCAATGATTATTATTCACATATATCACTTTCTTTTCTACAGTTACATGATAATGTCTCACATTAACATCATGCTAATCCCACACATTAACATAGCCACATCCGTGCCCTCGTTTAGGAGGCCGCTCTCCTATCTTACAGTTACATGCTAATTTATCACATTAACATCACTAGCCCCGGCCACTTCTTTATGACCCTTGAGCTACACCCATTTCAAACCTTTTATAACAGTCTGCCTCAGCAGCAGACCACGGCTTTCCCACCTGATGATGGACGCTTGTGTTGCGCCCGAAACGTCGTGATTTACTTTATTTTATACCTACGTGACTTTACCGAAAGAACCAAAGAGTATATATCACTTTCATGAATAAAATAAAACGTCATCGCGGGGAACAGCGGCCGGCCACACAGCTCACCTCCTTGTGGTTCCGGAGGGCCTGGTGGGTATGCCGCTGCAGGGTTGGGCCCCACCAATGGTCCCGCGTAGCTCGGGTGGCCTGGGTAGCCCGGGTGTCCAGGCAGTTGCTGCCTGGGGTAGTCATACGGCGGTGGTGGTGCTTGAGGGCCGTTCGGGCCCTGCAGGAGGTAACCGGGCGGATGGGCATACCCATGTGGCCCCGGATTCTCCCCCCCCATCGGCGCTCCACCTGGGACGCAACGGAAACGGCTCGGCGATCCAGTTTGACCACCTTAGGAATTTCTACAAACACCTTCCCAACCGAGGTGGCCGGCCTGTGTGGCTCCAGAGATCAAATCGCCGAGCCGGCACAACTGAGATCGTGGGTTCGTATCCAGGCAGCTGCAGCAGCAGCCTATATCCAGGCAGCAGCAGCCGCCTGTAATTAAACCTGAGCTCTCAAGTGCATTTAAGTTGCTTTCACCATCACATGATAGACATTGGACTCTACAGCAGGGCAGGTGGGAAAGTTCACTCACAATCCCGGTCGCAGGGCGAGTTGAATTATTATCATCGTAATCATCATCCCTTCGATGTTTATGATGAGGTCAAGGCCGCTCGCTCTGTGCGAAGTCAACTTGTTGTCATGTGCATAGCGTGTTCACCGCTTGTTGCACAAGTTGGTATTTCGAATTCCGGTGGACGCCTTGATTTAATACTGCGGGGGCCTATTAGCAATACAAATTACGGGCCATCTGCTTTAAAGTGGATGTCAAAGATTCCGAAGTTACTTGCAAAAGCAAGACATTGTGCCCTGGTGCCGGCGTCCAAATTTGTCATATTTGAAGAAGGTGACTGGAAAACTCTTGAATTGTAATTGTACCCCGCAACCATCGCGCTCCCCCCCCCCCCCCCTACTGTGAAAAGTTGGCAGGACCCTTTTTGAAAAATAGTTGTGAGACTTCGTGAGGCTTTCTTGGGTTAAGTAGGACCATCCTCAAAAGGAATTTTAAAAACCCATCAGAATATGGAATTTCGACTCAAGGCTGAAGGCTGCCGGCTAAGATTAATGCCACCGTGACTTTCAGGGACGCCGCCATAGCACTGCGGTGACATCACTGCGGTGACATCACTGCGGTGACATCACTGCGGTGACATCACTGCGGTGACATCACTGCGGTGACATCACTGCGGTGACATCACTGCGGTACTGCTGCCCTTTAGTTCAACAGACGCATTTGAATGTTGCTTTAAATTCCATTTTAAATCAATAACGAAGCCACACAGCTCACACGTTGAATAGCGTGGGACGCACAGCTATCGGGACATATCGAGTAGGCCTCGGCAAGGTAAGGTAAAAGGTAAAAACAACGAGCCTACCTTTACCCTACCTTTTACCTTTCCACAAAACAATCACTCTACCCTACCTTTTACCCTTCAGCAGGTAAGGTTTAAGGTTCAAAGCAACGAGCCTACCTTTACCCTGCCTTTTACCCTTACCCCATACAAATTACTCGATTACAGGGTAATTACTGGGGTACTACACATGAAAAAGGTTTATAACAGGTAAATGCTAGGTAGAGCGCTTTATTCATATAGAATGCTCTCAATGATTCCAATTTTACACACTTTCTTTTAACTCACTCTGTCTGTTGATGTTGTCATTGTTGTTGTCGTTGTTGCATACTCAAATCTTGTAACTTAATTTTAACCCACTTCCAAATGTGGTTTCAACTACAAACTTGTTTTTTACAAATAAAATAAAAAATATTTTTAAACATTATTTTTTATTTGTTATGTTTCGGCTTGGGTCTAATTGTCCACTGTCAACTGACGTTGGCTGTAATTGGCCACGGTCCCTTACGTTGGCTGTAATTGGCCACGGTCCCTTACGTTGTGGCAAGCTTCGGGGCCACTTCCTGGAGTCGTGGACTCGTGGAGTTCTGACATTACTAGTAGGGTACATTTCATAACGGCATGTTTTTAATAAAGCTTTGTCTAAAATATTACTTATTAAATGTAGGCCACGGACTGCGCCCACGGAGCTTTTAGCGGTAAACAAGGCACCGTAGTTACCGGGTTAGTACTTTGCGTCACCTTTACCCTACCGGGTAATTCTTCCTAGCGACCTTTACCCTACCCTTTGCCTTACCCCTTGGCATGTCGACACCTTTACCCTTTACCCGTTTACCCGGTAAAAAGGTAAATTACCTTACCTTGCCGAGGCCTAATATCGAGCACAGATTAAAGCCTATATGAGCACAATTCCATTGTGTCTTTCCACGGTTAAATAAATGAATAAAATATACTCTTTGGTTATATTGGGTAAAGTCACGTAGGTAAAAAATAAAATACCTACGTGACTTTACCCAATAGAACCAAAGAGTATGGATCCTAGCAGTCACGAAAGCTTTAAATCTAGAATTGAATAAAATATGTTTTAGTCCACCAGTCTATTTATTGTATTTCCAGACCAATATCATCCAACAGCAGGTTTCGATTTTTCTGGGTCCCATCAGCAGTCAGGCTTGTTAAGCAAAAGCTGCCAGGTTACAGGATGTTATTGGTAAGAGCACTCCATAAAAAAAACTGTGGGATCCCGCTGAACGCGAAAAGCAACAGTGTACACAAACTCACAACGCATTTCCGCTGACCATTACGGGTGAAAGCATAACAAAACAAATCTACAACTTAGTTTACTGGACATCTGTGAAAAAAAGCTTCATAACTCATTGGATTTCTCAAGGATAAATCACGATTTTGATTCTAACATTTCCCCTCTATCCATCTATCCACCTGCACGTGGCACTTGAGACTGGACAACTCAAGGTGAGACCATTGGGAGGGGGGGGGACGGAGGAGTGGGGGTGGGGGGGTGCAACTCACCTGGAGCCTTGTTGAAGTCATTTCCGAACTGGTCTGGAGGAGGCACATTCATACTTGCTGCTCAATAACAGACGAGGTATGTGCGGTCTGTTTAGAAAACAAACAGCAGCAGCAGGGGTTAACAAATAAGTCACTCAGATATCGTCATGTGCTGCGAAACTACCCCAACCCGCTGGACTATGAAGGCAATTGAGCCGAGATAAGGGCAGTACAGCAAGTGTGTGTTTGTGACTTGTCTATGGATTTATTTTGTTCAAATCTTATCCCATAATAGGCGTCAGCTTGATAATGGGTCCGCACAGCTCGACCTAAGTCCCCACTTGGTCCTACATTGTCCCGATGCATCACACCTGGTTCTGCAAAGACCACACCTGTGTTCCAAAAATCTTCAAGTGGTCCCTACGCACGGTCCCAACCTGGCCTAAAGTGCCGCCCCCCCCCCCCCCCATGTGATTCCACGTACCTAGGCTGTCAAATAATGCACATAGGAACCTTGACCTAACCATTATGAGCCACCCCTAAAAGCTGCCCCCTGGATGTCTCCAGATCTGATTAACTTTCAGTAATTTCGAGTGCCCTGGAGACAAACGATATAGTTCCCCTTAATTATCCCTGGCAAGTTCTATATTTGTGACCCTGGGTCTATGAAAGGTGGCATCCGTGGGGGTTTCACGGATGCCACATCCGAAATTTAAATCAGGTTTATTAATTCCGAAATGAAAATGAAAGATGGTTGTCTCCCAAGATTGCTGGGAAGAAGTGATTTTTTTCATGTTATAGCCTAGGACTACAGAATTTAATACCTGGAAGTTTTGATGACTGCCGAATCAAAATATAGCATCAGATATTCATTAACTCGTTTCCGGAAAAGTATGATGCTAAAACCGATAAAGGCTGACCGAGACTCAAGACTGTTTAAGGAGGGTGCATTGTAACATTGAGCCGATTCCATTCATGGGTGTTTGGCAACATGTGGGAGAAACCCAGGATACCTTGAACTAAAACTCACGCATGCACACACACACACACACGATGAGGCAACACTCGGTCAAGTTCCGCACAACGCGAAGCACTCGTGAGCATCGCCGAGGAGCACACAAGCATCCAAACAAGAAGCGGGCAATCGGTCTTTTTCATATATCCGTCTCTCCACATTATTAAATATAAACGTATATTATTTCTATTTTTTTTTTACACAAAACCCATCGGGCCCCAATGGGCTTCTGGGAGTGGATAATGTCTGCAGCGTTGGTTCACGAAAAGCAAATCTCTCTGGACCTGTTTTGACGCACAGTCTCTCATCAGCAGAGTCGGGCTTGCTCAAGTCAATGCTGGCGAGCTGCCATTACTACACCATTTAAAGATACGGATCCTCATACAACGCAGAAAATCATACGACGCGTAACCGTAATATGAATTAGCGTCACATTGGAGAACACGAGCAACAAAGCGAAAAACTCGTCTCTCAAAAACTTCCCTGGGCCACTTCGCGATGTTCCGACAGCGAGATTCCTCTGTAAGTGGAAGACCGAACCTTTTGTGTACTGAAGGGAAAGGCTCACTCACCCACAAGTCATCACATTTCTGTCTCTGTTGACACAATGTAGGGGGCAGTGTACCCCCCCCTCTCCTCCAACTGGAAGCTGGCAGAGCCAGATTTGCCTCATGCGCCTCAGAGCTCCAACATACCCGAGGTACAGCAAAAATGTCGAATATAAACACGTATTTTTAACAGGGGGCGATGACCAGAAATAGCACATGTAAATTGCAGTACAAAGCAGTTTAGGTTTTTTTTTATGCACCCATACCATACCAGAGTAGAGAACAGTATGCCATGTTATAACAGGGCCAGAATGATGAGTTTTGGCAAAAAGAGAAAATGTTTGTTCATAAATGTTTACCCCCCCCCCGCCCGCCCCAATGTTGCGGGTCAATTATTTAGAACGTTATCATTTGTGACCCTGGGTCTATGAAAGGTTGCATCCGTGGGGGTTTCACGGATGCCACATCCGAAATTGAAATCAGGTTTATTAATTCCGAAACGAAAATGAAAGATGGTTGTCTCCCAAGATTGCTGGGAAGAAGTGTTTTTTTCATGTTATAGCCTAGGACTACAGAATTTAATACCTGGAAATTTTGATGACTGCCGAATCAAAATATTGCATCAGATATTCATTAACTCGTTTCCGGAAAAGTGTGACGCTAAAACCGATAAAATTGTGACAAACCTACGACTTATTTGGTTCTTTCGGTAAAGTCACGTAGAATGAGAATAAAATAACAAATTGATAAAATAAAATAACAATAATATATATAACATTCATGAGAATATTATTGTGTTATTTTATTTTATCAATTTATTATTTTAGTCTCATTCTACGTGACTTTACCGAAAGAACCAAAGAAGATGAATCCTTGCAGTCACGAAAGCTTTAAATCGAAACCTACGACTACTACTTGTGCGATTCAGAGGAGCGATTTACCCACAAGCGAGAATCAACTCAGGTCGCCGGGATCGTATATCAGCGCGCTAACTGCTACGCTATCGCTCCCCGCTACAAGCAGGAGATACAAAGACAAAGATCCCACGTATAATCTTCACAACACTGTTGGGGCAAGTGCTGTTAGGCCGGCACGGCACATGAGGGGGTCGGTGGCCAGCACCACGCCCGACCGCCTCTGTCTCCCCAGTGGCGAGGTTTACACACCGCACCAGGTACTCGCTTGAGGCTGAGTCGACCTAGGGGAGGGCTAGGACCGGTTCAGATAATCATCACCGCTGTTGGCCATGAGCGGAAATCGAACTCTTAAGTCACCGGGTTCATAGCACAGTGCGCTAACCGCTACACTACCGCTTCCCCGCACACAGAGAGGAAGGGAGGCTCTTATTTCCCGTTGTATTCTAAATGCCGTGAGTTACCGGCCCACGATTCTCCGAGATCTTAACTGAAGAGTTACCATATTCTTGGTTCTTTCGGTAAAGTCACGTAGAAGGGAAACCGAAAGAACCAAGAATATGAATCCCTGCAGTCACAAAAGCTTTAAATCAAAATTGAAGAGTTACCCTTTTCTCCCCGGGTGAATTTGACTAAACAAATACCGACCCCCCAAATTCCAAACGCATCACGAGTAATGTTGTCGGGCCAGTCCCTGGGTGTGGTAGCGTTGCGTTGCAATAATTTAGCTCAAGTTGACCCCCCCCCTCCCCACAAATGACTACGAGTTGTCGCAATGTAATCGAGCTTCTTACGTAGTACAATAACGTACATGGCCTAGCGGCCCACGCGTGGACTCTGGGACTCATAAACAGCACGGCCGTGTGTGCTCAGATTTTAAACCATTTAATTATTATCCACGCTGACAGTGAAGCACAAGCACAATGAGCCAAAACTCAGCGCGAATTAAAAATACATTATTTAGTTAATTTTTTCTGGTTTTAGTTTAGTTTCATTTATTAGGCATAGCCATGTGAGCCATGCGGCTCTTGACTCGGGTGCAACCGCAACAAACAAAAACATGCACAAAGAACATCTTCGAGTGACGACGCGCAACAGAATCCAGGAAAAAAACCAGCAAAATCTTCCAGAAAAAAGCACCGTATATCAATGCTGTGTGCAAAAATCCCAGTGGGATGCATGTCAAACAATAACAACCATAAGACAATTTAGATTAAAGTTATCAGGCTAACTCCGTACTTCAACAAACACACATGGCTTAACCATAGGTAATAGTCGACGTTTCGGGCAATAGGCTCTTTTTCACTCATATGCTATGAAGAAGGGCAATTTGCTGAAACGTCGCAGGCTGCGTGTTTGTTGTTGTTGTTTGTGGGGAGCGGTGGTGCAGTGGTTGGCACGCTGCACTACGAACCCGGCCACCCGAGTTCGATTCCCGTTCACGGCGACCAACGCCAAGTGGCGGGTATCTGAACCGATCCCGGACCTCCTGTAGGTCGATTCCGTTTTAAAATGAGTACCTGGTGCGATGTGCAAACGTCGCCAGTAAGGAGACAGTCGTGATGTTGGCCACCCACCCCAGAGTGTGCCATGCGGGCCTTCATAGGTGCTACTTCGCTAACAGCACTTGCCCCAACAGGTCTCCTCATGCTTGTTGTGCGTGTGTGATGTGTACAGTAGAGTGTTTATATCACGGTTGCCGAGCACAGGCCCAAAACGCCAAGTGGCCAGCAGCAGACAGCACTCCCCTAAGATGTAACGGATGAGGGTTAACTCGTTTGCTTGAACCGACACAGGCGATATGCGGGAATTCCAGAGTGGAGCAGCGTGAGAAAACAAGAAGAGACGCCTTGTTTGTGAACTGCATTGTGGTGGCGGTGGCTGCTTTGTGTCCTGTCACAGGGTTTCGTGTTACGTGAAACGCAATACCACCATCGAGGTGAAATGGTCGTCGTTAATCTGAATCCACATATGACCCCATTAGAGCGCTAAAAGCCGAAATAAGAAATAAAACCCCCTGCTAAGGGGCCATTCGAGTGAACTCAAGACGTAAATGAGATTTGGCTTCCCGGCCAGGAGAAGCCTGAGTCAGGGGGGAGGAGGGTTAAGATTGAGGTCGTCCCATTAGAGGAGGGCCGTGCGTGGGAGGACAGCACTCGGATGGCGGAGTCACGAAACTGAACGGCCACACAGCACCCTCGTTGCGCCCAGCCGCCACCCTAAACACGGGGCTAAGGCCCCGAAGGACTTCTGCGTGACCTCTCAAGGCCACCGTCGCTGGCGATGGCGCATCGACGGTGACCGTGACAGATGGTCACGGTTACGGTGATCAACGTTCATGGTGGTCCAGATGTATTGTGACCTACATTTAAATCTCTAAACCAATTTTTTTTTCAAGTAAGGTTGATTTAAAACAGAAATTAATATGCTAACAAAAAAAGTGAGGGGGGGGGGTACATTAATTGGGGGTGACAAGACGTCTGTACCACCCGAATACTAAATCGGATATCATCACTTCTGCCAGCAGCCACTCACGTGGCTACCACGGACGTGGGCGGGTTGACTTCAATCGCCACCACACGCACACAATGGGGAGGGGGGGCAGGGGGGGGCTCAAGACACATTGCTTGTTTATATGACCATACACAGCTGGGCACATTTCACCCAGCTCGATGGTAAACGGACTACAACCGGACCACGACTTAACGCTTCCATCTCCAAAAGGGCCAACAATGGGGAAGCCGCGAATTGCCCCGCAAATAATTCGAGTCAAGAGCGGTAAGCGGCGGCGCACATTGGGACGACTGAAGACCGCTCATAACCGCCGTTGAGTTTGAACTCTCGGAAGGCCCACACTTGGCCAGGCTACGGACAAAAAGCAACCGAAGCCCCCATCACACGTCAGGGGGGTAGGGAGGTGGGGGCACTAAAAGCCACCAGGGGGTCCGCGCCAGTGGCCCGCGGGCCTAGACTGCACTACGACATATATGTATGGCCTTTTGGCTGTCTCTGGTGTGGACCAATCAGTTTCAAGGGCAATGCCAAATATGATCAGAGTGTGTTTTTTTTTTGCATTCTGACCACAGGCATTGTGGTTCATGCAGACATGGTTCCTCGTAAAAGGTTTCAGTTTGGTGTTTTAACATCTTAACACAACCTGTGTTTTTTCTTTGGTTACCGAAAGAACCAAAGAAGATGAATCCTTGCAGTCACGAAAGCTTTAAATCGAAATACAACCTGTTTTGTTGCCAGAAAGAAGGGAAAAAAACCCTATTATTATATTGTGATACTGGCAAAGGTGGTCCCATGATGTAGTGAATTGTTAAACCGGTTACACATGGAGGTTGCTGTCTGTCAACTCGCGGTGGCTTCTCGAGGCTGACAGGTAAAATAACGAACGTGCCTTTGAGCTTGATAGATAACAAAGTGAAATTTCGAGTGGAACCCGAGCGCATAATACACATCGCAGTGGGATATGTGGACGGATGGTTTAAGTGTACAGCACGCGCAAACGCACAAATGTGTGGTTCATAACGGAAAGCTCATTTCGCATCCTTGAGTCGAAAAAAGTTCAAAACTTGTATGTTTCACCTGCTGGGACATTCCTCAATGCGTGGCAAAAAAAAATGTGCATTAGCGGTTACCGGTTGTTCAAATGTCACGCGTTAGTAACGTGCACTGTGAAGATGAACCTACGGTATTGAAGTGCTTCCACGTGGCTATCCACTGCTGGATGAATAACCCAGCCCCCGCCACGCTCCATAGCGAGACACCATTCGCGTTGACCTGCGGCGTGTGTGTCACGTCGTGTTTGACGATTCGTTGACGATTGACGTGGTAGACCTCGAGCAAAGGTGCTCTATAAATAGGGTGCCGTATAAAAAAAAAAACCCCCGAGGCATATCGTTGCGCGTTCGTGTCTCGTTTTTTTTTCATCATTTTCCACACGCAAGTTACAAGTCAACTACTAAACCTCTTAACGCGCTACCTGTACCGACACGTCAATGGCATCCGGGCTGTGTTCAAACCGCAAGAGCCCAGCAATGTAGGAAAAACGTGTTTTTCCCCGAGATTACGAACAACGCAAGATTCTGATTATGCCAAACAAATGACTGCGCTTACAGCCAAACGCGCTCTGAACACCGCACAAAAGCCCCTGCCAAGAAGCTCGCGATCAACTTTAAAAACGTTGTTGTTTTTGGTTAATCCACTGCTGGATGAGAGCCCGACTCGAGCACGCCGGTTAATTTTGTTTGACCATACTTCATCACGACGGTCAGTGGCGGGTTGAAGGAGGCGATTGGGGGGGGGGGGGTGGATAGCACGTGGGAACAACTACAGTACAACTATGGATGTCCTTGACCAAAGTTCTACCGTTGCTCGCTCGCATTCACCACCCCTTACCGACACAGCGAGGTGAAGTATGGTCGTGTAAACAACAGCACGCGCGAACTCCCTGGACGCGTTGAAACACAGGCTGTAGAAGTAGCCAGCGCATCACGGCACACGGACATTGTACCTGGTGGCTCACGGTGTTGTGTGAAGATGGTGGCAATGTCCCGTCTTTGCGAACGGAACTAATTACGCAACTCGATACGCCGCTGCCGTCGCCGCTGCGACAACAACAACAACAGGAGTGAGAGAGGGAGAGAGACTGCTCCAAGTTGCTTTCCCGGACAGCACACGACGAGGTGGGCGCGACTCAATGCCAGAGGCCGAGACGTGAAGAGGAGAGAGACGAACCTCGAAGCGCTGCAGCGACTGTGGCGGGATCCGCCGCTCACGGATCTCCACCCCACCCCACTCCCCCCACTCCCCCACCCCCCACTGTTGCGTCACGAACCCGTAGGGGTTGGCAAGAGGCAGCCGCATGCCGCTGTTGTGGCCAGAAAGCGGCGGCTCTCAACCGGGGGGCCGGGTGGGTCGGGGTGGGGGTACGAGGACCCCCCCCCGGGTGGGTCGGGGTACGAGGACCCCCCCCCGGGTGGGTCGGGGTACGAGGACCCCCCCCCCGGGTGGGTCGGGGTGGGGGGTACGAGGACCCCCCCGGGTGGGTCGGGGTGGGGGTACGAGGACCCCCCCCCGGGTGGGTCGGGGTACGAGGACCCCCCCCCGGGTGGGTCGGGGTACGAGGACCCCACCCCCGGGTGGGTCGGGGTGGGGGTACGAGGACCCCCCCCGGGTGGGTCGGGGTGGGGGGTACGAGGACCCCCCCCCCGGGTGGGTCGGGGTGGGGGTACGAGGACCCCCCCCCCCGGGTGGTCGGGGTGGGGGTACGAGGACCCCCCCCGGGTGGGTCGGGGTGGGGGTACGAGGACCCCCCCCCCGGGTGGGTCGGGGTGGGGGTACGAGGACCCCCCCCGGGTGGGTCGCGGTGGGGGTACGAGGACCCCCCCCCCGGGTGGGTCGGGGTGGGGGTACGAGGACCCCCCCCGGGTGGGTCGCGGTGGGGGTACGAGGACCCCCCCGGGTGGGTCGCGGTGGGGGTACGAGGACCCCCCCCGGGTGGGTCGGTGTGGGGGTACGAGGACCCCCCCCCGGGTGGGTCGGGGTGGGGGTACGAGGACCCCCCCCCGGGTGGGTCGGGGTGGGGGTACGAGGACCCCCCCCGGGTGGGTCGGGGTGGGAGTACGAGGACCCAACCCCCCCCCCCGGGTGGGTCGGGGAGGGGGTACGAGGACCCCCCCCTCGCCTGGGTGGGGGGGCTGGGGGTACGAGGACTCCCCCCCTCGCCTGGGTGGGGGGGCTGGGGGTACTTGGCAATGTCCCCGGGTGTTGGTACGCGAGGTGATTCATGTGAACGTTGTGAAATTTCATCACGCCACGAGAGTCGGCCGCGCCACCCAACACACGCCGTCATTTCACAACAAATTGGGTTTTTTTATTTCCATCCGATTAAAGTTGGAACGATGTGTGGCCGAAGTGCTTTCGTTGCGAATGTCAAGCGTCCGACCAACTTTCCATCGGTTCTTGTAACAAAATAACTGCGATTAAAGAAAATGTGTAAAATCTACGCGGCGATAACCTACAACTGTTTGTGTGTATATAAAGAGACCTTTCTAAACTCCTTGATGGTAAACGATGCCGCTTCCGAGAGTAACCCAGCGAGAGCGAACGAATTCCGTGTATTTTTTTGGGATTCGTTTGCCGTTACTTAGCTGGTCAGGAGACCTCACGAAACGCAGAATTGGCTGAAACAAAATTGCTGTTCCTTATTCGTGACATTTATTCCTTCCAGAACCACGCTTGGTTGGATCAGCTTTAAAACAAAGAAAATCAACGAGGGATCCGGAACACAGTAGCAACAATCCAAAGCCTGTCTGAGAACGCTGTCGCAATGAATCAGGCGCACGTCTTTGCGAGCAACGTTCGCGAATTAATCTTCGCGGCTGGCTGGCTGTCAGTCGGCCTCTTGCTGCAATTTCACAATTTCACTCCCTCGTCGGATTCGTCCAGAAGAAATAACAATTCGGATTCTGGTTCTCTGCTCTCCCCCCCCCCCCCCCCCCCGCTGTTCCATCCCCTCCTGCCAAGATGTTCACCACGAGTGTCCCAATTCCAAGAAGCACCTCGACCACCCCACTCGTCCATGTGATCGCGGCGGCCGCCTTCCCGTGAGCCCACGGACTGAAGTCGGCTAAGTCCCGTAACGAGCGTGGGGGACAGGGGGTGCCTTGCACCGCCACCCCCCCCCCCAACCAACCAACCCAGTGGTGGCCAAAGCTACGAGTTGGATGAGGCCCCCATGACAACCATGAGATGTGTTTTAAACAACAAGTGTCAAAGAACACCAACAAAACTTCCAATTATTTTGACGAAAACGCTTCCATTTACGCGCCACGTTTTATTTTCATTTCGAGCAGAAGCGTGATATTGCAAACGAGGTACTACGAACGCGTGTACGGCACGATACATCTTTCGACAACACAACTCGCCACTGATTAAACTCAAGCCCCCGCGTCACCTGGGGGCTTTTATTTATTAAATGATTAATCATCAGGCGCATGAGGCGCGTAAGTGGTTTAAACGAACGTACGCACATCTGTCACCAAAACATTTAAACAACTCATAATGGTGCAACCGGGGGCTTGATTTAATCTGAAGTTGTCCGTTGGCTGAGCTCCGGAAAATGCCGACGCCGTCGAAGGTAGGGGAGAGTTGGGCCCAACCACGCAAATAACTAAACACACAATTAAAATATAACCTCTTGTATTATCACACGACTCCCCTCCTTATTCTAAGTGACATGTGCAGAAGGTCGGTGACGGATTACAATATAATGCATCACCAATTTATAATAGGGGTTTCCCTTTTTTTTCTGGCAACAAAACCGAAACCTTTTTACAAGGATTCATGTCTGTATTAACCACAATACCTGCAGTCAAAATGCAAACAAAAAAACATACTATGATAATATAGGACAATGCATATATTATAATAGTAAGGGGAAACCCCTATTATTATATTTTGGTACTGGCAAAGGTCTAATGATGTAGCGTCACCAATTGTTTACGAAATATTCAGCGATACACGCGCAAACGCCTTGAGGGCAAACACTAAACAAGTGCTGTTAGCGAGCACCTATTAAGGCAGGAACGGCATAAACGGGGGTGGGGGGTGGCCAGCACCACGTCTGGCCACCTTTGCCTCGCTAGTAGCAATATTTACACACTGCACCAAATACTCATTTGAAATTGGGTCGACCTAGGGAGCGGCCCAAGACCGGTTCGCTGTTGTTGGCCGTGAGCGAGAATTGAACTCGGAAAGCCAGACTTGCACCACCGCTCCTCACGCAAACACGAATATCCCGCATGTAGCCTGAACAGACTGTAGGGGCAAGTGCTGTTAGCGAGCAGCACCTATGAATGCCGGCACGGTATGCATGGGAGTGGGTGGCCAGCACCACGCCCGACCGCCTTTGTCTCCCCAGTGGCGATGTTTACTACACACCGCACCAGGTACTCATGTGCGGCTGAGTCAACCTCGGGGAGGCCCAGGACCGGTTCAGATAATCGTCACCAATGTTGGCCATGAGCAGAAATCGAACTCGGGTGGCGAACCGCTACACTACCGCTGCCCACGCACACATACATACACGCACACACATGCAAACTTTGTCAAGAGACCACAGGCACGACATTATTTGCCTAAAATACCACTGCACCCACAGATCGCAGATACCAACGTAGGAACACACGGAAATTCACGTGCAGGGTTCACACTGTGCTGACGACATAACCACCGATTATTCCAACTGCATTGTTGGGGCCTTACTTGGCTCCAGTTTGCGGTGAACAAAGTTCAACCCATGTTTTCAAGTCTTAAGATGAGTTAACGAGTGGAGGTGAATTCACCAAGTAATTTGAGCGTGTCAAGTCTCTTCATCATTGGCGCATTTTCTATCAGGGCGTACACATGCATTCAACTGCCAATCGTCACACTAAGAGGCGGTGATGTTATTCCAGCGCTCATGCCAGGCGCGGTGCACTTTGAGGCCTTGTGGAGGTTCAAAGGCTCACTAGCAGGTGGGGTCACGAGAGAGACTTGTGCGTTATGGCATAACCGAGGTGCCACCTGGAATGTTTTTTTAAAGAGATCCTGTGTAGCCGAAGCTGGTTATTGGGGCAAGTTCTGTTAGCGAATACTTATTAAAGGGCAGAGACGTTTTGCAGTCAGGACTCTTATGGAGAGGCAATTTAAGCATAGTATACAAGGCCGTAAAGATGAACTGTGCTGGTCTCTAAAAGAACTTGCACGCTACATTAAGGTTTCCTTTATTGTAGTGCGTCAGTGTTATCCCCTTATATGCACGTGTATTCCAACAAAATTGGACACTCAAATTTCCTCCTGCATAAAAGTTAAAATCCTTCAACCTAAATTTGCGAAAATTGCAAACGGAACCAGTAATTTTTGTTCTATAAATATTGAAAATTATAAATAACATAAAATCACACTTAACTCAATTGCATAGTGTTGTTGCATTGTAACATTTACTTTTATATTTCAACATTCAATATCAAAGTGCGCTGAGCCACACACACGCGCACCTGCTGAAGTCAAAGAATCAGTAACCATGGATTGGCATCACAAAGGATTAGAGTCATAGTAATAAGAGTATTAAATCGTGGGTTTGAGTCAAGGGTCATGGGGGGGGGGGGGGGGGGGAGTTTGGTGGAAATGAGGGTGGGCGATCGACGTGTTCCATCGCTCAGTCACAGGAACCATCGTTCAGTCACAGGAACCATCGCTCAGTCACAGGAACCATCGCTCCACCCATCCTTCCAGCGCTCGTCCACGCGGCTGCAGTCGAACTGGGGCTTTCCGAGCCTGCGGTTCACATCGTTGTGCAGGCCGCACATCCACTGTGAGAGGCGGCAGCGGCTGCTCGTGTCCGGTGGTCGGGTCTCAAGCCTGCGCGGCAGCAACAAAGGCAAAGGATCCCCCGTGTAGCCTTAACAGACTGCAGGGGCAAGTGCTGTTAGCGAGCAGCACCTATGAAGGCCGGTAACGGTACACGAGGGGGTGGGTGGCCAGCAACCACGCCCGACCGCCTTTGTCTCCCTAGTGGCAATGTTTACACACCGCACCGGGTACTCATTTGAGGCTGAGTCGACCTAGGGGAGGCCCGGGACCGGTTCAGATAAACGTCACTGGTGTTGGCCGTGAGCGGGAATCGAACCCGGGTCGCCAGGTTCATAGCGCAGCGCGCTAAACGCTACACTATCGCTCCCCACAGCAGCAACACACACACACACGATGAAAATGGAACACTTTTCATTCAAATATTAGGAAGCCACTGGGGCTATGCACTTTCAAATCTAGATTAAAAATTAATTTCTTAAGAACTGCTGTTTGTGTTTAGTTCGTTGTCCTTCCCCTGCAACTCCGATCAGCACGGTTGGCTACGTATGCTGCGAAATAAGTTCAACATACATACAATGGTCGCAGTGCAGCATTGGCAAATGTGGCTATTGGTAGTTGGTGGTGGTGGTGGCAATGGCCATGATGGGCCATGATGAGCCATGCCTGTAAATGAGATGCTTTGGGAGGAGGCAAGGTTGGTGGCTTATACGGACATCACCTGCTGTGGGTAACAAGGAGGAATGGAAAAACACGAAGCCAAAGGGAAGCATAGCTGAGCACAGGGAGATTTGTGGTGGTACGTGTAAATGGAGGTGGAGTGGTTCGTGTAGAGTGGGTTCATAGCATTTCAAACCGGGCACGGTCCAGCATGGTAAGATCCAACAATCCTCATGACTGACACAATGTGGGAAGGCTGTCAGCCAGCAGTGTATTAAGGGCTGTTTATATAAACAAGGGTGTACTGCTGTGGAGACACTACACAGCAGCGACACAGGCAGGTATAAAAGATACACTGAGACATGAGGAAGCACAACAAGGTAATAGAGACACGGGCACGATGTGGCACAATGGCAATGAAGTCAATTGTGACAACAAAGCCGGCACGTGTGAACACATTGAGGCAACGGTCATCACACACAGGTGCAAGGAGGCACAATGACAACACACTGCGGCGCATGGAGACACGTGGCACACAATCACACAGAAACGCAGGAAGGCCCAGACAGACGCATTGACACACGTGGTGGCGCAGGGGAGAAGAGGGGACACTTGACGACACACGGAGCCACGCGCGGCCTTGCAGGGGGGAACCACAACAATGGACCACCACGTGGGGGATTCACCTTTCTCGCATGTCCTTGGCGCAATCCTCGCACGGGTAGAAGCGCGAGAACAGCCGCACCAGCTCCCCCATGTCGCGACGCTGCTGCGCGCTCGGCTGCTCGGGGTAGTAGGCGGCCATGGTGTGCAGGAAGGTCCACGTGCTGCGGCCGAGCTCCTCGCGGTCCGCGGGGCACTCGGCCGCCGCCGCCGCCGCGGCCGCCGCGGCCGCTCTGCGCTGCTCTGCCTCCTCGGTCGCAGCGCTGCCCGCTGCCGCCCCCTTCTGCTCGTATCGAGGGACACGCGAGGAGAGCGATGATCAGGATCAAGGTGTCATCATGGCCAAAGTCGTTGATACCTCCTACCAGAAATCCCGCAGCTGCTGCACAGTAGACATGCCACCTCCAAGATTTGCCGTAACAGTATCTCCACCATCTGCTCGTACATCTTCGTCTTGGTCGTCAGACTCGTGGAGATCACCCCAAGGCCTGTCTCGGTAACTGGCCCTCCATCATCACGCACACATGTCCTACCCCAGTGTTCTACACTGCAAGGTCCGCGGGCAACCGGTGGCCTCTGGTGGCCTTTAGTGTGGCCCCCGACATTAGACAAACGTGAAGGCGGTGTGGCGGCCCTCACACCGATGTCTTACCCGAGAAAGTGCCCCCCCCCCCCCTCTGACAATTAGTTAAGAACACTGACCAACCCCAGTGTAACATTTTCAGCGCCTTGTCGGGCAGTGAAGGATAGCGACGGCGTGGGAAGGCCTTAACACAGCAGATAAAATAGACCACGGCCGATGGTGCTCACAATTACCAACGAAATCTTAATGGGGCACAATCTGCTGAAAGTATAGTATACGATGATTCCTAACAGGGCTCCGTTTATTTATAAACAGTGAATTGGATGATGATGATGATGTATGACTAAATGTACGGGATTGTCCAATGAATCTCAATGCACGGTACTGTCAAATTGCCCACTTTGAAGCTTTCACCTTTGTTAAAGGACGTGATTATAATCCTGTCATGGTTTAATGGATACGGAGGATGACAACAGATAAATCGAGGGCATGCTTATTATAACCAGGGCTTTATTTCTCACGGAATGCTTTGTTTCCCCCGATAGACTGGAGCCGGTGGGTCGCGCCTGGAAACTTCTGCAGAGAGACACTGGATGCGCTTTCCCGGGTGCAGCAAGGTGCTCCGCTTTGGTTACCTCAAAACAACGTGACCGAAATAAAAACCCTCCTTATAAATGTTAAATGACGACGAGCGCAACAATGGTTACCCAAAAAGACAAGCTTATGATAGCCAATTTAAGAACACTATAAACTGGTTAAAGTAAGTGGTTATACTGTAATGGTTAAACGTAGACCACTTTTAACGCTGGTTAATGAAGTACATGCTTATACCAGTTAAAGACCACTGCAAAATAGCTATATGGCCCGCAATGTGTAAACGCCATGCTTATAATAACGGATCAATCTAAACCACGGTAGCAATGGTTAAATGACATTCTTATAATGGTCAAATAGCGACCCGCATTCCCAACGGTTACTCAATTCACCCGCGCACCTCCTTCCTCTGCGCCTTCATCCATGACGTGAAGTCTGTGCACGCCCGGCACGGCTTGGGAGCTCCTGGGGCCTTGGCCGCTGAGCTTGACCCGGGCACTGACCCGGGCACTGACCCGGGCACTGACCCCAATCCCGAACCCCGTGCCTGCGTGGTCTCCTTCTCACTGGGCGCAGCCATGACTGGTGACGCGGGGCAGCTTGGGAAATAGAGGAGCCCCCCCCCGCCCCCTCGCCGCTCCGCCCCCACCCCCGCCGCTCCGCCCCCACCCCGCGGCTCCGCCCCCACCCCGCGGCTCCGCCCCCACCCCGCGGCTCCGCCCCCACCCCGCGGCTCCGCCCCCACCCCTCGCCGCTCCGCCCCCACCCCCGCCGCTCCGCCCCCACCCCTCGCCGCTCCGCCCCCACCCCCGCGGCTCCGCCCCCACCCCTCGCCGCTCCGCCCCCACCCCTCGCCGCTCCAACCCGCGCCCCGCCCATAGTCTGTGGCGTCACCACACTCATCGAAGTCACCGGCGGCCATCATAAGTGGGGGAATAAAAAATGAAAAATTGTATAAACACACTTTTTTTTAATTGAATGATTTCAACAGGTAAGGTCCGCTGAGACATGCGGCTCTTCTTTTTTGCAGAAGCGAACCTGGCCATCGCTAGCGACAGCTCAACAAAGTGGCGCATCATCACGTGCAAATTTATAGCGACCGGATGCACGCAAAACAAAATGTGCCACGAACAAGGGCGGTTGCCCGAAACGTCGCCTATTATATACATTCGCCCCCGCATTCCCGTCGATTTCAGGCCACAGCGATATTGACGGTTGTGTTGAGCAGCGTCCCGCGAGGGAAGAACGAGAGTCGTGCCTGCGTGCTGACGTCCAGTGAACGTCGATGGTGCATGACGTTCGTCGACGGCGGCCGAAAGGGGGGTCGGCGACCTTACAAAGAAGAAGAAGAAGAGGCTAGAGCCGTGTTTTGTTGTTTTGTTTTTGATCAAAATAGTTCGAGAGCAGGGACGTGCGGTCAGGGGAGGAAGGGGAGGCAGAGCCTCACCTGTCATACTCTAATGAAAATAGCTGTTACGAAAAGTAAAAAAAATAATCCAATCAAATAAATATTAAGATTTTTCAACTGATCTGTGTTATAAATGTCATTTTTGTACGATTCTAATAATTTTTATTGTCAAAATCGCCAAATTTGCGGAGCTCCGCTGCAACTACAGGACGAGAGGTGAGGCAGCGACGAGCTCAGCCTCCCTTCTGATTGCGCAACCTCTCAGTAACTTGATGGAGCGCGGGCAATAAGCGCGTGCCTGTTACTATCTCAGTATGTCACCAATGTAATGTTTGTAGACCCCTTAATTTCATGTCCTCGCCTTCCATACGCCAGGTAACTTATTTCACGTATGTGTATAAAGATATTTAGGCTCGCTGGTCTCGTCATGAAACTGCAATGAAAAAGCACCAGGGGAGGCAGCTATCACATTTGCCTCACTGAGGAGCACGTGTCTAACGCGCCCTCCTCAGCGTGGACAAGCCCCCTCCATGAGGCCACGCCCCCTCAGTGAGGCCACGCCCCCCTCCTCAAGTGTGTGAATCTGGCTCTGACACTAGCCAGTGCCTCCCCAGCCACTGACCTCACCCACCGCACGTCACTGTTCGAGAGCCGCATCACGCGCGCAGGGCTACTTGTACACAGACGCAGCGGGTATACGGCAAGATGACAACCAAGTCTCTCTTAATTAAACACACTTGGTGATGGAATAAACTGTGTACTTAGCTGTTTTTTTTTCCCTCTGAGTAAATCATAGCCGTCAACCCCTTATTAGTGCGCTACCTTATTACAGACCAATTCAGACCTTATTGGTCACCCCGTGCCCCTTAAAAATCTCAAGGCTCATCCTGCAAAGTCCCATCACAAGGGAGAAACGCAAACAAATAAGACAACATTTTTGTTGCCCGTATTGAAACGTCTGTACGCCGTCTGAACCTGAAAACTTAATTTCCCTTGTACAAGAATACGGGGTAAACCGTGCGGGTTGACAGGTATGGTCAACCCGTACGGTTGTCACCAACACGTCTATAGGAAAGTAGGGTTCGATTTACGACGATCCGATTTACACTGGGGTTTCCAGGAACACATCGCTTGTTGCTTCGTTTCTCAGTCCGCTTGTCCTGGTGAGGGTCTCGGCAACGGCGTGTTGAGTATTGGCGGTCCACACCTCCCTTTCCCTGGCGACAGCACTACATTACTATACACTATACACTACTACACCATATACTCCTCTACACTACGTTACTATACACTACTACACTATACACTACTATACTACATTACTACACACTACTACACTATACACTCCTCTACACTACATTACTACACACTACTACACTATACACTACTATACTACATTACTACACACTATTACACTATACACTACTACACTATTCACTACTACACTATACACTACTACACTATACACTACTACACTATACACTCCTCTACACTACATTACTACACACTATACACTCCTCTACACTACATTACTATACATCAGGGGTCGGGAACCTTTTTGACTAAGAGAGCCATGAAAGCAAAAAAATTGGAAATTTATTTCAGTGAGAGCCATATAATATATTTTAAAAGTGAATTCAACTAAATGTCAGTATAATAAGCCTCTGAATTTATTCTTTTAAATAATGTTGTTATAACACTCACCATTAATGCGACTTCTGGTGCTGCATGGATTTGCTGATGTCTTTGTAGTCGGGTTGGTACTTGGTGAGGTTAAGCTTCATGCAAGCGTTGAGGCTTTCATCCGTTAAACGTGATCGTAGGTTGGACTTGATGTTTTTAAGATGTGAGAATGACTGCTCACATGCATACGTAGATCCAAACATGGTCAATACAGCAATACTCACACGCTGCAGTGTGTGGTATGTGACAGGAAGCGCGTTCCAAGTTTTGAGAATCAGCTGGTCTTCGGGTTGAACTTATTCACCCACATGTCTGAGGCCTTCAGGTCAGCCACTTCTGCTTCAAAATCTCTGACGGAGACACCAGGGATGTAATTCAGGTCGGCTGTGTTCAGTGAACACTCGTTTGGATGGGTGATGAACTTAAAAAGACGAGTGTGCTCACGAAATTCTCCAAAGCGTGCTTTGAAGGACTGTAGGAGACTGGATGTGCAGCCAGCTAGCTGGTGGAGATCAAGGTTTTGAATGGGCTCACTTGCTGTGCATGCATCTTTAAATTGGCTCAGTTTTTCAAAATGTAGTAAACGACCTGTTTCAAGATCCGTGATGAAAAGCTCCAGCTTGTTTTCAAAAGCAAATACAGCTTGTTGAAGGGATAACACTGTATTTCCAATGCCTTGCATTTTCACGTTGAGCTGGTTCAGATGTTCAGTCAGATCTACGAGATAGTAAAACTTGAGGAGCCACTCGGTGTCGGCTAGCTCAGGATGCCCGACGCCTTTCATTTCAAGGAAAGTCCGGATTTCGTTCAGGCAAGCCGCAAAACGGCTAAGCACCTTCCCTCTTGACAACCAACGCACATTGCTGTGCAAAAGCAGACCAGGATAGTTATTTACAACTTCATCCAGCAGTGTTTTAAACTGGCGATCATTTAAGGCTTGGGCAACAATAAAGTTGATCACACGAATGACCAGCGACATCACTTCGCCAAACTGCCTGTCACACATCTGAGCACAAAGTGCCTCCTGGTGTATAATGCAATGGAAACTTAGGATGGGTCTATTTTCATGTTCACGGAGAAGCGCCACAAATCCTTTGTTTTTCCCCACCATACACGGAGCACCATCAGTACACACTGAGAGAAGTTTATCCATAGGTAGACTTTTTTCTTGAGCAAACTCCATGAAAGACTTGAATAAATCCTCACCTCTTGTGGACCCTTTTAATGGCAGAACAGCAAGACTTTCTTCGCGCAGTGTGTCACCAACAGCATATCTTGCAATCACGCTGAACTGCGACAAATGGCTCACGTCTGTTGACTCATCCAAAGCCAGAGAAAAGAACGGCGCTGCATTTATGTCCTTCACTTGCGTTTCCTCCACTTTGTTTGCCATCACGATGGTACGATCATGAACAGTTCTTGCCGACAGAGGCATGTCTTGTATCCGTTTGATTATCTTGTCTTTGTTCGGAAGATCATCAAAAAGTTCATTGGCTACATCCAGCATGAACGTTTTAGCATACTCGCCATCTGTGAATGGTTTTCCGTTCCTCACTATTGCTAAAGAACCAGCAAAGCTAGCCGAATTATAGTCACCTTGCCGGGTCCATACGCGGAGTTGCTGCTGGCTAGCTTGCACCCTGCTCAGAAGCTCTTGGCACGCTTTCTTTCTGCTGTCTCCCGCAGGGTATTTTGATGCAAAGGTAGCGTGGCGCGTGTCGAAGTGCCGCTTTACATTCGACCGTTTCAACGATGTAATTTTGTCATTGCAAATTAGACACACCGCAGAACCCGCTCTCTCCACAAAGGCGAATTCTTCGGTCCATTCGTCCTGAAATGTACGATACTCGTCGTCTTTTTTTCTTTTCGCCATCTTCTTCGTCGAAGGGTTAGCTTTGAGCTAATGACCGAGCAGACGCAGTCTCAGACTGATTCAAAAGGGGGCGTTTACCTGTTTTACCCAGCAACGGCAAACGTAGGCCAGTATCATCCAATTAAAATAATGGACAATTGCTCCTGCAGCCCTGAACAGGACATGCGCAGTGAAAAATCGATGGATGGATTAAAACAAGTGAGAATATTTTGTTTTATCTGCGAGCCATATGCAATCATCAAAAGAGCCACATCTGGCTCGCGAGCCATAGGTTCCCGACCCCTGCTATACATTATACACTACTACACTATACACTCCTCTACACTACATTACTATACACTACTACACTACATTACTACACACTACTACACTATACACTCCTCTACACTACATTACTACACACTACTACACTATACACTACTACACTACATTACTATACACTACTACACTATACACTCCTCTACACTACATTACTATACACTACTACACTATACACTCCTCCACTACATTACTACACACTACTACACTATACACTCCTCTACACTACATTACTACACACTACTACACTATACACTACTACACTACATTACTACACACTACTACACTATACACTCCTCTACACTACATTACTATACACTACTACACTATACACTACACACTACATTACTATACATTATACACTACTACACTATACACTCCTCTACACTACATTACTATACATTATACACTACTACACTATACACTCCTCTACACTACATTACTATACACTACTACACTATACCCTCCTCTACACTACATTACTACACACTACTACACTATACACTACACACTACATTACTATACATTATACACTACTACACTATACACTCCTCTACACTACATTACTACACACTACTACACTATACACTCCTCTACACTACATTACTATACACTACTACACTATACACTCCTCTACACTACATTACTATACACTACTACGCTATACACTCCACTATACACTACTCTACACTATACACTACAACAGCATGTTGTGTAGTGGTGGTCCAGAGCTCCCTTTCCCTGGCGACAGACTCTAGCTCTACATTACTATACACTATACATTACTATAAACTACACTATTATACACTACACTATACACTACTACACTATAAACTACTACACACTACTGCACTATAAACTACTATACACTACTATACACTACAATACATTACACTAATTATACAGACTACACTATAAACTACTGTACACTACTAAACTATGAACTACTATACACTACTACACTATACACTACAATACACTACTACACTATACACTACTACACTATACACTACTATACACTACTGTACACTACTATGTGGTGCCACGACCGAGGTGCAACTACGCAAACGCCGCGACTCCCTCCCGCCCACCGCACTAAACACGCCACACGCACACATGCACACACGAAGGGCCCCTAGCGGGGATGTCCCACGGTTTCCCGGTGCCAGGAGATTGGCTGACCCCCCCCCCCCAGGCCAAATTACATTGCGGCCCCCCTTAGAGACGAGGCTCTAAGGAAAGCTGTCTCGGGTGTGGATCAATCAATTTCGAGGACAGTGCATACATTATCAGAGTTATGTTTTTTGTTTGCATTCCGACCGCAGGTATTGTGGTCAATGCAAACATGACTCCTTGTAAAAAAAGGGGGTAATTTATGTTGCCAGATAAAAGGGTAAAAAAACAATTGTCATATTTTGCTACTAGCAAAGGAGGTTCCATTGATACTATACACTTCTACACTATAAACTATTATATACTTCACTATAAACTATTATACACTACTAAACTATAAACTACTACACTATGAACTACTATACACTACTACACTGTGAACTACTATACACTACAACACACTACTACACTATGAACTACTATACACTACAACACTATAAAAATACTACACTATAAATTACTATATACTACTACACTATGAACTACTATACACTACTACACTATGAACTACTATACACTACTACACTATGAACTACTATAAACTACTATACACTATAAACTACTATAAACTACTATACACTATAAACTACTATACACTACTACACTATGAACTATTATACACTACTACACTATGAACTACTATAAACTACTATACACTATAAACAACTATACACTACTACACTATTCACTATTATACACTACTACACTATGAACTACTATACACTACTACACTATAAACAACTATACACTACTACACTATACACTACTACACTATGAACTACTATACACTACTACACTATGAACTACTATAAACTACTATACACTATAAACTACTATACACTACTACACTATACACTACTACACTATGAACTACTAGAAACTACTATACACTATAAACTACTATACACTACTGTACACTATAAACTACTATACACTACTACACTATAAACTACTATACACTATAAACTACTATACACTACTACACTATGAACTACTATAAAGTACTATACACTATAAAGTACTATACACTATAAACTACTATACACTACTACACTATAAACTACTATACACTATAAACTACTATAAACTACTGTACACTATAAACTACTATACACTATCAACTACTATACACTACTATACACTATAAACTACTACACTATAAACTACTATACACTATAAACTACTATACACTACTACACTATAAACTACTATACACTATAAACTACTATACACTATAAACTACTACACTATCCACTACTATACACTACACTACCATACACAGGCTCGAGTTCTGCCTAGGGAATTCCCGGGCGTTCCCAGGCCAGGCGAGCGACATGGCCCGCCAGCAGCAGCAGGAGCAGCGTGGTCCTGGCCGAGGGTCAGGGGGAGTCTCCCGGGGGGGAGCTGGGGAGGGCTTCCTTACCTGGTGACAGAACCACCTCGAATGACCCCTCTCCAACTTCAGAGCCGGGGGGGGGGGGTCGGCAACCTTTCAAAGACGGATAAGATAGAGCCGTAAACACTTTATTTGGAGCTTTCGTGACTGCAGGAATAATTACTCTTTGGTTCTCTCGGTAAAGCCACGTAAAAAGAAAAATAAATTAAATGATAGCATACGACGTTTCGATTGCAACACAAGCAATCATCATCAGGTACAAATGAAAGAGAAAACAAACCCAGTAAATCATATTCTTAGTTTTTTCGGTAAAGTCACGTTGAAGAGAAACAACAAAATAATAAAATATATATAAAACAATAAAAAATTATCACGACGTTTCAACCATAACTCCTGAAGATGACCGTTTGAGTTATGGTCGAAACGTCGTGAGAATTTTTAATTGTTTTATATATATTTTATTATTTTGTTGTTTCTCTTCAACGTGACTTTACCGAAAAAACTAAGAATATGAATTACTGCAGTCACGAAAGCTTTAAATCAAAATTTAAACCCAGTAAACTTAGAAATATAATGCAATACAACACAGAGAGTCGGCTAACACAACAGTCAACACCCCACCTGGTTGATTACGTTCTTGAAAAAAATTGCTAAATTTGAGAGAGACAAAACACAGACAACGGAAACACACAGACATACATACACAAGCAGAGAGAGACAGAGAGAGAGAGAGAGACACACACAAGCAGAGAGAGAGACAACACAGACACACAGACAGACACACAAGCAGAGAGAGACAACACAGACACAGTCACACAAGCAGAGAGAGACAACACAGACACACAGTCACACAAGCAGAGAGAGACTCATACAGACACATAGACAGACACACAAGCATAGAGAGACAACACAGACAGACACACAAGCAGAGAGAGACAACACAGACACACAGACAGAGACACACACAAGCAGAGAGAGACAACACAGACACACAGACAGACACACAAGCAGAGAGAGAGACAACACAGACACATAGACAGACACACAAGCAGAGAGAGACAACACAGACACACACACAAGCAGATAGAGACAACACAGACACACAGATAGACACACAAGCAGAGAGAGACAACACAGACAGACAGACAGACACACAAGCAAAGAGAGACAAAACAGACACACGGACAGACACACAAGCAGAGAGAGACAACACAGACGCACAGACAGACACACAAGCAGAGAGAGAGACTCACACAGAGACACACAAGCAGAGAGAGACAACACAGACACAGAGACACACACAAGCAGAGAGAGACAACACAGACACACAGACAGACACACAGGCAGAGAGAGAGAGACAACACAGACACATAGACAGACACACAAGCAGAGAGAGACAACACAGACACACACACAAGCAGAGAGAGACAACACAGACGCACAGATAGACACACAAGCAGAGAGAGACAACACAGACAGACAGACAGACAGACACACAAGCAGAGAGAGACAAAACAGACACACAGACAGACACAAGCAGAGAGAGACAACACAGACACACAGACAGACACACAAGCAGAGAGAGACAACACAGACACACAGATAGACACAAGCAGAGAGAGACAACATAGACACACAGACAGACACACAAGCAGAGAGAGACAACACAGACACACAGACAGACACACAAGCAGAGAGAGACAACACAGACACACAGACAGACACACAAGCAGAGAGAGACAACACAGGCACACACACAAGCAGAGAAAGACAACACAGACACACAGACAGGCACAAGCAGTGAGAGACAACACAGACACACAGACAGACACAAGCAGAGAGAGACAACACAGACACACAGACATACACAAGCAGAGAGAGACAACACAGACACACAGACAGGCACAAGCAGAGTGAGATAACACAGACACACAAACAGACACACTAGCAGGGAAAACACAGACACACAGACAGACACACAAGCAGAGAGAGACAACACAGACACACAGACAGGCACAAGCAGAGAGAGAGACAACACAGACACACAGACAGACACAAGCAGAGAGAAACAACACAGACACACAGACAGACACAAGCAGAGAGAGATAACACAGACACACAGACAGACACAAGCAGAGAAAGACAACACAGACACACAGACAGGCACAAGCAGTGAGAGACAACACAGACACACAGACAGACACAAGCAAAGAGAGACAACACAGACACACAGACATACACAAGCAGAGAGAGACAACACAGACACACAGACAGGCACAAGCAGAGTGAGATAACACAGACACACAAACAGACACACTAGCAGGGAAAACACAGACACACAGACAGACACACAAGCAGAGAGAGACAACACAGACACACAGACAGGCACAAGCAGAGAGAGAGACAACACAGACACACAGACAGACACAAGCAGAGAGAGACAACACAGACACACAGACAGACACAAGCAGAGAGAGATAACACAGACACACAGACAGACACAAGCAGAGAGAGATAACACAGACACACATACAGACACAAGCAGAGAGAGATAACACAGACACACAGACAGACACAAGCAGAGAGAGACAACACAGACACACAGACAGACACAAGCAGAGAGAGATAACCGGCATAGCTCTGATAGGCGCATCGCACGCAGGGCTACTTGTACAGTGAGGGAAAAAAAGTATTTGATACCCTGCTGATTTTGTACGTTTGCCCACGGACAAAGAAATGATCAGTCTATAATTTTAATGGTAGGTTTGTTTGAACAGTGAGAGACAGAATAACAACAAGAAAATCCAGAAAAACGCATGTCAAAAATGTTATAAATAAATTTGCATTTTAATGAGGGAAATAAGTATTTGACCCCCTCTCAATCAGAAAGATTTCTCGCTCCCAGGTGTCTTTTATACAGGTAACGAGCTGAGATTAGGAGCACACTCTTAAAGGGAGTGCTCCTAATCTCAGCTTGTTACCTATATAAAATACACCTGTCCACAGAAGCAATCAATCAATCAGATTCCAAACTCTCCATAATGGCCAAGACCTAAGAGCTCTCCAAGGATGTCAGGGACAAGATTGTAGACCTACACAAGGCTGGAATGGGCTACAAGACCATTGCTAAGCAGCTTGGTGAGAAGGTGACAATAGTTGGTGTGATTATTCGCAAATGGAAGAACCACAAAGAACTGTCAATCTCCCTCGGCCTGGGGCTCCATGCAAGATCTCACCTCGTGGAGTTGCAATGATCATGAGAACGGTGAGGAATCAGCTCAGAACTACATGGGAGTATCTTGTCAATGATCTCAAGGCAGCTGGGACCATAGTCACCAAGAAAACAATTGGTAACACACTACGTTGTGAAGGACTGAAATCATGCAGCACCCGCAAGGTCCCCCTGCTCAAGAAAGCACATATACATGCCCGTCTGAAGTTTGCAAATGAACATCTGAATGATTCAGAGGACAACTGGGTGAAAGTGTTGTGGTCAGATGAGACCAAAATGGAGCTCTTTGGCATCAACTCAACTCGCCGTGTTTGGAGGAGGAGGAATGCTGCCTATGACCCCAAGAACACCATCCCCACCGTCAAACATGGATGTGGAAACATTATGCTTTGAGGGTGTTTTTTTTGCTAAGGGGACAGGACAACTTCACCGCATCAAAGGGACGATGGACGGGGCCATGTACCGTCAAATCTGGGGTGAGAACCTCCTTCCCTCAGCCAGGGCATTGAAAATGGGTCGTGGATGGGTATTCCAGCATGACAATGACCCAAAACACACGGCCAAGGCAACAAAGGAGTGGCTCAAAAAGAAGCACATTAAGGTCCTGGAGTGGCCTAGCCAGTCTCCAGACCTTAATCTCATAGAAAATCTGTGGAGGGAGCTGAAGGTTCGAGTTGCTAAACGTCAGCCTCGAAGCCTTAATGACTTGGAGAAGATCTGCAAAGAGGAGTGGGACAAAATCCCTCCTGAGATGTGTGCAAACCTGGTGGCCAACTACAAGAAACGTCTGACCTCTGTGATTGCCAACAAGGGTTTTGCCACCAAGTACTAAGTCATGTTTTGCAGAGGGGTCAAATACTTATTTCCCTCATTAAAATGCAAATCAATTTATAACATTTTTGACATGCCTTTTTCTGGATTTTTGTTGTTGTTATTCTGTCTCTCACTGTTCAAATAAACCTACCATTAAAATTATAGACTGATCATTTCTTTACTCTTTGGTTCTATTCGGTAAAGTCACGTAGGTAAAAGCTTCAAATCTAGAATTGATCATTTCTTTGTCAGTGGGCAAACGTACAAAATCGGCAGGGGATCAAATAATTCTAGATTTAAAGCTTTCGTGACTGCTAGGATCCATACTCTTTGGTTCTATTGGGTAAAGTCACGTAGGTGTTATTTTATTTTCACCTACGTGACTTTACCCAATAGAACCAAAGAGTAGGGGATCAAATACTTGTTTCCCTCACTGTACATGTGCGCAGCAGCAGGTGTACGGCAAGATGACGAACACATTCCGACGTCAATCGCACACAAAAGGTGATGGAATAAACTGCGTTTATTTAGTGGGGGGTGGCGGGCGGGGGGTGGAGATTTCCCGCTTCGTTTTGTTTAAACAATGCAGTTTGACTGTACATGCAATGCAGTTTGACTGGACATGTTGTTGTCACCGAGACATTGCACAGTGGCCCATTCCCTGCCATAAATAATACATCGTCTTTACGTAAAATTACATTTCAGATTCGTTTAAATGAAACGGCTGCCCGCAAGGAGCCGCAATGGGGGCAGCCGAAGAGCCAGCACGTGGCTCTGGAGCCGTAGGCTGTCGACTCCCTTGCTTTCGAGTGTAAAGAACCGAATAAAGTCAATTCTTTATGGGGTTTTTTTAAACGCCTGCCCGCAAGGGGGCAGCCAAAGAGGTGCAATGGGGCAGCCAAAGAGCCAGCACGTGGCTCTGAAGCCGTAAGTTTGCCGACTCCCTTGCTTTAGAGGGTTAAAGAACCGATTACAATTTGTTTTTTTTTTAAATAAAGGCTGCCCGGAAGAGGGCAGCCAAAGTGCCACAGGATGCCGACCACCGGCTGTGGCAACAACAATGTGGACGTCAAATGAAATATTTAATCGGTGACATTTCCCGTAAGGCCCCTGAACGTCACTGCCCAAAACGACAGTAAATATTTAACATTTTTTTGTTCTCTCTTTTAAGGAAATATCTTTGGACGAATTTGCGTCAAAAGCACCACCACCACCGCCGCCCCCCCCCCTCCTCTCTCTCTATCTATCATCGTCTACAGAGATGCGAGGGCGTGAGAGAGGCGTCTTCCCAGTTGGCCCGTCTGCCGTGTAGTTTGAAGCTCTCAAGAAGGCGGCGCGGTTCGTCGCGTGTTCTCAGACTCCGTGCCGCGGACGCCACAGAGCGCCCAACCCCAAACCCCCATCGCCTGCCGTGTCAGCCGCAAGCCACCTCCGCCGGGCTCGGAGCCATGGCGTTTCCCACCAAGAAAAGCGTCGAGAATCTGCTGACCACGTGCGGGTACAGATACAAGGACGTGACGGCCAAAGACGCCGCGAACCTGCTTGGCGCTTACAGGGATTTGAGAGCAGGTGTCGACACGTGCGTGTTCGGTGATGGCAGCTCAAAGGAACTCGTCAACATCAGCGGGACCATACCTCTGCATTACAAAGGGAATATCTACAACATTCCAGTGCAGCTCTGGCTGTTTGACACGCATCCGTACCTGCCTCCCTATTGCTTTGTGAAGCCCACGAGCAGCATGCTGATCAAGGAGGGCAAGCACGTGGGTAAAGATGGCCGTATCTACCTGCCCTATCTGCACGAGTGGAAAGCTCACGCGTCGGATTTGCTGGGACTCGTTCAGGTCATGCTCGCGGTGTTTGGAGAGCAGCCGCCTCTGTATTCTCGCTCTCACTCGATCTCCGTGGTCATTCCACCGGTGGCTCGAATCTACCAAAACTACCCTTGGTACCCTGTCCCCAATCCACCCGCTGAAGAACAGAAGGAGCTCGCGACTGCCGCTCATGGAATGACAACGAATTCATCCGCAGCTGGAAGCGGCCCTTTTTACCCTGCCCCCAAACCACCCGTGAAAGAACGGACGGCTGCCGCTGCCGCTGCCCACGCCAACAAGAGCACCGAAGAGGAGCTCAGGCGCCTGCAGGATCGGCACACGTGCAAGGTGTGCATGGACAATGAGGTGTCCGTCGTCTTCGTGCCGTGCGGCCACTTGGTGGCATGCCAAGAATGCGCCTCCTCCCTGGCCATTTGCCCCATCTGCCGTGCGGCCGTGAGAGAGGCGGTCCGTACGTTTATGCCGTAGTGTGAAATGGCCCAAGGAAGGACGCGAAACAACTTCATCAACGCGAAACGTGAATACTGGTTCACTGTCTTGATGCAAATGATGTGATTTATGACAATCGCGTGTGCAGTAATTATCAATTTAAAACGTTGCGTTGACAGTCAAGGGTTTAAGGCTTATTGGCAGCAATGAGGAAGTCAGATGACCTGAGGATTATTATTGTTAACAAAACAACATGGGAAAAGAGTACCTTTAAAATATTTTTCAGCCATCTTCTTTGGTTCTTTCGGTAAAGTCACGTAGAATGAGAATAAAATAATAAATTGATAAAATAAAATAACACAGAATATTATTGTGTTAAAATAACACAGAATATTATTATTGTGTTAAAATAATACAGAATATTATTGTTATTTTATTTTATCAATTTTTTTTATTTTATTCTCATTCTACGTGACTTTACCGAAAGAACCAAAGAAGATGAATCCTTGCAGTCACGAAAGCTTTAAATCGAAATTTTTCAGCCAGTCAACATATCTCAAACGGAAACGTGCCGATTTAGAAGAGCATTTTGCCTGTTATTATTGGCAGTATAAAGCGTAACGAGTTAGTCATGGTTATGGGAATACAATCTTGAGTTTTGTGTGAAGCATTTTATTGGCAGGTGATTACCATATATTCAGGTTTTTTTTGTCTTAATATGGGAATTATATACAAATTTGTATTGTATGCAATTGACAACCGTTGTTGATATAGGGGTGTCTTGTCCATTTTAGGTTTGAAAAAAAAACCTGTTTAAAAGTCGAAGTGGTGACGAATACGTTTTTGTTCTGAATTCCTTAAATTGTATGACTCCAACTAATGGCATAGAAACTGAGACGTTACAGTTGCTAAATTTAGAAGTCGTCAATGCAGTGTAGCTGTATGCAAAGTTGGCAACTCTCGCTATGGTAAAGCTTAGTTTGCTATGTCACCTGATGTCTGCTCGCAGCAGACATCGCAGCTATCGCGATTTTCACCTGAAGACGAACGCTTGTGTTGCGTTCGAAACGTCGTGATTTATTTTATTTTTCTACCTATGTGACTTTACTGAAAGAACCAAAGAGTATGGATTCCTGCAATCACGAAAGCTTCAAATCAAGATTGAATTTTAGATATTGTTTCTGAAAACCATATTTACCCGTAGCATATTTGTAATGCAAGGAGTGAGTTTATTCACGTTTGAATATAAGTTGTGCAATGCTTAATACGGAAGTCACGTGACACATGTGGCTAGCAGACTATAATGTGCATTAATTAGCCTTGTTTTTATCATATAATCGATGATTTCATTGGGTATGTGGCTGCTAAAGTAAGCTGATCATGTTAACGGTATGAAAATCTGATTAATCTACATTTAAAATTTCTTAACACGTGGGCTTTCGCGACCATCATCCATAATAAAGCTTTTTTTGTTTGTTAGATCGCGTAAATGTGTTGTTAAACCCGCCACCACCCGACACAGCCACCACTCTGGCTGTCGCCTGATGAGGCTGGTTGTAATTACCGGCGAAACGTCGTAATCTAATTGTAAATGTTGTAGGCTTACTCTCCAACACACCGGTTGGGTGAACTTGTAACGAATTGGCATGTTTTGTTTCAGTGACAAACCTTAATAATTGGCTGTGTCGGGTGGTGGCAGGTTTAACGACATATCTTTATTTACGTGATCTAACAAACAAAAAACCTCTTATGGATTAAGATACATTTTTACACAAGTGCATATTATTAAAGGCGCTTTCTATATCTGTGTAATGTTCATGTAACTTACTTGTAATTGACGATTGTCAGTTTTAACATAATCTGCCCTAGCCGATTTTTGCTATGGGTAATGTATTACTTAACATTAATTTGTGTTTTTGTAATCCAGTATTTTAAATGTATCATGGGACACGGTTGTTTTTGTACAGATTTCGATTTCCTTCATTGCCGTGCTGTTGTCATTTTGGTTACCCACGTGACTCAAATGAGACTCTCCTGGTATATTGAGTTAAACAATGACACCTGGTTAAACAAATAAACGTGTAACCTTCAAACCGTGGTTCAAATCGTTATACATCACATCAACTTAATGCCATTTGGTCAACAGTACACATGTAGTGACACAGAATCGGTCACGTAGCAGCATAGTGCTGGCTGCTGGCAGGGAAGCGGGTCTGCAGCTTACAGCAGCCCTGACTGACAGCAGGTCACGTGATATAGACCAGAGAGGGATTTAGGGGAAAGGTTACGGAAGGGGCGCATCGAGAACCCGCTAGTAGGTTCCAAAAGGGGGCGTGGCCGGGGGCGGAGCCAGGGTACGCTGGCAGTATAAGAGGGGCCCCGGGAGGGGACCTCGGGGCTGTCGATTGGCGTTGGGATCCCCGTCGTGCTGCTGTTGGAGTCTTCACCGTCTCGGCGTCACCAGTCAAGCAGTCTACCAGCTGATAGCGCCGGCATGGAGCGACTTCAACCTAATCTGCCGATTAAATAACCTAACGCCCCACGTGGGAAAACAGAACATGTATGTGCGTGACTGCAGCTACAAACAACCAAACTGTGGGACCGTAGAACTTGTCACTGCCCCAAAAATATTAATATTCAATCCACCAACTCTCAGACACAGAATTAAAGCTGTCAAATCACTTCTAACCGACTAACAATGATCCACATTTGCGTTCGGCAGAATTAATCTCTTATAGTTCCTCTCGGTCCCATAGATATAACTGCTCAACTCGAGCATTGCCTTTGTGCTGTTCGCCTGTTGGCGTTCTCTGTGGTCTAACACCAGTGAGACTAGGCCATAAAGAAGGCTGTCTCTGGTGCAGGCCAGTCAGTTTCAAAGACAATGCATGCATTATCAGAGCGTGTTTGTTGGCATGTTTTCCATAAATGTGTGTGGATAATGCAGACATTAAAAAACGGTTTATATTTGGGGTCTGAACATCTGAACGCATCCTATTGCCAGACTAGGTGTAAAGCCTCTTATTATTTTTCATAATTTGCTCACGATTGGCCATCAACCTAACGACCGCTCCCTCCTGCCCCCCTCTCACTTTGCCCACATTTAGCCCCGCACCTATCGATATAACCAATACACCAACATCCGCCGTTTCGCCACTAAGTGACGGTGCCGTCACCACAGCGCCTGTGCCAGGCCAGGTGCACCTTGAGACCACGTGAAGTGTCGGAAGGCTCGCTGCTGATAGGAGGTCTCTGTACAGACACCTAGCAGGTGCCATGGGTTGTGGCTCACTGAGATGACTGGCAGATGCATCACAACAGCTGTAGCCCCCCCCCTACTCTGCCCACTTGACCAATACCAACATCCGCCGTTCGCCACCAAGTGACGGTGCCGTCACCACAGCGCCTGTGCCAGGCTAGGTGCACTCTTGCTGACAGGAGGTCTCGGGACAGACACCCAGCAGGTGCTTTGCCAACTCGCTGCATCGAAAAGACCAATACCCAACTCGACCACGCCTTCTTTCTCCCTCATTGACCCCGCCCTCTTATACATAGCACCGCACCCTCCCTATCTAGATAACCACGCCCTCCCCCCTCTATCGTCCCGCCCCCCTCCCTATCTGCATAACCACGCCCTCCCCCCTCCATCGTCCCGCCCCCCACCCTCTGCCCCGCCCACACCCCCAAGGTCACGCGGTACCCGGCGGTGGCGATGGCGTTCGGCGGTGAGTTTCTCGTTCGCTGTGTGGCGGCGTCGGCGGCGTCGGCGGTGGCTGCCGCAGTTTGAACGTTGATCATCGATGGTCGCAAGGATCGTGGGCGACTACAGCCCGCGGTGCCACTCTCAAGCGGGCCGGCGTCGTGAATTCGTCAAGCGTTGCTTGCGGCCTTTGGTTTGAAACCGAAGGAACGCGCGCGTGTGTGTGTGGCGCGGCGCTGTTGTCGGCTCCCGTGGGGTTCGTTGTTGCGAATGATCGTAACGCTTCCTGTTGTTTTTGTTTACGCCTCAGGTGTTTGTTTACGAGTCGTGTTTTTTTTTTTGAGAGGCCGTGGCTGCACTGGCGCGGCATAATCGGGGGTGGGGATGGGTAACCTTGCACAATTCAAGCGATGCGCTGACCTCTCGGTCGATGATGACTGTGACGGTGCTGCTTGTTGCCGGCCGCAGCACCGGTTCCGTCCGAGCATCGTTCGCCGCCGCTGATGTTGGCCGGGATCGAACTTCAAGGTTGCCTGGTTCGCAGCGAGCCGCGTTGCGCTATCCACACTGGTGGTGGTATCGCTCCTCCTAAATGCTGACCGTCGGGTTTTGTTCCAAATTCGCCAATGCGAAATGGAAATGCGTTTACAACGAGAAGTGCATTTGTAGGCATAGGCGGAGCAAAGGCAGAGCGTGTGCACGGACTTACCGATCATCTCGACGTGTTAACTACCTCGCCCGGTATACAGGAGGTCGTGGGTTCGACCCTGACGCCTGCTGCTGCTGCTGTATATTTGGAGTTTGCGTGTCTCTCTCCCCCTCTCTCCCCGTGGTCGCGTGGATTTTTCTCCGGGTCTTTCTCTCTCCACGTGTCGAATCAACGTCACGCGTTTCGTGTATTTTGTTGCGATAAAATTCCCGCAAATAAGCCACTTCGTTGAGCTATCATTTGTGGGCCAAGATCGCTTCTGACACAAAAAAAGCTATATAGCTCAGTGGGCCTTACCTGGTAAAGTTAAAAAATGGTGTAGTTTGTATAGTTTTTTTTAAAGGGGGAGTTGGCAATACGATTGTGCCAACCCTTGAAGAGGGCACATCATTGGGAATTCACTGCTATAGCAGTGAATTATTGTTCGATGCCACGAGTTTTCCCCAGCTCAGATGCCACTTTATTCTGCTCTGATTGTTAACAGCATCACGCAGGGCTGTCAACACGGCAAGTGACTTGTGAATAAAAAAAAATGCTGAAACCACCCACCATGTGGTGTGACACGAATGAAGCAGACAGCAGCTCTACTGCGAATCCTAACTAGGCAAGCTAACCCTAGTCCTCGCCGTAACTATGGTAACCAGACCCTTGTCCAACACAAACTTAGCTCTGATCCTGACCCTTACCGCAAGTCAAATCCCGGCGGAGCCTTGTAAAAAATCTTAACACAAGTGTCTTTTTTGCCGTCATTCCTCTGCAGCCTACCTCAAGCACCTGTGGAACAAGGAGCCAGTGATTATGGCGTCCTTGGGAATCGGCATGACCGGTAATTGTTGCGACGGCGGTTTTGTGTTGAAGGCTCGTGGCGGGATGGCATTGTGGGCCACGCTTTCACGACTTTGTCGGATTTGCACGGATAATTTGATAATCGGGTGACAGCCTTGACGTTTTTGTTGTTGTTCTAAATGTAGCATTTTCTGTCCCTCCTAATGATAACGCCACTCGCATCGTCAGCGTCCTATCGTCACACGAGACGAGGAACTCACCGTGAGCAGCTTAACACTGGGTGTCCAGAACGGCCCCGGAGGATGACGTCAAGGAACCAATTCTGAAGTAACTCCAGAAGCCATTGCCTACACTAGGCGGGGGGGGCGGGGGGGAGTCACCTTTTATTTGCCCCCTGCAAAGTGTTGATGACCTGTCAAAAAAACAATCTCTTTCAAGCAGGCGAACTGGAAAAAAGCCACATTGTCAAAAAAACTCTAAGTAATTACTTAACACAGCCATCGGTGTGACCTGGCTGACACCATCAAGTGGCCTACGCTTGAGAATCCGGTTTAAACATGGAGTTGAACGCAGGATCTCGGTGATGCAAGCTTGGTGACGTTATCCTTTGAGCCACTTGGCCAACTCGGCCTTTGTGGAGAATTACCATGTACTGCAGTGAGGGGAAAAAAGTATTTGATCCCCTGCTGATTTTGTACGTTTGCCCACTGACAAAGAAATGTTCAGTCTATAATTTTAATGGTAGGTTTATTTGAACAGTGAGAGACAGAATAACAACAAAAAAATCCAGAAAAACGCATGTCAAAAATGTTATAAATTGATTTGCATTTTAATGAGGGAAATAAGTATTTGACCCCCTCTCAATCAGAAAGATGTCTGGCTCCCAGGTGTCTTTTATACAGGTAACGAGCTGAGATTAGGAGCACACTCTTAAAGGGAGTGCTCCTAATCTCAGCTTGTTACCTCATTACACACAAAGTGCTTGTCATAAATGGACCACAATACCTCGCTGATCTCGTCAAGGAACATAAACCATCACGCAAACTCCGGTCATCCTCGCAGCGGCTTTTAGCTAACCATCAAACAAAGACAGTCACTGTATCGCACGCTTTCAGATGCGCTTCTGCGGAACACTTTAAATATTCGGAAGTCACTGGAGCCTATGTACTTGTAAATCCCGCACTTACGATTAGCGTGGTTGGCTACGTACGGTGCGAAAGAAGTTCAACAAAATGCTTACAAGAGTGTGCTGTTGTTACCCTATGTGACACATTAAGAATAACCTAGATAGATGGTTAGTATGCGAAAGTGGGATTCAACTTATAAACCCCTCAGTCTTCTGCCTCTGGCAACTGCTGTCTACCATGCTGTCCCCAGTGGCTACCTGTGTGGGTTGGTGGTTTCGGGAAGGTGGCAAGAGGTGGGGAGGATGTTTTAAGGGTATTTTTCATTTTTATTGTTCTCCCCGTCCCCTCTGGTGCATCGGCCACCATCTGCCCCACAGCGCTGATTCTGCCATTCGTGAGCCCCCTCACCAAGTACTCGAGAAAGTTGAGCCTGGCCAGTCCGTACTACTATCCGGGTGAGTCACTCGATAAGTTCGGTTACGTTTTGGAAATTACTGTATTAAGTCTTCTGACTTTCACTTCACAACATAAGTTGTGTTTCTGTGTGTTACACAAGCATGAACGGGTGTGAGCAAGCAAGTTCAGTATTTTTTTTCCTAACGGGCCACCCTTATTCATTGACGTTGCCATCACTATTGCAAATATCTCAAATATTTGAAAAACAAATATTTCACCAATGTCGCATGGCAGCATTCAAAGCAGACACGTGCAAATGCCTTTAAATTTAATCCGACCCATGCCTGCTTGAATTTATGAACCCAAATTTAAAAAATTCAGGATTCAATTCAATAACCAATAATTTTGTCTCCAAACGATCTCGTTAAGAGTTAGGAGCAGTTGCTCTGTCGTACTTATTCATATAGTTGCTCTCTCCATTCATCTAAATGTAACAATACCACTTGCCGTAATCATTTCTAATCTAGTCGCACGCGCACGATTCAACGTGCACGTTATGCGCGGTACGATATCGATTTGAATCGAAGTGTCGTCCTTGCTGCTCGTCCCTACTCAGCTGATCTTGGCGTGAACGTTCAGCTATTTCCCCAAATGCATCGTGCCCCCATCCCTCTTATCTCCATCCTCTCCCCCCCCCCCCCCCCCCGGTAGTGCCTGTGCGGGATGATGGCAACATGCCCGATGTGCCGCAACACCCATGCGAGAAAAAGGGCAACAGCCTTGAATGGCTCAAGAACTTCTGAGCAACGGCCGCCAACACAACACGGCGCTCAAGGAATTTGGTGGCTTCTGAATGCCGGCGCACGCTCGCTCGCTCCACCACCACCACCACCAACAGTAGGAAAGGAAGTTATTTCGTCCCACCACCTCCAGTCGCGTATTTCCTTGTATAATTTAAAATTTTGCCGTCGCTGCGCGTACGGAATGTCACGCGGATCAATGCAAGTTACGCGCGTAAATGGCTCGGCAAATAAAGAGTAACTTGAAGTTACCGTTAAAGAGTGTACGAGTTTCATTTGTCACTTAGGAGTGAACAGCTGTAGACCACGGCTCGGTTGGTTATGATTCACACCCCCTGCCACCCTGTGAAGCCAATAAATTATTACAATACCAATTCAACAATTGATAATTGGCTCAATTTTACCATTTCATTTGTATGGCTTTACTTGTTTCCCTTAGTTTTATTGTAACATCACTAAATAATTTGCATAAACTTGACACCAGTTCTCACACATTGATCCCATGCATTTTGAGGGCAAGAATATTTTATTGATGCAAAAATGTTGAGCTATTGGTGGGCGAGGTTCCGGCGCACACGGTTGGTACAGTAAAGGGCAACACATTAAAATTAATCACTAAGTGTAGAGCCCCCTTTTGCCAATCCACTGCTGGATGAGTGCCTCCCCATGCCATGCTGGTCCTGGGGGGGTTCATACTTTATGCTGGTCAATGTAGTTTGAAGGCAGGGGGAGCATAGAGAAACAGCGCAACAACAAACAGATGTTGCCATCTGCTGTCCACCTTAAGCCCAGTACGAAACAACTAAACTTTTGGGGCACTACACTTTTTTCGTTTGCTTCTTTAGAGCCTTGGGCGATTGTCCTTTAGCAATGGTGCGCGCGCGAGTCACCCTCCCCGCCACTTTCGTTTGCGGTTTTGCCTCAAAACCCAGAGCAGCTGAGTCCTCGTCACTAGTGGAGCATGGCTGTTCTTTCTCCTCATCTTCTTCACTCAACTCCGACTCTGATCCGGAATCCTCGCTGCTGGATTTTGGTGCGGGAGTTGCCTTGCCGCGTCTTGTCCTGGGCACCGCAGTGGCCTTGCAATCATCATCGTCCGACGATTCGGACTCCGACTCTGACTCGAACCCGGACACAGAGCCGTCGCTGGCATCAGCGGTGGCAGCGTTGCCGCTCGGAGGTCGAGCTCCGATTTTGTCTACCCTGAAGCTCGGCCGAGCGGCGTCCACCCCGTCCACCTCCATGGCATCCGTGCTCCTGCATAGACATTTCAGATGAATGTATGTTGTCAACGGTGTACAATAACAATTTACAGGCCTCTTGTCAATCCACTGCTTCAGAATCAGAATATTTATACTGGAGGAATCCGATGAGCTATAAAGCTCTTTTTCACAGATGTCCAGCTTGATGATGGCCCATCCAGAATGCCATGCCGATCATGGGCGGTTTATTTGACTGCTGGTTATAGTGTAGGTTGGTGTAATGGAGGGAGCCCGGGACCGTGTAGTTATGCATGTTGAACTTCTTTCGCACCACCTTATGTAGCCTTTACTAGTACAGCACGCCGGTGTGTTGTACGTAGCCAACCATGCTAATCGGAGGTGCAGTGGAAGGACAACAAACACAAAAAGCAGTTCTAAAGAAATGAGTCGTCTATCTAGATTTAAAAGTGCATAGCTCCTGTGGCTTCGTGATATCGGAAGAGCGTTCCAGACGGCTGCAGAAGTGCATCTGCAAGCGCACAATGCAGTGACCGTCTTTGTTCAATGGCGAGCCAAAAGCCGCTCCTGCGAGAATTACCGGAGTTTGCGTGATGGTTTAAGCTCCTTGACATCAGCAGCACAAGGTATTGTGGTTCATTCGTGGCAAGCGCTTTAGTGTGCAATGAGTGCAACCTTTCAAATGTTTTGTGCGGCGAGTGGGGGAGGGGCGCTCACTTGAAGTCGGACAAGAGCCGCATGCTCCTCCAGGTGTAGTCCACAAACATGGCGGCCTGCAGGAGCCGCCCCATCCTCTGGAAGTGTCGCTCTGTCAAGAGAGAGGGCACCTCCGATTAGCGCGGCTGGCCACACACGGTGCGTAAGAAGCTCAACGTGCGCACGCAGCCGGACGGTGCGACTTACAATTAATTGCACAGCGCACAGGCGTTCCCGCTGCCGACAAGAGGGCTGTGCCCGTGTCATTCATTCCTTCATTCACACTATTTAGCCAGGTCCACTGCCCACTGAGATGAATTATCTTCACCTGCGCCGAATAAAGAAATGTCGTGAAATGTGATAGAATGTCGATCCACGGCAATGCGCGGGATGAGAAATAATACATATTCAAGGTTCACTCATTCGCAATCGGTTCACCAACAAGAAACGCCAACCGATCCAAGTTCACAGCATTCATTGGCAGCGCGACGTATCGCTGCGCAAGCGTTAACGTGGGTGGACCCACAGGTGGACACCTGGCCCCCGCTCCCCCGCCCACCGCCACCGGACGCACCGCTGTAGGGCAGCAGCGCCTCGACGGCGGGCTGCACGTTGGCGAAGCGCAGGAGGTCGCCGGGCGGCACGTGCCGGAAGAGCGTGGCGAGCACGGCGTGCGCCTCGTGGCAGCTGCGAGAGTTCGTGTTCCACGTCACGGCGAACTTGAGCAGCGACTCTGTGGCAAAAAAAGTTCCCCGCAACCTGCCCGCGTGAGACGACCGAGGTGAGATTGGCCAGTGGCAGCGCGATTCGGAGGGCTGCGGCGCGGGACGGCCGCACGGTTCCGTAGTCAACAGGGCAGGCCCCGCAGCCGTTGGTTTGGCCTTTGAGTAGGAAGTCGACGTCAGAAACGGAATATTTATACTGCAGGAGGAATCCAATGAGCGATGAAGCTCTTTTTGCACAGGTGTCCACAGTAGGTTGGAAGCCAAGCAGAAACATTTTTTGCCTAGTTAACTCCTCGGGATGTGAGACTGCCATTCCGGGGGAATACCAGGTGTCACACGAATGGGGCTGACCAAGAGATGGCAGCACAGCCAGCGGTGGATTCTTGAATCCATCGGTGCGAAGCTTTGAGCGTAACCCCCTCTCTGTACATTGGGATCTTCTCCGGTTTCGTCCCACACTAAGAAAAAGACTCGTGATGGGAATCGACCAAAAAAATCCAAGGTAGCTACAGAACATTATTTGTTACAACAGCCATGTCCAGCGTAGTCGATGGACCGTCTGGGTCACCAGCCTTTGCACGAACGTAACCATCACGGCCAGCGATGACGACGCGAGAACGCCTCTCCACCGGCCGCCAGGCCCTCCGTCCTCACCTTTCTGGTCCTGTCTCAGCTTGGCGATGGTGGCCTCCAGGTCCTCTCGTCCTCCCGTCTCATCCAGGATCGCTGCGCCACGACACAGGGGGTGGGGGGGGTGGTGGTTCGGGTGGGGTTACCGCGTGTCGACCGACGGCGCAAAACCATGTGCAGCGCGGTACGCGCTACCCGAACGTGCGAGCTAAGGTGGAAATCTCATCTCACAACGTGGGTTCGATCCCGACCCTGACGCCTGCTGTTTATTTGGAGTTTACGTGTCTCTCTCCCCGTGGTCGCGTGGATTTTTCTCATGGTCCTCCGGTTTTTCCCTCCACATTTCAAATCACATGATAAGCCACTTCGTTGAGCGGTTCTGGAAAAAAAAGAGCTTCATACCTCAGTGGGCCTGAACTGGTATAAAATGAATAGGTTTAGTTTACAGTTTAGTTTCCCCACTCACCTTGGATGACGGTCAGTGTCGTGTGGGGCTGATCGAGGGAGATGGCGAGGCGGAGAGCCTTCAGGTATTTCTTTTCGTGCAGCAAGTTCGAAAGTTCCTGTCTCCTGCCAGACGCAGCATTCACGAGGGGAAGGAAATTAAACGAGCGCAGTAACTCCGAGGTCACCGACGGTTCTCGGGGGTTCAAATCTCGACCGCGGTTGGCAAAGACGTGCCCCCCCCCCCACCACCACCACACCAAATATTTGCAACACCAGTCGCCAAATGCTCGCTCCCTTTGCACCAATTTGACTACACATTCGTAGCAAGGGCAGGGCCTCCGTTACCATGTACGTCACTGACGGCTTCACTCCCCATTACGGCCACCGCTGCCGTCGCCTCCACCTATGACCGGAATGGAATGCACTCGACTTCGTCGGATGTAAGTATGTATGTGTGTTGCACTTCTATTGCACCACCGTACCATAGCCGACCGTGCCAATCGGAGGTGCGGGGGAAGGACAGCAAACTAAACACAGAAAGCAGTTCTAAAAAAATGAAGTTTTCAATTTAGATTTAAAAGTCCACAGCTCCAGTGGCTTCATCATATCGGAAGGTAGAGCGTTCCAGACGGCCGCAGAATCGCATCGTGCGGGCTATGCAGTGACCGTCTTTGTTCGATAGCTAGCCAAAAGCCGCTGCGAGGATCTCGGAAGCCAAGCAGATTTGAGCCTGGTCAGAACTCCTCGACTGGGAGACCGCCCACGAATACCAGGTGTTGTAGGCCCTTACCCAGGGATCGGCAATCAAAATACCAAGACCCATTTTTTTCGAAATTCGGTAAAAAAACTAAAATTCCCAGAGCGCCGCAATGCATGCGAGAATACGACACGGTGGCCCTTAACAAATAACGTCACGAAGCGGTCCTCAAAGAGGCGCGCGTGCTGCCAACCCCCCTGCCCCTAACCCGAACCGCGCTGCCGTTGATGTTGCGCGCTGCGATGGCGACGCTCACTTCAGCAGCTGCTCCTCCTCCTTCTTCCGCTCCTCCTCCTGCTCCTCCTGCGTCACGTCCTGCGGTGGAGATGGAAGGTTGAGTTGGCGAGCTCGGCTGATAGATTGATAAATAAATAGCGCACGCGTCGCGGTGTTTTACAAGAGGGCACGTGACAGGAGGCCCTCGGGACGTTTGATTCCGATCGCCTCTCTACGCTTGTGATAGGACGCGCAAGAATCGCGTAGTGCGGATCGATGATTGTGATATTCGTATTTTTGCCGCATGCGAATGCTGCGCTGAAATCCTGCAGCTGGTGGAGGTGCCGTGCTAATCGTAGGTGCTGGGGAAGGACCGCAAACTAAACCCAAAAAGCAGTTCTAAAGAAATTCGATTTAGATTTAAAAGTGCATCGCTCCCAGCGACTACCTAATATCGGAAGGAAGAGCGTTCCAGACGGCCGCAGAAGCGCGTCTGAGAGCGCGCGATGCGGTGACTGTCTTTGTCCGATGGTTAGCCAAAAGCCGCTGCTGCTGTGGTGGTGGTGGGGGGGGGGGGAGGTTTGGGTGGGGGGGGTGTTAGGGTCAAGTGGTTCCGGCCGTCACTTGCCTTCCACAGCACGATGCAGGCGTCGCTCCCGCCGGTGAGCACACGCTCGTCGTCACGGCTGCCGTGGAGGCCCCAGACTTTCCCGTCGTGCGCGTCGAGCGTGCGCACGCACTCGTTGGTCTTGATCGTCCAGAGCTTCACGAGGCCGTCCGAGCCGCTACGCGGGGCGGCGGGAGAGACGGAGACGGGTACAAAAAAAAAATGGAACAATAAATGCGAAGAATAAAAAGTGCGACGGAAATGTATTTGATTGCGCCAATGATTAAAGTCGCTGTCTGACCTCGTCAGGAGCTGCGTCCCTCGCGCCACGAACACGACCTTGAGCACCGACGCATCGTGACCTTCAAACGTCTGCACAGAGAGAGAGAGGGAGACACACAGGCGGACACGGGGGAACAAGCGAACCAGACTTTTCATCACCATCACCGTCACTGCCATCGTCACCGTCATCGTCACCATCGTCATCACCTTAAGCATTCGATCTCACGCGTAAAGAGCACACACGGACACAACCGCGTCGACCGTGGCTGCTCCTGTGGCAGCTGTTTTCACTCTCGCAGTTGCTGCAGCAGTTGCTCTGACTGCAATTGCTGCATTGGTGGCTGCATTAGCTGCTGCTGTGGCAGCTGCTACTTGCTGTGTCCAGTGGCGGTGTCGGCTGCTGTGTCCAGTGGCCATGCTCGCTGCTGCGTCAGTGATCGTGTCCGCTGCCGTGTCAGCGATCCTATGAGCAGCAGCTGATACGGCAGCTGATACGGCAGTGTCAGCGACCGTGTCAGCCGCCAGCGCGAGGTTAACCGCGGCAGTGTCGTCAGCCTCCGCCGTGGCTCACCTTGAGGCAGGCGAAGTCGTGCAGCCCCCAGAGCCGCACGGAGCCGTCGGCGGAGGCGGAGGCGACGACCTGGTCCATGGGGGAGAAGGCGACGGCCCAGACGCCGCGACGGTGGCCCCGCAGCACCGCCACGGGGCCAACACCGCCCCCCCCCTCCTCCTCCTTCTTCTTCTTCGCCGCCACCGCCCACAGCCGCACCGTGTGGTCCTGGGAGCCGCTCGCCACCAGCCGGTCGTTGGGGGAGACCGCCACGCTGTTCACGTCCTGCACGCGTTTACGAACAGCGGGCCCACGGTCTGTCCGCTGCTCGACGAAGGCATGCCCCCCCCACCCGCACACCCGCACGTGTGCGCGTGTTTTTGTGCTGGTGGCCAGTGGGGGAGCGGTAGTGTAGTGGTTAGCGCTACGCTGCACTACGAACCCGGCGACTCGGGTTCGATTCCCGCTCACGGCCAACACCAGTGATGATTATTTGAACCGGTCCTGGGCCTTCCCTAGGTCGACTCAGCCTAAAATGAGTACCTGGTGTGGTGTGTAAACATCGCCACTGGGGAGACAAAGGCGGCCGGGCGTGGTGTTGGCCACCCACCCCTTCGTGTGCCGTGCCGGCCTTTATAGGTGCTCGCTAACAGCACGTTCCCCAACAGCCTGTTAAGGCTACACGGGGGATCTTTGTCTTTATCTTTGCTGGTGACAAGTGTGTGTGTGTGTGTGTGCACGTGAACGTGTGCTAGTGACCAGCGTGTGTGTGTGTGTGTGCACGTGAACGTGTGCTAGTGACCAGCGTGTGTGTGTGTGTGTGTGCACGTGAACGTGTGCTAGTGACCAGCGTGTGTGTGTGTGTGTGCACGTGAACGTGTGCTAGTGACCAGCGTGTGTGTGTGTGCACGTGAACGTGTGCTAGTGACCAGCGTGTGTGTGTGTGTGTGAACGTGTGCTAGTGACCAGCGTGTGTGTGTGTGCGTGTGAACGTGTGCTAGTGACCAGCGTGTGTGTGTGTGTGTGCCAGCAATGGTCTGGTGTGGCACGTGCGTGCGAGCGCATGTCCACCTTGTCGTGCGCCTTCTCCGTGAAGCGGCAGGTGAGGGCGGTGGTGGCGGTGCCGCTGGACGAGAGACCCTTGGGGAGGTCCCACAGCTTCAGGGTGCAGTCCTGGCTCCCGCTCACCAGGAAGCCATCCTTCAGCCTGCAGTACGACAAAGACAAACCCGACCCCCCTGTAGCCTCAACAGACCGTTGGAGCAAGTGCTTTTAGCGAGTAGCAGCCGCCTATGAAGGCCGACACGGCACACGAACAGGTGGGTGGCCAACACCACACCCGGCCGCCTTTGTCTCCCCGGTTGCTGATGCTGTACTCATGTTAAAGCCGAGTCGACCTACGACAGGCCCAGGGCATATTCGGCAGTGTTATTGGTCGTGAGCGGGAATCGAACTCGGCTCGCCGGGTTCGTAGTGCGCTAACCACTGCGCTCACTGTTCCCCAAAGACGCACACCCACACAGACACCCACGCAAATAAACGCACACAAGACACCCACAGACACACACGCAGACACAGACACGCACGCACAGACACGAACGCACAGACACGCACGCACAGACACGCACACGCACGGCGCTCTCACCTGGACCAGGCGACGGCCCCGACCGCGTGAGCGTGTCCCGTCGCCACGGCGACGCAGCGCACGTGCCCGCTCGCCTCCTCCATGCTCCACACGCGCACCGTGCGGTCCTGTTCACAACGACCGGGTCACAGCGGGCGATCGCGTGGGGCACGGCGGCGGGGTACAGGCGGCAGCAGTCATCGTGGTGGTGGTGGTGGTCTAAGGGCCACGCTGTTGGTTGCGCAGGCAACCAACAGCGTGTGGCGGAGTGGGCGATGCTATTGACCGTGTCGGTGGTGGCGATTATCGTGGCGCTTGTGGTGTTGGCTGCGGTGGCGGCTGTGGTGTCGGGAGTGCACCTGGTCTGGAACGAGCGCCGTGGTGATGTCACCGCAACTTAGTGGCTAATGGTGTCTGTTGTTGTTGTTGTTGTCGTGTAGTGTTATGGTGGTGGTGGTTGTGTTGATGGTGGTTGTGGTGTTGGTGGCGCTTGCGGTTGTGAGCTCTCACCTTGGAGCTGCTGGCGAGCATCGTGCCCCTTCGCGATACGTCCAGCGCCAGCACCATGTCTGCACACGCAACAATGTATACAAAACACTTCAGCACGAAGATCTCCCCCCCACACCCCGCCGTGTAGCCTCGACAGGCTGTTGAGGCAAGTGCTGTTAGCGAGTAGCAGCACCTATGAAGACCAACACAGCACACGAAGGGGGTGGGTGACCAGCGCCACGCCCAACCGCCTTTGTCTCCCCAGTGGCGTCACCGATGTTGGCCGTGAGCGGGAATCAAACTCGGGGTCGCCGGGTTCATGGCGCAGCGCGCTAACCACTTTAGTACCAAAGACAAAGATCCCCCATACAGCCTGAACAGACTGTTGAGGCAAGTGCTGTTAGCGAGTGGCACCTATGAAGGCCGGCACGGAACACGAGGTGGGAGGCCAGCACCACGCCCAACCGCCTTTGTCTCCATCGTGGACATGTTTACACGTTGTACATCACACACCGCAACCAGGTACTCATTTGAGGCCGAGTCGACCTCGGGGAGGCCCAGGACCGGTTCAAATAATCGTAACTGGCGTTGGCCGTGAGCGGGCAATCGAACCCGGGTTCGTAGCCGGGTTCGTAGCGCGGCGCGCCGAGCTCTGCGTCGCCACTCGCGCACGCCGACGCTCTCGCTCACGCTCTCGCTCACGCACTCACCCCTGTGCCCGTGCAGCAGCTGGCAGTGGGAACTGTCAAGCTGGAAGATTTTGATCTGGGCGCTGTTGGTCGCCACCGCCACGTGGGAGTCCGTCTTGCCCAAGAACTTCACGTCCAGCACCTCGTCGTTGTAGCCCACGAACTGCGGCAGCACGAAAGAACGAAACATCATGGGCGGAGGGGGAGGAATGTTAATTGCAGAATCAGAATATTTATTTATACCACGGGAGGAATCCGATGAGCTATGAAGTTATTTTTCACAGATGTCCAGTAGCGGGCATGGGGTCAGAACGTTACAAAAACAAAGGACACGATAAAAAAAAGGGAGTGAAAAGTGTAAGGGAAAGATAAATCACTTAAATAAATATACAAATAAAACTAAACTTATGTTTTTTTTCTTACCAAAAAAAAAGTCCACCGAGCTATTCGCTTTATTTTTCACGAGCGACATTGGCGATCACAAACGATAGCTCAACAAAAGTGGCTCAATCGAAGTCATCCAAACTCATTATGTCTCGTTAACCGCCACGACGACCCAATTCGCAGAGGCAACGCGAACGCCTCCCTCAAGCAAACGGTCTCAACGGACGGACCGACGACGCACGGACCTGCTTTGCGACGGTCAGCCCTCCCAGCGCGTGCAGGATGATGTTGTGGTCGGAGGTGACGGCCGCGATTTGCCCGAGCGCCGGCACGAGGTGAGCCTGCACGATCGTTCGCTCCGCGCCGTCGCCGGGCCCGGCGCTCGCAGCCGCTGCTGCGGCGTCGTCCCCTGGCGAGCCGGCCTCGGGCGGTGGCGCCGTGAAGACGCAGCGCGCATTCGCCGCGTCCCACACGCGCAGCGTGCCTGGAGACGGCGCGGGAAGGCGAGTGCGCTCAAACTCTCGGGAATCCACGTGCGGGTGAAATGTATTCCTGTCGGGAAGCGCAGGAGCCCTGTCGCCCTGGCGACCCGTCGCCCCGTGACCCCTGTCGCCCCGTGACCCCTGTCGCCCCGTGACCCCTGTCGCCCCGTGACCCCTGTCGCCCCGTGACCCCTGTCGCCCCGTGACCCCTGTCGCCCCGTGACCCCTGTCACCCCTTGACCCGTCGCTCCGTGACCCGTTGCCCCGCAAATATGACGCAATACAAACAAAACAGTATAAACGAGGCACGATAAACGAGGCGAAAAATAAAAAACCTCGTCTGTTCTGAAATAACACTAAGAATTCGTGCAATCGGCCGAGCCAGTGAATTGACGAGTATAAATTACAATTTATTTACTCCCGAGCGTCAGGTCTCATTCGGACCGCCATGTTGCCGCTCTCACCTTTGCTGCCCGCGGTGACGAAGTGGATGCCCTTCCCCTCCACTCCCAGTGCCGATTGATCGCCCTCCTCAGGCAGAACCACCAGGTCCTCCAGGGGCTGTGGGGTCACGAGATGGGGGGGGACGCGTTGGTGAAGGAGTCGCGCGGGTTGCGTTGGTAACATGGTGTCGCGCGGGTCACATGGTGTCGCACAGGTCACATGGTGTCGCGCGGGTCACATGGTGTCGCGCAGGTCACATGGTGTCGCGCAGGTCACATGGTGTCGCGCAGGTCACATGGTGTCGCGCAGGTCACATGGTGTCGCGCAGGTCACATGGTGTCGCGCAGGTCACATGGTGTCGCGCAGGTCACATGGTGTCGCGCAGGTCACATGGTGTCGCGCGGGTCACATGGTGTCGCGCGGGTCACATGGTGTCGCGCGGGTCACATGGTGTCGCGCAGGTCACATGGCCGTGGCGCTCACCTCGTACACGGGCACCGTTTTCCGCACAACGCCGGCCTCCAGCTCCCAGAGCAGCACGACGCTGTCCCTCCCGGCACTGGCGCGACACAACACGGAACGGTTATCCCCACGCACATCACAACCAACCAACCACGACCGGTGTGAAAACCACCATGGCCGTTACGAACCCCTCGATAGCGACAGATGGACCACTGCGAGTCTCGTGACTTGGATCGTAAGTCTCAGTGGTGCTGGCTAAGTGTCTCCGGCATGGCCATCATCAACCTCTTGACAATAGACACAGGCTCGACTCCAGAGCTTAAACCGCAGATCTCACCATTGCTAGTCCAGTGTCTGTGACACGGCCATTGTGAACCCGTGGATACCTGAGCAGCGTGCGCCCGTCGCAGGCGAAGCGCAGGGCGGTGACGGCGCTGTAGTGGCCGTCGAGGGTGGCGCTGCAGGCGCCACTCTGCAGGTCCCACACGCGGATCTTGCAGTCGGAGGCGGCGGAGAGAACACGGGGGCACGACGTGTCCGGGTGGAACGCCACCACGCTACGGAATGCACGCACACGGGTACAAAGGCAAAGATCCGCCGTACAGCCTTCGACAGACTGTTGGGGCAAGCGCTGCTATCGAGTAATACCAATGAAGGCCGATACGGCACACGAAGGGGGTGGGTGGTCAGCAACACAAACACACACATACACACGGGCACACACAAAGGCACACGCGCACAAAGACACACACACAAATACAGATGAGGGCACACAAACGCACGCGCGCGCGAGTCCGAAGGCTCCGGCCGCCCACTCACCCGACGACACCCGACGAGCCGCGGAAGTTGTGGGTACAGTACTGCTTGACGATGTCCCACACCTTGATGGTGGCATCGCTGCTCCCTGCGCCACCGAGAAAAGCGTCACGCACGCACACACCGGCACGGGCGGGGGGGGGGGTCACCGCGCTAGAGGCCGCCAGCACGATTAGCTCCAGAGCGCGGAGAGCGTGGGACAACGGCTCGGGATAATCCCGCAGCGTAGTTTCAAGAGTTTGTGTGGCCAGGGGGGGGAGAAACTCAAAAGAGAAGCGGAGACGAGTCTCGTACGCAAGAGTGACCGTAGCGCGCGGTTGGAGGGGGGATGATTGCGATTCATCCCAGTTGAGAGATTTGCAGGTGATTTTCAAATCTGGACCCTTGACGCCGGGCACACAGCGGCCCTACCCTTTTTCGCATGACGCCAAGGAATATTTAACGTCCACTGTGATGCGGAAAGCGGTATTGACCGGGGCGGCCGTTTGGATTGGAACCGTGACCCTCTGCAACAACCAGCGGTGAACGCGCTACCTCTGGGCCACGTCCCCATGAATAAAGGCAGGTGCAGTCTTGACACATATTGGCCTGGATCTGTCAAGTGCACAGTACCGGTTGGAATGAAGTGGGTTAGAATGAAGGGGATGGACCAAATCAAGTTGAGATGGGGGGGGGATGATAGGGTAAGGCCACATGGCCAGGGTGGTGAGAGTGTGTGGCGGGGGGGGGAATGCCCAATACACATGGCCAGGGTGGTTCAAACCAAGTGGTGAGAGTGTGTGGGGGGGGGGGGAATGCCCAGTCCACATGGCCAGGATGGTTCAAACCAAGTGGTGAGAGTGTGTGGGGGGGGGGGAATGCCCAGTCAACATGGCCAGGGTGGTTCAAACCAGTGGTGAGAGTGTGTGGGGGGGGGATGCCCAGTCCACATGGCCAGGATGGTTCAAACCAAGTGGTGAGAGTGTGTGGGGGGGGGGGGGAGGAATGCCCAGTCCACATGGCCAGGATGGTTCAAACCAAGTGGTGAGAGTGTGTGGGGGGGGGGAGGAATGCCCAGTCCACATGGCCAGGATGGTTCAAACCAAGTGGTGAGAGTGTGTGGGGGGGAGGAATGCCCAGTCCACATGGCCAGGATGGTTCAAACCAAGTGGTGAGAGTGTGTGGGGGGGGGGGAGGAATGCCCAGTCCACATGGCCAGGATGGTTCAAACCAAGTGGTGAGAGTGTGTGGGGGGGAGGAATGCCCAGTCCACATGGCCAGGATGGTTCAAACCAAGTGGTGAGAGTGTGTGGGGGGGGGGAGGAATGCCCAGTCCACATGGCCAGGGCGGCGCCCACCGGTGGCCAGCAGTGTGGAGGTGGCGTCGAAGGCCATGCTGACGATGGGGGCCACGTGGACGGCCTTCCACGTGCGCTGGCACACCGCGGCGTCGCGCCACGCCCACTGCCGCAGCAACATCGCCCGGCTCGCCGTTACCATCACCTGCCAGGGTGAGGGGTGGGGGGGGGGAAGGTTGGGATGGGGGGGGTGGGGGGAAATCCGAGATGGTACTCATGGGAAGTGGTGTCCACCCGGTTGCACAATCAACCAGTGGAGCTCGATACAGCGACTCGTATAAAACACACAACACGAACAGGGCTCAATACTACAGTAAGATGACACAGTAAGTCCTCGTTTAACGTGGCAGATGCTCTCTTGAAAAGTGCCGGATTAGGCAAGAACAATTTCCCCATGAATAATGTAACGATAAAAGTTTGGCGAAATACGATGCACTACGCGTACAAGGCGAGATGGTGGGACGAATACCCGAGGGTATACCGCCACTACGTCATTGCATCATTCCGCGTACTGTATCACGATACCGCTCGGCTGCGCAGCTCAAGAAAATAATTTGGCGTCGATGGCTCAAAAAACCGCGTTATAACGGTGCGCGTTCCGTGTGGTAACGGTGAACATTCCACATTATAACGGTGCGTGTTCCACGTTATAACGGTCCGCGTGATGATGGGGCACATTCCAAGTTATAATGGTGCGCGTGATGATGGGGCACATTCCAAGTTATAACGGTGCGCGTTCCACGTTATAACGGTCCGTGTGATGATGGGGCACATTCCAAGTTATAACGGTGCGCGTTCCACGTTATAACGGTCCGCGTGGTGATGGGGCACATTCCAAGTTGTAACGGTGAGCGCGTTCCAGGTTGTGCGAAAGTGCTCCCGAATGGAAGCGCTCCCTAATGGAAGAACCGTGTTATACTGAAAACGCTTTATTAGTGTGAACACCGCGCGCTAAACGAGAACTTACCATACTAACAGAGCTCCAGACAAACTCGTGAATCCCCAACTAATCAATACCGAACCCATTACTAACGGAACTCATATAACCCCCCCCCCACCTCCCGCCAGACACTCCACGCACCTCATCGTCCGGGCTCAACACGAAGCACGTGACGTCCTCCTCATCCTCCTGCCGGGCAACAACGAGCAAATCATTATTGTTGGGACGAGCGCCACGATGGGAGGTTGGGCGAGAAACAAAAATGAGTGGGGAGTGCGCGTCCACACAAAAGACAAAGGACCCCCCCCCCCCCGTATAGCATTAACAGACTGTTGGGGCAAGTGCTATTAGCGAGTAGCACCTATGAAGGCCGCCACGGCACACGGGGGGGGGGGGCGGTAAGGTGGCCAGCACCACGCCCGACCTCCCTGTCTCTCCTTGGTGAGGTCGAGTCGACCTGGAGGAGGCCCAGGACCGGTTCAGATAGTCGGTGTGTGTGTGTGTGGTGTCCACGGGGTGTGCATGGGGTTTGCGTGCGGTGTGTGTGTACGGTGTACTCGGGGTGTGGTGGTGAACTTCCTCACCTGGGCGATGGTGTGCATCACTTTGCCCGTGCTCACGTCCAGCACCTGCACCTTGGTGCCGCAGGTGCACAGCAGGCGCTGTCCATCGCCGCTGAACTGAGCACAAGGGGGCACGTAGACGCGCGTTTACTCACCGACATGTGGACACACGGACGCAGGGACACGGGAATGCTGGGACACGCGCGCATGAGACACGGGACACGCTGAAGCGTGTTTACACACTGACACGGAGAGACGTGGACGCAGAGACACGGGGGACACAAGACGCAGGGGCAAGCGACCGTGGGACGCAGAGACATAGGGCACGGGGGTAAGGGAAGGTGCGCGGGGACACGAGAAATTTACTTGGGTTAAAGGGCGCAATTATTACTATTCACACACAGTGGACACACACATATACATACCCTGATACAGTATTACTGGACATGCGAACACAGTAAATACACGCGCAATGGACAGACGAACATGCGTACACGTACACACACACCATCATACGCGTAAACAGGCATAAAATCTTGATTTAAAGCTTTTGTGACTGCAGGGATTCATATTCTTGGTTCTTTCGGTAAAGTCACGTAGAAGGGAAACAATAAAATAATAAAAATATAAAACAATAAAATTCTCACGACGTTTCGACTGCAACACAAGCACTCATTATCAGGTGATGATGATTGCTTGTGTTGAATAGGCATAAAATCGTCAAGAAGAATAAGCCGTCACACAAACTCCGGTCATCCTCGCCAGCGGCTTTTGGCTGCCCATCGAACAAAGATGGTCACCGCATCGCGCTCTTTCTGATGCGCTTCTGCGGCCGTCTGCAGCGCTCTTCCTTCCGGTATTAGCAAGCAACCGGGAGCGATGCACTTTTAATTCAACATCCAGATTGAAAGCTCACTTCTTTAGAACTGCTTTTTGCGTTTCGTTTGTCGTCCTTCCCCCCCCACGCCTCCGATTGGCACCGGTTGGCTAAGTACGGCGCAGAAAGGAGTTCAACATCCATGCATACTCTTTGGTTCTTTCGGTAAAGTCACGTGGGTAGAAAAATAATGAGATATCGCAACGTTTCGATCGCAACACAAGCAATCATGGGACAACCACAGCAAGGGAGGGGGGGGAGGCAGGGCAGAAAGTGGACCATACATACACACAGAGATGCCTTGTGTAGGCAGATGGGACAAATATTTGCGAGCACTATTCATGATGGAACAGAAGACGGATGGCGGTGGGGTGGGGGTAGTGATTTGAAAACACTATGTAACACAATTTTTGTTCATGGGTACTAAGTGTTATTGTTTTATTGCTTATGCCTAAAAAGTATAGAAAATGGCTATTATTCCCCACAAACTTTGCTTTTGTGACCAGGACTTTATGTGAAGGAATGACACAAATGTTTTCTCAATGAAAATAGGTCAATTTCAAAATATCACTATCCTGGTCACAAAAGCAAAGTTTGTGGGGAATAACAGCCACTTTCTGTACTTTTTGAGGCATCAGCAATTAGGAAATAACTCTTACTACTTCCCAGGAACAACAACAACAACAAAAAGTGTTTTGTTACGCAGTGAAATCACTGTCCCCGATCGCCTTTGTCTCCCCCAGTGGTGATGTTTACACACAGATCTCACCTGCACTTTGCCTCCAGAGTAAAAGGGCTCGAACTTGTAGGAGACCGTGTAACTGCAACGAGAATCAACGCAACTTGGGTCACACATTTGATACCTTCTGATATTCACGTCCGCACCACCGACGCGGCGTAGGAGAAAAACAGAGAGAGGGCTTCCTCTAGCGCAGTGCGGCTCTTCTTCCTTCTTAACCTGGGGTTCACGAAATCCCCTGGGGGTGCGTGATGCCCTCTCTGGGGGTGCGAGGCGTGGCCAGGTCGTTTGTGAAGAAGGTGAATAATCGAAACAAATTAAGCACGGGGCACGCGAGTTTGCAAATTACTTTGATTCGTACTCTTTGCTTTTTTCGGTAAAGTCACGTAGGTAAAAAAATAAAATTAAAATAAATGAAAACTAAATTTGTTGTTTTCATTTATTTTAATTTGATTTTTTTACCTACGTGACTTTACCGAAAAAACCAAAGAGTATGAATGCTTGCAGTCACGAAAGCTTCAAATCTAGAATTGCTTTGTTCCGTCAAACCCCGTGTATTTTAATCGGCGTTGTGCATTTTTCTTGAACGAATGCGAACCCAATGGGGGTGCGCCAAAGGCTGCAGTGAAGTTGAAGAACCACTGGTCTAGCAGTGCCTTGTTGACCAAGGGCCCGTAAATACAAACTCGTGTGTCGTGTCCTCCCGGATTCAGCGTTTGTTTACCTCTCTTCGCATATTTTAAATGAAAAGTTACGGGTTTCGGGCGCGTCTTTAGTTCCCGAAGCGTCTTACGTCTTGTAATCCCGAGTAAACAATAAACAGCCGAGCACATCTTAAGTTATGCAATGCACGCGATTAAAAATAAAAGCGATTAAAGGCGTACAACGAACGTCCCGACACTTTTGCGCAAATGCCGGGGAGAAGTCAAAACGTTGGGGCAGGAAAAAAAACTGCGAATAGAAGCTGGGATCAGATTTTTCTTTTTTTAAATGTACTGTATACATTATAACGATCGTCTGCCGTGGTTCAAATCCACTGCTCGATGGAGGCCTCCCAAAGCCGCCACTGCCGCCGCCGCCTAGAACACGGAACGGATTTTCATCGCTCCATCTCCTCCGCGCGGTGGTCAGCTCGGGACGCCGGAGTAATGCCACAAGAAGAGACAAAGATCCCCCGTGTAGCTTTAACAGACTGTTGGGGGCAAGTGCTGTTAGCGAGCGGCACCGACGAATGCCGGCATTGGTACGCATGGGGGAGGGCGGGTGAAGTGGCCAGCACCACGCCCGGCCGCCTTTGTCTCCCTCGTGGACAATGTTTACACATTGAGGCAGGTACCCATTTGAGGGTGAGTCGGCATCGAGGAGGCCCAGGACCGGTTCAGATAATCCTTGCCGGCTTCGTAGGGCAGCGCGCTAGCCACTGCACCACCGATTCCCCAGAGTAAAGATACTACGACTACTACACTAATACGAAAAATTGGAACTTATAAACAGCAGAAAAATTCGACCACTGCGACCATTGAGGCTCGGGAAACGAGCCCCCCCTAAGGGTGATGACCACAGCCTCCGATAGAACCTCTCCCGCTCGCGAACTTTCCACGCCTCGGCCACCCGCCCACTTCTCCCCGCACACACACGCACTTGTCTTTGAGCTGCAAGGGTTTCTCCTCGGCCATGGCGAGAGGCGCAGAAACGCCGGGCCCCAGTGCCGGGTTTCGGAGCGGCGGGGGTGTCAGCGCGCCCGTACGGCGTAGAAATCCGCACGGGGGGGTGGTGGTGGTGGCACTCCGTTCTCTCCACGTGCTGGGCGAGTCGCGCGGTGCGGCGTGGGGCGCGGCGTGCCACGTGCGCCGCGCGCGGTGCGGGCGGACATCTTGGTAAGGGAGGGGGGGAGGGATGGGAACGCCCCCTCGGGTAGGGACCCGCCCCCCGCCGGACCCCAGACAGCCCTGCCTGCCTGAACCCCCCAGCCTGACCCCCACCTCTTGCCCGAACTCCCCCCCCCCGCCTGACCCCCCGCCTGAACCCCCCCATGCCTGACCCCCCCCCATGCCCGACACCCCCCCCCCACTACCCCCGCCTGCGCCCCCCACCCCCACTAAGAAGTAGTTGTGGTGACGTCGAGCGCCTCCGTGTGTTTGTCAACCTGCTCCTCCTGCTCCTCCTTCCTCTTTCTCCTCCGCTTGTTCTTGTTGCCGGTGTCGATGCAAGAGGCGACGAAGGCAGTCGTGGTGGGATCGTTGCGATGGCTCCTTCTTCTTCGTGTTCGTGGATCCGGGGGCATTGCGTTGTTCACTGTGTGTTGTGGATGATGATCCCGCGGTCCCGCACGTTACTGGACCCCCCCCACCACCACCCCCGGGGGAGTCCTCAATGTGCCCATTTGTGCTGCAGCTACGCCAGGCGTCATCCGCCTGCTGGCGCTGCCCGAAGGTTCAGCGGATTTCCATTTATTTTGGTATAGCCCTGTGAGCCATTCGCCTCTTGAATCGGGTGCAACCGCAACAAACAAACAAAACACGAACAAGAAAACATCTTAAAGTGACTATGTGAGTGTGCAAACAGAAAATCCAGGGGAAAAAAACCATCAAAATATTCCTGAAATAGCACCATACACCAAAGCTGTATGCAAAAATCCCAGTGGGATGCAAGTCAAACAACAACAACCACAAGACAACTAATATTAAGGCCATCAGTCTAACTCCGTACTACAATAAACAAAAACATGGCCAAAACAAAAAACGTCTGCGTTCCACGCGTAGCGGAGACTTTCGCGAGAAATAATACTCCTATTATATAACTTTAACTTTATCGATCTGTGATGAACGCTATCACTTTCCGTCGTTTTTACGCGCACCCCCGGCATGAACGACGGAGGCGCATGGACAAGACTTTCGATTACGTTGGTATCGATCTGCAGACGGCGGTCTTCTCTCGCACGATCAGCAGCTCGGTGTCGCCTTATCTCGATCCCCGCAATCCCAAACGGGTGAAAGTCCCCATCGAACCGAACCCCCCCACCACAGCAAGGCCATCATCTACTTAACGACGAGAGAAAATTCACACGTGAAATGTCCTTTTCAATGAAGTCTTCCAGATGTAAAATTATATGAGCTTTGAATGAAGAAATACTATTGTCTAATTCAAAACAATACAATTCAAAATGTTTTGCATTTTAAAAAAAACTTCTAAAACGGAGCGACGTTCGTGCGCAATTTTTTTTTCAAGCCAGGAAAGTCACGAGTATATCCATAATGAAGAGGTGGGGGGGGGGGGGTGTTACATCGTGTAAATATCTAAATGCATGACTGTCTCAAACCGTGCGGGTTTAACCCCGTATTGTTGAGTTTTCAGGTCCATACGGGCACACAAACAATGTTCTTTTTGTGTCATTTTGTTTGTGTTTCTCCCTTGTGATGGGATGAAGATTAATAAGGGGCACGGGGTGACCAGTAAGGTCTGAATTGGCCCGTAATAAGGCGAGGGCACTGATAAGGGATTGACGGGTGCGTAAATGTGTCGTAAAACCCGCCGCCACCCGACACGGCCAATTGAGTGTGTCGCGAGAACAAACCCGAGCCCAATTCGTGCACCAACTCACCGCCTAGCTGTGTGTTGGAGAGTAAACACCACAACAACACAACAAACAACATTTACAATTCGAGTTTCCGTGACGTTCTACAGATAACTTGACGACTCGCAAGGGGCCGTCCATAAATGACGTCACGCACCTAGGTGGGGGGGGGGGGTCAGACATTTGTGACGATGTGTGACGAGGGGGGGGGGGTTTGAGAAATGTGACGTCACATCAAAATGCGCAATTTAAAATAAATATAGACAACACGTTCTACTTAATTAAATATACTTTTAAATAAATGTTTTCTCCTACAACATCAGAGTGCAGCGCCACATTAAACACGCACTACAATGACAATAGTTTAAAGCGATTTGAAGCATGTTTTATTTTGGGGGGGGGGGGAACAGAGCATTGTGACGTCATATTTGAGGGGGGGTCTAACTTTTTGTGACGCCGTGTGCCGAGGGGGGGGGGTCAAAAAATCGTCCAAAATCGCGTGACGTCATTTACGGACGGCCCCCAATACGCTCGCGGATCTGCGTCGTTCGCTACCCCTCCCCCCACACACACAAAAGCAAATGGGAGCGTCCCCCTTAGCAACATGGCCACCGGCTCGTCACGTCGCGGAAAGGGGGGGGGGAGTTAAAGACGTCGTTACAAGACGTGCCCGCCCACTCGATTGGCTGCGTTCAGTGAGAAGTGGGTGGGGGGGGAGATTGACGCGATCCAATGAGCGTGCGGATTCTCGGACGATACCACTTTCCGTTCACTCAATTAAAAAAAGGGGGGGGGGGGTGACGTTACTGCGTGGTCCCAAAAAAATATGAAACTAGTTTATAATATAATTATGCTGAAATGGGTTTTTTTCTCTTTTAACATTTTTATCTACGATCAGACACTGACAACTATTCCCCAAAAAAATATTTTTCTGCATAAAACAACATTGTTAACGCTTTTATTCTTGCATATATTACGTAGTATGTTTTTTTGTTTGCATTTTGACTGCATGTATTGTGGTTAATGCAGACATGAATCCTTGTAAAAAGGTTTCAGTTTTGTTGCCAGAAAAAAGGGGAAAACCCCTATTATTATGGCTTTATTCTTCTTATATTTAAAGACGTACCCATCGGAAAGCGCTCAAATTAAAGATCCTGTTATTTTTTTAATAGCAAGAACACAAATTAATTTACTTAATTCTCTACGAGGGGAAGCTCTCCTATCTTTTTCCGTTTTCGAATTATTCAGATTTTAACATCATAAATTGCGTTTTTTGTGTGTAAAAAACCCACTTGAATCCAAAATATCTGAAGACAATAAAAGATAGACCAGTGGTTCTCGCTTTAATTGTAGTTGCTGTTTAAGGCTCTGTCAAACGAAAAAAACCGCAGTAATATTTTGAATGGGTTCTGAATGACATGACGCACAAATAAGTTCATGGGGCTCTTAAAATCGATATTTGAGGGCCTTAAAATAAAAAAAAAAATGTCAGATTTTAAGATTTTTCCTGTTCTGTCCTAAAAGCTACCTATGTACTAAATTTCAGCTTTTACTTTGTCGAGAAGTACCACAGAGGTTTTTGAGACATAGAGCTAAAGGTCTTTATTTATATAAACAATGTTTTATTTCATTTTACCAGGTAAGGCCACTGGAACTATGTAGCTCTTTTTCAGAAGCGACCTGGCCAAACGCGATGAAAGCTCAACGAAGTGGAAATTTATAGCAGCCAACTCACTCTAAACTCGTCGTGTTGATTCTAAATGTGGAGGGGAAAAGCGGAGGATCCAGAGGAAAAAGCCACACGACCACGGGGAGAGAGAAACTCGAAATATACAGCAGGCGTCAGGCTCAAACCCACGACCTCCTGTAGACCAGGTGAGGTCGTTTAGTTTACATTTATTGATCTGGAAAGCCAATACGGTCGATGGACCAACTTTTTTATTGTTTAACGTGGAGACAGAGTGCTGCTTAACCAAGATGCTGCACAACAACGCAAAATGATAGCATACAATAATATAAATACAATATTTAGGCATACCCCGCTTTACGTCGGGGATACACTTTCCCCTGCAGGGGGCAGAATAAACTTAATCTATAATTACACTGTCACATTTTTTTGTTGTTCCTGGGGAGTAAGTGTTATTTCCTAATTGGTTATGCCTCAGAGGTACAGAAAATCGCTATTATTCCCCACAAACTTTGCTTTTGTGACCAGGACAGTGATATTTTGAAATTTGCCTATTTTCAATGAGAATTCCAGATAGATTCAGCGCTGAGTAAACTTGGAGTAACTTCTAGAACATTCCAGAACTTTACAGTAATATAAATAGTAGTTTAAATACAGGGGCCACAAGCCCACCAGTTCAGTTTAGTTCCAGCTGCCCAAGTGGATACATATCTGCATTTTTCTGAGATGGCATCAAGAGGCTGCAAGCATCCGGCAGACGCATTTTGCTACGTCTGCGGCCAATTTATCAAGACAAGAGCGAAAAAGTACTCTGTGGGGGCATCTGCTAAGATGTGTGAGGCCTACAAGGCATATTTCGGCATTCCTGTCGAGGTTTAAGACAAACCCTGGGCACTTCATTTCACTTGCGAGCAATGCAAAACAACTCTGGAAGGTAAGATGGACAACTGTTGCTCGGAATTTTACGTTATAAAATTTGTTAACATTTTAAAAATTGTAAAAGTTTTTAATTTGAAAATGTTTTACAATTTTCATCGTTATTGAAACAATATATAATACAAGCTTTTTGCCCGTCCAAGGACGGGTGTATTGCAGTAAATCTAAAAACTTGCAAGCGAACAGCAGACCGCGACGTGATATGTTAATTGCATTAATGCGTGTGCAATTTGTAAGGGCGTGGTGACACAGACCTTTTATTTTAAGGTTATAATCCCTTGTTCATCATGACGTCCTTGTTACTTTGATGTCTCAACAGCGTCACGGAGATCACGTGACGTGAGGGTTCTGCCTTTGCGGTGAGGGTTGTGAGTTGACGCCGAGAAGGGGGGAGGAGGCGCCTCGCCCCCCCCCATGTGGAGTGACGTCAGCCGCTAATTATTATTAATGGCGGGGGGTGTCCATTTGGAGGACGTCACGTCATGATTATTAATGAGGGGGGCTGTTCGATGTGGAGTGACGGCACCTGCTCATGATTATTAATGATGGGGGAGGGTGGTCAATGTGGAGGACGTAACCTGTTCATGATTATTAATGAGGGGGGCTGGTCGACGTGGAGTGACGTCACGAGCGTTGCACACAGACATTCTTGGCTCATACAGTGAGGGAAAAAAGTATTTGATCCCCTGCTGATTTTGTACGTTTGCTCACTGTCAAATAAATTATCAGTCTATAATTTTAATGGTAGGTTTATTTGAACAGTGAGATACAGAATAACAACAACAAAATCCAGAAAAACGCATGTCAAAAATTGTATAAATTGATTTGCATTTTAATGAGGGAAATAAATAATTGACCCCCTCTCAATCAGAAAGATTTCTGGCTCCCAGGTGTCTTTTATACAGGTAACGAGCTGAGATTAGGAGCACACTCTTAAAGGGAGTGCTCCTAATCTCAGCTTGCTACCTGTATCAAAGACACCTGTCCACAGAAGCAATCAATCAATCAGATTCCAAACTCTCCACCATGGCCAAGACCAAAGAGCTCTCCAAGGATGTCAGGGACAAGATTGTAGACCTACACAAGACTGGAATTGGCTACAAGACCATTGCCAAGCAGCTTGGTGAGAAGGTGACAACAGTTGGTGCGATTATTCGCAAATGGAAGAAACACAAAAGAACTGTCAATCTCCCTCGGCCTGGGGCTCCATGCAAGATCTCACCTCGTGGAGTTGCAATGATCATGAGAACGGTGAGCAATAAGCCCAGAACTACACGGGAGGATCTTGTCAATGATCTCAAGGCAGCTGGGACCATAGTCACCAATAAAACAATTGGTAACACACTATGCCGTGAAGGACTGAAATCCTGCAGTGCCCGCAAGGTCCCTCTGCTCAAGAAAGCATATATACATGCCCGTCTGAAGTTTGCCAATGAACATCTGAATGATTCAGAGGACAACTGGGTGAAAGTGTTGTAGTCAGATGAGACCAAAATGGAGCTCTTTGGCATCAACTCAACTCGCCGTGTTTGGAGGAGGAGGAATGCTGCCTATGACCCCAAGAACACCATCCCCACCGTCAAACAAGGAGGTGGAAACATTATGCTTTGGGAGTGTTTTTCTGCTAAGGGGACAGGACAACTTCACCGCATCAAAGGGACGATGGACAGGGCCATGTACCATCAAATCTTGGGTGAGAACCTCCTTCCCTCAGCCAGGGCATTGAAAATGGGTCGTGGATTGGTATTCCAGCATGACAATGACCCAATACACACGGCCAAGGCAACAAAGGAGTGGCTCAAGAAGAAGCACATTAAGGTCCTGGAGTGGTCTATCCAGTCTCCAGACCTTAATCCCATAGAAAATCTGTGGAGGGAGCTGAAGGTTCGATTTGCCAAACGTCAGCCTCGAAACCTTAATAACTTGGAGAAGATCTGCAAAGAGGAGTGGGCCAAATCCCTCCTGAGATGTGTGCAAACCTGGTGGCCAACTACAAGAAACGTCTGACCTCTGTGATTGCCAACAAGGGTTTTGCCACCAAGTACTAAGTCATGTTTTGCAGAGGAGTCAAATACTTATTTCCCTCATAAAAATGCAAATCAATTTATAACATTTTTGACATGCGTTTTTCTGGATTTTCTTGTTGTTATTCTGTCTCTCACTGTTCAAATAAACCTAGCATTAAAATGATAGACTAATCATTTCCTTGTCAGTGGGCAAACGTACAAAATCAGCAGGGGATCAAATACTTTTTTCCCTCACTGTAGTAGGTAATAATGGGGGGGGGGGGGGGTGTCCATTTGGCGGACGTCACATGCTTTTATTATTAATGAGGGGGGGGGGGTCCATGGGGAGGACGTAACCTGTTCATGATTATTAAGAGGGGGGCTGGTCGATGTGGAGTGACGTCACGAGCGTTAAGGACAGACATTCCTGGGTGATTATAGTGGGTATATGAAAAATGTTGCGAGAATCTCTTACACATTAGTCATGGGTGAAATAAATGTGTTTTTGTAGGATGGTACAGAGGGGAAAAGAGAGCCATGAAGTTCGCTATCCCAATAATTTGTCGGGAACCCACTGACCACTGAAGCAACTGCTGCTTCTGCATGGTGGAGCCTTCCAAACGTCGGACTGGCAAGAATGCACCTGCTATCACGTATCCAGACCTTCCTTCATCCATCGCCCCGGTGCCACACTGCCATGAGCTCCCCGTACCCACTCCTCCGGAGAGAGAGCAGCCGTCTTTAGAAGAGAGCAGCAAGTCAGAGAGCGAGGAAGACGTTGTAGATCCAGATGGCAATTTCAGAGTTGGAGCTGAGGAGAGAAACCCATACTACCCAAACCAAAAAGACCTCAACACCTTCATCAGAGATCGTGGTCTCACCAAGTCCAATGCCGAGCTTTTGACGTCGAGGCTCAAGCAGTGGAAATTGTTGGATGAAAGTGTGCAAGTCGCAGATCAGAGGACGCCTCACCAACCTTTTTGCAGCTTCTTCACTCGTCAAGATGGGCTCTACTTCTGCCACAATGTGACCAGCCTGTTCGAGGCAATCAGAATCGCTTGTAACCAGAATGAGTGGCACCTATTCATTGACAGCTCATCCAGGAGCCTCAAAGCCGTGCTCCTCCATAATGGTAACAAGTACCCGTCCCTTCACCTGCCTCACTCGGTGCACCTCAAAGAGGATTACAACAGCATCAAGACCTTGCTGGATGCCTTGAAGTATTATGAGTACGGTTGGGAGGCCATCGGAGACTTAAAAATGGTGGCATTCCTGATGGGTCTCAAGGTGGTTTTACCAAGTTTCCCGCTATCTTTGCCTTTGGGACAGTAGGGACACCAATGCCCACTACCACAGGCGGGACTGGCCACAGCGGACTGAGGTCTCTGTGGTGAGAAACAACGTCAAGTGGGAGCCACTGGTGGACCTCCAGAAGGTGCTGATCCCACCACTTCACATCAATTTGGGCCTTATGAAACAATTTGTCAGAGCTGTAGATAAGGAGTCGGCAACCTTCAAGTACCTTCAAGACTTCTTCCCTAAGCTGTTTAAGGCAAAGGTCAAAGCCGGTGTCTTCGTCGGACCACAGATAAAGAATATCCTGGAGTGCAATGGATTCCCCAAGAAGCTCACTAGTAAGGAGCAAGCGGCTTGGAACAGCTTTGTTGCAGTTGTTCGTGGATTCATGGGGAATCATAAGGTAGAAAACTACGTGGAGCTGGTTGAGACTGGTGAAGAACTACGGCACAATGGGCTGTTGGATGTCCTTCAAAGTCCATATCCTTGATGCTCATCTTGATAAATTCAAGGAGAACATGGGAACGTACTCGGAGGAGCCAGGCGAGCGCTTCCACCAAGCTATACTGGACTTTGAACGCCGCTACCAAGGACAGTATAACGAGAACATGATGGGAGACTACATTTGGGGGCTGATTCGTGAAAGTGATTTACAGTATAATCGTAAATCTCGAAAAACTACTCACTTCTAAATCTTTTGTAGTCATTTTTGTATTACTTTAGTATAAATACATGTTAATTTTGATTCATATGTTGTTTTTCTGACTTAACGTGAACGAAAAGACACAAATTCGCCCGTTTTCTCATTGAAAATAGGTAAATTTCAAAATATCACTGTCCTAGTCACAAAAGTAAAGTTTGTGGGGAATAATAGCCATTTTCTATACTTTTTAGGCATAAGCAATTACGCAATAACACTTACTACCGAGGAACAAAAAATGTGTTACATAGTGTAATTATTCTTTCATCATTTATTATTTTTAAAAGCTCTTTGTCAACCCAGTGTTGGATAAAGAGCAATAATACTGAAATAACAATACTCCTGTAATGATGATTGTGAAATTATGGTTCGTCACTTGACTTAAATACCTCTGGATAATATTGGTCTGGAAATCCAGCCGATCGATAGCTTAAAACATGCTTATTTGTATATATACACCCTCTGCAAATTGATTTAAAACAAATATTACGTGTTGTTGTTAGCGAGCACCTGTGAAATCACCCGGGTTTCAATCCCATTGCTGTACTGTACTTTTCTATGGTACAGGTTATATGTTCCATTGCTTTCACAATGATACTCATCCAGAAGTGGTTTAAAAAGGGCTTTACAATTAATCCCAAGGGGAAAAACTCGAACAAAAAATAACAGCCTCACCTTGAAGTTTTTGGAATTGCTTAGAGGGATGCGTGCAAAATTGGCGGGGCAAGTTTGAATTTTGGGAGAATTGAAAAAATTCGTCACGGGGTTTAAATAAACGTTCACCACACCGTCGTCTAAAGAAAACACACAAAACAAATTCTGACCATCACCGGCCTCTCTTAAACACACACGCACACACGAACCCGAGAACAAACATCAATCCTGACCACACCCTCTGACTTTCAAGAACAGTGTGAGGTCCTTAAAAGATATCGCCAGCCATCTCCACCACGCATTCGCTTCGCAGACTTGAAACCGACAAAACGGCGGTGTATTAACGCATCCACAATTATACGCTGAATTCCGCCCTGTGTCTCCACGTATAAATGGGCTTCTATTAAAATGCAACAGGTATGTTTGTTGGCTTCCAAGGGAAATATTTGTCAAGCTGCGTTTAAGTGATGAGTTTGTGTAAGGCCCGCGGGCAACTAGCGGCCTTCAGTGCGGCCTCTAACGTGCAGCTCTCCGACAATACAACAAATCGATAAACAAATTGTGAAAACACCCACCACCACCATCACCATCGTGCTGTCAAACCCAACAACGGTTTCCTCAAATGTGTGGCGGCCCTCGCACTGACGATGGCTTTTCGGCCGAAGTGGCCCACCCTCTTAAGAATTAGTGAGGAGCACCGATTTAAATGTTGCCCAATTCAGATCTTCCTCCCTGCATTTAATCCCCTCGCTCTCCTACATGCACGACGTACGGTGCGAAAGAAGTTCAACATACCCGGCAGAGTTCAGAGTCTGGTGTTGACATGAGAGGGAGCTCGAGAATATGTGCGATGGAGATGGGAGACTAACGGAGGTCGGGAGAATGGTGACAGACTTGAGGAGGATGATCCGTAAGAGATGGTGGCTATCGAGAGGTACGAATATAGAGGGAGAGAGGGGGAGATAAATAAGAAGAGACCATTTGGAGAGAGGGATAGACGTGGAGAGGCGTGCAGGGAGTGAGTTATATGAACAGTGGGTCAGAGTGGTTCGCAAGGGCATTGATGCAAACGTTTAAATGGGGCCCCATGTCCAATATCCCACCTTCGTGGTCCAACGCGTGGGACCCTGTGCCCAATGGAGCTATACCGGCTGCGCGCTTGACGAGAGCGATGGGGACAGAGAGAGAGGGGCGAGAGGAGAGACTTGGGGAGAGATGGACAGAGAGGTGATGAAGAGCGAGGCGAGGGTAGAGAGGGAAGGAGAGCGAAGGTTCGGTGGGGTCAACATATTCTCCACGGCCTCCACTCGACGCTCAATGGGGATGAAAGCGAGGCGAGAAGCAAAGCTTTGATCGAACCGACACGAGTGGTGGGGTCGGGGCTACGTGAGAGGGGTGTGGAGTTGGGGGTGGGCTGGCAGTGGTGGTGGTGGTTGAGACGATGGTGGTAGTCGTGGCGTTGGATGTGGTGGAGGTGATTGAGGAGGATGCGGTGTTAGGTGGTGGTGGTGATGGTGATGGAAGTGCCGGCCTTCATAGGTGCTCGCTAACAGCACTCGCCCCAACAATCTGTTAAGACGACACTGAGGGTTTATTTCTTACATATTAGTGGTGGTTGTGGTGGTGATTGTTATTGGTGTGATAGTCGGGAGTTTTGAGTCTTGTTTGTGTGGTTGGCGGTTATTATAGTTACGATGGTTGGTGGTGGTGATGCTGTAATAGTGACGGTGATGATGGGAACGGCAGTGATGACAATGGTTATTATGGTGGTGGTGACAATAAGGTATTTACAATGCCCCCCATTGGGATTTGAACTCAAACCCTCTCAACCCACAGCCTCGCTGCAGCTCTCTCTGTATATAAACAGTTCGGTAGACATCGCATCTTAAGAAACAAGCAAAGATGCTCATTGTTGACACAGATTGCAAAATATTACAACGCAGCAGACACCGACCAGCTACAGTACACCTTTGTACATCTCTTGTGAAAGTAATGAGGCGCCCATTCCTAAAGAAACACTTTGAAGTGCTCGAGTGAAGCCTTTCAGATAAATGTGTTGTTTATGTCTGGTGGACTCTCTCCGACCCACTGCCGTGCGTACGAGCCTCCACACAGCACCAACAAGGTGGTAACGGAGACTTCATTTCAACAAAATTCGTTCCTTTTTTCTCTCTCTCTCAACTCGTTGAGAAGGTCAAGAGAGAGCATTTATTTTCATTTCAAATGTGAAATATGCAAGAAATGTGGGTCTTTTTTTTGCAATGCAATAATTAAATAACTATTTTACACGTCTTCGTATTTGACGTGACCGGTAATGTTTTGTTTTCTTCAACTGTATTTTGTTTGCGCTCCTGCTCTAGTTTTTTTTGTTCTTGCCCTGACAGATCTTTGGTTGTTACAATGTTCAATGCCTGAGATCCACCAGCTGATGGCGTGAGATTGATGAGCGGCAGGGTGAGATTGACGTGCGGCAGGGTGAGATTGACGTGCGGCAGGGTGAGATTGACGTGCGGCAGGGTGAGATTGACGTGTCAGGGTGAGATTGACGTGTCAGGGTGAGATTGACGTGTGGCAGGGTGAGATTGACGAGTGTCAGGGTGAGATTGACGAGTGTCAGGGTGAGATTGACGTGTGGCAGGGTGAGATTGACGTGTCAGGGTGAGATTGACGTGACAGGGTGAGATTGACGAGTGTCAGGGTGAGATTGACGAGTGTCAGGGTGAGATTGACGTGTGGCAGGGTGAGATTGACGTGTCAGGGTGAGATTGACGTGTGGTAGGGTGAGATTGACGTGTCAGGGTGAGATTGACGTGTGGTAGGGTGAGATTGACGAGTGACAGGGTGAGATTGACGAGTGTCAGGGTGAGATTGACGAGTGGCAGGGTGAGATTGACGAGTGTCAGGGTGAGATTGACGTGTCAGGGTGAGATTGACGTGTAGCAGGGTGAGATTGACGAGTGTCAGGGTGAGATTGACGTGTCAGGGTGAGATTGACGTGTGGCAGGGTGAGATTGACGAGTGTCAGGGTGAGATTGACGTGTGGCAGGGTGAGATTGACGTGCGGCAGGGTGAGATTGACGTGTCAGGGTGAGATTGACGTGTCAGGGTGAGATTGACGTGCGGCAGGGTGAGATTGACGAGTGTCAGGGTGAGATTGACGTGCGGCAGGGTGAGATTGACGTGTGGCAGGGTGAGATTGACGTGCGGCAGGGTGAGATTGACGTGCAGCAGGGTGAGATTGACGTGTGGCAGGGTGAGATTGACGTGACAGGGTGAGATTGACGTGTCAGGGTGAGATTGACGTGCGGCAGGGTGAGATTGACGAGTGGCAGGGTGAGATTGACGAGTGTCAGGGTGAGATTGACGAGTGTCAGGGTGAGATTGACGTGTCAGGGTGAGATTGACGAGTGTCAGGGTGAGATTGACGTGACAGGGTGAGATTGACGAGTGGCAGGGTGAGATTGACGTGTGGCAGGGTGACATTGACGAGTGTCAGGGTGAGATTGACGTGTGGCAGGGTGAGATTGACGTGTGTCAGGGTGAGATTGACGTGACAGGGTGAGATTGACGTGACAGGGTGAGATTGACGTGTCAGGGTGAGATTGACGTGTCAGGGTGAGATTGACGTGCGGCAGGGTGAGATTGACGAGTGGCAGCGTGAGATTGACGAGTGGCAGGGTGAGATTGACGAGTGTCAGGGTGAGATTGACGAGTGTCAGGGTGAGATTGACGAGTGTCAGGGTGAGATTGACGTGTGGCAGGGTGAGATTGACGTGACAGGGTGAGATTGACGTGTGTCAGGGTGAGATTTACGAGTGGCAGGGTGAGATTGACGTGTGTCAGGGTGAGATTGACGTGTGGCCGGGTGAGATTGACGTGTGGCAGGGTGAGATTGACGTGTAGCAGGGTGAGATTGACGAGTGTCAGGGTGAGATTGACGTGTGTCAGGGTGAGATTGACGTGTGGCAGGGTGAGATTGACGTATGTCAGGGTAAGATTGACGTGTGGCAGGGTGAGATTGACGAGTGGCAGGGTGAGATTGACGTGTGACAGGGTGAGATTGACGTGGCAGGGTGAGATTGACGTGTGGCAGGGTGAGATTGACGAGTGGCAGGGTGAGATTGACGAGTGTCAGGGTGAGATTGACGTGTGGCAGGGTGAGATTGACGTGCGGCAGGGTGAGATTGACGTGTGACAGGGTGAGATTGACGTGGCAGGGTGAGATTGACGTGCGGCAGGGTGAGATTGACGAGTGGCAGGGTGAGATTGACGAGTGTCAGGGTGAGATTGACGAGTGTCAGGGTGAGATTGACGTGTCAGGGTGAGATTGACGAGTGTCAGGGTGAGATTGAAGTGTGGCAGGGTGAGATTGACGTGTGGCAGGGTGAGATTGACGAGTGTCAGGGTGAGATTGACGTGTCAGGGTGAGATTGACGAGCGGCAGGGTGAGATTGACGTGCGGCAGGGTGAGATTGACGAGTGTCAGGGTGAGATTGACGAGTGGCAGGGTGAGATTGACGAGTGTCAGGGTGAGATTGACGTGTGGCAGGGTGAGATTGACGTGTGGCAGGGTGAGATTGACGAGTGTCAGGGTGAGATTGACGAGTGTCAGGGTGAGATTGACGAGTGGCAGGGTGAGATTGACGTGACAGGGTGAGACTTGGCGGCACCATCCTCACCATCGTCATCATCAAATATAAATACGAGTGTCGATTGAATTACATTGTCTCAATGAAATACATTGTCTCAAATAGATCAATGTTGAGGCTATACAGGGAATTGTTGTGGGTCTTTGTGCAAGTGGGTCGATCTTATTAAGTACTCTCAGTTTTCCAGGACACACATTGTGTCACTGGAAGAAGCCCTTTCAGTGACTAAATTTAGGCAGCCAGTGTTTACAAATCGATGATGCCCGTCCCCCTCTCCAATACCCGATAAGTGTGGCTGAGGCTAAGATGTATGTATATGTCTGTTTTTTTCAGAAGCGACCTGGCCACAAATGATAACTCGATGAAGTGGCCCATCACGTGGAAATGTTATAGCAGCCAAATACTCTCAGCGCGTGATGTTGATTCTAAATGTGGTGGGGGAGACCGGAGGACCCGGGGAAAAATCCACACAAACCACGGGGAGAGAGACATGAAAACTCCAAATATACGTCAGTGTCGGGATCGAACCCACGTCCTCCTGTATACTAGGCAAGGTAGTTAATGTCTCGCCCTAAACATATTTTGTGGGCTGTTTGGAAGTTCGTAGACCTCCTGTGGCCTTATTAAATTGTTACGAGGGATACCCAGCCTGCGGGCCTTAGGTACTAGATTTGAAGCTTTCGTGACTGCAAGGATCCATATTCTTTGGTTCTATTCGCTAAAGTCATGTAGGTAAAAAATAAAACAAAAACCACGTTTCGGCCACAACACAAGTGGACGAAAAGTCGTGATTTTTGTTGTTTTATTTGTTACCTACGTGACTTTACCGAATAGAACCAAAGAGTATGGGGCCTTAGGTTCCTCACACATTATCGACCTTTTACTACCAAACATCCCTCGTAGACCCCCCCCCCCCCACCCCTGTACAGCCTTAACAGACTGTTGGAGCCAAGTGCCGCGAGCGAGCACCTATGAAGGCCGCCACGGCACACAACGGGGTGGGTGGCCCACCACGCCCGACCGCCTTTGTTTCCCCAGTGGCGTCACTGATGTTGGCCGCGAGCGGGAATCAAACTCGGGGGCCGGCGGGTTCGTCGCGCGGCGCGCTAACCCGCCACCGTGACCAGCACCGTCACGGACAGCCCCCTATGCGACCGGCACGAAGCAGCTCCACCATCAGCAGCAGCGGCAGCTCCGTGGCTTCAACACGGCCATGACAAAGCCCCCTAAAGGAGCAGACACACCGGCCCCAAGCGACGACTCCACCACCACCCACCCCCCCAACCTCCAGGCCACATCAATTTTACTAAACCTTAACCTATGTCACCACCGGGCCTTCAGATTAACCCTCCGAGCTTCCAGCTGGGCCCCACCTCCCCCCCCCCCACCGTGCTCCGATGGGCCTGCCGAGGAATGTTCTGCGCGCTCCCCGCCACCGTGCGAGTATCTGTGTGGGCGCGCGTGCCTGCGCGCGTGCGACCACGTGCGCGCGTGTTTTCGTCTCCGTGGGTGGTGCCGCCGGTGCGAAGGGACCCCCCCCCCACCCCACCGCTCGCCTTCAAACGCCGCCCCATCATCGGCTTCTTCCGTCGTCACTTCATCATCATAAATCACCGTTCGCTGGCGGCGGCATCGGAATCGAGCGTCGACAGCGTCGCGGTTATTTGCCAGGAGCGTCTCATCCGTGTCATCGGCGGCAACGTCGTCACCGAATCTCAACTCCGTCACCGTCGTCACCGTCGTCGTCGTCCCCATTGCCGCTGCGCGGTTTTAGCAAATGCACCGTCAAGTCACCGTCGGCTCACGGCGTGAACTGTCTGCAGCTCGACACGCAGCGTCCTCCTCCTCCTCTATACAGCAAGGACCCCAGGAGCACGGGACCCTGTCCGTCTGGAACGCGGACATCATCGGCGTCCCGCTGCCGCCGCACATTCACACCGGCAGCAGCGGCAGCAATGTTCGATGTGCGAGTTTTGAAGAGGCGCCCGAAGGCACCACCTCTCTAGCCTGGCGCTCGAGACACATCGACCATGGCACCACACTTCAGTTACGGTGATATGCCCCTGAAATATTTTACCCGTCACGAATTGCATTATCTCATCACCACAAGTAACATGTCCATTGTGCGGGGAGTATGCGCTCCCCCCTGTTCTGCATCGGTTTTCTCCGATAGCATGGCACACTATACGGTGTAAATGGTGAAAGATTCCCTGCACATTACTCGATTGGGATTGCGCCACTTGGCAACATTCCTCACTCACATTTCGAAACTTGGGAGAATCCTCCGGAAGAAGTAAGGCTTCCCTGGTAAACATGTGGAATAATAAAGAATAATTTCAAACTTTTTTTTATTTTACCAGGCAAGGCCCTACTGAGCTTTCTATCTCTTTTCAGAAGCGACCTGGCCACAAATGATAGCTCAACAAAGTGGCTTATCATATGGAAATTTACAGCAGCCAAATACGCTATACGCATGTTTCTAAATGTGGAGGGAAAAACCGGAGGACCTGGAGAAAAGTCCACGCAACCACAGGGAGAACGTGCAAACTCCAACTATACAGGCGTCAAGGGTCGGGATCGAACCCTCGACCTCCTGTATACCAGGCAAGGTAGTTAACATCTCGCCACCGTGGCGCCCACCACGATTGTCATCACTGCCATCACCATGTCATACATTTGACCAGATAAGAGCCAATGTAGATGACAGTGTCATTACTATCGGATTCAGAGGCGATGGAAAAGGTGTCGTAACTAATGCTCCTGAGAAACTACGTGGACTGTCGACCCGAGCATTAAAATCTCTCAATTCAGCCCACCGATCACTCGGCCAAGTGAGGCACCTCAGCACAACACAGGTCCTAACCGCTCAAACCACGTGGGGCTCACCGCTCCGCAAGCCGGACGCAGCACCACGAGACGCGCGGCCGCCACCAGAACGTGTCCTTTATTACAAACAAACATCGACAAACAATTCGGATCTCCAGTGCGGGAAGTAAAGTACGCAACAGACCCCCGGTCGTTACGCTCGCGTTTAAGAGTGCATCGTTAGCGTTTTGTTTTTAAGCGAGGCGACCCGCCGTGCAATTTACGCGGCGGTTCGTCAAACACCCGTCGCGCGAAAACTCTGTGACGATTCCCCAAATGGAAGTTCCTTTCAAAACGCCGACTTGGCGGAGGGCTGCTCACCTCTTTCCTGCGCAGAAACACAACACAGGCAAAATCACAAGCGAGTATTATTTAGATTGTTTTTTTTTTTACATCACACGTTGTTTTTTTTTGTTTCCTTCGGGCGACCAGCGTCGGCAGTCAACAATTCGGGAAGCCCACAGGGATGTTTGAGAAAATTACGTTGAGGCTGGGGTGGTTGGCGGTGCTGGCAGCGGTTTTGGCGGCAGTGGTGAGGACGGAGAGGGAAGCACGTGGAGGAGGCACTGCCAGGAAAAGCTGGTGCACACGCACTCCCAAACTCTCCCGTCTCGTGCGCCCTTGGCCCCAGATCAAAGCCTCTCGCAACCGAGCGCGGAGGGGAAGGTGAATTATTTTGACAAGGAACGAGCGCTCATTCCAACGCGGCCACCAAGTCGCCAGCTTCGTCCACAATCCGTCCCCGGCGACTGGGAGATGCTGGAGAGGTGTTGGGAGGGCGGGGGTGGGTGGTGCAGTGGGTGGGGGAGGTGTGGGACGAGAGGAGGGGATGGGGAAGGAGGCTCCTCGTCTATCCCTCAAGTGGCTCTCTCACCTGGCAGCTTCAGCCACTTGGGAACGGTGGCAGTTGGCTTGGAGGCTTCGTGGCTCGGCCCGGCCACGGGTTCTGAGTCGGGGTCATCATCGCAGGCCTCGCAGGAGTCGGGGATTGGGTACAAGGTAGTCGCCGAGGCAGCTGCGCCGGGGACTGGAGTCTTGGGAAGGACACTTTGGGCACACACGCACAAACACCGCATGGATGTTTCCATAACTTCTGCACCAATACTGGGGGCAAGGGGTTTTGTTTTGTCCAATACTGGACATCTGTGAAAAAAGAGCTGTAGAGCTCATCAGATTCCTACAGGATAAATAAATATCATGATTATGTTACTTTTGAATGTTGTCTTCGTTGTCGCCCAACCGTGCAGTCGGCGCTGGGCCATGCGGAAGGTAAAGGCTCCTACTGGTATCAGAGTGACAAAGTTGCCAACGAGCAGTTTCCCTAGTGGACCATGCCAACGACGACGAAGACAATGACAAAGTTCACGATTACACAAATGAACGGTGTGCCATTTGCCTTCTATATGGATCTTTCTGAGCAGTCACCTGAAACCATTCACTTACCGCGGCGTGCGACCAGCGGCTCGCCACATCACGATCACCACTTACACGTGGACGTCCATAGAGGCAAGTATCACGGAACTGCGGGATGACCACCAATAATCGGGCCTCTCGCGGACACAAGATGAGACCATGGAATTAACTACGTACGATAATCTGTCCCAACTCGCAGGATAATCGAATCGGAACCGTGGACATCAGCGACGCTGCCTCGGTGGCTACAACGCGAGTTGTTAGCTTCAGTGCCTCAACTACCAACTCTTTCCCACCCATACCCCCCCCCCCTATCCGCCCCCCCCACCTCACCTAGCCCCGCAGTCACTGGGCCACCTCTGGGGTGTAATTTGTTCATCAAGCCGGGTGTAAACAAAACGCCAGCGGCTTCGAGCGATATCCCGGGCCCGCTCGGGGTGCGGCATTTATCGTAAGATCGCTTCTCCGTTTTCCCTCTTCGCATTCTTGGAAGTAGTTTTTCATCGCGCTCGCAAAATCTGTCCAAGCCCCAATGGTGGCCACGAGCCAGGTCGAGTGAAGCAAAGCCCCCTCCTCCCCCCCCCCCCTCCTGTGCCCCCCCCCCCCCCCCCGACCACCCCACTACCAACAGGCAAGGGGTGGAGGTGCAAGGTGGGGGTAGGCCGAGAGCTGAAAACCATTTTTAAAAAATGCTCAGGCGCAGGAATGCGTTCGAGGTCGTTGCTCATCGAGGAGATGGGAGCGGCGGAATCGGCTCGTGCGCAGACGCCGCCTCCGCGGATTGGTTGCATGGCATCGCCGCGACGGTCACGATGGATTGAGGCGCATTCATCAAGCAGTGGATTTATCATGCCTGATGATACAGTGAGGGAAAAAAGTATTTGGTCCCCTGCTGATTTTGTACGTTTGCCCACTGACAAAAGAAATGATCAGTCTATCATTTTAATGGTAGGTTTATTTGAACAGTGAGAGACAGAATAACAACAAGAAAATCCAGAAAAATGCATGTCAAAAATGTTATGAATTGATTTGCATTTTAATGAGGGAAATAAGTATTTGACCCCCTCTCAATCAGAAAGATTTCTGGCTCCCAGGTGTCTTTTATTCAGGTAACAAGCTGAGATTAGGAGCACACTCTTAAAGAGAGTGCTCCTAATCTCAGCTTGTTACCTGTATAAAAGACACTTGTCCACAGAAGCAATCAATCAATCAGATTCCAAACGCTCCACCATGGCCAAGGCCAAAGAGCTCTCCAAGGGTGTCAGGGACAAGATTGTAGACCTACACAAGACTGGAATGGGCTACAAGACCATTGCCAAGCAGCTTGGTGAAAAGGTGACAACAGTTGGTGCGATTATTCGCAAATGGAAGAAACACAAAAGAACTGTCAATCTCCCTCGGCCTGGGGCTCCATGCAAGATCTTACCTCGTGGAATTGCAATGATCATGAGAACGGTGAGGAATCAGCCCAGAACTACACGGGAGGATCTTGTCAATGATCTCAAGGCAGCTGAGACCATAGTTACCAAGAAAACAATTGGTAACACACTACGCCGTGAAGGACTGAAATCCTCCAGCGCCCGCAAGGTACCCCTGCTCAAGAAAGCACATATACATGCCCGTCTGAAGTTTGCCAATGAACATCTGAATGATTCAGAGGACAACTGAGTGAAAGTGTTGTGGTCAGATGAGGCCAAAATGGAGCTCTTTGGCATCAACTCAACTCGCCGTATTTGGAGGAGGAGAAATGCTGCCTATGACCCCAAGAACACCATCCCCACCGTCAAACATGGAGGTGGAAACATTATGCTTTGGGAGTGTTTTTCTAAGGGGACAGGACAACTTCACCGCATCAAAGGGACGATGGACGGGGCCATGTACCGTCAAATCTTGGGTGAGAACTTCCTTCCCTCAGCCAGGGCATTGAAAATGGGTCGTGGATGGGGATTTCAGCATGACAATGACCAAAAACACACGGCCAAGGCAACAAAGGAGTGGCTCAAGAAGAAGCACAATAAGGTCCTGGAGTGGCCTAGCCAGTCTCCAGACCTTAATCCCATAGAAAATCTGTGAAGGGAGCTGAAGGTTCGAGTTGCCAAACGTCAGCCTCGAAACCTTAATGACTTGGAGAAAATCTGCAAAGAGGAGTGGGACAAAATCCCTCCTGAGATGTGTGCAAATCTGGTGGCCAACTACAAGAAACGTCTGACCTCTGTGATTGCCAACAAGGGTTTTGCCACCAAGTACTAAGTCATGTTTTGCAGAGGGGTCAAATACTTATTTCCCTCATTAAAATGCAAATCAATTTATAACATTTTTGACATGCGTTATTCTGGATTTTTTTGTTGTTATTCTATCTCTCACTGTTCAAATAAACCTAGCATTGAAATTATAGACTGATCATTTCTTTGTCAGTGGGCAAACGTACAAAATCAGCAGGGGATCAAATACTTTTTTGCCTCACTGTAACTCAAAAGCCTCAAATATTTGCATTAATACAAAGGAGCTCCGTTTGTACACAGTAGGACGTTCAAATACCTTTCTGTGAATACCCAAAGTTCAATCGTGTAACACCGTAAGAGGCATTTGCACGCATGTGAGCATACGGCCACTTCAAGGCACTTACTCCGTTAATTTTACACGTCTTGTCAAATACAGCATTCTGTGATTTTAAAACAAGAGGATGCAGACGACCTGCAGTTTAAAAAAAATTAGCACTGCTTCAGTAAGCACTCGTCATGATCGTCGTCGTCAGCCATGATCAATCCACTGCTGGATGAAGGCCTCCCCCCCCACCCCCCACCGAAACCACCGCCACCACCTCTCACATCCCGCGATGCAACGATCCAGCCAGCTCCTGCGCATGAACCGATCTCACCGCTCCATCTTCTCGTGTGCGTTCCGTTCTCTGGTTTTGCAACTCTTGAGCACTAAGACTGCCAGGGCGTGTGGATAGAAAAGGTCGCTTGAAGGGATGGGATCTCAGAAGCAGTTCCGTGATATCTCCTTCCACGGGCCGTTGTCTAACATGAGGTGACACCGAATGGAAAAGCCGACCGCAGCATTGGATTGATGATCCTTATTTGTGTTTGGGTTGGGCCACGTGGCAATTTCATGACAAAGGCTTTGGTCGTTAACCCGACACTCGACAAGACTGTCACATTTACAAACACGTTATTTTTACGCTTAAATGGATTTTTGTTAATCAATTTCAGACCAACAGAGCTCCTGACCCGGTGGGCTTTCTCGACTCTCCAGGACTGAATCCGGCTCCAACGTTTGATGAAGTTTTTCTGAAACCACTTTGCGCTCCCGTCAGGTCGCAAACTCGGATGTCGTCAGGGGTGTGCTGCATCAGCTCACTGCGCTTGGGACGTAACTGGAACATTGGCTATTGAACGTGTTTTAGTAATTGCCAACAACTGCAGAATCCCGTCCTTTTGGCTGACATTCTCACCTGCAGAGGATGGCATCAGCATGGACCTGTGGTTCCGTGGCCTCGAGGATAGCCAGCTTGAGGTAGTGATCTGTAGCAACGGCAGCACACACGGGCGACAGCCTCCAACGGCTGCACCGGGCACGGGGCAGCGCAAGCGAGAACCACTCCATCCAACAGTAGCAGCAGCACGTGTCCCTACATAGCCACCTGCTATGGAACGCACAGCGCAACAATCCAACCGCTGCAGCAAAGACGCGACAATATTTTATCAACAACGGCTGGGTGCGTGCCAAAGTGCCCGTGTGTTGTGTCACTCGCCACTCACCTCTCTTCACCGTGCAGCCAAAATGAACGAGGGAGGTGGGAAAGAGGTTTGCCTGCGCGAGAGTTCAAGAGGACCCTTCAAGCAACGTGTGGATATATTTATTCAATCGCTCATTCACCAAGCACAACTTTATTCGCGTGGCACATTCACTCGCGCATGCCAGATCACACTATCTTCAAGGTCCTGCATGGACTAGCCCCCCCCCCCCCCCAACATACACCGGGGCTATGCACTTGATGGAAAACTAATTTCTTAAGAACTGCTTTTTATCATGTAGTTTGTTGTCCTTCCCCCGCACCTCCTAATTGTTTGCACGGTTGGCTACGGACGGTGTGAAAGAAGTTCGGCATACATACACGCAACCAAGGCTTTTTTTATATAATAGCCTCAGGGTCAATCTTTGCTCAGTATGAGTCACTTAATCTCATCTGCTGCACCCATGGTCTGTAAATCTCTTCCCCCAGCGATCAGTGCCCTCGACGCCCAGCCCCGATTTAGCAAATCCGAGAACTTCCCTTTTCTCCTCTCTCAATCAAACAAAAAATACGCTCGCTCTACACAGCCTTGAGATGCGGTCGCAGTGGCACAATATGTAGTACCGCATCGTATCATGCTTCAGCAGTGGCAGATTCAAGGATGGACAGGCAGATGTGGAAAGATACGAAGGGAGAACTCGATGAAGGAAACGATGCCCCAACAGCGTCAACGCACAATCTTATCAAAGCCAAGGAGCACGGTGCAAAGGAAACGGAGAACACCCGCGCCGCGGTCGAGGATACACGAGCGGCAGAGCACTGTGGGAAAGAAACCCACAATGTAACGCAACTATATGTTATATTCATTGTGCGAATCCAAACTGAAAGAGTGATATGTTTTAAAATGTCAGCATACGTGTTATGCACGCGTTTTGCTAAGCGTGTGGCAGCTGACACCGAGGGCACCCTTCCAAAATGAGATGTTCCATTTCGAGTAATCATCATCATGATTATAATAAAAAAACACTCAACATATACATCAATAACATTCCTTCAAAGAAACAAAATACATTTAAACAACGATTGGGGCAAATGGCCGTTCTTCTAATGGCAATGGGCCATTTTCCAAAACGTTGCCTATTTTATATATTTTTTATTATAAGGCTACAGTGTTATTTACAATTGTGTTGAGTTGTGTGTTACTTGTGGTTGTGCACCAAATAACTTGCGTACGCACCACCAACATCATCATCAGAAGCTCATCGCGTTCATCCAGGTGAAACATTTCAACCAACACACTAATAAGCCAGTGAATTTTAAAACGCGAAGCCGACAAGAGCCGAACAACGATGGGAATTCGTTCAAGCAATTGCAAACAAATCTAAGCTGGAGGCGTTTAAATTTTTCACATTCTCGCATCTGTCCGGGCGACCGGGGGCTAAAGAGATTCCGGGCTCCGGCAGTAAACACGGCGCACGCGCAAAACCTCGCCCCGCGCTTTATTATCACGGCGAATAGCCGCCAAAATAATCGATTTAAACACGTTCCAGTGCGACCGTTTCTGCTCCTGCTGCTGCTGCCGCCGCCGCCGCTGCTGAATAAAGCTACCGGCAAGTCCTGCGCAGTGGACACTTGATTCGAAAACCACACGCGGGCATATTTGTAAACTCGAGAGAAAGAAAAAAGTCTAAAAAAATAAAAGAGTCTTCAAAAAACTGTTTGCCGCAGGATAAGTTATGGACGAGAAATTACGGACGTGAAAACGGTTAAGGTTTTTTTTATCTTCCTCTCTCTCTCTCTCTCTTCCCGGGAGAGTGATTTTCGCTCTCCTCCACGGCCCCCTTTGAAGCCCATGAGGAGCTATTCCTAGGCCGGGCTGTTTAGCTCGTTAGCGAGAAAACGGGGGGAACGCATTGTTCCCCTTGTGGACTCCACCCCACACCCTCCCACCCCCAGGTTTTGGGTCCACTTGGAACGCAGTTCATCCATTTATTTAACAGCGAGCTTGAAAAATCGTAAGCATTTGATCATGTTGGTAATGCAGGTGGAATTTGTAAAAGTTAACATTCCTGTAAATTACAGACTGTTACATTTCAATGTTTGTACGTATGTTGAACTTCTTTAGCACCATACGTAGCCAACCCCACTAATGGGCGATGCGGAGCGAGATTCCGTTGTCAGCCCATGTCAATATCGACTGCGCAACAACAACAACAAAAGCCTCACAAAACATGAAAATTGGGGTTTTCACCAAATTTTTGCAAAGTTTCAGCTGTGAGGAAAAAAAGAAGTAGCAGTTTGACAGCCAGGTGACGAACATTTCTCTGTAGCAGGGCACCCGTGAAAACACGCGTCCCAAGTGTGCGGATCAAACTATTTAAACTTTTTTTTATCTGCCCAGGTAAGCACCACCTAGCTGTGTAGCTCCTTTTCCAGAAGCGACGCGGCAACAACTGGCGGCTCGACGTAGTGGCTCACCGCGCGGGAATTAATTTCAGCCAAACACTCTACGAACGCACGTCGATTCAAAATGCGGAAGGAGAAACTGGAGGATCCGGAGGGGGAAAAAATAACACGCGACCACGGGGAGAATACGCAAACTCCAAATATACAGCAGCAGGCGTCAGGGTCGGGATCGAACGCACGACCTCCTGCGTACCAGGCGAGGGAGTTAACATTGCACCACCCTGGCGCCCCACGGATAAAGTCCTTGCAGGGGATCTCAGAAGTAGTTCTGTGATATCTCCTTTCCAAAAGGACTCTACGTCGATAGCCGGGTTGGAATAATATTTGGGAAAAAAAGGCAACAGTTTAGAAGAAGTAAAAAAAAATGTATGAAGACGCACGGATTACGTAATTCTTTACAATATGCGTCCATCTTCGGAAGTATTGATTTAGCAGTACGGAAGCTGATGATGGCTTTGGGGACCAAACTTTACATATTTGTGAATATAAATTATAGCTCTGGTGTGTGTCTCAAGGTTATGGGCAACCCTTTGATAAATTTGGCCCCGTTTTTAACAGCGCAAGTCCCCAATAGGAACACAACTTTATACAACAGTTTGTTGGTTAACACTGGTTTACTTTTACGAGAGTTATAGTGCCCCCTCTGTTATGGATGGACAGACAGACAGATGAATGGTCAGACGGATGGACGGACGGCCAGACAGGCGGTTGGACAGATGGATGAACAAATAGACAAGATGGAGAAAGACCGATGGACAGACGGATGGAGACAGACCGACAAACGGATAGACAGATGGATGAACAGACAGACAGATAGATAGACAGATGTGCTTCTGCGGTTGTCTGGAATGCTCTTCCTTTCGATATTAGGAAGCCACTGGAGCTATGCACTTTTAAATAATCTAGATTGAAAACTCATTTCTTTCTAACTGATTTTTGTGCACATACGGATGGATGAACAGACAGACAGATGGACATGACAGACGCGTGCAACCTTAGTTGCGAAGCATTACGAGTGCACGGCCGTGCTCACCTTGAAGAGCGTCTGTGTGGAAGCATCCAGCACTCGCTTTGGAGGGGCAGTGTCTGAGCAGCAGGGGACGCAGGGAGGTTCGGGGAGGGACATACACCGCGTGCATTCAAAACCACGTCCTCAAGTCACAAACGCATCGGATGAGACAAATGGTTCTGGATTGGATTCTGTATCAGATGAGTCAAGGGTCAACGGTTAACTATCAGTAAACATCGGCACAGGGGAGGAGGCTGGGAGTGGCTAATTGCCCAATCACCCACTTCGTGTGATGTACCGTCCCTCAATAGGTGCTTGCGAACATCATTTGCACCGGCGACTCCGCATTGCGCACGGGGGGATCTGCACCGGTGAATCGCAAGCGGCTCCGGTGAGGCACTCTGAGAGCCGTGTGGTTGTCGTGCGGTCCACACTCACACAGGTAGAAGGGTGGGGCTGGCTCCTCAAGGCACGACCTCACCAACTCCACCAGCGCGCACACTGCCAAGTAAGAGGCAACAGGTCATGCGCATTTCCGGATTCAAATTAATTAAACGTCCACGATTCGATTAACCAATTCCTACTCGTTTAAATACTTTAATTCTGTGCTGTGATCATCATCATCACCACCAGTATCATAATTAAAACTAAAAGATTTAATTGAACAGGCAAAGCCCACCGAGCTATTCGTTATTTTTCAGAGATCTTCTTCTTTCGTATGCATTAATAACAGCAGATTAAAGATGCAATTTTTTGATGTGTTATCCACTACATAGACTCAACACTGCCCATAGTTTCAACACTGCCCATAGACTCAACACTGCACCATAGACTCAACACTACCCATAGACTCAACACTGCACCATAGACTCAACACTGCACCATAGACTTAACAATGCCCATAGACTCAACACTGCACCATAGACTCAACACTGCCCGTAGACTCAACACTGCCCGTAGACTCAACACTGCCCATAGACTCAACACTGCCGTAGACTCAACACTGCACCATAGACTCAACACTGCACCATAGACTCAACACTGCCCGTAGACTCAACACTGCACCATAGACTCAACACTGCACCATAGACTCAACACTGCACCATAGACTCAACACTGCCCGTAGACTCAACACTGCACCATAGACTCAACACTGCACCATAGACTCAACACTGGCCGGTACATTAAGCAGACCTCCCTCCTTAACTTCCTTTCGTTCCACCCTTAAAGCCTCAGCTCTTCTCCATCGCCCATTCTGTTCCCATTCCCTTCCCCTCCACTCCTTCCTGTCCCTCCCCTTCCCTTTCATGAACCCCCGTGTTCCCTCTGTTACAGTCACTCATTCCTCAGCCCTCACACTGCCCCTGCCTTCTAAATTCACCCTATTTTTGGTTACCGCTTTTGAACCACCACGTGATAGAGAGCCCTGTGCTAAGGCGCTCGACAAGTATAAAATATGATGAGAGGTGGGATCGCGCTTGGGGAGGCTGATGATGCGGATGATGGCCTGAAATTGCTGTGGGCTGGGGCAGCTCTTACCCGGTTCATTTGGCCTGAAGACCCCTTGCAGGATGTTTCGGTCGGGGAACTGCACTCGGATAACGACCTAACGTGGTGAGACAGAGACGGCAGCTGCTCAACCGGGGCCCTGTTCCCAGGACGGTCTAACGCGGAGAGCCCGCTCCGCACAGCCAGCTCTGCAGAGCTTCAGGAAAAATGCTGGCGACGCGATTGAGTACCCGGCGCGGTGTGTAAACTTCGCCACCGGGGGAGACAAAGGTGACCGGGCATGGTGCTGGCGACCCACCCCCTCGTGTGCCGTGCCGGCCTTCATAGGTGATCGCTAAAAGCACTTGCCCCAACAGTTACGTTAAGGCTACGAGGGGGATATTTGTCTTTGCCTTTTAATCTCATGTACTTTATTAGTCGTGCATGTTAGTGTGTTGTCCTTCCCCCGCACCTGCAATTAGCACGGTTGGCTGTGTATGGTGCAAAATAAGATCAACATACATACATACGAGGTGAGGGCAAGGAGAGAATGCCTTCACCCACCTGCGGGTAGCGTTTCATCTTTTCCAGCTCCTGCGACTCTCTGAGCGCCTGGGTGGTAAGGGGAGCTTCCTCCATCTTGATCCTGATGATGCAGACAGCACACAAAGACAAAGATCCCCCAGTATAGCCTTAACAGACTGTTGGGGCAAGTGCTGTTAGCGAGCACCTATGAGAGCCGGCACGGCACACGAGGGGGTGGGTGGCCAACACCACGCCCGGCCGCCTTTGTCTCCCCAGTGTTGTTTATACACCAGCAGGTACTTATGGATGGCTGAGTGGACCTAGGGGAGGACCGGTACAAAAATATTCACCACTGTTATTAGTCCTGAGTGGGAATCGAACTTGAGGTTAGTAGCACGGTGCACTAACCACGAGACTACCACTCCCCACAACAGACAAAGACAAAAGATCCCCGATAACAGAATGTTGGGGCAAGTGCTGTTAGCGAGCACCCATGAAGGTCGGCACAGCAATCGAGGGGGTGGGTGCCCAGCACCACACCTGGCTGCCTTCGTTTCCGCAGTGCTGATGTTTACACACCGCACCCAGGTACTCATTTGAGGCCAAGCTGACCTAGGGGAGGCCCAGTACCGGTTCAGATAGAATGCCACCGGTGTTGGCCGTGAGCGGGAATTAAAAACTCGGGTCGCCGGGTTCGTAGTGCAGCGCGCTAGCCACCGCGCTACCATTCCCCCATCATACACAAAACACGCACACACCCGACTCGTCTCACCTCTCCCTCTTCAGCTGCTCCAACCTCCTGCGCACATCATCCACTGTCACCTCGAAAAACTCGTCAGGCAGCTCGTCCCCAGTGGCTGCGCCGCCGCTGCTGCCAGCGTGAGAGGCGTCGAGCGACGGGTTGAAGACCAGCACCTGGCGCTCACAGGGCTGCGTCGAGGGACAGGGGAGAGGGGTCGGAATGGGAGGCGAGGATTGGATGCACAGGCAATTACAGTGTTACAGCTGTACAGTTGAATAATTGTAAATGTAATTAAATCTACTAGGGGCGAGTTGGTTAGTCGATTTGGACTTTGGAGCTTCGTTGTCGGCGGTCCGTCGGCCTGGAGCTCACTGACCCACACTCGCTCACTTGCATACTCACCCACCCACTCAGCTACTGAGCAGTCCATTTCCCTAGAGCTCACTTACCCACTCACCCACCCACTCACCGACTCAGCGGTCCATCAGCCTGGACTCCACCGCCGCTACACAACGTTCGAGACTCTTCACAGACATTTAACCAGTTCGGTAGACAGAACTATTGAATGGAGCTTGCAATGAATGAATATTGCGCACTCATCATGACTTGCGTTATAAGAGTTGCGCATTTATAAATGAACTTACTTAATTCTCGGATGGGTCGGGGACCGCGGTTCTATTCCTGATACAGGCATCCAATCTCCTGATAGAGGCATCCAATCTTTCAGTCAGGGCATTGTTTGCACAATCGTAAATGTAAAAAAAAAGTCAATGTGTCTTTGCTCAAATGAATCATTTGGTGGGACCACGGGGTCCCGAAAAAATCAGGTCAATAATTTAAATTTTTCAGTCCGCCCACTCGTGATCCCGACAGCAACGCGCCGCCCGCCCAAACTCGCGCCAACAAGCGCCAGCAGCAGCAGGCGGCGATCGACACGATGGGCGCCACCCCACCGGCCAAACGCAAGCCCCGGGGGGCGTCCGCCGCGGTCGCGCGCGGCGACGACGCCGTCCGGTCAGCCGTCGATCCTCAGCTTCTTTGCCAAGGCGAGCCCCGCCCCCCAGGCAGTGAATTTAACGTGTTTGTGTAATTTTTCAACTTTTTACGAAACTTAGTGCCCCGAGTAGCTCTCGACGAGGCCAATCGATTTACCACTAGTTTTGTTGTCGGTAAGGCAGCAAGACTCGTGTCGCTACGCGGTTTTTCCCACCCCGGGGCAGTGATGGGACCCCAGGGTCCCGCCAATTGCTTCACTTGCACATGGGGTGGCGTTCATCTGTTGACACCCTTAAGCCAATGGTGGAAATGCCACCATTGGCTTAAGGGTGCCAGTCTATATCACAGCACAACCATAGTGGAGTTTCCACAATGTACTCATTTTGGCGACCCCCGAAGGCTGAGTTGTCCCCACCACCTAGGATTTCAACTCTCGCGATTTTATAATTGCGAGTCAAGCGCTGAGATGACAGCACCGCTCGGTCGAATGACACGAACTTATATTTAAGATCTGACTTGTCTCCCAGTCAAATCAAATAACTCCCTCCGTAACATTAATTCGGAGACAAAAGTTGGTGGGAGCACGGAGAGGATGAATAAAGCTCCCAACATCCACTCACTCGGCTGCAAAGCGGCCAGGCGATGGCAGTACAGCAAGTGGGTTTTGCAAGCCCATGCACTTAGTCCCGTGAGTGTTATCCCCGCGTACACATGGGCTTTGTCCGGGTGCTCCGGTTTCCTGCCAAACGTAACCCTTTAAAAATGCAATTGGCCAAACCTCCCAATGTATCAGGACCCTTCCGAAAGAGCGAGGCTTGGTGGATAAACAATTGACATTATTATTATTACGGTATCATCGCGGCTGCACCAAAAACACCGTCACCATCACTGCCAAATCAACTTCGACCGCCCGACATGCGACGCAAACCGAGTCGATCGCATCTGACCACACGGCCGCTGGCGAGATGTGAACGACGACCGCTGGCGAGATGTCAACGTCACCCACCCGTGCAAGCTCCTCCGATGAAAAGTCCTGGCTCGCTTGCGACAGCCCGGCCGGCTGGACCTACGCACAGCACAGGCAGAGGATGGGGGGGGGGAGGAGTTTAGCCAGAGCCGGGCTGCCCCCGACACTCAAGTTGAATCAATCCCTCTGTGGATAATCTGCTTAGAATCACTCGACTAAATTGAATAGCGCGAAGGTGGATGGGGAAGAAAAAGTTATGCCTTTGGGTGGCAGGATATCAGGCGGCTGCTATTTTTATTTTTTTATTGGGCCCCGAGCCATTGACCGTGAAAACAGTATAGGAAAGAATGTTTCGTCGCTTGATTGACTTTATGGACTAATCGAGCCCCCCCCCGGGTCTAGATTCAGCGAGTTGTCTGAGGGGTGAGTTTGCCAAGTGTCAAACCCAGCGAGTCCGCGTTCGGCACGGGAGGCGACACTGTGGGTGAAAAGTTGCGGCCTGCTCGGTTGCAACGAGGAAAACTTCTCCGGTGGAAGTTGGCAACGTATTCTCAGCGACGGCGATTTATCTCCATGGCCATAAAAAAACACATTGATAAAATTAATCGGACGACACCTAATTGGCGATCCCTTATAACTCCTACAACCGTTGATACAGCATCAAGGTGGAACAAAAAGTGAAAAGTACGCCAAAAAGCCTGTTTGAGAGAGATGCATGCGTGGAATTATATTGAGAGGCAGGAAGAGGAACACACAGATCAGAGAAGGTATGCAGCTTATAGACACAATTCAATCGATTAAGAAAACGGGGGATCCAAAGGACACGTTCCTAAAACGTATGTATGTTGAACTTCTTTCACACTGTACGTAGCCAACCGTGCTAATCAGGGGTGCAGGATAGTAAGGGATGATGACCAACGGTCAAGGATAGTGAGCGGCAGCCAAGGAACTGAGCACGCCCGAGAGTACGCTCGACCGAGGAGATGGAGCGATTAAATCGGATTCGCGTGTTGAGCAGGTGCTAGGTGGGTCGTGTCATCGCCGAACGCGGCGGCGGCGCGAGGCCTTCATCCAGCAGTGGATCAACCATCACTGCTTGAAGACGACGACAAATTGGTAAACCGTTACGATCCTGAGTTATTTGCAGCCGTAGTTTCGGCTCTGGTTCAACTTAAACGGCCTCTGTTGTTAAACTCTGAACGCCGCCGCCGCCGCCGTCGCCGTCGTCGCCGCCACCACTGCCGCCGTTCGGGCCACGCAGGAATGTGGCTGCTGGCGCCCATTCGCAGACGGATGCGCGATGAGTTGACGCGAAACGACGGCTGCGACCCGCCACCCCCTCGTTACGCCCCATCAGAGCAGCTCGTTAGTGCCTGCCTTAACAAACGCCCTGCCTCCTCTCCGCTACCCCCCATGCCCCCCACCTACCCAGAGGTCTAACTGGGTGTCCCCGAAAAAAGTTAACGTGGGCTCCGAGGCTCACGAGCGAGCCTCTGCTCTAAGCATACACCAACAAAACCACGGTGCTATTTAAACCCAGGTCTCCCTTTCAAAAGGGAGTCCCCCACCATGTTGGTGAGCTCTAAGCCGAGTATAATAAAAGGGCACCTAATCTGTCTTAACCCAAACCCACTCGTCGCGTCCGTCGTTACAAACTGGATGCTTGACCCAATCACTCACTGCCAAGCCACGTAAGGATGCATCACCATCATCTTCTCAATCACTCGGACACCTGCTCAATCGCCTGCTCACTGGCCCAAAAGGCAGAGATCCTCTGTGTAGCCTTAACAGATTTTTGGGGCAAGTGCTGTTCGCGAGTAGCACCTATGAAGGCTGGTATAGCACACGAGAGGGTGGGTGGCCAGCCAGCACCACGCCTGGCCAGATTTGTCTCCCGAGTAGCGATGTTTACATACTGCACCGGGTACTCATTTGAGGCCGAGTCTACCGTCGGGAGGCCCAGGACCGGTTCAGACAATCTTGCCCACTCACCCGCCCACGCAACACGCTCACTTGCTCACCCACCCGCCCGCCCGCCTGTCAGGACCAATTAACAAGACGCTGAGCAGTACGTCAGCTGACGCCAATTACAGGCATCCTTTGTCTCTCTCGTTTTTTTTTCCCCCCGTCGCCAAATGGAATTCTCCGCATAGCGACGACAAGGAATGCAGGTGCTTGGGTTTTAGATTCTTCTATCTCTGCTGAGCGCAAAAAACGTGGCCTAATTTCTGTCGGCAGCAAAGAGGGCCCCAGCCACTGGCAATTGTAAGCACAGGGGCATTGCAATTTTAATGGAGCAGATCGGTTACTTAATACCGTGCCTTGGTACTCATTCTACCTATGGAAATTCTTCTCTAGTTCTCCGCCACTGCAGAGCAGCTGGGGGCTGGACACCTGTCTGTGGACAAAGAGCTTTGTAGCTCATCGGGTTCTTCGAGCTGAAATCGAATGTCTACATCTGTAATTGCGTCCTTGCATCCGTCCATCCATCCGAGGATTCTTCACGCCGTTACGAACCAAAAACTACAAAGCCCCTTTCAAAACAAGGCATTGTGTTACGCTGCGAATACACAAAGTAAATAAATGCCATCTATTCTCCATCCACCAACGCATTAAGGCCTCCCCACGGCATTGTTCAGCATACTTCACCACTCTGGTAAATTCGGCACCATGATGGTGAGGATGTTAACTACATCGCCTGGTATGCAGGATGGCGTGAGTTCAATCTCGAGCTTGACCCCCCTGTATATTTGGAGTCTGCGTGTTCTCTCTCTCTCCCTGTGGTCGCATGGCTTTTTCTCCAGGTCCTCCGGTTTTCCCTCCATATTTAAAAACATGCGTTTAGAGTATTTGGCTGATATAAATGTCCACGTGATAAGCCACTTCATTGGGCTATCATTTGTGGCTAGGTTGCGTCCAAAAAAAGAGCTCTCTGGCTCAGTGGGCCTTACCCTGCTACAATAAGACATTGTTTAATAGTTTTAAAGTGGTGGAGGGGGGAGGGCAGGAGTCAATTTGATATCACTGGCCACGGTCAGCCGTGACGGGTCATCGAACTCGGGTCACGGGGTTTCCTGCTTACGGGGGACGCTCAGCGCACACGTGCGGGAAAGCACGCGCGTGCGGGCGTAAGCAAACGCATCGAGCGAATGCGCTGATTCGTGCGCTCGCACGTCGCTTTTCTCCCTCCGCGCGCTTGGACACTTTTTTTTTGCACGACCGATTTTCTGCCCGTCGCACGGGCGGCGCCAACCTTGAGAGGAGACCGGAACGTGGAAGCGGGTCGGCCGCGCGGCCGTGTCTAGCGAACATGTCGAGTTGGGCGAAAACGATCGCAAAAGCGCGGATTCAAGGCGGGACGGGGCAGCCCTCCAGTTGCTCGTTTGCGCTCCCGCTGACGACGGAAGGAGGACCCCCTCCACTCGGGGAAGCTCTTAAGAGCCCCTCCAGAGAGAGGGTGGTTGGCCTCCTCTACTGCGTCTTGCAAGCGGTGGGAGTACCCACGCTTTACCCAGCCGCACGCGACCCGCGAGTCGACCGACTTGTCATGCGCGTAGGAACTGGTCATTTTCTGTTATTTTGAATGCAAACTGTGAGTCGCGCGCCCAGCACAACAGTCGGTTCCGGTGAGCACCTACAGCCGCTAGAGCGAACCAAGTCCACGGAACTCGCCTGGCTCACCGTCTCCACCTCCTGCTGCTCCCCACGGTCGACGCGGTATTTCTTGGCCTGCGTCGGGCCCGTGGCCGCCCTACCCTGGGCAGAGGCCGACGTAGAAGGGACCACCCGGTGTTGAGCGGCGGTGGCGGCAACGCCACCACCACCACCACCACCACCGGCGGCGGCTCCTCCGTCCGACCCCCCCAGCCGCTGACCGCCGCCGCCAAATGGCACGAACGGGGCGACAGGCGTCCTTTTGCCGTCATCGTCATTGTCGTCGTCGTCGCCAACGTTGTTGTTTTTCCGCGTGGATGTGCCGGGGCGTGGAGACCCCCCTCCTCGTGGCTCCGGCTGGAGGTCGCCGGGGTCGCCAGGGTCGGCCGGGAGCTGAGAGGGACCCTCGCCGTCGCTCGGTCTGCCCCCTCTTGACGAGGGGGTCAGCTCCCTCTTGACGAGGAACCTGCGCGGAACGGCGTGGTGTCGTGACCTTGCGTGACCTCATGCGGCCCCGCTAACGACATAGCAGCTGGTATAGCTATGGTGGAGGGGGGGGCTTAAAGGGGGTTCTAGCGGTGAAGCAGTATTCGTGAATGCGTGGGCACTGTGCCCTGCTATTTAAACACGCCCTACCCCCTAAACCTAGCCATAACTACCTAACCATAAGCCTGACCCGAGCATAACTCTTAACCCTCCACCAACTCTATCAAGACTCATAACCATAGCCCTCATAAAAGCACCAACCCGGTTCCTATCCATAATCAAAACCCCAACCACAAACCCCCCACTATAACCCTAACACAAATCAAAACCCTAACTGGTAGCCATGACTCCCACCAAACTAACCTAATCCTTACCATAACCCTAACCATAATTCCCAACTCACCACTAGGTTAATGCTTACCTGATGATGGCGCTGCCGCCCGTTATACCCAGACTTTTAAGCGTGGTCTTTTTCAGAACCTCTTCTCCAACATACTGGAGGTAATAAAATCACAACACACACTCACACATGGGTACCGCATTGCTATGCACACAATTAGAAAGTGTTTCAAGCCAGGGTGATTATTCAATATCCATATTTTTTAGGGAGGTCAAAAGCAGTCCCGCCACACGTTTAAACTGGATTCGGCCATGGCAATGTGAATTTTCCACCGCTGGTACCAATGGGTTCGAGCGCCATCCAATTCTCTTTTGGGGCACGGAGACCGTTTAGTTTTTAATACGTCACCTTCTTGCGCTTCACCAATTCGTTCACTTGCCACATTTTTTTTATAATTTCTAAACTTGTGCAGACCATTAAAAGTTCCATCGCAAGACCAAGTGGATACTCAAAGAAAGTCCGAAGTGCGATTTCGCAATACAAAAGACGAACCACTGCGATTTCCCAAAACAAAGAAACTCAACAGAGGCATGGAAGCACTGCACCGAACATGGACTAGATCCATTTCCCCGGCAAACTAATCTGGACATACAGTCCCTGAGCCAAGGGGGTTGATTGATGGGCACCACCTGGGGTGGCAAATCCTACGCGTATCCACCTTGGGGAGTGTCCACCATTGGCAGAACTCTTCGTATAAATACCGTCTTTTTTTATGGACGCGTTTATTCTGCACGTGTTTCACATCACACCAGTTTATTGCGCGAAACAATATTCTCTATCGAGCACACTATGGTGGCATTTGATGACATTTGTCTCGTAAAAAGCATTTTGTGAGATACCCTAGCTAAGTTAAGATACCTCACAAGATGGACAATCGAGTCAAAATATTGATGTTTATTATTCGTACACTGATTTCTCAGAACCATGTTGGGTCAGGCGAGTGGGGGGACGGGGGGGTAGTGGGTACTCGGTTGAAACAAAATGCAACAAGGGGTGGGAGGGGGGGGTAACATGGTAGCCAAACAAAGGTTGAGAACCACTGAGTAAGATGACAAGGCTGAGAACACCCCACCCAGTGAAGCCTTCCCCCTGTAGAATCATCTCTTATAACGCACCTCGTCATGGGTGTACACACAGGCAGGGGTCGAACCTTCACCTTGCTGCTCAGCAACCAACCTGGAAAAAATAAGAAAAAAACAACAAACATTAACACGCATTCGGAGCCAAAAGTGTCGCCACACTCAATAAGAGTGTGTATACTGGCATATCTAGCAGATGAGAGCTGTACGTATATTGAGTCTTATACAGCAGTCCCTCGGTTTAACAGTAACATCGGTTAACGGTTTTTCGGTTAAAGTTTTGCCTCCCATACATAGTATCCCATGGTTTCAACTAACGTGAAAAATTTAGATTAACGGCGTGTTAACGTTACGCATGCGGACGCCAATTTCGGCCAATCCCAGTGCTTGTAAGTGGGGCAGAGGCCATGCCCTCAGCCAATTAGTGACGACCGTTTGTGAACATTTAGACCTCGACTGGCTTTGTTTAAATGATACCTCTTCTGTTTCGTTTCAAACTATGTTTTTAGCGTCAAAGATGTCAACTTACGACCGTCTTGGAACGGATTAATGCTTTTAACATGCAATTCCTATAATCGATTAACAGTTATTTCGGCTGACAGTAGATTTCGTCGAATGGATTAAAAGCGTCAACCGAGGAAGACTACTCTATTGGAATACGACGTTTGATTTATACGGCAACTAAATGAGAACGCATCTCAAGACGCTGTACAGAAACAGTTGGAGTGTTTACTTTATAGAGAGAGGCAGTCCGGGTCACAGGCAGAGGAGAAGAGGAATGTCTTTAGCTAGATTTGTACAGGGACAGGGAGCCAACAGCACGGACAGCTGGGAAGACAGGAAGTTCCACAATATGGGGGCAGCAGATGAGAACTAGCGATCTCCCACTGAGAAAAGGTTGCCTGGAGGCTTTTGCAAAAAGCCTTGGTTGCTAGAGTGAGACAGGAGAGCGTGTGGAAGGGAGTTGGGTGAGATAAGAGTACAGAGGTGAGAGGGGAGAGGTAGGAGAGTGTTTGGAGAGGAATAAAGAAAGATGAGAGGAGGAGAGATAGGAGAGTGTGTGGAGGGGGGAGCGGTACGCAGGGATGAGTCAACAGAGGATCTCTGAAGATGGTGTTTGTGGAATAGACTGGGAGCGAGTGGAGTGATACTGAGGGCGATACTTGTTCTCATTTCACGAGTGCAATTGAGGAGGAGGCTGGCCCTTTCCTCTGCTTCGCAGACTCGGCACCTGCTCTGCGGGAAGTTCGTGACAACGTCCCACAGGGTGGCGCTCGTCATAAAGCCATGCTGCATTCTCGTCCCGTCCGGCGCCTGCAGAGCAATGCGCACCTGGGGGAAATAAAGAAAAAGATCCCCTGTGTAGCCTTATAAAACGATTGGAGCAAGTGCTGTTAGCGAGTAACACCTATGAAGGCCGGCACGGCACGAGGCGGTGGGTGGCCAGCACCACGCCCTGCCGCCTTTGTCTCCCCAGTGGCGATGTTTACACACCGCGCCAGGTACTCATTTGAGGCCGAGTCGACCGAAGGGAGGCCCAGGACCGGTGCAGATATTTGTCACCGGTGTTGGCCACGAACGGGCATCAAACTCGGGTCGTTGGGTTCGTAGTGCAGCGTGCTAACAATGACACTACCGCTCCCCACACACACCAGGTAAAATTATTTTGGGATGAGTGGACCTATGGCAGGGTTAGCTTCAGATACCGATTACCACCGAGTTAGCATTGGTGGTGTGCATTCAATGTGATGTGAGATTATTGCTAGGAATTGAAGGATGGCCAGGATTTTATGAGGCCACTAACCAATTTTTATCTCACATATGTTAAAAAATATGAAGACAAAGCTCACCACTCATTTAGTGTTACAGACTGATATGGCAAATGCTCTTAGCGAGCACCTTAAGGCCAAAAGGGCACATATGCCAAGGGGTGGTTTAGCTAGCAGAGTGGTCGGTCGGCAATGAAAACAACAATTTGAGTATTTTTTTCGAATTCGGTAATAGCCAATATTTCAAGGGCCGCAATGCCCTTGAAGAGTCCATAATGAGCCGCATGCGGCTCTGGAACCACAGGTTGCTGACCGCTGCAGATGGTAAACTGGACATTCATGGTAAACCAGACGTCCATGGTAAACTGAACATCCATGGTAAACCGGACTTCGATGGTGAAGTGGAATTCTATGGTGAAATGGACTTCCATGGTAAACTGGACTTCCATAGTAAACTGGACTTCCATGGTGAACTGGACTTTCATGCTCAGGGGTCGGAAACCAAAATAACAATAAGAGCCATTTCTTTCAAATTTCAAGAGCCGCACTGCAGTACTTAAAGATCCACACGTGGCTCTGGAGACGCAAGTTAGCCTAACCCCAGAGCTAGCACAATGCACAACAATGTTGACCATATCGTACCCAACTAAACATTTTACGTTGCATTGAGCAAGGAGCGACCCATCCATTGCTGTTTCTGATAAATACGGCAGAGGGCTCCTCTGTGAATAAACAAAATTATTTTTTTCCTATTACGTTACAAAGACACAAACGTCAAATAATAATGCTGAGGAGAAAAAAAAACTGAGAACAATACATTAAAGAAAAAGATAACAAGGACAAACATTCTAAAGCAGGGCCTTTCCAAAAATGTTTCAAAATGTAATCTTTCAAAACATGCATTTATATTATTTATATTATTTTGTTGCTATCAATGTCATTCTTGGCCAGCTCGCTTCTGAAAAGGAAGTTAATCGCTCAGTGGGCTTTCCCTGGTAACATAAAAAATAATTTAGTTTCATTTGTATTTTTTTTTTCCTATACTTTGCACTCCTATCGTGTTTTGTATTGTTTGTTGTTGTAACGTTCTGACCCCGTGCCCCTACTGGACAACTGTGAAAAATTGCCTTGTAGCTCATCGGATTCCTCCAGTATGAACAAATATTCCGATTCCGACTCGCCAAGCCGTTCCTAACGCGGCAAATAAATCCGCCGCTCTCAACATGACGCCCATCGCGTTGATGTCTTACGAAACAACGCTCAAGAGAATTCCACCGGCCAGGTCAAACGGCCGCACACGCACACACGCGCACGCGAGATGGATCCGTCGACGGCGCTCCAGCGGCAGATAGGGCGCCGACGCATTCCTGCCGCATCAAATGAAGAGCTCCCGTTTTGTCACGCCGGCCTTCGGGGCATGCAGAGCCGGACCACCGCTGCTGCTACCCCAACGCCCATGCCCCCCCCCCCCCTTCATGCCAAATCCGTTGCCGGCAGCGGTGGTGGCGGCATGTGCCGCATTAACCTTTTCGATACAGGTGTCACTCGGCGGAGAGCGGCCCACCCCGTGTAAAAACCACCGTGCGCTCTTTGAAGTTCACCGGATGAGACATGTGGGAGCAACATGGGCCACAGGGGGCGAAGACAGGCGGGCGGACATCGCGAGCCGTCCTGTCAGCTCGTAGGCTCGCGCGCTTCGCCAATTTGGGCGGTATGTGTAAGATTGCGTGCACGCGTGTACGTAAGTGCGTGCATCTGTCGGCACAGTAGGGGGCACAGCTGGTGCATGTGCCAGTCATCTCAGTCAGTCAACCCGTGGAACCTGGGTCTGTCCCGTGACCTCCCATCAGCGACCCTTCGATACTTCACGTGGCCTCAAAGTGCACCTGGCCTGGCACAGGCGCCGTGGTGACATCACCGTCACTTTGTGGCGAATAACGGGTATTGTGGTTTGTGCGTGCCCACACTTCAGAGCACCCAACCTGGCACAAGCGCAGTGGTAACGTCGCCGCGACTTCATGATAAATAAGAGTTGTTGTTTTGCATGTCTTGAGTGTGTTCCCTCACGCGCCGTGCCGGTTTTCATAAGCGGTCACGAACATCACTTGCCCCGACAGTCTGATATGGCTATATTGGAAGGATGATTTGTCTTTGTATTGTTACTTAGCTTCACGTATTCGCAGCCACAATAACACCACCTACTTTGCTACTCTTGGTAAACGTCTCTCTGTGCAGGAATGCTCATGTTAGCCTGAAACAGTCAGGCTCACATTTCTCCAATCTAATCTTTCCTAACTTTATCCAGGTAGGATCACAGGAGAAGTTCAGGGCATTACAAACATCTGGACGACATCCCATCAGTTGACTCCTGTGGCAAGTGAGGCACGTCCCACAGGCCCAGCCACCGAATAACCACACAGCTCTGGTTTTTGCCAGAAAGAGGGAGCGTTCCGATGACGTACGTGTACGTTATCCGTCTTTCTTCCGATTCCGTTCTGATAACGTATGTGGACGTGTACATCATCGGAACGGAACCAGAAGAACTCAAATAAAATAATATTATCGGTACCGAGGTTCCCACAAGGCCATGCGGGGAGGGCGTGTGGCACGGTTTGGCACCAGCTATCCTGGAGTGCGGTCGTGTCGCTACGGCTCTCCGCGGTGAGTACAATGTCTTTAAAAACAACGGCGCTACTACACCTCTCTAAATAAAATTAACACCGATCCCGCTTGCGCATTTCTGAGATTCAGCGGTGATCGGGACAATGCACCCTGCAACTTGCAGTCATCTCGGAACGGGGAAAGGGGTTGGTTAATGGGCACAGCAGGGTCTAGAGAAGAGACGAGCGTCTCGCAAGATCTCACCTGCGCCTCGACGGAGGAACGTTGCCGTGAGCTCGGCACCATCTCCAGCTTGGCATTGTTAGGCAGGTTGGCGAAACGTCCCTGCATGCTCAGGTCCAGAATGCTCCTCTGGAATCTGGGGGTCCGATGGACATAACAGGGAGTAGGAGGTTCAGGTAAAGGAGGAGAAATTTCAATAGGCACCGAGAGCAGTGGACAACGAAGCCCAGTGGTTCTCAAAAGCGTGGTCCCCGGTACCAACAGTGGTTCGCGAAGGTCCTCAAGGGGGTCCGCGCGAGGCTGTGATGCAAATGCAGGTTGATCCGGGAAATAATTACCACGTTTATACCTTTTGTTTTAGACGTGAATTCATATTAAATAAACATTAAGTTAGGTAAACTACCTAGATTAAACCACCCTAACCAGAAGATATAAATGCACCCCCACCCCCCCAAAAAAAAAAAACTTAAAGCTGTGAAAAAATATATATGTTCCGGTAAAATGAATGATTTTGTATTACTGGTATTTAGAGAGCTGAGTGGTCAACTGGCCAAAAAAGTTTGAGAAACACTGACATAAGTCAATGTTGTTGTTTTTTGTGAGATGGTGGGGGTTGGATTATAAACGTTAAGTGTTGGAAGTGGCCAGGTGATTCAAGATGCTAATGCGACATCAGGAGCACTCTATTAAGGTCGTGCAAGGTAGAGTAGGGATGGAAAAGCTAAGGCTAGGCATTACAATACTGGATCGTTGGGTAAGTCAGTGCAGTCTTGGATAGGGTTGGGTTAAGGAAGTGGATGATTCGGGTGACCTCAATACTGTGAGCTTCGTGAAGTTTAAGGAAATCCCCATGAAGGTGGACGTCCCACATGCACGCGAATGTCACTCACTTGAGGTCATAATCGTCAGCACTGAAGTTTTGCTTCTTGCAAACTTCCTCCAGAACCTGCGGAAGCGATAAAAATACACGAGATGCACGGCATTTTTAGAATCTTTATTTAGCCTGGATGAATCCGATGAGCTATGAAGCACTTTTTGCACATATGTCCAGTAGGGACAGGTCAGCGAGTTACAACAGTAACTGTTTAACGAACAGTTATATCCATGTGCTATTAACATCACCGATTCTGGGCCACATGCCTATGCCACAGCCTAGTCCACCCGTCGTCAACACAACCAGTGTTGGTTGACATCCCACCAGATTGTGCCAACTCGTTTCCCTCAACCCCGGGAAGATGATGACACTGCGCTATTAACAAAATGGGACCTTTTTTGCCAGAATCAAAGCATGAAAAAATAAGGATAGGTTTTACCCTTTCTGGCAATAGAATTGGTGTTAAGATGTTCAAATTCCTTGCAAAAGGTATAATCTATTTGGTGTCTGAACATCTGAACACAACTGTTTTATTGCCAGAAAGGGTAAAAAAAAACCATTCTTATTATATATATATTTTTTTTAATGCGCCGTTAACGTTAAAAAAAATCTCCCACCCACCCACCCTTCCGTGGATGGCCGGTAGATGGCAGTGCAGTTTTCAGTTTTCATTTCAATTTCATTTATTTGGTACTAGCTTTACAACCCGGCTTCGCCCGGGACTTGAATTCACGACGCCCGGCCGCCTTTGTCTCCCCAGTGGCGATATTCACACACCACACCAGTTACTCGTTTGAGGCTGAGTCGACCTAGGGGAGGCCCAGGACCGGTTCAAATAATCGTCACCGGTGGTGGCCGTGAGCGGGAATCGAACTCGGGTCGCCGGGTTCGTAGCGCGGCGCGCTAACCACTACACTACAATGCGTTACGCTTCCACATGCAAGGGTCACGTGACAGATTTGACGTCACAGCTCACTTGCCGTGCAAAATAAATATGCATTATTGAGCTCCTCGCCCCCCAAAACAAGTGTATTTCGATTTAAAGCTTTCGTGACTGCAAGGATTCATCTTCTTTAATAATTTTTGCATGGTGTACAGTCTGGGAAATACCCACATGGCAAATTTCAAGTTTGTTGCATGTCGGGAAGTACGCTAAACATTTTGAACAGGCACAACATTCACAACTTTGCCTTTTATATATATGGAGATGGAGATAGCCCTGTGAGCCATTCGGCTATTGAATCGGGTTATAACCGCAACATACAAAAACATGAACAAGAAAAACATCTTAATGTGACTATGCCAAAACAGAAAAATCCAGAAAAAAAAGTGCCAGTACACGGGGTCGCCGACCAACCCCGCACGGAATTTGTTAGCAGTGTTTTTTGTTTGTTTATCATTTCTAACACGCACGCTGCCTTCCTCCTTTCACCACGGACTGCCGCAACATTCTCCGTCCCAGTGCAGGCCCCCAACGCGCAACAAAAAGTGCGTCCCCGTTGGCTCTCAATGAGGCTATCCTCACCATTGATCGTTTCACAAAAAAACAAATGTTGACAATTGTGTAATCGCTACTAATTGTGTAATCCCACAGCCCTATCGGGGTGGTTAAAGCCTGTTGCCACGCCGTTGTGGTTTGCCGTCATACAAATAACTCCCGCCGCCGCCGCCGCCGCAGAAACGTGGAATTTCCACCGCTGGCTCAGGGCGACGAGGCCTCTTCCCAGCTCCGTCGAACCACCTTTTGCCTTCCGACTTTCAACATAATTCAACATCGTGAACGCTCGCAAAGCATCGCCGTTCGAACCCGCAATCGCGCGCAAGTCGACGCCGAAGCGACATCGACGGCGGCGTCGTCGCGAGGCGGGCGGGCGGGTGGGCTCGCCCTCGCCCTCGCTGGGCGCCGCTTTCTCAGGCAACGCCGTAGGCTCCGCCGGCGGCCTACAACAATGACGGGGGCCCCACAGACGCTGCGCCGCCGTCTCTGTCGGGCCTCGTGGAGCCCGTCTCTGGGCTGCGGGGATAAAACAAGAAGTGGGCCGAGCGAGCGACTGAGCGACTGACCTGCATGAGCAGGGTGCTGGCCCCGATTCGCACGTTTTGTCTCCGGCCATTGGGAGCCAAGACGGACACTGTCACTGACGCCGCCATCACAGGGGCCACCCACCGCCAAACCCCACCAAGCTCCCCCCCCACCACCACTAAGCTCCCCCCCCTACCACCAAGCTCCCCCCCCCCACCACCAAGCTCCCCCCCCACCACCAAGCTCCCCCCCACCACCAAGCTCCCCCCCCCACCAAGCTCTCCCCCCGCTACCACCAAGCACCCCCCCCCCACCAAGCTCCCCACCCCCCCACAAGCCCCCCCCACCAAGCTCCCCCCCCCCACCAAGCTCCCCACCCCCCCACAAGCCCCCCCCCCACCAAGCTCCCCCCCTCCCACCAAGCTTCCCCCCCAGCCCCCCCAAGCTTCCCCCCCAAGCCCCCCCCCCAAGTCCCCCCCCCCCCCCACCAAGCTCCCCCCCCCACTAAGCTCTCCCCCCCACCAAGTGCAAGCTCCTCCCCCCCCACCAAGCCCCCCCCCACCAAGCCCCCCCCCCCCACCAAGCTCCGCCCCCACCACCAAGCTCTTCCCCCCCCCCACCACCACTGGAGGAATCCGATGAGCTATAAAGCCATTTTTCACAGATGTTCAGTCGGGGCACGGGTTAAGAAGGTTACAACAAACAAACAAAAAACATTCTAGGAGTGCAAAGTACAATAAAGGTAAACAGATCACCCAAACACATAGAAATTAAACGAAACCATCCCTACCAGACAAAGCCCACTAAGGGATTAACTTATTTTTCAAAAGCGACCTGGCCACAAATCATAGCCCAACAAAGTGGCCTCATCATTCGGGACATTTAAAGCAGCAAAATAATCTAAATAGTCTAAACGCGTGTTTTGTCTCGAAGCTTCAATGGGGGTTGAACTTGCACGGTTGCAGGTTAAGCGCATGTGGTCCAAAAGGGCTCTCCGGGACTTCCATCTGTGGAAAGCAGCACGCATAATTACTGTCCGCACACCTCCACCCCTCTCGGATTATAAGGCGCACCCTCCAATCTCGTCCACAACCTTCGTAGTTTTAAAAGATTGCACGAGCGCGTGTCTAATAATAATATTTGAGATGGTTAGCAAACGCAAAAGCGCGCGGTCCCAAGTAGCTCAAGGAGGGGGGGGGAGCGTGAGATTCACTGAGAACATCTGTATTCGTGTTTCTGCAACGTGTTCTAGATATAACTACATTTCCTATATGTATGTACTGTATATTGAACTTCTTTCGCACCGTACGTAGCCAACCGTGCGACTCGTAGGTGCGGGGGAAGGACAGCAAACTAAACACAAAAATTAGCTCTAAATAAATGAGTCTTCAATGTAGATTATTTTAAAGTGCATAGCTCCATTGCCTTGTTCGCGTCATCTCCCTCAGTCTCTATTCAATCCGCATAGCTCGCCTCTCATTCAAGCATCTCTATCTCATTGGAATATTTGTTTTGAATTTTTTTTACTGCAGGAATCCGATGAGCTATAAAGCTCTTTTTTTACAGACGTCCGGTAGTTTTTTTTCTCTCGTCATACATCTCATCTCAATATATCTCTGTCGTCTCCATCTCTCGAGTCATCTCATTATCTCTATTTTTGTCTTCTCCACCCAAGCTTTGCCATTTCACTTGGAGTTTATAAATTGAACAGAGGGGGGCCGAGTAAATCAATTCTACTCAGCCCCCCCCCCCGAAACGCCACCACCACCGCAGGGGTTATTAGGAGATTCGAGTCTTCAGACTTAAGGGATTGGTGTTTTTCTCCATTTGTTTTCTCCAATAGGATTTGACGAAAGTATTTATAACGTATCTGCGAATATCTTTGGCTAAAGCGTGTCACCCTATCTGATTCCCCTTCAAAGTGGGGGACCTCAGCCATCTCGATCACGATGAAGCATCTGACATTTGTTAAAGGCCAGAGGCATTATACCGTCCGAATGGGAACGAACTGCGTGCAACAGTTAGAATGAGTCCATGTACCAGGCTGACAAGTTGGGCTCGGATTAAATAATGGTCACAAAAGTTTTACTATTATTAATGAGACAGACAGACACACAAGTAGAGATAGAACACGTGTCTGTGTGTCTCCGTGTCTGTGTTTTGTCTCTCTCTCAAATTTAGCATTCTTTGGAAGACCGTTAATCAACCAGGTAGGATATTATATTCTTGGTTCTTTCGGTAAAGTCACGTAGAAGGGAAACTGAAAGAACCAACAATATGAATCCCTGCAGTCACGAAAGCTTTAAATCAAAACCAGGTAGGATGTTGACTGTTGTGTTAGCCGACTCTCTGGGTTGTATTGCATTATATTTCTAAGTTTGCTAGGTTTGTTTTCTCACTCATTCGTACCTGATGATGGTTGCTTGTGTTGTAATCGAAACGTCGTATTGTATTATTTAATTATTTTTATTTCTACGTGACTTTACCGAAAGAACCAAAGAGTAATTCCTGTAGTCACGAAAGCTTCGAATCTCATGAATAAGTATTAATAAATAATGTTAAACTAAGTTAAGTATTACATTTTGATTTAAAGCTTTCGTGACTGCAGGGATTCATATTCTTGGTTCTTTCGGTAAAGTCACGTAGAAGGGAAACAATAAATAATAAAAATATAAAAGAATACAATTCTCACGACGTTTCGACTGCAACAGAAACACCTGATGATGATTGCGTGTGTTGCAGTCGAAACTTCGTGAGAATTTTATCCTTTTATATTTTTATTATTTTACTGTTTCCCTTCTACGTGACTTTACCGAAAGAACCAAGAATATAAGTTAAGTATTAATAAATAATGTTAAAACAAAGTTGCACCATTATTTAGGTATTAGATGTTAACTACCTCGCCTGGTATACAGGAGGTCGTGGGTCAGATCCCGACCCTGACGCCCGCTTTACATTTGGAGTTTTCGTGTCTCTCTCCTCGTGGTCGCATGGATTTTTCTCCGTGTCCTCCGGTTTTCCCCCTCCACATGTAGAATCAACATCACGTGTTTAGAGTATTTGGCTGCTGCACATTTCTACTTGATATAAGCCACTTCGTTGAGCTATCATTTGGGTTCCAGTTCTCACTTCTGAAAAAGAGCTACATAGCTCAGTGGTTCTTGCATGATAAAAAATAAAAATAGGTGACGTTTTGTGCAATGGCCCTTCTGCACAGCGCATAGAGAGGCCAGAAAGCTAAGAGATCTGAGAAGTGTCATCCACTCTACCTACGTGGCATATGTAGTGTGTGGCCATTGCCTGAAACACTTATTCTCCTCCTCAACAGGCAGTCTTAATGACGAAGATGTTGAGGTGTGTTTTGTTATTTGTGCTCGTGCACCTGCACCTGCCAAGGCAATATCACCAAATACATTGTTTAGCACACCCAAGGTAGTTTGTTTAACAAGTAGTAGGCTTTCACGACAAATATTATCCATAATAGCAGGGTGTTTTTTGGGGGGGTTACATTACGTCAATGTAAAAGTGTCGTGAAACCTGCCACCACCCAACACGGCCAATTAATAAGGTTCGTCACGTAAACAAAACGTGCTAATTAGTTACTATTTCAGCACAGCGGTGTGTTGGAGAGTAAACCCACAGCATTTACAATTCGAGTACGACCTTCAGCTGGTGATTACAACAACCACCTTCATCAGGCGACAGCCAGATTTGTAAAGAAGTCCTATTTTCGGTCTTAAAAACAGGGGAGTAAACGGTAGTTTACAACAGCGCTGCCAAATACTTTGGAGACACACTGTATCTGTCGGAGGGACGCAACTGGAAAATCACACAGCAGAATAGGCGGACGGGACGCAAACGGAAGAAATGTACAGGCTGACTCGTGAAAGTTGGATTGCGATTGCAAAGCTGAGGCTGAACGCAGTGCCCGATTAAGCTAGTGCGGGCCGGTAGCACGCGTTCTTATAAAGGGGCCCTAAATAAAATTAAAACATACATATTAAAACACACATTTTTTTGTTACTTGCATAGTGAAGTCATTGTATTTTTTTCATTTGCTATACAGCCAGATAATACGATAAATCGGTAACCTTAAACACCCCAGTCGTTCGTAAAAGTTGAAGACGGTATAGTACTACAGTAATAGAGCAAGTGCAGAATCACTGAACCTGAATTGATAGCTTGAAAGCGTTTCGCGCGGGGTCCCTTGAAAGTGCGGAGCCCCGTAGCATTTGCTACTTTTACTCCTGGGATAATCCGGCACTGGCTGAACGTAATGAATGAAGCAAGGCGCCAATTAGCTCAAAGGGAGACGCGTACTATGGGTGCGCAGCCAGCTGCTGCCAGATATATTCACAGACACGTGCTCGTTAGCAAAATAAATTGAACGAGAAAGCTGGAGAGTGCGCTCAAGAAGTATGGAGAGATGAACTGTCAACGGCAAACTTTCCACTGTTGTGCATTCTACACAACATGCATTCGACAGCAACTGTCGATGTACCGTAACATTGGTCTGAAGGACCAATAGGGTGATGGACTTATATACCTATGCACAACATATTACGAGATAAATCGGAGGGTGGGGGGAGGGGAGTAGATTTATTTAATTTAGGTCTAAACTTTTACGCTTTACATTTGGACATAATGTCGACACCCACTCAGTATGTTGCAGCATGCACACGACTCAAATCACACCGTGTATGTGTGTGTGTATGTTGAACTTCGTTCGCACCGTACGTAGCCACCCGTGATAATCGGAGGTGCGGGGGAAGGACAACAAAAAGCAGTTCTAAAGAAATTAGTTTTCAACCTATATGATTTAAAAGTGCATTCGCTCCAGCAGCTTCCTAAAATCGGAAGAGCCTTCCAGACGGCCGCGGAAAGCACATCTGAAGCCCCATCATACCGGACGCATCGGCATCGCATCAGAATACACCGCCTCATTGCACCAACCACGCTGCACCACACCAACTACACTACAATACACAACACCGGCGCTACCACAACCACCACCAACCGGTCCCCACCACACTCCGCCACCCCTCTCCACCCTACAGCTCCACCACATCACCTCCCACCCCGACTCTCAATTCCCGCACCAATGAGCTTCAGGCTGTGACAATGAAGCGCTCAATGCTTTGATGTGAACGGGCTCCAGAGCGAGAGATAAAGAAGAGTGTGGGGGGTGGTAGGAGGGACGGAGATCGAGGGAGAGAGGGGAGTGGTGTTGTTGAGTGGAAGGAGAGAGGGAGCGAAAGGGGGTGGGAGAGAGATTCAGAAAGAGAGAGTGGCAGGGAGAGAGAGGAGAGCGGCAGGATGAGGTGGGTGGGGTGGGGGGGAGAGTTATTTGGAGAGGGGAGAGAGAGAGTAGGGAGAGGGAGAGAGAGAGGGGTAGCCCCCGAAAGGGGGGTCGGGGAATTATTTAAGATGTGTGTGAGGAGCGCGCAAGGATCAGTCACTCTCTGAGCTCGCTCTGTCGAAGCTCCCCGCTTCTCTCCAAGTCGCCCCCGGGTGCTTTCGGACTCTCGCTCTCAAGCTCTCCGCTCGCTCTATACGCCCGTCAGATTCGCTCTCCAGCGCCCAACTCCCAATCGCTTTCGACGGCCCTACCATCTCTGAGACTCCTCCTGTGTCCGCTGCCGGACTCTCCCCGTGCCTCTGCACCACGCTATCGCGATCTAGCGGTGTTCATCTCGCTCTTAAGACCCTTCCACCGGCTCTCTCTATCTCCACCTCTCTCTCTCCCACCACCATCCACGTCTCCACTTTCACTCGTCAACCCTCTTACCAGCTCTACAACCCCCCCCCCCCCCCCAAACACTCTCAGCGACTCTTTCAACGGTCGTCCAAATTCACCAGCACCACTCATTGTCTTTCCATCTCTCCGCCTCCTCCCCCAACCTCCCCCATCAATTCTCTCACCACCTCACCAACTCTCACCGTCTTCCTCTATCTCGCTGCTCATCATCTCTTTCAGTCGACTAACTCAACTTATTATCCATCTCGCTCATCAAGTCACCGATCATCTCTCCATCCAACATCTCTCTCTCTCTCTCACCGTCTCCCCCGATCTCCGAGTTCTTCCAGCTCCCCTTTCATAAACAATCTCATCGCCGCGGCCGTCGCAATGTGGAGCCGCTGTTTTCCATCCTTGGTGCTGCTGCTGCTGGTGCTGACTCGCCCGTCCGTGGGACAGAACCGGCGTCTGGTTCGAACCAGCAAAGGTCCCGGCAGTAGCAGCAGCAGCAGTAGCAACTTCCAGAACAGGCGAGGATCTGGAACGCTGCAGCAGCAGCAGCAACAGCAGGGGATAGGTTCTGTCGAGTCGCTGTTGGTCGCTGCTCAGCCTTCTCAACATCAACCCTCACCTCCAGCAGCAGCTCCGGCAGCAGCGGTGGCGGCGGCAGCTCCAGCAGGCTCCGAACGGGAGGAGAGCTTCACGCTGGACTTCACGGCCGTGGAGGGCAACGTGGAGACCTTCATGAGCCAGATCAAGAACCTGGCGCAGTCGCTCTACTCGTGCTCGGCGCAGGCGAGCGATGACATGAAGCTGCACCTCATCTCCAACGACTCGGTGACCTGTAACGACGGCACGCCGGCCGGGTGCGTGGTGGTGTGTGGCGAGCAGAGTCGGAATCATGTGGTCGTGAGGTCCAGTGAGGTCCCGGTGGCGTGGCGGTGGCGTGGCGGTGGTGTGTCGAGTCGGAATCACGTGGGGGTGATGTCCAGTGAGGTCCTAATGGTGTGGTGTATGGCGTGGTGTGGAGGTGTTTTTGTTTTTTTGTTTGTTGTGTTTGCACCCGATTCAAGAGCCGAATGGCTCACAGGGCTATACCAAAATAAAGAAACTGAAAACTGTGTTGAAAGTTGCGCGAGTGGCGTGGCGCGTATATATTGAGGGGGTGGGGTATGATATCTGCCGATGTCATCACGGTGCCATGTGGCGTAGTGTGCGGCGTCAGTTTGCACGGTGTGGTCGGCGGTGCAGGCTGCTGTGTGCTCGAGTTATGGGGTGGGAGGAGAGAGGGGGGTGGCGTGAACAGTACGTGTGGTGAGGTGTCTAGCGAGGTCCGGCTGTCGTGGTGTGGTGCGTGGGAATGGCTCGCTGCTGATGATGCTGCGGTGTGCTGCTGGTGGTGGTGTGTAGTGTACAATCGGGCTGGCACGATGCGTTGTTTGCCGGGGCATCCCCTCGGTGTGTCGTCGTAGTCGTCGTCGTTGCGGTGGTGGTGCTAGTTGGTGGTGGTGCTGGTTGGTGGTGGTGCTGGTTGGTGGTGGTGCTGGTGTAATGGGTAATGTATATTGGCACGTGGCACAGTGTGGATTGGAGTGGCGCGTGGTGTGGTGTATTTGTGTGGGTTTGGTGAATTCTTCGTGATGTGCCGCGTGGTGGTGATATTTAGTCTGTGCGTGGTGTAACTCTGAGTGGCGTGGTGGGGTGCGGAGTGTCGCGGTGTTTGTTATGTGGTGTGTATATGTGTGTATATAAGTGTGTGTATATAAGTGTGTGTGCGGTAGTGGGGAGCGGTAGTGTAGCGCTGCGCATCCCCTAGGTCGACTCAGCCTCAAATGAGTACCTGGTGCGGTGTGTAAACATTGCCACTTGGGAGACAAAGGCGGTCGGGCGTGGTGCTAGCCACCCATCGTTCCGGCCTTCATAGGTGCTCGCTAACAGCACTTGCCCCGACAGTCTGTTAAGGCTATACGGGGGATCTTTGTCTTCGTGTGTGGTGTAGCTCTGGGCGGTATGGAGTGGTATGGAGTGGTGTGTAAACATTGCCACTTGGGAGACAAAGGCGGTCGGGCGTGGTGCTAGCCACCCATCGTTCCGGCCTTCATAGGTGCTCGCTAACAGCACTTGCCCCGACAGTCTGTTAAGGCTATACGGGGGATCTTTGTCTTCGTGTGTGGTGTAGCTCTGGGCGGTATGGAGTGGTATGGAGTGGTGTGGAGTTGAGCGCCGTGTGGTGGGTGGCCTGTCGTAATGTGGTGTGGCGTGGTCTAGGCCGTGGTTTCAGTGTGGTATGGTGTGGAGAGTGTAGTATAGCGGTGTGTGTGTGCGTTGTGCCTGGCGTGTGTGTGGGATGGGGAGCGGTGGCGCAGTGGTTAGCGCACTGCGCGACGAACCCGGCGTCCCACCAGCTAACACTACGTGCCCCACAAGTCTGTTAAAGGCGATACGTGGGGATATTTGTATTTGTGTGGCATTGCGTAGCGTGAAGTGGTGTATGCCGTGACGTCTGAAGCGACCTCGGTAATTGGGTGACGATGAGACGTCCGATAACGTGCCCCGAACGGTGTGCTGTTAATATGTGCGTGTTGAACTTCTTGCGCACCGTACGTAGCCAACCGTGCCAATCGGGAGGTGCGGCGGGGCGGGTGGGGGTGGTGGTGGTGCGGGGGGGGTGACAACAAAACTAAACACAACGCGCAGTCCCTAAGTTTGTCAATCCGACGATGATTTCAAAGTTGCCATAGCTCCCAGCTATGGCTTCGACGCCAGTGACCTGGTGACTGCGCGTGTCGTGTCGGTGCGCGCGTGCCGTGTCACCAGGTCAAGTTGCCAAATGTGGTTTTCACTCTCCCGTTTTAACAGCCCTGCGCCGAGCGGTAGAAATTCCACATTCCTATGGCGGGGCGGGGTTGTTGTTGTTGTTGTTGTCTTGCTGTGGTCTGGGACTGTTGTTGTTTTTTGCTGGCTTGTCCAATCTTGCATTGATTGTTGAAACACCGGCAGGAATTGATACACTTTTTTTGCAAATTGTACTTACATATTTAATTATTAACTCTTTCTTTTGAGTGATTTTCCGATGCTTTGCACACCTATTTGTTGTTTTAACGTTCTGACCCCGCGCTCACTCGACATCTGCGAAAAGGAGCTTCAAAGCTCATCGGATTCCTCCCAGTCTAAATAAAGATTCTGATTCTGTTCATCCAGAGGACAACCACCGTTGACTCCTCTACGTAGCGGTGTGTTTATTTGCCAGCGGAGTTATTGAGTCGTATCAGTGATGCGTCCTGGCCTGGTGGCAAATGGATTGGTGAATAACAAATAAAAAAATCCTTACATTTGCCAAAGAAAGCATCGCCAAGTCTCAAGCAGGCTCGGACTGGCCTACAGGGCATTAGGTCCCCAACATATTTTGCATCCCCAAAGATTATTCTTCCTCACCCCGGGCCCATTTGTTGTTTGGGCCCAGCCCAAAATAATGGGCCAATGAGGATCTCTCGGCAAAGTCACGCTCCTCCTTCGTCTCGTCGCAACATCTAGTGACGAGTAATGACACAGTTTGTCGCACAACAACCATTAAAAAAATATATTCAAAGTAAATAATTCTCCATAGCCCGAATTTGGGCCGGTGTGTTTACGAATGCCTGGGCCGATTTTGAGTCCCAGTCCCTGTCACTGGTCTCAAGACACTTCTTTCAGGAAGGTGATGTTACATTGATGTTTGACCAATCCCATTCCAAGTGTTGGTGAGATTTTGGCTTCGCGTTCGAGGAAATCAGAGGACCCCCCCCCCCTCCACCGGGAAAACCCACCACGCGTACACCATGAGTTGAATACTCAAACCAGCTCCACACGGATGGATTCCAAAGAATTCCATTGCTGTACCTCTGACATCTCCTGGTCCATAACCCACGTGGTGTTCTCCAGGGAGTCCCGCATCCGAGGACACGTACTATAGAGTAACAGCCCAGGCTCGGAGATGAACCTGGGTATGGAATGAAAAGGGCAGGAATCCCCCCTCCCCCCCCGTCCTCTCCCCCACCCCCCGCCTTCCCTCGAAATGTTTAGACGTGTTGTGACCTGGCGTGGTGTGGCGTGGCTCTGGGTGGTGTGGCCTAACGCCGGGTGACGCGTAACGTTGGGTTCCAAAATCGGCACTCCACCACGCACCTCCGATTTTCGCGGTTGGCTCCGTGCACGGTGGCGAAGAGGTGAAGTTCTACGTGCGCGCGTAACGTGCGTGCGTAACGTGCGCGCGTAACGTGCGCGCGTAACGTGCGTGCGTACCTAACGTGCGTGCGTAACGTGATGCGGCGCGGAGTGGCGTGGCGATCGGGGTGGTGACGAGTGCGTGCAGACTCCGCCAAGCCGGCTCACCTCGTCATCTCCTCCTCCCTCCCCCCCCCGTCACAGGTATTACCTGCGGGAGTCGAAAGGAAGCAAGCGGTGGCTCATCTTCCTCGAAGGTTCGCGCGCTCTCTTACGGGCATTCTCTCTAGGAATACAGAGTGAATAAAATACTGCATAATGGGGGGGGGGAGCTGTAGAGTTGGTAGCGCAATTGTGAGCGCATGCACCGGTTGAGATTGTTTTTTTTTTAAAAACCCTCACCGGGTGTTCGATTCCCGCTAAATAGAACTCGGGTCTCCGGGTCCGTAGCTCAGCGTCGCTAACCGCCATCCCACCACTCCCCACAAAGACAAAGATGCCCCGTAGAACCCCAACTGGACTGTTTGGGCAAGTGCTGCTGTTAGCGAGCACTTCTGAAGGTCGGCATGGCACACGAAGCGGTGGGTGGCCAACACCACGCCCGTCCGCCTTTGTTTCCCAAGTTATGACGTTTACACACCACATTAGCTACTAATTTGAAGCTCAGTCGACCTAGGGGAGGCACGGTACCGCTTCAAATAAAACGTCGCTGTGTGTTCGATCCCCGCTAAATAGAACTCGGGTCTCCGGGGTTGTAGTGCAACCCGTTACCCGCTACACTACCGCTCCCCACAACCACACAGACACAGTAACAACGACCACACCAACACACACCCACTAATATCACGCCGTGTGTTCTGCTGCTGCTCCTCCTGCTGCTGCTGTTCCTTGTTGCTGCTGCTTCTGCTATAACGGCTTCTTTTGCTGCTGCTGCTGTCGTTACTGCTGCTGCTATTGTTGCTGTTGCTTCTATTGCTGCTGCTGTTTCTGCTGCTGCTATTGCTACTGTTACTGCCGCTGTTATTGCTGCTGTCGTTACTGCTGCTGCTGCTGTTACTGCTGCTGTTGTTACTGCTGCTGTTATTGCTACTGTTACTGCCGCTGTTATTGCTGCTGTCGTTACTGCTGCTGCTGCTGTTACTGCTGCTGTTGTTACTGCTGCTGCTATTGCTGCTGTCGTTACTGCTGCTGCTGTTGCTGCTGCTGCTGTTGCTGCTGCTGATGCCCGGGACTAGGAGGCTGGTGTTGCTTCAGCAAGGAGAGCTGTGACGCGCGGTACAGCACAATGCGGAGACTCATGGGCTCTGCGGACTGGCCTCAGAGTCGCACAGGTGAGCACGGGGTCACGCAGGTGAGCACGGGGTCACGCAGGTGAGCACGGGGTCACGCAGGTGAGCACGGGATGACTCGGGTCAGAGAGGGGTGGGCACAGATGAGTGGTAGTGCAAGTGAGTGGTGGCGCAGGTGAGTGGTGGTGCAGGTGAGTGGTGGTGCAGGTGAGTGGTGGTGCAGGTGAGTGGTGGTGTGTGTGGTAGCACTGGTGAGTGGTGGTGCGGGTGAGTGGTGGTGCGGGTGAGTGGTGCTGCAGGTGAATGGTAGCGCTGGTGAGTGGTGGTGCAGTTGAGTGGTGGTGCGAGAGCTGTGTCGTCGTCTCTCCCTCCCGCAGGACAAGGGATTCTGTCGTCCTCGCCGGAGGAGAACCCCCACTGGTGGAACGCCAACTCCGTGTGAGTGATATCACAGCAACATCAACCCCAACATCAACCCCAACATCACGATAAACATCACCAACATCAACTCCCACATCACGATCATCATCAACCCCAACATCATCAACCCCAACCTCACGACCAGCATCACTAACACCAACATCAACCCCAACATCACCAACATCGCAACCATCATCAAATCTAGCATCACCAACATCAACTCCCACATCACGGCCATCATCGACCCAAAAGCTACGTGCGGTACATAAAACAGTTTGACAAACACACATCATCAACAACAACACCACCTCCATCACGATCACCATGGGCTATGTGCTATCCACTGCTGGATGAACGCTTCACCCACAGCATCAACCATCCCGCGCGGTCCCCCAGGGCCTCCACAATCCGCCTCTCTCCTGCACGAGAACTGCTCCGTCTCCACGTTTTTTTCGTTCTCTCAATTCCTTCCCCACGTGGTGCATTGCGGCTCTTGAAATATGGAGGGCGGGGGGGGGTTGTTGTTGTACCGAATTCGAACAAAAAAAAACACTCCAATTATTATTTTGCTTGCCGAGCCCTGGCCATGATATCATGATAATCATAATAATAATTTACGTTTGTAGAGTGGCGCATTGAAATCCGTAGATCTCACCACTACGCAACCACCGTTGTATGGAAAGCCAGGAAATCAACAGAACCTACACAGGGTAAACCATCATAACTAGGCAGGGGAGGGGGGTTTTAAAGACCAATTTAAAGAAGAGCGTTTTCAAGACGTGACTTCAATATATACATCGAACGACTCTGATTGTCTTATCAGCAAGGGCAAAGCGTCGTTCCATAGTCTGGGGACTGCACAGCGCGGGCAAAATCGCGATCACCCCCAGGAACGGGAGGCCTTGAGCTCGGAGTGCTTCGGAGAAGGCGATCCCGAAGATCTGCGGCGCCTCGTTGGAGAGTCAACAAGGCGCGGCTCCTGTCATTGTTGCGGGGCCGAACCCATCGAGTGCATTGTAGGTCAGCGCTAAGGTCTCATAGTGCGGGCCCCGACGCTTAGCTTGCCAGACGTGGCGAGATGTCGAATACCTCGCCAGGTATTGCACGAAGTCGTGGGTTCGATCCCGACCCTGACCCCCTGTGTGTATATATTTGGAGTTCGCGCGTTCTCTCTCTCCCTCTCTCGCTCCCCGTGGTCGCGTGGATTTTTACTCCGGGTCCTCCGGTTTCCCCTTCCCCCCTCCACGTTTAGAATCCATTTTACACGTCTAAGAGTATTTTGCTGCTGCTGCTGCTGCTATAAGTGTCCACGCGGTGACGATATCAGCCACTTGGTTGAGCTGTCATTCGTGAAGGCCGAGGGGGTCGCTTCTGAAGAAAAACAAATCTATACGGCTCGGCACGCCCTTACACCTGGTAAAATACAAAAAGACATAGTTGTAGTAGTAGTAGTAGTCAGAGTATTGTTAAAGTGGCACTGCTCTGTGTGGTGACACAGGTACATCCCCTACTGCTCCAGCGATGTGTGGAGCGGCACCTCCACCAAGACCGGCAAAGGTAACATGCCCCTGCTCCTATTGACCCCAGGGCAGCGTGCGGCTCCAAACCTGCTGCTCTGGAGCCACGTGCGACTCTTTGGTTGCTCTCCACCCACCCCCTCGTGTGCCACAGCGCCGGACCTTCTTCATAGGTGCTGCTACTCGCTAACAGCACTTGCCCCAACAGTCTGTTGAGGCTATAATGGGAATCTTTGCCTTTGTGGTGCTGACCACCCACCCCCTCGTGTGCCACAGCGCCGGGCCTTCTTCATAGGTGCTGCTACTCGCTAACAGCACTTGCCCCAACAGTCTGTTGAGGCTATGGATGGGGGATCTTTGTCTTCTTTGTGCGTGCATGTGTTTTACTACAAGCGTGATATGCAGACTTGATGCCTTGCGATACGCGTGTCTTATTCATCGTTTGAACATCTTACCGCCTGCTGTATTTTGGACGGAAACGGGTAAAATAAAGCATATTATTGATCTCATCAGCCTGTTACAGACTACACGGGGGATCTTTGTCTTATGTGCGCGCGCGTGTGTGTGTGTGCGTGTCTGTGTGTGTGTCTGTGCGTGCGTGTCTGTGTGTGCGTGTGTGTGCGTGTGTGTATGTGTGTGTGTATGTGTGTGCGTGCGTGTGCGTCTGTGTGTCTGTGTGTGCGTGTGTGGGTCTGTGTGTGTTTGTGTGCGTGTGTGGGTCTGTGTGTGCGTGTGTGTCTGTGTGTGCGTGCGTGTGTGTCTGTGTGTGTGTCTGTGTGTGCGTGTGTGTGTGTGCGTGTGTGTGCATGTGTGTCCGTGTGTGCGTGTGTGTGCGTGTGTATGTGTGCGTGTGTGTGCGTGTGTGTCCGTGTGTGCGTGTGTGTGTCTGTGTGTGTGTCTGTGTGTGCGTGTGTGTGTGTGGCCTCGCGCGTGCCCCCCTCCTAGACGGTTACGCGTTCATGGGAGCGCTGATCCTGCAGCAGGTCATCAGGGACCTCATCCCCAAGGGCGTGGACCAGGCCAAGCTCTTGATGCTCGCCGGGACGAGGTGACACAGACAGCAGACACCAGGCTCGGATCCCGAGAGGTCAATGGGGGGGGGTCGATGGGGGGGTCAATGGGGGGGTCAATAGCCCCCCGCCAACCGCCCCACCCCTTCATTCTTCATGAGACTAAACTAAAACTTTACAAATATATGCGGGGAAAGTATATGGGGAAGGGAAGCGGGGGGGCGGGGGAGACACCCACTCACCCACCCACCCCACCCACTCACCCACCCACCTCACCCACTCACCCACCCCACCCACTCACTCACCCTACCCACCCCACCCACCCACTCACCCACTCTACTCACCCCACCCCATCCACCCCACTCACTCACCCTACCCACCTTACCTACTCACTCACCCTACCCACCCCACTCACCTCACTCACCTACCCCACCCATCCCACTCACCTACCCCACCCACCCCACTCACCCCACTCACCTATCCCACCCACCCCACCCACCCCACTCACCCCACCCCACCCATCCCACTCACCTATCCCACCCACCCCACTCACCCCACCCCACCCACCCCACTCACCCACCCCACCCTACCCACCCCACTCACCTACCTCAGCCATCCCACCCACCCCACTCACCTACCCCAGCCATCCCACTCACCCCACCCCACCCACCCCACTCACCTACCCCACCCACTCACCTACCCCACCCACCCCACTCACCTATCCCACCCACCTCACCCATCCCACTCACCTACCCCACCCATCCCACTCACCCACCCCACCCACACCACTCACCCCACCCCACCCATCCCACTCACCCACCCCACCCACCCCACTCACCCCACCCCACCCATCCCACTCACCTACCCCACCCATCCCACTCACCCACCCCACCCACCCCACTCACCCCACCCTACCCACCCCACTCACCTACCCCAGCCATCCCACCCACCCCACTCACCTACCCCAGCCATCCCACTCACCCCACCCCACCCACCCCACTCACCCCACCCCACCCACCCCACTCACCCCACCCCACCCACACCGCTCCAAATCCCCGTCGTGAAAGCTTGCGCGTGAATCGTTCTCCGTCTGCAACACGAGCGGTGTCCCGCTGGACACGTGTGACAAAGAGCTTCATAGCTCATCGGGTTTTCTCCCGTCTAAATAAAGATTGTGATCGATGTTGATTGTTGTCGTTGTTGTCATCATCGTTGTTGTCATCATCGTTGTCATAATCGTTTTTGCTGTCGTTGTTGTCATCGTCGCTGTTGTTATTGTAGTTGTCGTCATCATCGTTGCCATCGTCGTTGTTGTTGTCATTGTTGTCGTCATTGTTATCGTTGTTGTTATCGTCGCTGTTATCGTTGTTGTTATCGTTGTTGTTATCGTCGTTGTTGTTATCGTTGTTGTTGTTATCGTTGTTGTCGTTATCGTTGTTGTTGTTATCGCCGTTGTTGTTATCGTTGTTGTCGTTATCGTCGTTGTTATAAAATGTTGTTATCGTTGTTGTTGTCGTTGTTGTTGTTGTTGTTGTCGCCGTTGTTGTTATCGTTGTTATCGTTGTTGTTATCGTTGTTGTTATCGTTGTTATCGTTGTTGTCGTTGTTATCGTTGTTGTTTTTATCGTTGTTGTTATCATTGTTGTTATCGTTGTTGTTGTTGTTGTTATCGCCGTTGTTGTTATCGTTGTTGTCGTTGTTATCGTTGTTGTTATCGTTGTTGTTATCGTTGTTATCGTTGTTGTTATCGTTGTTGTTGTTATTGTTGTTATCGCCGTTGTTGTTATCGTTGTTGTTGTTGTTATCGTTGTTGTTGTCGTTGTTATCGTTGTTGTTATCGTCGTTGCTGTTATCGCCGTTGTTATCGTTGCTGTTGTTATCGTTGTTGTTAACGTTATTGTTATCGTTATTGTTGTTGTTATCGTTGTTGTTATCGTTGTTGTTGCCATTGTTGTCGTTGTTATCGTTGTTGTTGTTATCGTTGTTGTTGTTATCGTTGTTGTTATCGTTGTTGTTGTCGTTGTTGTTATCGTCGTTGTTGTTATCGTCGTTGTCGTCGTTGTTGTTATCGTTGTTGTTGTTATCGTCGTTGTTGTTATCGTTGTTGTTATCGTTGTTGTTATCGTCGTTGTCGTCGTTGTTGTTGTTATCGTCGTTGTTGTTATCGTTGTTGTCGTTATCGTCGTTGTCGTCGTTGTTGTTATCGTCGTTGTTGTTATCGTTGTTGTTATCGTTGTTGTTATCGTTGTTGTCGTTATCGTCGTTGTTGTTATCGTTGTCGTCGTTGTTGTTATTGTCGTTGTTGTTATCGTTGTTGTTGTCGTTGTTGTTATTGTTGTTATCGCCGTTGTTGTTATCGTTGTTGTTGTTGTTGTTGTTGTTATCGTTGTTGTTGTCGTTGTTATCGTTGTTGTTATCGTCGTTGCTGTTATCGCCGTTGTTATCGTTGTTGTTGTTATCGTTGTTGTTAACGTTATTGTTATCGTTATTGTTGTTGTTATCGTTGTTGTTATCGTTGTTGTTATCGTTGTTGTTGTCATTGTTGTCGTTGTTATCGTTGTTGTTGTTATCGTTGTTGTTGTTATCGTTGTTGTTATCGTTGTTGTTGTCGTTGTTGTTATCGTCGTTGTCGTCGTTGTTGTTATCGTTGTTGTTATCGTTGTTGTTATCGTTGTTGTCGTTATCGTCGTTGTTGTTATCGTTGTCGTCGTTGTTGTTATCGTCGTTGTTGTTATCGTTCTTGTTGTCGTTGTTGTTATCGTCGTTGTTGTTATCGCCGTTGTCGTCGTTGTTGTTGTTATCGTCGTTGTTGTTATCGTTGTTGTTATCGTTGTTATCGTCGTTGTTGTTATCGTCGTTGTCGTCGTTGTTGTTGTTATCGTCGTTGTTGTTATCGTTGTCGTCGTTGTTGTTATCGTCGTTGTTGTTATCGTTGTTGTTATCGTCGTTGTTGTTATCGTTGTTGTCGTTATCGTCGTTGTTATCGTCGTTGCTGTTATCGTTGTTATCTTTGTTGTTGTCATCATCATCGTTGTTGTTGTTGTCATCGTCGTTGCTACCGTCGTTGTTGACGCCACCGCCGCCGCCGTGAACGCGCCGCTCCCCGTGCCCAGCGCGGGCGGCACCGGGGTGCTGCTGAACGCCGACCGCGTGGCCGAGCAGCTCGAGGCGCTCGGCTCGCCGGCCCAGATGCGCGGACTCGCCGACTCGGGCTGGTTCATCGACAACAAGCAGTTCCGCCCGGCCGACTGCCTCGACTCATACTCGTGCCTGCCCACGGACGCCATCAAGAAGGGCATGAAGTAAGTGCCGCACTGCGTCGCCGCGTGGCAAGATGGGTTGTCTCTCACTCTGCTGGTATGCAGGGAGGTCCGTGGGGTTCGAACCCTATCACTGTCGTTGTAACGTTCTTACCCCGTGCCCCGACTGGACATCTGTTGATAAAAAGAGCTTCATAGCTCATCGGATTCCTCCTAGAGTCTAAATACGTATTCCAATTCTGGGGCCTGTTGTGTATTTGCATGTCGTCTGTCTCTCTCTCTCTCTCTCACTTTCCCCATGGTCGCGTGGATTTTTCTCAGGGTCCTCTGTGTTTTTTTCCCCTCCACATTTAGAATCAACATCGTGCGTTCAGAGTGTTTGGCTGCTATACATTTCCACATGATAAGCCACTTCGTTGGGCTATCATTTGTGGCCAGGTCGCTTCTGAAAAAGGGCTGCATAGCTCAGTGGGTTTTACTTGGTAAAATAAATTTAAAATATCTATTTTAAATAGTCAAATATCCTCGTTGCTGAAGTTCACGGTTCGAACCCACCAGGGCCGCCCCGGTTAATACTGCGCAGGTGTTGTCAGCTGCGATTCACTGGGTGCTGAAGGTAGCTGCGTGTAGTTAATATTCGTTTCATGGAAGAGTAGGCCAGATGTGCTGGCTTCACGTCTACTTTTGATAATTTGTAAAGAAAAAAAAAACAATTACTTACTTATTGAGATTGAGGGGAACAGTGGGGAGCTGGAGTTAATGAATGAGTCACTTCGGTTTCAACCGTTTGAGTCTCATCTGCAGAGTAAGGCCTGTCACGTAAATTCAGCTGGATTGCTAAATGTCATCGGCAAGAGCACCCCGTACAAAACGTGTCTATGTATGCGTGTTGAACTTCTTTCGCACCGTACGTAGCCAGCCGTGCTTATCCGAGGTGCGGGGGAAGGACAACAAACTAAACACAAAAATCAGTTCTAAAGAAATTCGTTTTCAATCTAGATGATTGAAAAGTGCGTAGCTCCAGCGGCTTCCTAACATAGGAAGGAAGAGCGTTCCAGACGGCCGCAGAACCGTCCAAGCAATGCGAGCTTTTGCGACCCATATTATCCCTAATAGAGATTTTTTTTGGGTTAGATCACGTAAATATAAATGGGTCGTCAGTAAAATAAACATGCCAATTCGTTGCTAGTTCAGCAAACCGGTTGTGTGTGTTTAGAGTAAACCCACAGCGTTTACAAGTCGAGTACGACGCTTCGCCGGTAATTACAACCAGCCTCATCAGGCGGACAGCCAAAATTGTGGAGAAAACCAGCAATGCAGTAATAATACCTCGACATATAAAGCTGATGCGTTCCTGGAGTTTCATTCGTAATTTTGAAACGTCGTATATTGAATAGCTTGTAGCACACAACGATCTCATTATGTTTGATGAATTTGTCACACGGGATGAGAAGACTGGATGAGGATCCAGAGTGGATGTCTCAGCTCCACTGGAGGAAATCCCTGGGGTTTGATCTTCAACGAAGCTCGTGATCTACCATAAACCGCGTCCACTGCACAAACCCTGGCAGCCAATGCGGATACCTGATCCACACATGGAAAATTTTATAAACTCCTTAGAAAAAGTTTTATTTTAAAACAACGGTTTTATTAACAACTTCGTTTAACTCGCGGTCGACAAGTACGTCATTGGCGCCTGAGACACACGGCGCCTGCTTCTTGTGCCAGCCGATTCCACAGTTTAGGGACCGCGGCGTTTTTAACCTATACAAATATATAAATAATAAGGCGTCCATACAAAAAGTAGGGAATTAACTGATTAATTGATGCCGATTTTGATACAGGCATGCATTGTCACCGGATCTGAGTACGTGTGCAAAATGTGGAATTGATTGGACAACGGGAAGTGGACGAAATTTTGATTACACGATTTGACCACGACAAACAGAGGAATCAAGTTAAGTAAAACCGTTGAAAAAAACCCCCCCAGGAGTCGTGTGCGACCGCGGTCATTCAGGACAGCCCGGAACAACGTATAACGACGCAACGCCCGATCCACAAACACGAAGGAGCCATCGCTAGCGATACATCTCCGCTGCTCCTGACGCGGTTATCTGGCTTGACCACCTGAATGCGAAATTGGAGTCGTGGCTCTGCATCGACATCAGCCGGACGAGAGAAGAAAAAGAAGACCGTCCGTCGTCATCGGTCACGGTTCGATCCGCTGCTGGACGGACGAAGGGCCACCTCGTGCTGCCGCGACCTCCTGCGATGTCGCGATCCGCGTGCCGCCTGTCCGTGAACTGATGTTATCACTCCATCTCCACGGTGGAGCACCAAATGTGTCAGCGTTTGGGTGCACTCTGTGAACGTGTCAGCCTTCGAAGACACTGTGCCACTTCCTTGTGCGTGCACTATGCAAATGCTCTGCATCTACATCAGCCGTGGGAAAGAAGAAGACACGTGTCGATGTCTGTCCCTCCCTCCCTCCCTCCCCTCCCCTCCCCTACCCCCCCTCTTCCCCCAGGTACTGGAGTGGCATCGTCCCGGATCGTTGCCGGCAACTCTTCCGCCGCGGGGACGAGTGGCAGTGCTTCTTTGGCTACAAGGTTTACCCCACGCTCAAGAGTGAGTCCCGGACTCGGCAAGGACAAAGATTCACCCGTGTAGCCCTGACAGACTGTTTAGGGAACAAGTGCTGTTGGCGAGTAAGCAGCAGCAGCGCCTACGGAGTGTCAGCATGGCACGCGAGGGGGACTGGGTGGGTGTGGGTGGGTGGCCAGCACCACTCATAACGCAGTCGGAAATAACAGAGCGAGCAGCCGAAAGAAGGTCGACGTGCATTCTCCTTAACAGACTTTCGGGGCAAGTGCTGTTCGCGAGCAGCACCTTATGGGGGGGGGGGGGGGCGAACATTCAGAAAGGGGGGGCTCACACCCCTCCAGTCACCACGACTTTGAACACCAAGGGGCCGAGTTCGGTTTTATTTCTCATCGTCATCATCATCACATCATCGGCTCCCTTCTGCCTTGGCAGATTGATGACGGTGATGATGACAACGATGATGACGATGCTGCTGATGATGCTGCTGAAAATGAGTTTTCATGAAGATGATGACGACGACGATGATAACGATCATGATGACGACGACGATGACTGTGATGATGATGGTGATGATGGCGATGACGATGGTGATGATACACATTTTAAATTGACAATAATGATCATGATGATGGTGATGATGACGACGATGATGATGATGATTATGACGACGATGATGATGATGGTGACAACGACGACGATGACGAGGAGGTTGTACCCCTGCGGCAGCGCCCGTGTTCGTGGTGCAGTGGCTGTTCGACGAGGCGCAGCTGTCGATGGACAACGTGCACCTGACGGGCCAGCCGGTGCAGGATGACAAGTGGAGCTACCTGCAGAACCTGGGCCGGGAGCTGCGCAACACTCTGCGAGACGTCTCGTACGCGACACAACCACAGCCACCACAGCCAGCACAACCACAACCACCACAGCCAGCACAGCCAGCACAATCTCAACCACAGCCACCACAGCCAGCACAATCACAACCACAGCCACCACAGCCACCACAGCCAGCACAACCACAACCACCACAGCCAGCACAACCACAACCACAGCCACCACAGCCAGCACAACCACAGCCACCACAGCCAGCACAATCACAACCACAGCCACCACAGCCAGCACAATCACAACCACCACAGCCAGCACAATCACAACCACCACAGCCAGCACAATCACAACCACAGCCACCACAGCCAGCACAATCACAACCACAGCCACCACAGCCAGCACAATCACAACCACCACAGCCAGCACAATCACCACAACTACAACACCCTGCGAGACGTCTCGTACGCGACACAACCACAACCACCACAGCCAGCACAACCACAGCCACCACAGCCAGCACAATCACAACCACCACAGCCAGCACAATCACAACCACAACCACCACAGCCAGCACAACCACAACACCCCTGAGAGACGTCTCGTACGCGATACAACCGCAACCACTACTGCTACCATGACAACCACCACAGCCACCACAATCACCACAACTACAACACCCTGAGAGACGTCTTGTATGCGCCACCATCACTACGGCCGCAATCGCCACAACCACAATCACAACGTGCTCCGAGGCGTCTCATACGCACCGCAGCCACAACAACCACCACCACCACCACCACAAAAACCACAACAACATGCATGTAGCTGTGTGTGTACGTGTCACAGTACCAGTGCACGTGCGTGTAGCCGAGTTCCATTCCCGCTCACGGACAACACCGGTGATGATTATCTGAACCGGTCCTGGGCATCCTCTAGGTCGACTAAGCCTGAAATTAGTGCTGTTTAGGAGACAAAGGTGGCCTGCCGTGGTGCTGGCCACCCACCCCATCGCCTGCCATGCCGGCCTTCGTAGGTGCTCGCTAACAGCACTTGCCCCAACAGTCTGTTAAGGCTATTCGGAGTGTGAATCTTTGTGTTTGTACGCGTGTACACGTGTAAGTGTGTAAGCGTGTGTGCACGTGTGCAGGGCCGTGTTTGCACCGTCCTGTCTCTCACACAGCCTCATCAGCAAGAGGTAAGCAGCCTTGGTCTGTGTGTATCAACCGCATATGTTACACCCCCCCCCCCCCAATCTCATCTCACCTCCCTCATCTCATTCCATGCCCCCCTCCTCCCGTCCTCTTCATTCCCAATCCTCTCTCTGTCCCTCATTCTCCCTGTGTCCAGTCCCGTTAAGGGGCCTTCTCCCTCCTTGCAACTGCTCCATTGGAATCAACTTCTCTTGTAAACTCGAGCAGCACTACCCACAGACTCAACACTGCACCATAGACTCAACACTACACCACAGACTCAACACTGCCCATAGACTCAACACTACACCACAGACTCAACACTGCACCATAGACTCAACGCTGCCCATAGACTCAATACTGTCCATAGACTCAATACTGTCCATAGACTCAACACTACCCATAGACTCAACACTGCACCACAGACTCAACACTGCACCATAGACTCAACACTGCACCATAGACTCAACACTGCCCATAGACTCAACACTGTCTATATACTCAACACTGCACCATAGACTCAACACTGCCCATAGACTCAACACTGCACCATAGACTCAACACTGCACCATATACTCAACACTGCACCATAGCCTCAACACTGCACCATAGCCTCAACACTGCACCATAGACTCAACACTTCCCCTGTACAAGGAGCAGTCCCCCTCAGCCTCCTTCCGAATATTCTATGAAAGCCTCGCCTCTTCTCCGTCACCAATTCCCTTCCTCTTCCCCCAACCTCGCCTCTACACTTCTTCCCGTCCCTCCCCTTACCCTTTCGTCATCCGCAAGTACCCCTCTATCGCTGTCCCTCATTCCTCGATCCTTGTAGCACGCCCCTGCCATCCACACCGTTCCGTGTCATCATTTTGCAAGCTCCGTCATAGAGCGCCTTGTGGGAAGGCGCTCTATAAATATGCAGTCGAATAATTCGATCTGATTGTATTTTTGCCTCCGTCTCTTCTCGTTTCCCTTTGTTGTTGCGTCTCAATGCCTGTATACGTGCGTTTTTTTCTGGGCCCATCTCTGTGCCTTTGTATCTCCACATTTATCTTGTGTTTCTCTAATATAATCATAGGTTTTTTCCCCCTTTTTTCTGGCAACAAAACTGAAGCCTTTTTTTACGAGGAATCATGTTTACATTAACCACAATATCTGCGGTCAGAATGCAAACAAAAAACACACTGATAATGTATGCATTGTCCTTGAAATTGATTGGTCCACACCAGAGACAGCTTTCCTTAGTGCCGAGTCTTAGATACAGAACATCATGAGGCCTAGTCCGAGACTAGGCTATAAGGAAAGCTGTCTCTGGTGTGGACCAATCAATTTCAAGGACAATGCATAGAGTTGTGTTTTTTGTTTGCATTATGACCGCAGATATTGTGGTTAACGTAAACATGATTCCTCGTAAACAGGGTTCAGTTTTGTTGCCAGAAAGAAGGGGAAAAAAACCTATGATTACATTTTGGTACTGGCAAAGGAGGCCTCATGATGTTCTGTATGTCTGTATGTGTCTCTTTGCCCGTATCTCTGAGTGTCTATCTCTGTGTCTCTGTGCATCTCCAATCCTACACACCAACCCATGAGCTAACACTCACAACTCGCATCTCTCCCCGCATATCCCCCACACCCCATCGTCTCCCCTTAACCCTCCCCCCCTTCATCATTATCTCCCACATCTTGCCTACACCCCATCATCTCTCCTTACCCCCCCCCCCCTTCATCATTATCTCCCACATCTCCCCCACAACCCATCACCCTCCCCCCATCACAATCTCCCGCACCCCATCATCTCCCCTTACCCTCCCCCCCTTCATCATTATCTCCCCCACAACCCATCACCCTCCCCCCATCACCATCTCCCATATGTCTCCCACACCCCATCACCTCCCCTTACTCCCCCACCCCCCTTCATCATTATCCTCCACATCTCCCCCTCCCCCACCTCATCATCATCTCTCACATCTCCCCCGAATCTAATCACCCCCCCCCCATCATCTCCCCCACCCCACCCACCTCCTCACCCCTCCATCATCCGCCACGTCTCGACATCCCCCCCCGCCACCACCACCACCACCACCACGTGCAGCTCGTGGCTGGACGTGCAGGTGAAGGGCGCTTCGCTGGCGCGTGCCCTGCAATGCTGGGAGCGCGCCCTGCAGGACGCGTCGCGGGTTGGCGGCGGCGGCGGCGGGGGCGGGGGCGGCGCCCGCGCGCCCCCCCGGGGTTGCCCCTCGCACCTGGTGGACAACTGCCCCTGGCCGCACTGCAACCCGTCGTGCCCGACGATGCGCGACCACTACACGGGCAAGGAGATGAGCGCCGTGCAGTTCCTCATGCACCTGGGCTTCGACGTGCAGCGCATGGCGCAGCAGCTCGGCGTGGAGCCCAACAAGCTCCTCGCCATGCTCAACAGTGGGGGCTAGCCCCCGGTGGGGGGGTGGGGGGGGGGGGCTGGCGATGGATAGTTACAGTGGTGAGGATGATGATGGTTGGTTGGTGGTGGTGATGGGATGGGAGATGGAGGGATGGGAGGTAGAGGGGATGGGGGATAGAGGGATGGGGGATAGAGGGATGGGGGATAGAGGGATGGGGGATAGGGGGATAGGGGGATAGAGGGATGGGGGATGGGGGATGGAGGGATGGGGGATGGAGGGATGGGGGATAGAGGGATGGGGGATAGAGGGATGGAGGGATGGGGGATGGAGGGATGGGGGATGGAGGGATGGGGGATAGAGGGATGGGGGATGGAGGGATGGGGGATGGAGGGATGGGGGATAGAGGGATGGGGGATGGAGGGATGGGGGATGGAGGGATGGTGGGTAGAGGGATGGGGGATAGAGGGATGGGGGATAGAGGGATGGGGGATAGAGGGATGGGGGATAGAGGGATGGGGGATAGAGGGATGGGGGATGGAGGGATGGGGGATGGAGGGATGGTGGGTAGAGGGATGGGGGATAGAGGGATGGGGGATAGAGGGATGGGGGATAGAGGGATGGGGGATAGAGGGATGGGGGATGGAGGGATGGGGGATAGAGGGATGGGGGATAGAGGGATGGGGGATAGAGGGATGGAGGATAGAGGGATGGGGGATAGAGGGATGGGGGATAGAGGGATGGGAGATAGAGGGATGGGGGGTAGAGAGATAGGAGATGGAGAATTTTGGTAATTGGGAAATAAGAATGAACATAGAGGGATGAATGATAAATGGAAACTTGGGAATCCACAGAGGGATGCGAGATGAAAAAAATAGACAAATAAGCAGGGAAGAGAGGTGGAGGATGACAATGGCTCCAGATGTTAAGTATTCAACTAACGTTTTAAAACTTAAATCAAGGCTCAATTTTGCATTACATCCATCTCAACACAGGACAGTAAAGTGCCCTTCCAAACCACAGCACAGTGGTTACCCAGCAGGTTGGCAAAATTATGAAATAAACTTTTCATGAGTTCACAAAAGTGGCACGGAGAACGGCGCATTTCTTAATGGGTCCACTCGCTATTTTTTGACATGTGCTTCTCAGAGATCCGGAGGCCTAATGAAAGTGTCGGTGGAGAGCCAGCAAAATCCAATATTTTATGGAAATATACCGAGGTTTGACACCACTTTTCTCTTTCTTCCAATATCGGGTTAAAATCCCAGTGGTGAGGGGGGGGGGGAGTGGAGGGGGGGGGCATCTCGGAGGCTCATTTCGCCCCCGTCGTAGGAACATGGAATTTCCACCACGCGCCGCCCGAGAGTTGTGAGCAGACGATGACGGTGATGATGAGCGTCACATAATTCCTCGCTTGATAAATGCTGGAAAAACACTTTTTTTGGGGGGGGGGCGGATTTTGCCACTTATCCCTGCCAAACAAAAAAAAATACGTTATGTTTTGACGGCCCGTGTTCTGCCATCAAGATTCACTTCGGGGGCTGGGGAAGGCGGAGGTGGAGTGGCCACCGATGGCCGTGAAATGAGTGATTTGTACTGTATTATCATCATGATCATCATTATACGGTGGTAATTTTTCGTACGTTAATATTGAACATAAATCCGACGGTTTAACGATGACGAGCAGGGGGCTTTACTTCTCATGGAATATTTCTAAATTTCAAGGACGTCTCCTCAACCCCAGGATCCAGAACCCCCCCCCCCCCCGCCTTTCCAAAAGTGAGAAAGGGGTGGGATATTTTCTGGTGCTCAGGCCCGGACAGCTCCGGCAGAAATGAAGCCCTGATGATGCTAACGTGTATCGTACGTGTGCCGTACGTGCGCGTGTCGTCCAACTCTTGTGCTCTCAGCGCGTGTCGATTTGAAAGACTCTAGGGTAATAATTCTGCCGGTGTACGTGTATATTTTTTATTGTATTTAACAAACCCTCTGTTTGCTCTGGTATTATGTTCTTTTCTAAATAAATAAATGTTCAATTTGAAAAAAAACATCCCAGCACGAATGGTGATGCTGTCTATTAAGATGGGATTCTCGCGTGTCACTACTTAACTACCTCGCCTGGTATGCAGGAGGGCCTGGGTTCAATCCTGACCCCGACGCCTCTAGTTTTTTCCCTCCAAAATTAGAACCAACGTACGTTTAGAGTGCTTGGCTGCAATAAATTTGCACGTGATAATAAACCACTTCGTTGAGCTATCATTTGTGGCCAGATCGCTTCAGGAAAAGAGCTATACAGCTCGGTGGGGCTTTACCTGGTCAAATAAAACACGAGAACAATTCCAAACATCACAATGCAGGAACCTCCTTTCCCCTCTCGTCTCAGCCCCACCCGTCAGTGACGTGCGGTGAGGTCAATGGCTGGGGAGGCACTGGCTAGTGTCAGAGCCAGATTCACACACTGAGGGGGGGGGCGTGGCCTCAAGGAGGGGGCGTGGCATCACTGAGAGGGGCGTGTCCCCACGTGTTAGACACGTGCTCCTCAGTGAGGCAAATGTGATAGCTGCCTCCCCTGGTGCTTTTTCATTGCAGTTTCATGACGAGACCAGCGAGCCTAAATATCTTTATACGCATACGTGAAATAAGTTACCTGGAGTATGGAAGGCGAGGACATGAAATGAAGGGGTCTACAACCATTACATTTGTGACATACTGAGATAGTAACAGGCACGCGCTTATTGCCCGCGCTCCATCCAGTTACTGAGAGGTTGCACAATCAGAGGGGAGGCTGAGCTCGTCGCTGCCTCACCTCTCGTCTCTTCCTGTATTTGCAGCGGAGCTCCGCAAATTTGGCGATTTTGACTATAAAAATGATTGGAATCGTACAGAAATGACATTTATAACACAGATGAGTGGAAAAAATCTTAATATTTATTTTATTTGATTATTCTTTTTTTTATTCTTGGTTCTTTCGGGAAAGTCACGTAGAAGGGAAATATTAAAATAATACAAATTAAACAAAGAACCAAGAATATGAATCCCTGCAAGTCACGAAAGCTTTAAATCGAAATGTATTCTTTTTTTTTAGTAACAGCTATTTTCATTGGAGTATGACAGGTGAGGCTCTGCTTCACCTGCCTCCCCTGATCGCACGTCCCTGCCACCTGTGTTGTTGAGTCCCCTCAAGTCCAACCCCAGCACTTTCCCCTCGTAAAATAGAAATATCCACAACTGTTGCCTCCGCACTGCGCTTTTTTTTCCGATGCCGTTGTTCGCTCACTCACGCCACTGCTGGCCGCGAGAGGGCCTCCAACGCGGAGGCGCTCCCTCTAGAGGGCATTTGACCCTATACACCTCCCGGATCAGACATCATTTATTTCGACTGCAGAAGGAATCCGATGAGCCATGAAGCTCTTTTTGTTTTCGCATGTCCAGTATGGGCGGTGCCCACGCTGGTCAGGCTGTCTTGGAAGCGATTGAAGTACCCCACAACTTTACCCCACCACGCGCGCTCTGCCCCAATCGGCTAACTTACAGTGTACCCATACCAGAATCTGAATCTTTAAGAAAATTGCACCGTTGGTATGGTTAAAACAGGTGCAACGCACCGGCGATACATGTTTATACCAGATCTGGTCTTGGTGACACACGTCCCGTCAGCTCCAGTTCTTGGTTCGGGAAGAAATCAATCACAAACCACGTTCCAAAAATCTTGGATCAAATTTATCCGAGGTCCCACAAAGCATCATCTGGCCACGGTAAGCAATTACGGCCTGGGTCCACATATCGAGATCCGAATGGGATCCAGATCCGCGTTTAGCTCGTGATTCTGGTTTGAAACAGGTACGTATACTGAAAGAGTGCAGTTCTTAGTCTCACAGATCCAGTGCGGGTTCCAATCCTGGTCCAGATCCCACAAACGCAGGTCCAGATCACGTCTGAATCCAGTCCAGGTTTCAATTCCGAACTCGGGCCCACATCCACGTCCGGACTATATCATGATCCAGGTCATGTTCCAGTCCCGGACTTAGTCCCGCAAATCCAGGTCCGGATCACTTCTGAATCCATTCCAGGTTGCAATCCCGAACTCGGTCCCACGTATCCAGGTCCGGACCAGGTCATGATCCAGTTAATGCTCCAGTCCCTGAACTTAGTCCCGCAAAATCCAGGTCCGGATCAGGTCAGAATCCAGTCCGGGTTCCAGACACGGTCCGAGTCCCAAAACCGCATCACTACTTCTCACCCCCCCCCTCCCCCGTCTTCTCCCGCCGCTATTCACTATTCTTCCGCCTCCGGAAAGTAGTCCCGACCCACACAAACCCTTCTCCCGTACAGGAAGCGCCAGCTCCGCGCTGTCGCTGGCGACGGCGACTCCGGGAGGTATCGGAGTCGCGTCGACGTCGCCCGGAGCGGCGGTCGCGTCGAGTTTCGCGTTACCGCGAGAACGGAACGCGACCTTTTTTTGAGGGGCGGAGGGTGCAGTGGATGGGGGTCGGGGTGAAGGGGAGGTGAGGGGGGGGCGGCGGTGTATCCCTCCGCGCAACAAAAGGTGATGCGGCTCGGGACGCCATCTTGGATCTGTAGCATTAGGGATGCGATTGGTAAGAATATTATTATTTTTTTTATTCAATAAAGACGCGATTGCGATTATTCTTACACATTCCGCGTGTGTGCACGCAACGTTTTAAATCACTGCGGTGTCTGTGTGTGCGTGTATATATATAACGGCGGTTTTTAAAAAAAAATTATTCACGCGGGCTAACTCGGGGTCTCGGGGCTTTTTGCAAGACTCTCACGCACAGACGCACAGAACAGTTTTATTTTTTTTGTGCGTAAAATTATCGCGTGCATATATATACACACACACGGCGGCGGCGGCGACGGCGGGGGAATTCACGCCTCGCGTTCTGTTATAGATTTTGCAAGGGGGTAATTTTGTTGTTGGCGGCGTGGGTGTATATATTGTTTGTTACGTGTTAAATATATATCATGGCCCCTCAGCGTGAGGTTGGCGGTGGCGGCGGTTGGCGCGGAGTTGACGGTGGTGGTGGAGGAGGTGGTGGTGGAGGTGGTGGTGGAGGAGGTTGTGGAGGTGGAGGAGGTGGTGGTGGTGGTTGCTGCGTTTCTTTTCGTGTTCACCTGGGCGCGCGCTCGCAAGCGTTGGGAGGTGGGGGGGGAGAGAGCGCGTGCGCGTGAACTTGGCACATGAACCTCTGATACACGGGGGGGGGGAGGGTGAGACATAGGTGTGTTGTGTGTCGGACGTAGGTGTGTGTGTGTGAGGGCAGGTGTATGTGTGGCAGGTGTGTGTCAGTCATAGGTGTGTTGTGTGTGTGTGTCGGACAGGTGTGTGTGCGTGTCAGACAGGTATGTGTCGGACATAGGTGTGTGTGTGTGTGTCAGACAGGTGTGTGTGTCAGACATAGGTGTGTGTCAGGTGTGTGTGGGAAACACGTGTGTGTGTCAGACATGGGTGTGTGTGTGTAAGGCATATATGTGTGTGTGTCTAACATTGTGTGTCAGACATAGGTGTGTGTGACAGATGTGTGTGTTTGTGAGAGGTGTGTTTGTGTGAAACAGGTGTGTGTATGTGAGGTATAGGTGTGTGTATGTGAGGTATAGGTGTGCGTGTGTATGTGAGGTATAGGTGTGTGTGTGTCTGTGAGGTATAGGTGTGTGTATGTGAGGTGTAGGTGTGTTTGTTGATGAGGTATAGGTAGGTGTGTGTATGTGAGGTACAGGTGTGTGTGAGGTACAGGTGTGTGTGTGAGGTACAGGTTTGTGTGTGTGTGAGGTATAGGTGTGTGTGTGAGGTACAGGTGTGTGTGTGAGGTACAGGTGTGTATATGTGAGGTATAGGTGTGTGTATGTGCGGTATAGGTGTGTGTGTGTGTGTGAGGTACAGGTCTGTGTGTATGTGAGGCACAGGTCTGTGTATGTGAGGTATAGGTGTGTGTATGGGAGGTATAGGTGTGTGTATGTGGGGTATAGGTGTGTGTGTATGTGAGGTATAGGTGTGTGTGTATGTGAGGTACAGGTCTGTGTGTATGTGAGGTACAGGTCTGTGTGTATGTGAGGTATAGGTGTGTGTATGTGAGGTATAGGTGTGTGTATGTGAGGTACAGGTCTGTGTGTATGTGAGGTATAGGTGTGTGTGTGTATGTGAGGTATAGGTGTGTGTGTGTATGTGAGGTACAGGTCTGTGTGTATGTGAGGTATAGGTGTGTGTGAGGTATAGGTGTGTGTGTATGTGAGGTATAGGTGTGTGTATGTGAGGTATAGGTGTGTGTATGTGAGGTATAGGTGTGTGTGTGTATGTGAGGTATAGGTGTGTGTATGTGAGGTATAGGTGTGTATGTGAGGTATAGGTGTGTGTATGTGAGGTATAGGTATGTGTATGTGAGGTATAGGTGTGTATATGTGAGGTATAGGTGTGTGTATGTGAGGTATAGGTGTGTGTGTATGTGAGGTATAGGTGTGTATGTGCGGTATAGGTGTGTGTGTGTGTGTGTGTATGTGAGGTACAGGTCTGTGTGTATGTGAGGTATAGGTGTGTGTATGTGAGGTATAGGTGTGTGTATGTGAGGTATAGGTGTGTATGTGAGGTATAGGTGTGTGTGTATTTGAGGTACAGGTCTGTGTGTATGTGAGGTACAGGTGTGTGTGTGAGGTATAGGTGTGTGTGTGTGTGAGGTATAGGTGTGTGTATGTGAGGTACAGGTGTGTGTGTGAGGTATAGGTCTGTGTATGTGAGGTATAGGTGTGTGTGTATGAGGTATAGGTGTGTGTATGTGAGGTATAGGTGTGTGTATGTGAGGTATAGGTGTGTGCATGTGAGGTATAGGTGTGTGCATGTGAGGTATAGGTGTGTGCATGTGAGGTATAGGTGTGTGCATGTGAGGTATAGGTGTGTGCATGTGAGGTATAGGTGTGTGTATGTGAGGTACAGGTGTGTGTGCGTGTGTGAGGTATAGGTGTGTGTATGTGAGGTATAGGTGTGTGTATGTTAGGTACAGGTGTGTGTGTGAGAGGTATAGGTGTGTATATGTGAGGTATAGGTGTGTGTATGTTAGGTACAGGTGTGTGTGTGTGAGGTACAGGTGTGTGTGTGAGGTATAGGTGTGTATATGTGAGGTATAGGTGTGTGTGAGAGGTATTGGTGTGTGTGTGAGGTATAGGTGTGTGTGTGTATGTGAGGTATAGGTGTGTGTATGTGAGGTATAGGTGTGTTTGTATGTGAGGTATAGGTGTGTGTGTGTGAGAGGTGTGTGTGTATTAAGTCGACTCAGCCTCACATGAGTACCTGTGCGGTTCTGTAAACATCTCCACGAGGGAGACAAAGGCGACCGGGCGTGTAGCTATCCACCCACTCCTTCGTGTGCTGTACCGACCTTCATAGCTGCTCACTAACAGCACTTGCCCCAACAGTTTGTTCAGGCTATAGTGGGGGGGACTTTGTCTTTATCTTTGATGTGTCAGAGATGTCTGAGACATAGTTGAGTGTGTGTCAGACATCGGTGTGTGTGTGTTTGACAGGTTTATGTGAGTGGTGTATGTGACAAAGGTATATATTGTGTGAGAAAGATGTGAGTGAGAGGTGTGTGTGGGGGTTTGTATGAGAGTTATGTACGTCAGAAGGAGGTACAGTGAGGGGAAAAAAGTATTTGATCCCCTGCTGATTTTGTACGTTTGCCCACTGACAAAAAAATAATCAGTCTATAATTTTAATGGTAGGTTTATTTGGACAGTGAGAGACAGAATAGCAACAAAAAATCCAGAAAAACGACTGTCAAAAATGTTATAAATTGATTTGCATTTTAATGAGGGAAATAAGTATTTGTCCCCCTCTCAATCAGAAAGATTTCTGGCTCCCAGGTGTCTTTTTTACAGGTAACGAGCTGACATTAGGAACACACTCTTAAAGGGAGTGCTCCTAATCTCAGCTTGTTACCTGTATAAAATACACCTTTCCACAGAAGAAATCAATCAATCAGATTCCAAACTCTCCACCATGGCCAAGACCAAAGAGCTCTCCAAAGATGTCAGGGACAAGATTGTAGACCTACACAATGCTGGAATGGGCTACAAGACCATTGCCAAGCAGCTTGGTGAGAAGGTGACAACAGTTGGTGCGATTATTCGCAAATGGAAGAAACACAAAAGAACTGTCAATCTCCCTCGGCCTGGGGCTTCATGCAAGATCTCACCTCTTGGAGTTGCAATGATCATGAGAACGGTGAGGAATCAGCCCAGAACTACACGGGAGGATATTGTCAATGATCTCAAGGTAGTTGGGACCATAGTCACCAATAAAACAATTGGTAACACACTACGCCGTGAAGGACTGAAATCCTGCAGCACCCGCAAGGTCCCCCTGCTCAAGAAAGCACATATACATACCCGTCTGAAGTTTGCCAATGAACATCTGAATCAGGGGCGGGGCCAGGATTTCAGGCCGGGGTGACATTCAACAAATTTAAATTTCAAGAATGATTAGAGAGTCAGGCTGTTGAACTGGACGCCATCGGTTGGTGACACACTCTGACAATGCAGTTGCACGGAGTCCGCCAGACCGAGTGTCGTACACTTACACGCAGAATGTCACCCCTGTCACCCCCCCTGGCTCCGCCCCTGATCTGAATGATTCAGAGGACAACTGGGTGAAAGTGTTGTGGTCAGATGAGACCAAAATGGAGCTCTTTGGCATCAACTCAACTCGCGGTGTTTGAAGGAGGAGGGATGCTGCCTTTGACCCCAAGAACACCATCCCAACCGTCAAACATGGAGGTGGAAACATTATGCTTTGGGGGTGTTTTTCTGCTAAGGGGACAGGACAACTTCACCGCATCAAAGGGACATTGAATGGGGCCATGTACCGTCAAATCTTGGGTGAGAACCTCCTTCCCTCAGCCAGGGCATTGAAAATGGGTCATGGATGGGTATTCCAGCATGACAATGACCCAAAACACGCGGCCAAGGCAACAAAGGAGTGGCTCAAGAAGAAGCACATTAAGGTCCTGGAGTGGCCTAGCCAGTCTCCAGAAAATCTGTGGAGGGAGCTGAAGGTTCGAGTTGCCAAATGTCAGCCTCGAAACCTTAATGACTTGGAGAAGATCTGCAAAGAGGAGTGGGACAAAATCCCTCCTGAGATGTGTGCAAACCTGGTGGCCAACTACAAGAAACGTCTGGCCTCTGTGATTGCCAACAAGGGTTTTGCCACCAAGTACTAAGTCATGTTTTGCAGAGGGGTCAAATACTTATTTCCCTCATTAAAATGCAAATCAATTTATAACATTTTTGACATGCGTTTTTCTGGATTTTTTTGTTGTTATTCTGTCTCCCACTGTTCAAATAAACCTAGCATTAAAATTATAGACTGATCATATCTTTGTCAGTGGACAAACTTACAAAATCAGCAGGGGACCAAATACTTTTTCCCTCACTGTAAGTGCAAGTTTCAAGTTTATTTTACGAGGTGAGAACTGACGATACCAGAATAGTCCTCCTTTACAAGTTACCTGAAGCATTGGTCTGCCTGTAAGTGGGTGATGATTGTTATGCATGATCCCAAATTGACACAGAAAGGTGGTGTTTGAGAGAGGTATGAGGTAGGGGTGTGAAAGAGAGGGATAGTGGTGGTGTGAGAGGTGGGTGTGTCAAGTAAGATTTTGTTGTAGGTGTTTGTATCAGGACTGTGTGTCAGGTGTATATCTGTGTGTGTGTGTGTTGGATATTGGGGTGTGCGGTATGTTTTGGTTTGTGTGAAGTGCATATACACGACGGTGATAAGGGATTGATATGCGTGTAATAATAGTGTGTCCATGTGTCAGCTACACGTTTTCTATTTGTCAGGTGTCTCGGATAGAGAGTGCACATCATGTATGTGCATGCACGTAGGCTATCGCGACCAATGTTATCCATATTAAAGGTTTTTGGGTTAGATCGTGTAAATATATATGTGTTCTTAAACCCGCCACCACCCGACAGCCAAATAGTAAGGTTTTTCACGTCAACAAGACGTGTCAATCTGCTGCTATACTCTTTGATTCTTTCGGTAAATTAAGTTTTTTCTTGCTGTGGTTGTCCCACCTGATGACGATTGCTTGTGTTGCGATCGAAACGTTGTGATCTATTATTATTTTTCTACCTACGTGACTTTACCGAAAGAACCAAAAAGTATGGATTCCTGCAGTCACGAAAGCTTCAAATCAAATTTGTTACGAGTTCAGCACACCGATGTTGTTGGAGATAGTAAACCCACAAACATTTACAATTCGAGTACGACGTCAAATAAAATTTGTTACGAGTTCAGCACACCGATGTTGTTGGAGAGTAAACCCACAAACATTTACAATTCGAGTACGACGTCAAATCAAATTTGTTACGAGTTCAGCACACCGATGTTGTTGGAGAGTAAACCCACAAACATTTACAATTCGAGTACGACGTTTCGCCAGTCATTACAACTAGCATCATCAATCGGACATCCAGAGTTGTGGAGAAATCCTCCTAACAAGAACAACTATGGCTATCTGCCTGATGATGCTAGTTGTAATTATTGGCAAAACGTCGTATTCGAATTGTAAATGTTTGTGGGTTTACTCTCCAACACACGTGTGCTGAACTGGTAACGAATTGGCATGTTTTGTTTATGTGACAAGCCTTACTAATTGGCTGTGTCAGGTGGTGCCTGGTTTACTGACGCATTTATATTGACGCGATCTAACCCAAAAACATCTTATGGATGTATGTGCATGATATATTCTTGTATGTCTGCGATAGGATAGTGAATGTCACGTGTGTGTGTGTGTAGTAGATGGATCCATGTTAAATGCTTGGGTATGTGTGCCATATGTGTTTTGGGTTTGTGTACGTGCATAAGGTTACGTTTGTGTGCGCATTGGCCCAAGTGTGTTATGTGGTTTTCAGGTGTACGCGTGCGTACGTTTGGAGTGTACATTTGTGTGTGATGGGCATTGATGTACATGTGTTTGTTTGCACGTGATAGGCCCATGCATGCGTTTTGTGTGAGCATCTGTAATGTGTATACATGTGCACATGACCAGCCCTTTTGTCAATCCACTTCTGGATGAGGGCCTCTCCACGCACTGCTGGTCGTCGGGGTTATTAGCAAACACCTAACCACGCTGGTCAGTGTGAGTTGGTAAAGGTGGATAGCATGGATGGTGGATCATACTGCAGTACAACATTGCATATTGCTGCGCTGCCCTCTGCTGACAACATATCTCTGCAGCAGCCTCCTATCGCTCATCCAAGCACTATCCAGGCTCTGTACCGGTTTTGCTTCTCTAATCAGGTGCATTGTGGGTAATTTGTTGATAATTCTTACGAGCACATGCTTTATTTCGAAAAGATTGCAAAAGCGGGCATTGGTAGATATGACAGATGCAGTGATGTGAACGGAAAGGAAATTAACATTCGCCTGTACCAATTTGTGCGACTTTCAACTAATTTTTTGACTGTTTGATGCAAACAAACACTTTTTACGGCATGCAGTTTTCTAAAAACACTTTCATGTGTACAGTGTGCACCTATGTCGTATATAATACGTTTTAAACAAACGGCATAGGGCCCGCAAGGAATCGTTTAATTTCAACGCCAGTCATGCAGTCTGTGAATTAATTTTGCCCGACAAACATCTTGATCCCAGCTTTTAAAAGCTATTTGACCTAATAGGATGAACATCTGCTGTCTTTATGCTTGGGTCGCTTTACAAAGCCTTCATCCCTGTTGGGCCTTGTGCTTTTTTTTGCACACTGTGAATTTAAAAGTAAATTAAACTATTGTTTTTATTTGAGCAGTTACGGCCCACTGAGCAACACGCTCTTTTTTTCGGACGAGAGCTAGCAGACAAATTCTCTAAAACGGATGTCACAAAAATTGGGGAAAACAGGAGGAACCGGAGAAAAATCCACAGGGAGAGAGACGCGCAAACTCCAAATATACAGGCGCCAGGGTTAGGATCAAACCCACAACCTTCTGTATACCTGGCCGGGTAGTTAACATCTCGCCACCGTGTTAACAGCCTGCCGCACTAGCTTTTTACCCTTGTTATGATATATATTTTGAACATTTGTATGTGTGTTGAGCCGAATAGAAAATATACTGTGAAATGTGCATGCTATCGTTAGATCTCGTAACCTAAGCTGGATTTGAACCTGGATAAAACACGGACGGGTGGTCAAATAACCCGCATGACCCACACGGGCTTGGTGAATCCTTCATCCAGCAGTGGGCTGACAAAGGGGTGTGTGTACATATACATTTCTATTGTGTGTTCGTAATGGCACATGAGATAAACCTTCTTGGCTGATTGTTCGCTCCTGCATACCTTTAAATTTTTGATGCTACGGCCGGGCCGTTGCGATAACCGTACACTTGTTTCCCTGCACATCACTGCCATTGGTGCAGCTGACCGACCGCCGTGCGCTGTGTAGACCGGCCGGAACGCTCACGTCTCGCTCGCGGTGAGCCTGTGTGTTATGTACTGTACGCACGTTGAACTTCTTTCGCACCGTACGAAGCCGACCCCGCTAAACGGAGGGGCCTGGCCGCGACCCACGCCATTCCACGGTGTTTCCACGCTGTGCCGCGCGGCATGTACCCCTCGCTGACAAAGGGCGTGGGCGGGTTTTGCGCGCGCTCTCTCACAGTAGGTGGAGTATGGTGCGGAGCAGCGCGAGATCGTGACGTGAGCAGCGATGGCTGACAAGCGGAAATTGCAAGGTAAGTTGGCGCGACCGCACAACTTTCGAACGGACAGCGTCGTCGTTCGAGCCGGGGTGGGGGGGGTGGTGGTGGTTCACGCCAGTCATCGGCGTGTACGTGACAGAGCCATCTTTGACGCTGTGAGATGGCAAGTAGCAGGCAGTACGGTAAATAGGTATCTCTGAGATACTATTTAAGTATTGGATTTTTAGTGGTGTTTACCTCTATACGTGTCGATTTTTTTCCAGGTACCTCAGTTTTCCTTGTGCAAAGAAAAACCTCTCTGAGCTGTTTAATCTCAGCACAAGCAGGACCCTCCGTAAAAGTCTCGCGGACCGGCGTGGTGATCATACTCCACCGCGCCGGTCAATGCAGGTTGTTGAAGGGGTTTCCACTTTGTACGTAGCCAACCGTGCTCATTGGACCGGGTCTGGTGTCACTCGCCACATCACCACCAAGCACGCACACATGCCCCAACCCCCCTTCCCCAACTTGGATATAAACCATGGTCATAATTATTGCTACTAATTCTTTCTGCACTTCACAGTGTTACAGGGAACAAATGCCCCCCCCACAATTATTTGCGATAAGCACAGATGGCATGTACAGTGTATGCCTAGTAGCATGAACCGTGCATCACTGCACTCAACGTTTCTGATTTGGGCGTCCTGTTATTCTGACACATTTACAAGGATGTTTTAAAAACAGAAGTTGCTGCTGACGGGAGAGCAGCTGGCGAAAGCACAAGCCTCGCGCCTTGAGAATTTTGCGCGCGCGTAAAACACAGACAATGATCCCCCGTGTAGCCTTAACAGACTGTTGGGCCAAGTGCTGTTTGCAAGTAGCACCTAATGAAGGTCGGCCGGCACGGCACGGCGCACGAGGGGGTTGGTGGCCAGCACCATGCCTGGCCGCCTTTGTCTCCCAAGTGGCGATGTTTACACACCATGCACCAGGTGCTCATTTGAGGCTAAGTCGACTTAGGGGAGGCTCAGGACCCATTCAGATAATCGTCACTGGTGTTGGCCATGAACAGGACACATACACACATGAAATACGTACACCCTAATGCAGCTTTTCTCTTCCTGGAGTACATCGGAGCGCTGTGTGTCTTGTAAGCTGTCATCACCAGCCCAAAGGGGGCACAGAGAAATCCCTCGCTCTCGCGTCATATATGGCAGACATTGCCCCCTTCTTATCGCTCTCTAAGATTTCTGAACCTCTTGTGAACGTTCAAGGAACAACAATGTTTGTGTTTATGTGAAATTCCTCACGGATTCATTTCGAGGTGTTTTTTTAAAATCAACTTCCCGACATCTGCGCTACATCTATCAGCTGGTGTACTACTGCTCTCTTGAGTATATTTCATCTCAAGGGCTGAATTGTTGTTGGGTCAAGATGATATGTCTTATTTTATTTAAGTGGTATGTTCCTGGAAAATAAAACGTAATCTTAATTCTGTCGGTCTGTGCACATTCACGCTTAACTTGCGTAAAAGTTGCATTTCATTTATCACGGTAAACTTCACTGTGTCCAGACACGTTTTTGCAAACACCCGTCGCCCCCACTGATGTCCTCTTCTCCCCCCCCCCCCCAATGTGTGCAGATACTACTGACTATTGTATGTAGGGTATCTCGGCATATATGCCTACAAAATAAATTAAATTTTTTGGGGGGTGGCGGGTGGGCGGGGGAAGTAAAAAAATAATTTGGGGGTCGACAATTTTTGGAAACCTGTTGAATCAACTTTTTACTCCCACACTTGGGGGGGGGGGGTCCAGTTTCTCTAACTTTTTGATACAGGCCTTCTGAGAGGCTCTTGTAATTTAGTTGACAGACAAACGGAACGCTGGGATTTTAAAATAGATTGGGATGTTTGGCCAAGTTATTCTCAATTTTGTTTTCATGCTTTATGTGTACCAGATTATGTTCTGATTTTCCTGCATTTTTTGTCTTCCTTGAATTGGATGTTTGTCTGATTAGGCTCTTCCACCTGGTTATTAATATGGGGATTCATTATTTATCTCCATTTAAGTATGTGTTAAATCAGTTCTAAACACGTTTACCATTAATTAACATGCTTCATATGTAAGAAAAACCTTCGAGAAAAGTTGCACAAAGAGAAAAAAAGCACATCAGATTGAATTCGTCATAATCAAAATTAATAGTTTCTTGTAACCATATTCATATACATTGTAGCAAATTGTCAATGTATGAGCCATTGCTAAATGATCGCAGCACTCAAGTTGGGTGAGTTTCATTTTGTGGGATATTTTTTTTCAGCCTGTACGTCTGAAGTGTTCTGTGTGCCTGTCAGTTATGTGAGCGTCGTATTGGCAAGTTCCAACCCTGTGGTTTGGGATAAGTGTTAGCGTTGCGCGTGCGGTTTATTCGTATGTGTTCAGATCAAGTTGTGCGTGTATGTGTGCGAGGAGTGGTAGTGTAGCGGTTAGCACGCCGCGCTACAAACCTGGCAACCCAAGTTCAATTCGCAACCACGGGTACCATCATTGGCAAGTGACATCTGAACGTCATACAGAAGTGCTAAGAGAGCAGCACCCAGAAGGGGATCACGGAACACGGCCAACACCAGTGGCAATTATGTTAACCGGTCTTGGGCCTCCCCTAGGTCGACTCGGCCTCAAATGATTGTGATGTGATGTGTGAACATCGTCACTCGGGGGACAAAGGCGGCCGGGCATGGTTGCTGGCTACCCACCCCCTCGTGTACCGTGCCAGCCTTCATAGTTGCTCGCTTACAGCGCTTTCTCCAACAGTCTGTTAAGGCTATACGGGGGATCTTTGTCTTTTTGTGTTTATGCATGCGCACAGAGTTGGCAAATTAAAATCGTGCGGGTTGTGTTTAGGTCACTTGCTTCTCATGTCTTGGAAGCGCTGCCTGTGTGGTTTGTCCGTACACGTCGGGGTTAAGTTGCCAAGCGTGCGTCACACGTTGCTGACGTTGGACTGCCTGCTGTGGGTGGCCCGCAACAACGTCCCTTGTGTGTCTGCTACGTGTACCGGCTGGAGGTTTATGTTGGGTTAAGCTATGTGTGTCTTGTTTGTGAGTGTTGGTTGTACGGCATTGGGTTGGTTTGTGCTTCTGAGCAACAACCATAGTTTGTGCGTTGCCGTAGCTGAACTGTCCCTTCGTCGTCTGAACTGCAAAGTTATTCCTCATAGGCAATAACTGACCGTTATTTAATCATTGTTTATAATAGTAATATGGAAATAATTTTGGCTTGTAGTCTGCAGTATAGTGTTGCAACAAGTTGTATGTATGTTGAACTTCTTTCGCACCGTACGTAGCGAAACCATGATGAATATAATCGGAGGTGCGTGTGAAGGACAACAAACTGTATACAGAACGCAGTTCTAAAAAAGTGATAAAGTTTACTTGCTGATTAATCAGTGTCCTTTATTTAACAAGGTGAGAGCCCATTGAGTGTTGTTATATTTTTGATAGAGGAGACCGAGAAAACCATGGGGTCACAAGGATACACATATTAACAGTTAATTATATTATAATATAGTACTCCACACTGAATCCTACAATTTTGCTTTTGCGTAGAATCATAATACAACTATATTTATATTGTTTACCGAGTTGTACATGTGCTATTATTCTCAGGGTTGGATTAAGAGTAAACACATTTCAACACATAATACACACCTCGCTGTGTACGCCTAAATAAATCATGTAAGTGTGAAACGATGTATATAGCACAGTGAGGAGTGGAAGGGAGAAAGATTGGCATAAGCAAAGTCAGAAATTCTCAGCAAGGGGCAAGATTGTTTTCAGACCAAAGATTTACCTTGGAAAAAGAAGCAACTTTCCATTGTGTATAGACTTAATACGTAGCCTCAGGACTATAGGATGCTCCAGAAAGTAAGATGCACCACAGATTTGTGCCCTATTGTAAATAAAGTTTTATCATTATGGTTTTTACCTCTACCTTTTGCTTTAAAATACCGGGCCGGGAGTGGGCAGCAGGGGAGGGGAAGGAGTATCTTATAATATGGAGAATTGGGTCATAATGGCATTTGTGATTTCCCCCCCCCCCCCCCAATTTGTTTTGGGGAGGAAATCAAATGACCCCAGAAACATCTACGCGTATGAGGGCATTACAGGGCAAAGGGTCAAATACAACGCTGAAGAAAATAAATAAGGCTATTTCTGGCGTAGGTCATTTGGGTTCAAAGTCAATGCATATATTATCAGAGCATGTTTGTTTGCATGTTTTGCCACAAGTACGTGTGGTCAATGCAGACGTAATAGGTATCTATTTGGTGTTTGAACATCAAACGCCTACTTTTTTTTATTGCCAGAAAGGCTGAACCCTATCTGATTTTTTTCCCTCCATAATTTTGATACTGCACTGGAAAAAAGGTCGCATAGATATCAACGTCCCATACAGATGGGTTAAGGAACGCACCACCAGGCTCCTGCTCATCTAGCAGGCCAATATCAGTCTCACAAAACTATTGTTACCTACCACCACTTGCCACGCTTGGCTTAAGAATATGAAAATACACTCAATGGTACGATGGCGGCACGCGGGGAGAGAGAGGGAAAGAGAGAGAGAGAGAAAGGATGTTGGTGTTTGCTGAAGTTAAAGGGAAAGGGAGTAGGTGATAAAAATCACGAGATCAGAGGAATGTTCGCAATTACTAAGCAATGCACAGACGTTTTGAAATGCATTACGCAGCAGTCACGTGATGCGAAGCAGGTGCACAACCCATCCCTCTGGTCAGTAAGAAAAACGAATCCCCCTTTTCATAAATATAACCACACACATAATAGTATTTCCGGCTGACAGTAATTTTCCTGCCGTGTTTTTTTAAAGACCCAATTCCTTCCCTTGCTCCCTCCATACCTCCCTCCTCTCCTGGCCTGGCCACCCCGGATGGCTGGATTTGTGGCAATCGGTACAGGCAGTTGCGTAGGCGATGCTTTCGGATAAATCACCCTTCATTAACGTGCCGCCACAGGCGGAGCTGTAAATCTCACTGCGGGGCTGCGTGGTGTTAAAAGAGCCATTTGTATAGAAGGCCAATGAGTGGGGTGAGTTGCACACATTGCAGCCCCCCACACACACATACCCATTTCACAGGTCTCCCAACAACCAACCCGTCGAATGCCAGATCCGACACATTGTATGTATGCATGTCTGTTGAACTTTTTTTGCACAATTATGCAGCCAACCGTGCTAATTGAAGGTGTGGGGGAAGGACGACATAATACACTCGAAAAGCAGTTATAACGAAATGCGTTTTTATTTTAGATTTGAGAGTACATAGCTCCACAGTGGCTTCCTAATATCGGAAGGAAGAGCGTTCCAGACGGCCGCAGAAGCGCATCTAAAAGCGCGCGTTGCGATGACCATCATTGTTCAACCGTTAGCCAAAAGCCGTTGTAAGGATGAAAAGCCGCTCTATGAACCATCTGGCAGTGCCGCACGCCTTGATGTGAACGACTCGGAGGTCACCTTGGTGAATCATGCAAGGATGACAGCCCAGAGTCACATGCTTGTCAGGAGCTGTGGCATGGATGTGAGGAAAAATGTGTTAGAATTCAAACTGTCGGTTTGATTCTACAGTTTGTTCTACTGTAACGCGTGTTTTCATAACACGATTTGGATATAACGCGATTTGAGTGAATGGAACTACGTCGCGCAAGTAGGAATGAGCGGTTGTACGGCTGCCTCGGCCTAGCATCATCACACAAGGCGGGATGCTGCTGGATGCTTCTGGATGCTACCCATGCGCCTCAGTCTTCTTTCTGCATACGCATCTCACGTGTTATCGCGAACTGTGTTTCATGAGAAGAGGTTTTCTCCTTTTTTCTGGCAACAAAACAGCTCTGTTAAGATGTTAAAACACCAAACTGAAACCTTTTACAAGGAATCATGTCTGCATTAGCCACAATACTTGTGGTCAGAATGCAAACAAAAGACATACCCTGATAATATATGCATTGTCTTTGAATCTGATTGGTCCACACTAGAGACAGCTTTCTTTTGAGCCTAGTCTCAAAACGGTGTTAGACCAGAGGACGCAAAAAAGGTATACTATGCATTTTGGCATCCTCTGGTCTACTACCGTTTTGAGACTAGGCCCCGAGTGTTGATAAGAGGTCACTTGAGATTTGTGAAAATGTTCCGTGATCGCCTTCTGGGTGCTGTTCTCTTCGCACTTCTGTTTGAGGTTCAGATGTCACTTGCCACTGATGGTACCCGTGGTTGCGAATCGAACACGGGCCGCCAGGTTCACAGTGCGGCGAAACTTAATCGCACTGACACACGCAGCATATGCTTGTCAAAATAATAATAATAATAATAATTTCTCCCACGTCTGATACGATGTATATATATTTTAGCCAGTCCATGCATCATTGTTAGATGCCTACCATGCATGAATACTTCCGCGAAATATATACCAATTTTAAACCGTAGCTCACTCGTTTGCCATCTTGCCAAACGAAATAAGCTACGTGTTCACCTCGTGCTGGGTGCAGGAGAGATAGAGCGCTGTCTCAAAAAGGTGTGCGAGGGCGTGGAGATGTTTGAAGACATCTGGCAGAAGGTAAAGCTCTGCCCCTACATCTTCCCCTCAACACACGGGGGTCCGCATCACCCACATCCGCACCTTTTTGAGGTTCCGTACGTATGTGTGTGTGTATGTTGAACTTCTTTCGCACCGTGCTTGTCGGGGAGGGGGTTTGATGCGGGGGGTATTGATCCTACGGCCCGTGGGCTGAATACGGCCCACTACTAAATCGCCCGCAGTCACATGAGGCCTACAACCTTAGTACTACCCATCAATCCAAGCAGCTTGGCTGCACTTATCAAGGTACTAGAGGGGAATATTTTCTACCCCACAAACACTGTCTTATTAATTTTAGAGTGCAGCCACTTTTTTAAAGGTGCCTCTTGCGGTGACAGAAGTGACTTGGGATGTGTTAATGTGTGACCCTTGGCAAAAAAAAAGAGGTTCTCCTTATGAAGGAAAACACAGAAACAAACAGCTGGGTGTAATGTAGACATTGATCTTAAGATGCTTTGTTTGTGAATTAAAAAAAAACCTGTAAAGCTATGGCCAGACACGCTGCTGTCGCTTTGATGTCACTGAGGTGTGACGATGTTGCTACGGCTCGCCCGACCATAACTTTAAATGCTTTTTGTCTCATTAATGAAGATTCAGACCTCTTGTCGGACCCCTGCTCACACGGCCGAGGTGCATATCCACACGCCATAGACACCTGTTTGTTTTTTGGGGTTTTGTTTTCCTCTAACTTTATTGTAATGGCCTCATGCGCCCGGTTTCCCCATGGGAAAGCGGACCGGATGAAATCGTTTGTTTGCATCATCAATGAGAGAGCTTCATCTTTGTCAATAAGTAAATAATGAAGCCACCTCTTGTACACTGGAGGTGCGATTTTTTTGTTGTAAAAGACATGAGCTCTCACTGATTCTGATTGGCTGTTTTCCTGGCTTCACAGACTTTTAATTGGATGTGACCTCAGCTAACTAGACTGTCATTGGTGGTCGGAACTTCAAACCAACGAGCACTTATTGATCCGACCTCAATCTAACAGTTTGATCTAATTTGCCTGCGTGTGTTCCGTGACGCTCTCTAACAAACTTTATCCATCACCCTCGGTTTGATGAGACATTTGTTGACCTCGGCTCCAACCAACTATTTCTTGTTAATCCACTGCTGGACAATGGCCTCCCCCACACCCTGCGGGTCGCGAAGGTTCCCCTTGACCCTACTTCACCGCGCCGGTCACAGTGTGTGTTGAGCGTAGTCGCGAGAGAGCCCGACCCAAACTTATTTCTCCATTTCAGAATCAGAATGTGTTTATGCCGGAGCTATGAAGCTTTATTTTTTTTAAACGAGCCCCCCACCCCCCCCCCTCTCTCTAATATAGACTCCGACGTGCCTTGTGGTCTCACTATTAACGGACTTGCGTGGACCCCCGGCTGAACTGCGCAGCGTCTCTCCGTAACGTGAACGCACGTCGCTGATACCCTGCGTTGTCTCTGAAATTTTATGCCGGCGACAAAACCCAGGTGCACAATGCGGCGAACGCTAACCAGAAGGAGAAGTACGAGGCCGATCTCAAAAAGGAGATCAAGAAACTGCAGGTGAGCGCCACGAGCTGCCAACCCCACCAGCCCCCTCCCCTCCCTCGTCGTCAATTTAACACGTAGTAGCAGGGCTTTCGCAACCGATATTATCCATGATACAGGCTTTTTTTTGGGGGGGTTATATTGCGTAACTGTAAATGCGTCATGAAAGCCTCCGCCGCCAGATTCGTAAGGTTTGTCACGTAAGCACAATATGCCCGTTAGTTACTCGTTCAGCACACCGGTCGTGTGTGTGTTGGAGAGTAAACCCACGACATTTACAGTTCGAGTACCGTGACTTTTCACCGGTGATTACAACAGCCAGCCCCATCAGGCGGCAGCCAGAACTGTGGAGAAATCTTCCTGTTTCGGTCTTAAATATAGGGGGTGAATGTGATGTCGGTCGCTTGATCGAGACACGTCTCGATTTGTCATCACGAGTCTCTCCCCCCACCCCCCCTCCCTCCTTTTCTGCCCTGTAACGCGCGATGACAACGAACGGACTGCGAGAGAATCGCTGATTGTACGGATGTTAGCCGACCAGGAGAAAGAGGGCGACGTTTGACACGACGCTTTTTACCAACCGATGGGGATTTGCTCGATCCGTAAATCATTTACCAATGAACCGACGCAGCGATTATCCCTCGACGAATCTCAGAACAATGCTGTCGGATCGACTGTGAGCAGAATCGATACGATATCGACACCTCGATGCAAGGTTCCACAAGACCATATATGGGCAGAGACAGGCAACGCCACGCCAACGTCCACATATGGATTGATTGGTGATTTCGTCGGGTATTTCACGGCGCCCGTAGAGTCTAACGGCCGCAGGTTTTTAGTTGGGATCGGTCGCAGGCAGCGTGCGTTTTTTGGAAGTGATTGGTTCGCACACTCACAATTCGATGTGTGTATCGTGAGCGTGATCGTCGATTTAAATCAACAAAGGATTTACCGTTATGCCCCTTACGCTCATCAGGGATCGCCGCTAATGCCCGTGCTTTTTGCTCTTTTCTAAAATAAATCAGAGAGCTATGTCTTTGTATTTCCCATGGAAAGTAGGAAATATTCCCACTGTTAATACAAATAATCAAAGGTTCTATTTTCTCTGCGTCTCAAATGTTTATTTTAATGTCAACACCTGAGATCTATTTGAAATAGGTGTATAGTCATTATATCAATCCTATTGGTTTTGTAATTTTTTGTTACTCATAATTAGCACATTCCAGAGAGGCAATTCAGATTTACAAACACAGACACAATTTCAACCGAGAAGATGGTTTAAAATTAAGCAACCATTGGAAAGATGTTCTAAATCGAACCAAACATTAAACTTATTTTCAAGGGCACAGTATATTTTTTCAAGTAGTCGTACCCCAAACTTTCGCAGCTCTTAAATTCCCTTTTTTTCCCTTTTCACACCTCGCCGACCTGCACATGTTCACCCCCTCTACACCGTTCATCATGCTAAGTCCGCCAATTAAATGCAATTTTTTATGCTAATTCCTTTGTCAAGGCACCTTGATTCCTCTCACACAGCTTAAAGGTCGCGGTCTGAGCTTAGCTGTCTTCACTCCAGCGCTGTCCTCGAGACAGTCTGGTCCCTTCACCTGATGAAGGCCGCTTGTGTTGTGGCTGAAACGTCGTGATTTTTTGTTGTTATATTTTTTTTTTACCTACGTGACTTTACCGAATAGAACCAAAGAGTAAGAAAAAAGGGATTAAAAACCCATTGTCCGTGTTGTTGGGCGAACATAATTAGCTTCCTCTTTTTATTTTTAAACTTGGCAGCCTTACACGTTTGTAAAATAAAATGTTTCCTGTTTTTTCCGCAGAAGATGAGCTCTTGCACTGCGAGGTGGGTTCTGCAGCAGCAAGTGACGTTCAATGTGTACGTGCGTGCGTGCCTGCTTGTGTGCGTGCTTGCGTACGTGTACGTGTGTGTGGCTGCAGAGGTTACGGGACCAAATCAAGACATGGGTGGCCTCCAATGACATCAAAGACAAGCGGCAGCTGTTGGAGAACCGGAAACTCATAGAGACGGTGTGCCACAGATGTGGCCTGGCGGCCCCGGATAATGAACCAATCAAAATCCCAGCGGATACGCTCAGGCCTTTGCTCTGATTGGTCGAGACTTGAGTGTGAACGGTATCCGATTGGTTGAGATTTATTTGTAAAGAGACTTGAGTCGGCAGAGATGAAATCTGTAAGAATCTGATTGGCTGATAAGTTTTGTCTGATCTTACGTGTTGAAAGCTCAGTTTATTCTGTTTGGCTACAGCCTTGCGTCCTCATGGATTTTGATTGTGTCCGACCTGAGTATTTACAGTTTCTGGTTGTTCAGGACCTCAATCTAAAGGACTGATCAATTTAAGCATTGGTCTAATGGTCTCTGGCCAAGATGTCTGTCTCAGCAGACTATTAATTGGCTGAAACCTTGGGCTTCCCATGCTGAATGTGAGCTGCCTGTGCATGAATGAATATGTGTGCGCATGTGTGTTTTTGTGTGTGTGTATATGTAGTGAGTTCAACTGAGTCGCAGACGTACTCTTTGGAGGCAACACATTTATTGATACCAACACAAAGGGGTAACTGCCCCTTTACCAGATAACAACCTATGGTGGTGGACCACCAGGCTAACTACACTAATTACACCGTAACTAGCTACGTGACCACCAGGCTAACTACACTAGTTACACCGTAACTAGCTACGTGACCACCAGGCTAACTACACTAGTAACACCGTAACTAGCTACGTGACCACCAGGCTAACTACACTAATTACACCGTAACGAGCTACGTGACCACCAGGCTAACTACACTAATTACACCGTAACTAGCTACGTGACCACCAGGCTAACTACACTAATTACACCGTAACTAGCTACGTGACCACCAGGCTAACTACACTAGTTACACCGTAACTAGCTACGTGACCACCAGGCTAACTACACTAATTACACCGTAACTAGCTACGTGATCACCAGGCTAACTACACTAATTACACTGGGAGTAGCTACATGACCACTAGGCTAACTACACTAATTACACTGGGAGTAGCTACATGACCACTACATGACCATCATTTATTGATACCAACACAAAGGGGTAACTGCCCCTTTACCAGATAACAACCTATGGTGGTGGACCACCAGGCTAACTACACTAATTACACCGTAACTAGCTATGTGACCACCAGGCTAACTACACTAGTTACACCGTAACTAGCTACGTGACCACCAGGCTAACTACACTAATTACACCGTAACTAGCTACGTGACCACCAGGCTAACTACACTAATTACACCGTAACTAGCTACGTGACCACCAGGCTAACTACACTAGTTACACCGTAACTAGCTACGTGATCACCAGGCTAACTACACTAATTACACTGGGAGTAGCTACATGACCACTAGGCTAACTACACTAATTACACTGGGAGTAGCTACATGACCACTACATGACCATCATTTATTGATACCAACACAAAGGGGTAACTGCCCCTTTACCAGATAACAACCTATGGTGGTGGACCACCAGGCTAACTACACTAATTACACCGTAACTAGCTATGTGACCACCAGGCTAACTACACTAGTTACACCGTAACTAGCTACGTGACCACCAGGCTAACTACACTAATTACACCGTAACTAGCTACGTGACCACCAGGCTAACTACACTAATTACACCGTAACTAGCTACGTGACCACCAGGCTAACTACACTAGTTACACCGTAACTAGCTACGTGACCACCAGGCTAACTACACTAATTACACTGGGAGTAGCTACAACGGACAGGAACCCCAGCTTGGGTCCAGGTCCACGTGTTGGTGACACTTCTCGGACGTAGAACGTAGATTCTTGAGGATAACAACAGCAGCTGATCCCTCTCGGGGACCCGGCTTCCATCCTCTGTGGTGTGGCTGGCTTCACCCTTGGCCACAACCACCTTCGAGAACCCTCGAGCAGGATCTCGGCCCTGACACGTGACCACCCCTAGCCCCCACCTGGGGGCCCTGTGTAGACTTTACCGGTCACGTGTCCTTCGGGGTCAACCAGAGTGCCATGGCCCTTAGTAACCCCATTCCCATGGCCGGCACTCTCGCACCCTATCCTGTAGGGGTCGGCACGGCACGCAGAGCGTGGTGCCACTCGGCACTGCCAGTCAATGCTCACCGAGCCCCTCTAGGGCCGGTACTGCACCCACATGTGAGTGGTGCCCGCGATGTCAATACATCGCACGCCGTGCCTGTCTCGGGCCGGCATTACACAGTGACATCCGCGATGTCACTAAATATATATAATATCTGAGTAATTTTATATGTGGGGAGCAGTACATGTGGGGAGTGTGGGGAGCGGTGGTGTTGTGGTTAGCGCGCTGCTCTACGAACCCGGCGTCCCAAGTTCGATTCCCGCTCTTGGCCAACACCAGTGACGATTATCTGAATTGGTCCTCGGCTTCCGTTAGAGGTGTGTGTGTATTTGGTCGACTAAGCCTCAAATGAGTACCTGGTGCAATGTCTAAACATTGCTACTAGGGAGACAAAGGCGGCCGAGCGTGGTGCTTGCCACTCACCCCCTCGTGTGCTGCACCGGCCTTCATAGGTGCTTGCTAACAGTCTTTAACGTTATACGGGGGAGCTTTGTACTTTTACATGTGTGTTCATGCACCACTCGTGTGTGTGTGTGTATATGTGCGCAGTGGTTGCACATTTATTTTTTCCCAGTGACCTGTGTTCAATTCCTAGCCACAGCTAACATCAGTCTCAAGTAGCGCATTAATCTGTCTTGGGTCTCCCAATAGGTCAACCCAACCTTAACTGAATGCCTGGTGCGGTGTTGACAAAAAGAGCATCTCCTTGTGCACCAGGCCAAATGTAATGGGTGCTCGCTGCCAGCACTTGCCCCAACAGTCTCTTTGAAGGCTATATGGTGGAACCTTGTGTGTGTGTGTTTTATGTGCACGTGCGTGCAGCAAATGGAGAGGTTTAAGGTGATTGAGCGGGAGACGAAGACCAAGGCGTACTCCAAGGAAGGCCTAGGCCTTGCTGCCAAGGTGGACCCAGCTCAGCGGGAGAAGGAGGACATTTGTCAGTGGCTGGCAGTGAGTTTCACTTACGTATTTTATCATTCGCTTTTGTGCTTTCTACCCTCGTTGTGCCTTGTGAGGTGTTTGGCCCTGAAAGGAACATCTAAGTAAATTTGAGATGAGTGAGTGGTGCACATGTCATGTTGGGTTCGGATGGAGGTTTTCTCAAGATAAATGCAGACAGAAGAAACATTACGTTGCTTGAAAAGAAAATGAAACATTTTATACGTTTGTTGGGATTTAAATCACTTGTTCGGTAAATTGGTTCATTTGAGTGGAAAGCAAGACCTCGATACTCGGTTAACATTGCCTTCCTCGGTTTATATTATTTAAGGTTTGTTACTTCATGTGTTGTTTTGGCAAACTATTCATATGCCAAGTGTTTGTCCTGAATTACTTCTTCAAAATGTGGCTTCTTGTGTCTCGCGATTTGCGTGTTGACCGATGTTAGTTTTTATTCGATTTAAAAACAAAAAATAACAATATCTCCATCACCAGCAATTGTCTGGGCAGTGTGTCTCCTCTATTCCATCAATGGGCGTTGTGCCTTCCATTTTAGTCGTCACAGTTTCAAGAATGTTCAATGTCTGAAAGGTCATCTTTAATCATTTGTAAAGCAAAGCATTGCATTTGTGGCCACACTAAGGCGACGCAGCCGAAGTATTTCCGTCTCTCGCTCGCGTATAAAACGAGCGGACGTAAAATGAAAGAATAACAAGCCCACCTGCCTACTCGCCTCTAATCCAAACAAACGCATTGTTTTGCAGAACACCATTGACACACTCAACATGCAGGTAAGAGCGTCGCCCACGCCCTGAGTTCGGCTTGAACACGCAAAATAAAACAACAAAAATATAGGGCTTTTCAATGGCGGAGAGTGAGCGGATATTTTCTTGACAAGCGTCGCTCAACTCCCCCCTCCCCCCCCCCCCTCGGTGTTCCGTTTGTCCTACTGGTAGGTGGACCAATTTGAAAGCGAGGTGGAGTCGATATCGGCACAGACGCGGAAGAAGAAAGCGGAGAAAGAGGTGAGCAATGCCGGATCCGTTGGTCATCCTAGCTCGCTTACGCCAGGCTCGCAGGGTGTTTTTTTGCGCGATGGTCGGATAAGATGGACGCGGGAGGCGTGGTTGGTCCCCCCTTCTTCCTCTGATCGGAGACTTTTCAAATGACTCGAAACGCTCGAGAAAAAACAACAACAACAACCCTGAAGCGCATTACGCCATGGAACGCAGGCAGGCATGTGCTCTATTTTACGCGGCGCTGCTGTGCTCTTTGAGGTTTACTCAATCTGCCGCCGCTGCATTGAAATTCCCTCGTTTGCGTGTTTCATCTTTTGGAAAATAGTTCTTGGAAAAAATGTAAATTTCACGAACGTTCGTGTGTTCGCTGTTGGTTCTTTTTTCTTTGCCGACAAAGAGTACGTCCCACCCTCGTTTATTTTTTTTTTATCCTTGGGCTTTGTGGCCGTGTTCTTGTTATAATTACAATACTATGTTATTATTATTATTTATGTGTAACTTAACCCGAACCAAACTCTCCTGCTAATACTCATTTATTTTCCTTTGCATCCCTGTTTCCGTTTAGGGTTTTGTGTTTTTTGGGGGCGTCCCGACATTAAATGTTCCGACGTAACTACGATCAAGTGCAACTCCCCGGTCAAGAGCAGTGTGATGAACCTCAATCGCTGGGGTGGGGGGTGTGGAGACGGGGGGGGGGGTCACCCAGTTGAATAAGGGACGTTGAACCAAGTGCTGGGATGGCGGTGGCACAAGCTAGTGGTCCAGCCTTTGGGTTGCGGGGTTGGTGAATCACACAGACATCAACATGTGCCTGAGACACTCAACCCTGCGAGGGATACGGGTTGGTGGGGGGTGAGGGATAGCCAGTGTAGTGTGTAAGAGTTACACCACCCCATACGTGTGGGTTTGCTCCAGGAACCCCACCTGCCCTATCCAGAAAAGGAATTGTCCAAACGTCCCGAGCAGGACCCTCCCGAAAGCGTGCCTCGAGACTCAGCCGAGGCGTTCACGTGTTAAAACAAAGGACTATTACGATCATTACTATTATTGCAGCGTTAGCGTTTGGTTCCCCCCCCCCCCACCCCCGCTGCCTCCTCCTCCTTGCCTTGTGTGTTGTGTAGAAGCAGGACAGGCTAGAGGAGCTGAAGAGGCACATTGAGAGGCACAGGCACCACATACGAATGCTAGAGACGCTCTTGCGGATGCTGGACAACAGCACGATAGATGTTGACTCCATCAAGAAGATTAAGGACGACGTGGAGTACTACGTCGATTCCTCGCAAGACCCAGACTTCGAAGAGAACGAATTCCTTTACGATGACATCGACATGGAGGACATCAGTGAGTGCAACTTGACCACTTCCTTTCCGTCCTGCTTGTTATATTCTTTTGGTTGCTTTCGTATTCGTCGTTTGGCTTTGCGCGTTAATTTTATCCTGCGTGTTTGGTTCGCTGTGAGAATGCTACGTGAAAGCAGCACTTAGCCGTAAATGGTTTTATCTTGGTGGCTCCTACAGAATGGTGATGTTGATGATGGTAGTGGTGGTGGCCTTGACACCACAGAGTGATTTGCAGTGGTTGCTTAAATAATCTACCTTGCCTGGCTGCCTCGGTGTGTGAAGAGCCCTTGTCAGCGTATCACCCGTGTTCACGATTTGGCAATTTTAAAAAAAAAGTTTTTTATGATGGCGGTTACGTGATGCGAGAGCACGATACATGCCCGGCAATTTATTTTCCGAACTCCCTCGCTTCACTCCCTCCCCACACTCATCTACTTCCCAACACTCCTCGCCTCCCCACACTCCTGTCCTCCCCACACTAGTCTACCTCACAACACTCCTCGCCTCCCCACACTCCTCCCCAACCCCTTCTCGCCATGCTGTTCTCCCTACACTCCCCGTGCTCCTCCCCACACTCCTCCCTACCGTCCCCATACTCCTTCTCACACTCCTCCCATTCAACACACTCCTCTCTCCCTAAACTCTTCTCGCCACGCTGCTCTTCCTTACACGTCCCACATGCCTTGCCTGAACCACACTCCTCCTCCCCTTCTTCTTGCGCGCGCCCTCCCTCCTTGTCGTAACACACGCATTCTCCTTCCTCCCCTCCGCAGCGCAAGCGGCATTGATGGCGACATCCCCTGGCAGTAACAGCATCACGGAGGAGGATTCACTGCAGTTCAACAGCTCGCCAACGTCAAGCCCCAGCAGCTCACCGCTCCCTGCCAGCCCCGGTGCCCTCCTGGCCATGGTACGTTCCATGCAACCCCCTGGCCCCACCCCGCGCCAATCGTGTATTGTGCCACTGTGTTATTTGCCTCGCCTAGTACGCAGGAGGTCGTGGGTTCGTTCCCGATCATGCTTGCACCTGTTTATTTGGAGTTTGCGTGTTCTCTATCTCTCTCTCTCTCCCTGTGGTGGCATGGATTTTTCTCTGGGCATCCTCCGGTTCTTTTCCCGCTCCACGTTTAGAAACGTGCACTTAGAGAGAGTTATTTGGCTCTTGTAAATTTCTACGTGATAAACCAATTCGTTGAGCTATCATTTGTGGCCATGTCGCTTCTAAAAAAAGAGCTACATAGCTCAGTGGGTCTTAGCTGGTAAAATAGAAATTGTGAAAATACACCTCTCCAATGAAAAGAAATACACGTGCGCACAGGCAGTCCTTGACTTATGATGGACGGGTTGTGTTCCAGAGACCCGTTCGTAAGTCAGTTTGTTCATATCTCGGAACTCATTATTTAATCATACGTACAGTCAGTGTTACAAAATGTGGTTCAACAAAAAAAAGGGAAGCGTTGTTAAAGTCATAAATAACAAAAAATATATACTGTACACTTGCTGTAATACATGCTGTATAGTAAATACAACATTAAATGATGATGGTAGCGGTGGTGGCCTTGACACTACGGAGTGATTTGCAGTGGTTCCTTAAAAAATCTACCTTGCCTGGCTGTGTGAAGAGCCTTTGTCAGCGTATCAGCCGTGTTCACGATTTGGTCACATGAAATTTTAAAAAACATCGTTTTATTTTAACTTGCCTTGAGTCGAACAGTTCACTTTTGTTGTTCATCACGCGGGATTCTGGGACTCTTTACATCTCGCGGAGGATTTTTCCGCCGAACAAAATAGTTCCTCTGTTCGTGAATACGACCGAATGTTCGCATTGTCTTATGGCGGTTCGTTGGTAAGCGCAGCTGTTCATAAGTCGGACGTTCGTATCTCCGAGACTGCCCGTACAGCCATTCCTCGTTACTCACCCCATCTTCAAAGGAAATAATTAGCCCGAATCAAACGTCCTCCGCGGCTCCTGGGGTGACCTAAATGACAACTTTGCGGTTGCTCCTTTTCACAGGAAAACCACGATGAGGAGAAGAGGAGTAAGGACTGCGAGACGACACAGGTGGGTCACGTTAACGACGTCCACACGTCAGGCTTGAACCCACCTCTTCCGCCCCCCCCCCCTCCACTTTTTCCATTTCAATCGCGACGTAAACAATTTGGGAATCGAGTTCTGGTCGCCGGATTCATAGCGCAGTGCGCCACCCACTGTTCCACCATTCCACCACTCCACGCAAATCCTTTACCGTCATTATTATTATTTGACCAGTTGCAGGTGTTTACCGTCTACTGATACGGCCGCAGGATCTGAACCTCCTGAAAATAATCTTCCTACTCGGCGTGCCTCTTCTGGGTAGACAAGAATAATCAATATTCAGCATGCCATTTCCACCCCCCACCCCCTCCACCCTGCCACGCAGTCACTACCGAAACTGTTGTGCGTGAAGGCGAACCACACAAACCACGCGCCGCCGTCGCCCGTCGCCAGCCACCCCGTGGCGTGCCGGGGCACGGCCAAGAATGCGACGGCGCCCGGCACAGCGGGCAGAGGCTCGGCTCCTGCCCGGACCGTCAACTCCGCCAACTCCGCCGTTGTCGTTGCCGCCGCCGCCGCCGCGATGTAAGCCCCCGTGCGCTTGGTGTACGCGCTTCGTATTTTGGACGCTTTCGTGGGATCGTTTATGGATTTTTTGCTCTTCGCTCGCTCTACCAGGGCGCCGGTAAAGTGTTTTCAGGGTAGTGGGCAGGGGCACAGGCTGCAGCATGGGTACCGTGCAGGAGAAATGTTTGAATGCGCGCCACACGACGTGAAGCAAATGCCTAACTAAACGCTGCGTTGACGAGAGACTTTGATTTGTGGTCCGATGTTGTAGCGCGTGGCGAGGGGGTGGGAGGTGATGCGGAGCCATTGGTCTTGATTGGGAGGGGGCTATTGTACCCAAACGGTAGAGAGAACCACTGGTTTAGGGGAACTGTGCGGTCTCTACTGCCTCGTTCTGTGTCGTCTGTACCGTTCGTCTCGTTTGTTCCGCTAAGTTCATTCTCACAATTGGCGTTCAGGGTGACATTTGCATGTCACAAAAACATAATAACCTTCCGATTCTTACGCGCGCTGCGATTTCGATCTGTGCGATTTGAGCGTAAGAATTGACTCGCTTTATCGTTACTTGCCTAATAGGTGCTTTAGGCTTGTCGGGCATCGGACGTGTATCAGTCGTGTTATGCGTACACATTGATTTAATGAAGATTGCCAATTCACGGTCACTAGTTGATTCAATTATCCTCCTTTGTCTCATTTGTTTTGTCTTGTTTTTATTGTTCTGTTTCTGTCTGTCTCGCTCGTACAGTTTGGCAGTTTTGCATTCCAAATTCGAACCTCTCGGGTTCTCATGCGCGCTATGATCCGACGCGTACCGCGAACGCAGGAATCGACTTTTACCATCGACGGCTCGATGCGCCTATAAACTCGGCCGACGCCAAAGCCATTGCTCGTTCGGTGAACCGGGGAGGGCGGTGGGGAGCCCGTGTTAACCGAAGGGTGCCGTGCCGCGGTTGTGGTTGCGCTTGTCTCATGTCGACCAGGAACCACGTGGCACCGGCGCCGGCCACACCGAACCAGGGCTACGTGGTGGTGGTGGCGGTGGGAGCGAGTGCCCCGTGTGGCACAGCCGGTGGCACCTCCCAGCCCCGGCCTCCCGGCTCTGCCGCGGCCATGCCGAACACTCCCGCCAAACCGCCCAATGGCATCACGAGTGAGTGTGCCTCTTTGGATTAAGTGCGTTTTTGCTCTTTGCGGCCGCTCGTCACCCGCAAGCGTGGTCTTCCGTGTTCGGCATTCATTTGCGACAGCTTTCCCGCCGCCTTCCCGAGCGCCGCAGTGGTGGGGCACCTTCAGGAGTCGAAGTGAGGGACATATGACCTCACTTCGCTGAACTTTAACCCGCAGTGGGGCGTGGGTTTTTTCGTGACGCCGAGAGAATACGTGCTCGGAACGCTTACCTGACCTGCAAAGGTCGCACCTGAGTTTTGTCTAAAAATCAAATGCTTTGTTGATTTCACGCTGCGGAAGTGCATCGTGGGAGGTGAACAACAGACAGCGACCTCCCCCCCCCTGAACCGCCCCTTAGCTTCAGACAGGGGCGTCGCTGCAGAGGAATTCTGCAGCGACGGCGTCTTCGGCTTCACCAGCTCGTGCGTTATAAATGGGGTTGTGCCGGGAGGTTCTGCTAGTGGCTTTAAATTATTTCCTCATTCAAAACAATGAGGGAGTGTCCTTGAAAAGTTGATTACCGACATGTATTTACGTTAACCTCATGAAGAACACATTTACGATCCACTTTCGATCATACTTATTATTATCTCTCCCCCACACATGGTTACGTAATTAACTTAACAGTTCATGCTTTTCTCGTCCACACAACCCTTTCCGAGACGTCTACAAGTCGCGGGGTGGGGCGCCCCGCTCACCGCCGAATCTCAGAATGTGCAAGCGGCTGTGTGATTATTTTATTCAGAGAGGCGTAGTAGCGCCGTTGGCTTTGAAGACATTGTACTCACCGCAGAGAACCGTAGCGACACGACTGCACTCTACGGCCGCTGGCGCCAAACCGTGTCACACGCCCTCCCGCATGGCCTTGTGGGAGGATCGGTACCGATAAAGTTATTTTAGTATACTTTTTCTTCCGGTTTCGGAATTGGAAGAAAAACTGATGATGTACACGTATGGCATCGGAACGGGAAGGGGTTAAAATGCATACTGTTATGGAAAACCTACTCTCTGGGCATTGATGTTCGTGGGTTAGCAATATTTTTTTACAGGACACCCGGCACATGTTGAGCAGTGTCTTGAAGATGACTCAATTGTACCGTAATAGAGGTTTGTTTTGGGTTAGATTGTGTAGGTATGGATATGTTGTTAAACCCACCACCACCAGACACAGCCAATTAGTAAGGTTTGTCACGTAAACAAAAGATGCCAATTAGTTACTAGTTCAGCACACCCGTGTTTGGAGAGTAAACCCACAACATTTACAAATGTGTAATATTTGTTCGCGATAGCCTAGGTGTTAAACTCGATTGTACCGACACGCTTGTTTATCCCGCCTCGTTTTCCCCCCTCCGCCACCCGCATCGGTTCTCAGGCTACAGCGCCGTGGTTGCGGAGGGAGGTAACCTGGAGCCATCGCAGTCTGTGAACAACAACAGCAGCAGCAGCAACAACATCGGCAGCAGCAGCAGTAGCATCAGCAGCAGCGGTGGCAGCAGCGGCACAAACAACGGCGGCAGCAGCAGCAGCAGTAACGGCAGCGAACACACGCAGCTGTCCAGCGCGGAACAACCTCCGCTATCTACCGCCCCCTCACCCAGCACCGGGTACTGAGGCCCAGATGTAACTTCCTGTCAGCCATTCCTCACACTCGTGGGGGCTCAGAACGGCGCTTAACGCCGTCGAAGGGGTTGGTGCGAAACGGGTGGATTTAGGTGAATTTGGAACTTTGCACTGTGCGGAAAAGGGGGTGGGGGGATCGGTGGGGGGCCCCTGCTGAGGAGACGCGATAAGTCGAAACTGAGGAGACGCAATAAGTCGAAACCGGCACACGGGTTTGCTAGCGGCTGGGAAACGTAGAGTGGATAACCTACCCTCCCCCGCCACGATACATGAAATTGTCACAATTAATGGCCACAGTTTTTAGACTTAAGTTTTTGTTGTTGTTGTCAAACACGCACACTGCATAGAGTGGCTGCATAGTCCCTATGTGCCGGTCACATGCAACACACACTGGTGGATCGGAGACAGTTGGCCCTTTCACTCATAATTATGGATGCGCGTGTCATGGGTGCAGGAACCTGTAGTAGATCAACGGATACTATTTGTTGCATCTCTTGCCAGTAGCTAGCAAGCAGGTGTGCAGGAGGTGCAACTTCCACCAGGGCCGAGGTGCCCGTGCTACCAAGAGGGTTGGAGATAGGACGGCGGGAGTGGTGCCATTCCTTGTTCTTGCTGCGCACCGAGGCCCATGCCAACCGCGTTTTTGCCACCGTCACTCGGCAATTTGCCCTGGCCGCTGTTCCGAGGTAACGGAGCCTAACGACCTCCTCTCATTTCCCCACCCCCCCCCCCCCCACCATTCCGTGCACAGCACCAGCGAGTATTCGTCGAGTTCAGGGCTGCCGAGGCCACCCAGCGGCAACGCCACCCTTCCCGCCACAAATACCAGCAGCGGCAGCAGCAGCAGCAGCGGCGGCGGCGGCGGCGCCAGCAGCAGCAGCGCCAGCAGCAGCGCCAGTGCCCCGTCACCGCCGGCCACCCCGGCGACTCCGGGCACCATCATCGCCACGGCCGCCGTGACGGTGACGGCGACGCTCACCGTCACCGTGACGCAGACGACGGCGGCGGCGTTCCACGACGTTGGACCGAGCGTCGCCGCGTCGCTGCCTGCGCTCAGCAACGGGCCGCTCGCTCACTCGCCTTGTGACGCCAAGGTGGGGGCGCGCGCTCGGCTTACAACTATTTCGAGATTTACAAATTGGGGGGGGGGGGGTTGGGGGGGTTGGGGGTTTTTGCTGTGTTCGGTCACCAATGCCAATACCCGCCATTCGCCACTTAGCGACGGTGACGTCACCACGGCGCCTGTGCCAGGCCAGGTGCACTTGTGAGCCCACGTGAAGTGTCGAAGACTCGCTGACCGGAGATCACGGGACGGACCCAGGTGCCATGGGTTGACCGGCAAATGCACCAGCTGTGCCCCCTACTGTGCTAGCGTGATGTATTTTAGCCGCCCGGCGCTCTGCTCCGCTCGTTGTCAGCGTCGCTCCTCTGCCCTCTTTTGTTTTCCCCGCCATTATAGCTCACTAGTGACATCACCGCTCCGTTTAATTGAAGCGTACAGGAGTGACGTCAACATGAACTCACAGAAACATCATGATGACGCACCTGACCATAACTTTAAAGTATTTATTTTCTAATTTAACGACGCTTCAATGATGTATTGGACAGCCTGGGACGCAGAAGCTAGGGGTATATGAAATAATTATAAGTTACAACCCTTTAGTTGATCTACTGCTGGATGAAGATCTCCCCATACCATGATGGAAAATACTTGCCAAGGTAGTCAGTCTTCGTCGCGTCTCCTGTCCAACTTTTTTAGTCAGATCTCAATATTCTGCACAGGCCCACCGCTTCCGGTGTTGGCATTGCCAAATCTTGAGAAGTGCATTGTGGTTGCTGCAGGGCATCACAGGAGATGTGATCCATGGTTGGCTTCTCCTGAAAAGCACATTGGTCAGTTGTGCAGCAGAAGTGCGCACCACCCCCCCCCCCCCCCCCCCCCCCCATGATTGAATCTACCGAAACCCACTCTTCGCCTATTTAGGCTCTGCCATGTGAGCCATTCGGAATTGGGAGCCAGACGCGAGCTCCTCACTGGGGGTGATTCTTCGCCGGCTCCATTCAGCAGCTTTGTCGCTTGATTTTTCACATTCTTTTTGCCAGAGGGAAGTTCTGGCAGATTCCGGCGAGCTGGTCAGCGTTGGTTGGTAATGGCGAAGAGGCCCAGCACCAGTGATGATGTTACCCTTAGCCACCGATGATGGCCGTGTTCAGGAATCGTACTCGAGATTTGCCAGGGTCATAGCGCAGTGCGCAAACCAGCGCGTCCGTGCTCCACCTTAGGCGCGTATATTACAAGATCAATTTGTCGTCGAGGTTGCGTTTTTTCCATGTAAGTTTATTTAAAATCGCCTTCCTGCGTGTGTTGTACGTTGACATTTGTTGACCAAAGCGTAATTATTATTTTTTCTCTTTCCCCCCCCCCCTACCCCGACCGTCTCCGCCAATCGCTCGCAAATGGCGCTTCAGAGCCCAAGCCCCGAGCGTCTGAGCTCGCCGAAGAGCTTGGCGGCGCACATTGTGGTGAGCGCCGGCCTCGAGGAGCAGGTGCACTCGCTGCACCTCAACCACAGCGGTGAGAATGCGGCGAGCCAGATGACACATCCATTCGCGAGCGATCGTACAAACAAGTAAACCGCGTGGGCGAGCAAGCGACTGACCGAGCGACCGATCGAGAGATCCTGGATTCTCCACCACCTTCACACACACAAGAATGTAACACTCAAAGGTCCACGCAGACAAGTTTACAATCTCACTTGCTTTTCTACCGGCTTCCACTCACACTCCTATTCAAAGTGTTAATGAAACTGTAAACTATATATATAAAAAAAAACTATTTTTATTTTACTAGGTAAGGCCCACTGAGCTACATAGCTGTTTTTCAGACGTGACCTGGCCACATGCGATGATAGTTCAACGAATTGGCTGATCACGTGGAAGTTTATAGCAGCCAAACGATCTGAACGCATGATGTCGATTCTAAACGGGGAGGGAAAAAACGGAGGAACCGGAGAAAGCTTCACGCGACTATGGGGAGAGAGAGACACGCAAACTCCAAATATACAGCACCAGGGTCGGGATCGAACCCACGACCTCATGCATACCAGGCGAGGTAGTTAACACCTTGCCACCGCGGTGCCCCAATTAACAGATTTTGGTGTATTTTTTGTATGTTGCTGGACCAGACGCGCGTGTGCCACTTCGCACGACTGTGACATTTTCCTCGTGAAACTTCACCGCCCGTGCCCTGCCTCCCCCTGCCCCCCCCCCGCCCGCAGAGCTGCTGCTGGAGGAGGAATTGGAGACGGCGCCGCCGGTGGTGGTGGTGGTGGACGGCGAGGGCTCGGACGCGCCGTCCCCCGGCGTGGAGGTGGCGACGGTGGAGGCGAGGCTGCAGCCCGTGATGGGCGTCTGCCCGCTGGCGCCCGTGCCCCTTGTCAAGGAGCTGCTGTACCAGCAGGCCATGCTGGAGGCGGTGTGGCATCACATGCCGCACCCCTCCGACTCGGAGAGGCTCAGGTGAGGGTCGATTTCACGCCTCTTGAAATTTCCCCCCCCCCCCCCCACAACCATAACCCATCGGGCTAAGAAGCAATTTCCACATTTCCAGATTTATAAAAACAAACAAGCTTAAATTGTGTTGTGAAATTACATTCGCACTGAAACTTCAGTGATTTTATTTAGTCAAGTCGAGGTGGTGCTGTTGTGCGTGTGTGATGGGTGGAGCGGTTCGTGCACCGCGGTGCAAACCCGGCGACCCGAGTTGATGATGAATATCTGAGCCGGTCCTGGGCCTCCCCTAGGTTGGCACAGCCTAGTGCAGTGTGTATATACAGTGCAGTGTGTATATACAGTGCAGTGTGCACCGGGTGCAGTGTGGTGCTGTCCCACACCAACCTTCTTTTGTGCCGTGTCGGCGTTCATGTAGGTGCCATTCGCTAACAGCACGAGCGCCAAGTGTTCGTGAGAGGCCGCACGGGGGATCTCTGTCTTGTTGGCCATATTGGCCCTGTCGTGTAAAAGTGGACGTGCCTGCCTACGCTAAATTGTGCGCACAAGTGCATTCTTGCACAGGCTTGGTACAGGGGCGCTGCTGGTGAGATGTTAACTGCCTCGCCTGGTATGGAAGAGGTCGTGGTTTCGGTCCCGACCCTGACACCTTTATATTTGGAGTTTGCGTGTTCTCCCCGTGGTCGCGTGGACTTTTCTCCGGTTCCTGCGGTTTTTCCCTCCGCATTTAGAATCAAGATTATTTCGCTGCTTTACATTTCCACATGATGATAAGCCACTTCGTTGAGCTGACATTTGTGGCCAGGTCGCTTCTGAGAAGAGCTACGTAGCTCAGTGAGGCCTTGCGTAGTAAAATACAAATAAGTTCAGTCTTGGCGTGTAGCTGCTGTTGCGTGCATGTATTCACGCAACGCGTGCGCGTATTCTTCTATTAGTCGACGGTCGATGGCGTGGCCCGGTTGCCATGGCCCTGGTTGCGAGAAATTAAATGGGGCCTGCCCTCCCGTCCAGTTTCATAGCCCAGCGCCTGGACACTCGATCGCCACGCCACCGATCCACATCCATGTGGCCCCCGCCCGTGCCTGCTCCTCTCACAGGCATTACCTGCCCAGGAGTCCGTGCCCCATACCCGTGTACCACCAGCCCGCTCTGCCTGGCAGCTACGATTCCCTCGACTTCTACCAACGCCTTTCCACCGAAACCCTCTTTTTCATCTTCTACTACCTGGAGGTAAAGTGCCGTGACTGCCCCCTCCCCTGCCCACGCTGTGCCGATGATCTCGGTCGGATTCTAACGGGAAACCGGTTTTAGGACAGCTGTGCACGATAGCTTTTGGGCTCCATGGTGGCGAGGTGTTAACTGCATTGCCTGGTATACAGGAGGTCGTGGGTTCGATCCCAACCCTGACGCCTTCTGTACGTTTGGGATTTGCATGTTCTCCACGTGGTGGTTGTGAGGATTTTTCTTCGGGTCCTCCGGTTTTTCCTTCCACATTTTAGAATCAACATCACGCGTTTAGAGTATTTGGCTGCTATAAAATGTCCACGTGATAATAAGCCACTCCGTTGGGCTGTCATTTGTGATGGCCAGGTCGCTTCTGTAAAAGGTGAAACTGGTTTCAGATTCTTTATTCACCCTGCAGAAATCTGACAAGCCGTGAAGCTCTTTTTCACAGATTTGCAGTCGGGGCGGGTCAGAAAGTTACAAAAACAAACAGTACAAAAATCCGATAGGAGGTACAAAGTATAAGAAAGCTAAGCAAGGAACTAAATATAAATAAATAAAAAGTACAAATTGCGTAAGTACGTCAATTCCTGCCGATTTTTCAACACCAAATGCAATCTTGGGCAAGACAGAAAAACAAAAAACCGTCCCAGACCACACCAAGACAACACAGTCCCTCATTTAAATTGCATCTTTAAATTTTACGTAGCATGGCATGACTATGCTGCCCTAATGCTCCCTAATAGATCAAATTCAAGTTTATTTATCTTCACGAGGTGAGGACCAAAGAGACTGTTATAGTCTCGTTTGTGCGGGTGATGTGGCTCACCAAACTATGTAATCATAGTGGCACAGATATCATTGTTGTTGTCATATGGGGTAGCAGGAATATGCAGCACAGACGATCCCAAAACAGCGTGAAACCTGAACGGAGTTGTCGTGTAGATGGAGCCATGGCGGTGGTGGTGGTGGTGACGATAGAGGTCGTGGCAGTGATGGAGGTGGTGGTGGTTTTAGTTGTGGTAGAGGTGGTGGTGGAGGTGGCCTGCAAGACATTGTGGGTCACGCGTGCTCTGTAGGGCACCAAGGCGCAGTACTTGGCAGCCAAGGCCCTGAAGAAGCAGTCTTGGAGGTTCCACACCAAGTACATGATGTGGTTCCAGCGGCACGAAGAGCCCAAGACCATCACGGACGAGTACGAGCAGGTAGGTAGCTCTGCACACTCGCTCGTTGCTTACACACCCACCGACACATTTACAGGCTTACGTGCTCACTTGCACGCGGACCGACACACTCGCAGGCTTGCACACTTGCTTACAGGCTCACCGACACACTCACTCCCAGGCTTGTACACCCGCTTACATGCTCGCTCTATTCCCGCTCACGGCCAGTACCAGTGACGATTATCTGAACCGGTCCTGGGCCTCCACTAGTTCTACTCGGCCATAAATGAGTACCTGTCGTGATGTGTGGACATCGCCACTAGGGAGACAAAGGCGGCCGGGGCGTCTCATGGGCCGCGCGGGCCTTCGTGGGCGCTCACTTAACGTCACTTGCTCCAGCAGTCTTTTGAAGGCTATACGGGTGGACCATTTTGTCTTTGTTGTGTCTCTGCACAGGGTACATACATTTACTTTGATTACGAGAAGTGGGGCCAACGCAAGAAGGAAGGGTTCACCTTCGAGTATCGCTACTTGGAGGACCGCGACCTGCAGTGAGAGGGCTCCCACGGCCACCAGGAGCGATGGTGGGGCGGGGGCGGGGGAGACTTCTCGCTGGGCGGGTGGCGGCGGTGGTGGAGACACCGAGGGTTCAACTTGACCCTATTGACCTCCTCAACCCCCACCCAACCTCGGCTAACCCACCCTTCTGTTCTCCACCAGTGAACCCCGCCGCTCCCTCTCAAAAAACAAATCTTCGAATTCCAAACCTCCACCATCCCATAAAGGACAGTGAAAACCAAGGGTCTTGTAAATCGTGTATTTTGCATCTTGATTATGCATACGTTGTCGTATGGCCAAGAGGGAGAGAATTTTCCTGTGATCATGTACAGTATTGGTTATAAACTTAACGATGTGCAAGCGTTCCGGAGCGCTTGTGATAGGAAATAAAAAAAAAAGTCTTCTTTTTCAGGGGCTGCTGTTGTGTCGTCCCGTTTGTTCCCTGCCTGTGCGGCGCTGGCGCTTGCGTTGTGGGGTCGGATCGACTCCCGGGCGTCATGAACGGCTCGCCTGGTCACAGCGCGTGAAAAACCCGACGGGCCTAAGGCCCCCTTCGGTGTGCACGTAGCAGTAGCCGTAGCGGTGTGGAGAAGGTCGTCGTCCGCCGTGGAGACGGAGCGAAGAAATCGGTTTCGTCTGCAGGTGCCCGCTTGACTTGTTGCATCGCAGGATCGCGACAGGTGCCGGTGGCTCGTGGAGGGATTCATCCCGGCGGTGCATTGACCATGGATGATGGATGGTCATACAAAGCAAACAGTGAGCATCACCTAGAGCAGGGATCACCAAACTTTTTTCACAGCGGGCCGGATAACTGATGGAATGACGAGCGCGGGCCGCATAATCATTCTGTTCAATACTTGGGGGCGGAAAAGTTGCGTATTTGTGTGTGTTGCCATGGAAACCATGGTAACGTCAGAGCGTAGGCTCTGACGGCGGGCCTAATGGACTGACGTCGCGGGCCGGATGCGGCCCGCGGGCCGTAGTTTGGTGACCCCTGACCTAGAGGAAAGAAACGTTTTTGAAGAAAATCCCAATCCATGTTTCAGTGCAAATCACATTTCGGTTTCCAGGAAATAGCCTTGGTTATTTACCACTTTTCTGCCAAATATATGCTGCAACTACCTTTCTGCCTGCAAGTGAGTTAAGCCTGGATTGTTTTTTTTACGCAGACTTGCTCGCCTTATTTTTCTCTCCCAACCCTCATACATTTGCAACCTGTTTAAGGAACACGTGAGACGTTAAGAAAACTTCTAAACACTTGCACACTGCCAAACTCATCATGTTTAACTCTGCCACAATGCTCTCAACTCCCATCAGCTAGCTAATAACGACTCCATATTCCAATATATATGTATAAAAAGCCAATAGATGCTGTTGTTACGCTCGCAATGCTTCACGCAATTTTCACCAGCTCCTGCCGGGCGGAGATCTTCGTTTTCGCGCCCGCCGTCCTGACACCGAAGTCAAATTATCCGTCTCCCAAAGCGGCGAGCCAATCTGGACGGCCGCGAGCTCTCGCTCAGCGCGTGGGGGGTGGGGTGGGGGGTGGGAGGGGGCCTTCCTAGAGCAGTAGGCGGAGCCAAGAGGTGCCGCGCCGTCTTCCTCTCGCAGCAACAGTCGCAGCTCTCTTGACGGGCCGAGGTGAAACCCAAAGAGACGGTTGCGGGAAATGCGCGAATCCCAGTGGCTTCGTCAACGCTTCGGCTTACTTCGCAGGCCCACGAAGGTGACCGCCATCCCCTGGTCCTGAGCTTAGTGCCACCGATCCTAAAAGGAAGCGGTCCTACGGTTGCCAAGGATTTACGCAATCCGCATCTCTTGGGTTAACTGAAAGACGGGAACTTTTAATTGAGGGCGGCGGCAGCCTTCGCGCGGCCCACTCGGTTAAGCGAGACATCGCGACCACCGAATATCGACCATCGATCTTCCACCGGCCTCCAGAGCAACAGCAACGCTTCCGGCGACTCGCGTTCAACAAAAAAACCGGTGTTTCTTCTTTTTTTTTCATTTGCAGATTTATTTTTACATTAACGTTACAGTACGGTAGAAATACAATACAGCGGGAATTACATAAAGTGACGACGTTTACAGAAGCCGCGCTGCGCTACCATTTCATCCAGCGACGTGAAGTGGTGGCCCTTTGGATCGGCCCGTTTCCACTTTTAGGAACGTGAAACGGAATCTCAAAGAGCACCCAGGAGTTGTGGTCATGCCACGCTCATGCCGCGTAGCCGTGCCATCGATTTTGCATTGTGTAAATATGTAAATATGAGTGGGCACGAAAGGTGCCGCTCTTCGTGGTACCCTGTGTAGGTACACCAGCTTGTTTATTAATACGTCGGCAGGCCTGAACCACACGCGTAAGTTGGCGGCAGCGAGTTTGGCACCACGGACACTTTTCACACCGTTAATACTTTACAACGAGAATGTGTAACCAATTCTGAGTTTCGAGTGGGGGGGGCGGCGGGCGGGTGGGGGGGGGGCGGTGTAACCTTGGCTTGCACTCGTCCCAAAATGTTTGAACTTCTTCGAGATGAGAACTCGAACCTTCGGCATCCGCACACCGAAGTGGTTTGGCGGTGGCTCGGCGCACTCGAGACCGCCGCGCCAACCCGTGAGTACGGGCCTGGTTGCATTTTTGGCCACGAACATAGCACAGGAATTCAAAACGTTTTAATTAAAATGACTGCTGCACAACAGAAGCTGCGATCCTGCGATTGGCACACGTGTTTTCCCTAACCGTGAGTATACGCGCAACCACACACACTCAAGCGTGCGAGTGTTTCGTGTGTGCGTGTATCGCAGGGTTTGCATTGAGAGCATTATTGTTGCTTAAGTAAGTGGTTTATTTTCGAATAAGCGGCTTTCGAAAATATATGTAGCTTCTTTTTTGGTTTAAACCTGCTTAAGGACCAGAACGAACAAAAATGTGTCCTTAATACTGTATATATATTTTTATTATCAATCCATTTTTAAATGTTTTTTGTTAATTCAAATTAAGTAATTTCGTACCTGTGTTTGGAAACCCATTGCAATTTATACAGGTATGAGGATGTGTGTGTGTGTACATGTGTATGAGCGCGTGTTCATATTCCGTATGTCGATAAAGCATGTTCATTTTTTGTTTGCAGGAACACGAACAGCGCGGCTCCGAGTACGAATAACGGGAGAGGCTACGATGAGGACCATTTCTGGAATCGACCCCCGTTGTTGAACAATCGTTGGGCTAAGTCACCCATGAACGATAAACACAGACACCGCCACGCACATAGCTTAGTTCTGACCGCTGAACACAGACAACTATATATCTATTTTTTAAACGACAGACTTGTATTTTATTACATTTGTCTAATTTGGGAGAAACGCCAACATACAAAAAAGGTCGTATTTTGACCGATCCCTCCTTTGCAACATTTTGAAAGCTCAAAACGAGAACAACCCAGAAGTGGAAACTCACTCGTTGTACCGAGCCAACATGATCAGTGCGCCTCCTGGACTTGGCACAGGATTGCCCCCGAGGTTGAGGAGGTGGTGGCTGTGTTTTGGAATCCGTTGAAGCTTCTTTCGCAGCACCGTACGTGGCCAACCTCGCTAATCGGAGGTGCGGGGGAAGGACAACAAACTAAACGCACAAAAATCAGTTCTAAAGAAATGAGTTGGTCAATCTAGTTGATTCAAAAGTGCATAGCTCCCGGCGGCTTCCTAATATCGGAGACGAAAGAGCGTTCCAGACGGTCCGCGGAAGCGCGCCCGAAAGCGCGCGATGCGGTGACCGTGCGCTGCAGCGTCGTCGGTTCTAGCAATGCGTGCGGAACATCGCACGTCTCAACGGGCCCTCGCCCAGATTCACGTAAACGACACGAATTTGCGCGGTTGCCAAACGCGTGCGCGCACGCGAGACGGACGTTGGCGTCTTGCGCGACTGTCAGAGGCTCTGGCGGAGCATTGCAGAGCGTAAAAGAAAGAAGACCCCAAGGAACTGAACAGGTGAACAGAAACGAAGCTCGCACCCCAGCAAAAGAGAAAAAAACCCACACAGCCGACGCACGACCCCTGCGGAGGAAGAACTCGCTTCGTTAGAATAGCGGCGGCACGTAATAAATAAATAAATACTTATCGCTCAAAATAGTCCCAACAAAAAGATTATTGCTCAAACGAGCACTGAGTCGGCACTCACCTCCCGTTGACAGCCCTGAGCCAGTGGTGGAAATTCCACGTTGCTTTTGGCAAGGGAGAGTCTCTCCCATCGGGTAAACCCCTGTTTGACTTGCCCGCAGAATGGTACTCATTTTTATCAACCCCAAAGGGATGATGGGCTGAGTTAACCTCACACCCCCCCCCCCCACCAAACTCAAACCAGATTGGAAGTCGCTACCTTTGGATTGCGAGCCGCTAATCCTTGCGCTGAGCAACCGGATATCAAATCGCGTCTCATCGCCACACGCGAAGATAATAGCAGAGCTGCACAATCGATGATGCTGTGCAGGGTTTCAGAGGTGATGGTTCCCACTTGAAGGTTGTTCTCTTTTTGGAAACTTTTGATGTCGAGCTCGGGGGATGCGGGTCCTTACGTCCGTGTGTGTGGTGCATGGATAGGTGTTGCTTGATTCCTCGGGCACAACAGGCTTACAAACTCCGACCCCCTACCGCGTACGATTTAGCTCGCCCCATGCCGATGTGCGATGTGCGATATCCGGACTGAAATTGCGAAAACCCAAGTCCGAGACAGATTCACCGACTCCCACAAGAGGTTGGGTGTCTGAAGCCCCAAACCCCACACTTGCCGTGAATTCGAATCGCTTCCCCCCAGTGGAATCTCGAGCATTGTAGTGCTTTGACTCTGAATCACGCACGACTCTCGGAGTCTTACTCACATTTATAATGTCGCGTGGTGTTTGAATCGTTCAAGTCTGCACTTGGCATTTTTGTCGAAGATTGGTTTTACAACGTTGAATGATGCCGTGAGCATCGAAAGTGAAACTTCGAGTAAGAAAGGTGGTGGTGGTGGGGGGTGGGGCACAGGGTTCATTGCCAGGGTTTGAGGGTTTCGGTTTGGGATATGGTCGTGGTAAGGGCCATGGGTTTATTGACTCGTCGGGGTACATGTACGGCTAGGGTCTGGTTGGTTAGTGGCGCTTCGGGTTACGAGCAGGGCAGGGTTTTGTTTCGAGAGCGAGGTTCGGCTGTCGCGTTGACGGACGTGCTTAAAAGGGTTCCAGGTAGGACGAGGAGCTTGGCGAGTCTTGCTCAGTTCTACTCGGCCCCCCTTTGTAAATCGCCTGGTCCCTCCTTCATTGCCTCGGAATTGGCAGAGTTCACTTCAAACTCCGGCTCTTCACGTTCGATGTTCACGGCGACACCTTCGCGGGTACGAGCGTCGTATTTGTTGTTGTTGGCATGTTCGGCGCGACTCCTGCACGTACGTAGCGGCGGACGGACGGACGGGCGGGCGGGCCAGTAGGTGGCAGCGGCGTCGTCACAAATGGCTCGCCGCGAATCGTTTACACCGTGAGACATTTGGTCGTCAAGATCGCGTTGCGCAACATCGCTAAGTTTTCACAAGTCGGTTGGTCGTGTAGGTTACGCGTTTCGGACGTTTGTCGTGTTCTAAGTTTTCCTTCGCGCGGGTTGAGAAAATACATCTGTACGTGTATCATTACTCTAATGTAACTACGTGCGCGTGTTTGCGGCTATGAATGTAAGCGACGCGGAAGGGATATTATAGGCGACGAGTTCGGGGGGGGGCATTTCGGGGGGGCACGGGGGCAGGGGGGTGCGCTGCTTGACCCGAAGGTTCTGAGTGGACGCAGACATATAGTCGCGATGCCACAACATCGGGCATGCAATGATTCGCCCGCCAGCCGACGCAGAAAATTGTCACGATGAGAGGTTGACTCGAGACTCCATTCTTCTCGCCTTGCCTCGCTTGCCGTCTCATTCCTTGAATGTCATTCCGTTTCGTTCCCCCGCGTTAATCCTAAAATGTCTCAATTAGCAGTGTACTTTGCATATGATGTGCATACATCGTGAATGATGGACTTTGCTTTCGCAGGCACGATTCGATTTCGCGAACTGCATGCCATCGGCGTTAAAAAGCAATCAATTGCGGACGTGTCGATTATTATTATTGAGTCGTTACGTACCTAATTTAAAATGCGTAGAAATGTTTTACCCTTTGCTCCCTTAAAGCGTAACAACAACAACAACGGTGCACAGAACGAAAGACGTTGAAGTACTTTGACGAGGCAGAAGAGAACGCGCCGTGTGGGCATCCGAGAGCCATACAGGAATTAATAATAATAATAGCTGCTATTATTATAATAATAGCTGCTCGCAAACGGCGCTTGTCCCGACGTTAGCGTCCCCGGAGCTTTGGAAGGGCAAGGGTTGAAACTCGACATGTCATCTCCTGAGATACGGAGCGGTCAGTATGAAGGGCAGTACAGCAGGCGTGGCTGCTGTACTGTCTGTACGGAGTCTTAACAAATGTCTCTCTATAATACCCCTTGAATTGGGTGGTGGGTTGTTTTAAAGTCCGGGTACAGTAACACCCCGGTGGGTTTATGTTCCCTGAAATGTTGCGACGACGAATCTCGAAACGGCGTCAAATCGAAACGACTTACGGTGGGTGGGTGGCGGGGGGGTGGGAGCAGTAGGGAGGTGGTGGAGGCGAAGGCTGAGAGACGACGGATAAAGGAGAAGGGACGGGGCGATGACATCAGCGTTGGGGTCGTGGCGGACGCAGATCGGGTGGTGGCGGCGGCGACGTTAATGACAAGGCGACGCACGTGTTTGCCAAACGACGTTAAAGGGGCGGGGGGGGGGAAGACACGTAAACATCGGGGTATCACTGTACACTCTGAATTCCTCCAAACACGGGAGTGGAACGTTGCCGATTTGAAACGCGTTCGGTCTAAATCGACCGAACGCGTCGGGCTGCGCAAGCCTCACGGATGATCTTGCCCCGGCTGTTGTTATTTTGGTCACCCCAACCCCTTTTGCTGTGGGGCCTACGTTCTTGTGTACAACAACAACAAAAAAACGAATTAAAGAACAATTTGTAACAAAACGCATTTGGTCAAACGCCCTAATGTAGCAGGACCCTCTTGTGAAAAATAAAATCTATTTTGAGACTCGGTGAGGCTTTTCTGGGTGTATAAATGACATTAACATCATCAGAGGTCACGGGAGGTCAGGGGTTGTTAGGGGACTTGCGTGGCTCCTGCGCACGTGAAGCCCCCCCCCCTCCCCGTGACATTGCAACCCGTATGACTCCACACAAAGAAAAGCCACACATCGGACTCCGCGAGGTTCGGAATCGGCCGTGAATGGGAACGTCATTCCTGCCCCCCCCCCTGCTGCCCCCGGCTCCCCCGTAGCGCCGACAAAACATCGACGTGAGTGAGCGACCACGTCCATTTGAAGCAACGCGAATTAAACAAAAATACAGGTGCGTTACCGTAACCGTCACTCGTCATAAATGATGCATATGAACGGAGTATATTCAAGTATAAGCACAGCAATGTGTGTGTGAGAGAACGTAACGTAAAGATTGCTTGTGTAATAGTTTAATGCACAATATTTTGCGACGCTAAAATAACTCTCGCGCGCCCGCCCGCCCGCCCGACCACGTGCGCGCGCGCGTGGCACGGACGCTGAGCGACGAAGCCGCTGCTTCCCGTCCGATCTCGGAAGCCACAGCGAAGCGGGAGGGTTTGAACCCCGCTCGGTACTCGGACGGGAGACCGCCTGGCTCCGCTCGCTCTGCTGCCTTGCCCTGCGGACGCCGGGGTGTTTGTGTCGGGGCGGGCTCGTTGCTGCGCGGTGGGCCAGGAGCCCGGCAGTAACAGCGCAATGGATTCGTGACTCCCGTCTGCGCGGAGCTGAACTCCGGTTTCCTCTCGCGCGGAATTTGTCCCGCAACTAGCGCCGCAAGGCAGGCAAGGGGCCTCTTTAAAATATATAAAAAAAATATCTTGAGACTCGGCGAGGTGTTCTTGGGGTAAGTGACACGGGTTCGCTTAGATGTTTAAAAAAGCGTGCGATTTGAATCGCGGGTATCCCTCGATTTGCGAATTATTAGGTTTTTACGACGTTTCGCGTTTACGGCATTTGGCAAATTACGGACACTTCCCCCCCCCCCCCCCTCCCGATTGATGGCATCGAATTGTTCCTCGCGAACGAAGCTTCGCTCCGGCCGCGCGCCGCGAGATCATCAAACGCGGCGAAGCCAACGCAGAAGGCGGCGTCAGCCGTCCTCTACGGCTTCACGACACCCCCCCCCCCCCTTGCTTCACGACGCGACAGTAAATGCCTCAACTTCACCTCTCAAGACATTGCAACAATGCAGCAGCAGGTCTTTTGGCGAGTGCGCTGAAAGGTTAATCATTTTTGTTAGAAATTTAATTATTTTAAATTATTTAAAATAAAAAAAATTAGTTTTAATATCCACGTCCTTTGTTGTTTTTGTCTTGTGAAAAGTGATATCGGTGTATATTTGCACCGTGCTGATCGGAGGTAGTCGGGTTTTCTTTTAAGTGGATGGGATAAGCAATTCCGATGTGCGAAAATGTCGTTTTTACGCATTGCTTTTTGAAGGACGCATCCCTTTCATAAATCGAGGGATACCTGCATTTACGTCGAGAATGTGGGTGAAAGGAAGACAATCCAAACGGGCAGCTCTCGTCGCTATTCGGTGGCGAGATGTTAACTACCTCGCCTGGTGCACAGGAGGTCGTGGGTTCGATCCCGACCCTGACGCCTGCTGCTGCTGCTGCTGTATATTTGGAGTTTGCGTGTCTCTCTCTCTCCCCGTGGTGGTCGCGTGGATTTTTCTCCGGGTCCTCCGGTTTTTCCCTCCACATTTAGAATCAACATCACGCTTTCAGAGTATTTGTCTGCTATACATTTCCACGTGACGATAAGCCACTTCGTAGAGCTATCATCTGTGATAGCCAGGCCGCTTCTGAGAAAGAGCTACATAGCTCAGTGGGCCTTACCTGGTCAAATAAAATAAAAATAAAAATCGTTTCAAATACTGACCCAGACTATGTGGCCCAGGCTGTCCCACACGAGTTTGAAGCTTTGGTAATTAAAAGAAAGCATTTAAGGTCATGACCAGGCATAAGACTCGAGTGACATCACCAACGTGACGCGTCTGATTGTTGGGCTGCTCTCTTCCATTCAGAAGAAAACTGCTAAAGAGACGCGTCCCACGCAAACCCCTCTCACAGTAGATGTGTCTCATCCGGTACAGAACCCTCGTCTGATCCGGTACAGAACCCTCGTCTGATCCGGTACAGAACCTTTGTCTCATCCGGTACAGAACCCTCGTCTCATCCGGTACAGAACCCTCGTCTGATCCGGTACATAACACTCCTCTGATTTTGTACAGAACCCTCATTTCATCCGGTTCACCCTGGTGTCATCTGATACAGATCCCTCGACTCATCTGGTACAGAACTCTCGCTCGGTTGTTTTAACTGCTCACAGAGCACAGGCAAATGCCGCCCGTGTTAGTTACGTTAATTATTATTCATCATTATTAAGACATCCTAATGAGGCAGCATGCTTTGCGAAATAAACACGGTCGACTCGTACGCGCAACTCCTTATCGACTAACGATCGATGTCTCGCCACCGACTAAACGATGAATCACAGTTTGCAGCTCTGAACCAAAGGGACGGCGTCACCGAAGTGATGTGCCGTCAACGGAATTACAATCAGCCATCATGAAGTAATTGCTTAAAGATATATTTATATATATGTATTTTAAAATATTTTTTATCTCGCGCAAAGTAACTGCTCGGGATAAGGGAGACGTCCGCGGGTTGGTTCGCGAAGCGTTGCGCCGCGCGTCATTGATGTCGCCCTCATCATCGTCATCATCATCGTCGTCATCGTCAATCGTCGTCATCAACCTCAGCAACGGTACGCTCGTACTGTTGCCGCGTTTTTAGAAAGTACGGATTTGTTTTTTTTTTGTTTTGTATTGCTTAACGTGTTGCATATTGCCGTTGCGTTTTCGTTGCGGTGACGTCGTGCTGCGTTGCGCGCATGAACCCCGTGCGCTGCACGTGTTTGTCCCCCGCGCGTCGGCGCCGTGTGAAATGTGATGTTACAGGTGGACAGCACATGGGGCGTGACACAGGAGTACAGTACACAGGTGGACAGCACACGGGGCGTGACACGGGAGTACAGTACACAGGTGGGCAGCACATGGGGCGTGACACAGGAGCACAGTACACAGGTGTGCAGCACATGGGGCGTCACACAGGAGTACAGTACACAGGTGGGCAGCACACGGGGCGTGACACGGGAGTACAGTACACAGGTGGGCAGCACATGGGGCGTGACACAGGAGCACAGTACACAGGTGTCTATGGCACTTTGCTTGGCTGCGCTCTGAATTCGTTTGGCCGCATTGAGTTTTAGTTTTTCCCCAGGTCTCCTGGCCTCAATAGATTCTTCCACGGGTTTCAAACAAAGGTCGTCTCGTCTCTCCAGTGGCGAGTCTCCACGAGCCTCGTAGCTCGCGCTGGAAACCCGAGTGATCATCCCAGCAGCGCGTTGCTGTGTGTTTCTCAACTGAACTCGGGCTGAGAATTCAGGCCGCGGAGAGAAATTATTTGGGCCGATGTCGCCTCGACGGGCTGGCCGGCGCTGTGTTCGCGATGCCCTACAGATGCGCAGTGCGATGTCTCCTGTATAGTCACAGGTGTGCTGCGTCGCCGCAGGTGTGCTGCGTCACGTGTGTGTGTGCGTGTGCCTTCCTACAGGTGTGCCGTGTATCACCACCCATGTGGTCACAGGTGTGCTGCGTCACATGGACTCGTGGGTATGTGGCGTGCTTTAGTGAATTGAAGGGCCTGCGCTATGCAGGCGTGCGGGGTGTGTTCACCGGTAGTTGTTCGTGTGCGTGTGTTCACCCCCTCCCCACCCCCCTTATGTAGCTACCGGTGTGCGTGCGTGCTCGTCTGCTGTAGTCAGTCGCAGGTGTGCGCGCGTGCGAGGTGCCTTACAGGTGCACGTATGTGTTCGTCTCCTGCAGCTCCTCCACCACCACTCAATCACCACTCAATTACCACCACGTCACCACCACCACCCCTCCACCACCCCACCACCACCCCACCACCACACCACCACCCACCACCACCACACACCACCACCACACACCACCACCACCACCACACACCACCCCACCACCACCACACACCACCACCACACACCACCACACACACCACCACCACCACCACCACCACCACCACCACCACACACCACAGGTAGAGGAGCCGGCGTCGCGCGTCAGGTGACCGCGAGCGAGGCCGGCGAGACGCGGTCGCAGGCCCCGCGTGAGCGCAGGCTGTGCCACTGCGCCACGGCCGTGCGGGGCGAGGCCATGGCGCGTCCCCGTGGGTGAGCTCCGGGGCCCCGCTGGGGAAGCGGCCCAGGACGACGCGCCCGATGAGCTCGCTGCTGGTCCGCGCGCTCCGGCCGAACACTGCGCGATGACACGCGCACATACGTACATGCACCGTACATACATACACCATACATACACCGTACATACATACACCATACGTACATGCACCGTACATACATACACCATACATACACCGTACATACATACACCATACGTACATGCACCGTACATACATACACCATACATACACCGTACATACATACACCATACATACACCGTACATACATACACCATACGTACATGCACCGTACATACATACACCATACATACATGCACCATACATACATGCACCATACATACATGCACCATACATACATACACCATATATACATACACCGTACATACGTACACCATACATACACCATGCACCGTACATACATACCCATTCATGCACCGTACATACATACACCATATATACATACACCGTACATACATACACCATTCATGCACCGTACATACATACACATACATACATAACACCATACATACACATACATACATACACCATACATACATACACCATATATACATACACCATACATACGTACACCATATATACACCATATACACCATATATACATACACCATACATACATACACCACATACATGCACCATACATACTGCACCATTACATACATACACCATACATACACCATACATACATACACCATACTTACACCATACATGCACCGTACATACATACACCATACATACATACACTATACATACATACACCATATATACATACACCATACATACATACACCATACATACATGCACCATACATACATGCACCATACATACACCATACATACATACACCATACATACATACACCATACATACACCATATATACATACACCATATATACATACATACACCGTACATACACCGTACATACACCATACATACATACACCGTACATACATGCACCTTACATGCACGCATACAACCACCGCATACACACATATACATGCAGAGTGCATATACCGCATACAAACACGTACATACATACATACACGTGTACATACAAACACGTGTACATACATACAAACACGTGTACATACATACAAACACGTGTACATACATACACGTGTACATACAAACACGTGTACATACATACACGTGTACATACATACACGTGTACATACAAACACGTGTACATACATACACGTGTACATACAAACACGTGTACATACATACAAACACGTGTACATACATACACGTGTACATACATACACGTGTACATACAAACACGTGTACATACATACACGTGTACATACATACACGTGTACATACAAACACGTGTACATACATACACGTGTACATACAAACACGTGTACATACATACACGTGTACATAAAAACACGTGTACATACATACATACACGTGTACATACATACAAACACGTGTACATACATGCACACACGTGTACATACAAACACGTGTACATACAAACACGTGTACATACATACACACACGTGTACATACAAACACGTATACATACATACAAACACGTGTACATACAAACACGTGTACATACATACAAACACGTGTACATACATACAGGCGTGCATACAACGCGCGCAGCCGTACGCGTGAGGACGGGCGATGAAGTTGTGACTCGTCCTACGCACGCCATCGGAGGTGACCGACGGAAAACACAACAGGTGACGTCTCGCGTGCCGCTCTCCTCTTTAGCAGTTGTGCAAGGGGCTCCCTCCCCCCGTGCAGTGATGGGGGAGGGAGGGAGGGGGGGAGGGGGGGAGGGGGGAGGGAGGGAGGGGGGAGGGAGGGAGGGGGGAGGGGGGAGGGAGGAGGGAGGGGAGGGAGGGGGAGGGAGGGAGGGAGGGAGGGGGGAGGGAGGGAGGGAGGGGGGGAGGGAGTCGCCTCGCGTCTCGCGCGCGTTCACGTAACGCGATTTTTGAAGTAGCGCGCTCCATTGATTCACGCCTCGGACCTTTTTGCCGGTGTCAAAGTCTGAAAAAAAATTAAGAATTAGGTTTTTACCCTTTGCAAGGCAATAAAATACTTTGATACTGGGGGAAAAAAAGTGGTCCCGAGTTGTAGCTGCTCGCGCCGAGCTATATAAATGCGCTGATAGTTGCATTGTCTCTGCGCGGTTCGTCTTTTGGCGTTCTCTGACACTGGTGAGACAAGGGCCATGAAGAAAGCCGTCTCTGGTGTAGGCCAATCAGCTTCACTGACAATGCGTACACTATCGGAGCCGCGTGTTGTGTTCATGATCACCACAGAGTCCGTGTGGTTAATGCAGTAAACTGTATTCCTCGTAGAAGGTTCACATTTGGTGTTTGAACATCTTGACACAACTGTTGTATTGCCAGAAAGGGCAAAACCTATCCCTTATTTTAACATGATTTACGCTTGCCGTCGTTGTGCGTGCACACTATTGTTGAGATGACGCGCTCCAGCGCGTCGGCTTGCGGTGTACGGAAACGCGCTGGGATCTGATCGTCAGCAGGAGCAGCGGCAGCGGCAGCAGCACCAGTCAGCATCTCCCTTCTCGCTCGCCATTTATAAGATCTTGTCCGCGTGAATCTTGTCTCGTCTCAATTCTGTTTAATCGACGCGATGTTGAGTTACGCGCCGCTTTTCCAGGCCACAACCCCCTGCGTGAAACGAGGGGTGTCTGTGCTGTGCATGCCGCGTGCACACCCATGCGAGACTCAAACACGCGGACAAACAATCCCAGTTGATGAGAATAGGGTTTTCCACTTTTTTTATGGCAACAAAACAGGTGTTGCTGAGATGTTCAAACACCAAACTGAAACCTTTTACAAGGAATCATGTCAGCATTAACCACAATACTTGTGGTCAGAATGCAAACAAAAAACATGCTCTGATAATCTATGATGCATTGTCCTGGAAACTTATTGGTCCACACCAGAGACAGCTTTCTTTTGAGCCTCGTCTCAAAACGGTGTCAGACCAGAGGACGCCATTCTGACCACAGGCATTGTGGCTAATGCAGACGTGATTCCTTGTAAAAGGTTTCAGTTTGGTGTTTTAACATCTTGACACCTGTTTTGTTGCCAGAAAAAAGGGAAAAAAACCTATTATCATATTTTGGTACTGGCAAAGGAGGTCCCATGATGTAGAATCCACGTTTAGCCGAACACACCGAGGGGGCGCAAGTGCCGTTAGCGAGCACCTATTAAGGCTGGCGCAGCACGCCCGCCGGAGGAGGAATAACGCGTTCGAAACAAACGACGTTTCATTAGAGACCGGTTAAATGCCGTTGGCGAGCACCTATCAGGGGCCTAAGCGACACGCGGAGGGGTGGCGTGGTCAGCGCCACGCTTGGCTGCCCGTGTCTCCGAAGCGCTGGGGTTGACGCGCCGTGCCGGGCGCTTGTTGAATCGAGCCGAGCCACGTCTGAACCCGGCAGGGTGACACGCAGGGTGGCACGCAGGGTGGCACGCAGGGTGACACGCAGGGTGGCACGCAGGGTGGCACGCAGGGTGACACGCAGGGTGGCACGCAGGGTGGCACGCAGGGTGACACGCAGGGTGACACGCAGGGTGACACGCAGGGTGACGCGCGCGTGCGTGTAGGCGACTATGGCGGTTCCGTGACGAACGTGACAGTAAGTGCACGGTAAATAAAATGCTCGCTCGGGCGGGTGAACGGCGGCTCAATACCGGGAGACGCGCGCCCCGGCCCAAAGTGAGATTAATGCGTGCGGGAAAAATCCAGCGCAGAGGAGCCCCATAAATTACCAGGCTCGTGCGCACCGCGCTGCACAGCGATGGGAGGGGCGGCTCGCGGTCTTGAAGGCCTCCGGGCGGCAATCTTAACCGGGGCTTGACCGGGACCGTCACCAATCCGGGGTCGATAAGATTATAGCTGGCTTTGTGGTGGACATTGACAGCGGACTTACACCCGCCCCCCCCCCACCCACCACCCTCGCCATAGGAATGGCGAATTTACACCAAAACTAAAAACTATTTTGTATTTAACCAGGTAAGGCCCACTGAGCTATGTAGCTCTTTTTTCAGAAGCGGCCTGGCTATCGTCACGTGGAAATATATAGCAGACAAATACTCTAAAACGCCTGATGTTGATTCTAAATGTGGAGGGAAAAATTGGAGGACCCGGAGAAAAATCCACGCGACCACGGGCACAGAGAGAGACACGCAAACTCCAAATATACAGCAGGCATCGGCTCTGGGGAGTGAACCCACGACCTCCTGTACACCAGGTGAGGTAGTTGACATCTCCTAGCCACCGTGGCGGGGCATGAGCACCACTTCAATGCTCATTTGAGCAGGAATTCACTTGAGCAAGAACTCACTGTGACGTGTGTGTGTGTGTGGCGAGCGCAGTTGTCACAAGCGGGGATTTCTTTCGGGCAGGTCTGTCTCTGTCGGCGACCCGAGAAAATAGTGCCGCACACGGGCAACGTCGAATCCAGCGGCCACCCCTCGCTTTGGCTTGGCTACGAGTCGCGTATCAATCAACCGACTCTGGCGCAGTCTGCCGCCCAACCCGAGAAAAATATCCGGCGAGATGTCCATCTGGGTTTTTGCACGCCGAGCTAGAATCCCAGTGACCTGGATTTCAACCCCTGGTCGTCGACACACGCTGTCGGTGGCCGGTAATATTCGCGACCTGTCCTGGGCCTCTCCCCGGTCAACTCAGCCACATGCGAGTGAAGCGGAATGTGGCACGCCAACAATCAGCGCTGGCGAGACAGCGGTGGCCCGGCTGTGGTGGCACTGGTCACACTCCCCCCGCTCGTGCGCCCCGCCAGACCTAATAGGTGCTCGCTAACAGCTGTCCCAGCTCAGCTCCATCAGGCTAAATGGGGGTGGGTCCTATGGCTCTGCGTGAGCGTGTCCACTGGTTTATAGCTTGATTAATGGTTCCATTCCTGTGAGATGCAGTCATTTTATGGCGCACGCACACACGCACAGATACACACACGTAGACGCAATGTGCACAACGCATGCAGACGTACAGACCGAGCGCCAGAGCCAAGCATTTGCCCCGAGCCATAGAGCCCCAGCCATCTTAGGGTCCACCTAATCCAAATCCAAACGCTGGTGCTAACCACAGCCTCCTAACCCAATGCTGAACTCAAATCTCAATTATATCCTTATCATTAACCCTGGCTTTAACGTGAACTGCGAAACCGAACCCCCTTCCTGTCACCCGTAGCCCTAACCCTTATCATTAATTATATCCTGAACACTAACGCAAGTCCTAACCCAGGTCTTATCCCTAACCCCGGGAGTCGGCAAATAAATTGACCAAGAAGATCCGTTTTCTTTCGTTTAGAATTCGGCAAAAAAATAAAAACTCAATATATTTCAAGCGCCGCAATATGCGACGTGGTGAGTCCTGAATAAACAACGTCAGGAAGCGGCGTTCCTTGCAGAGAGGCGCACGCGGATCCAGAGCCACAGGTTGCTGACCCCTGGACTAGCCCCAGTGCCAACTCCGGCTTTAACCCCGACTCAAACCCTGAAGCCCAGCCTTAATCCCCCACGCTAACCCTGGCGCCATCTCGTTTAGCGCCATGGTGGCCAGATGTTAACTGCCTCTTGTATACAGGAGGTCGTGGGTTCAATCCCGACCCTGACGCCTGCTGTATATTTGGAGTTTGCGGTGTCTCTCTCTCTCCCGGTGGTGCCGTGGATTTTTTTTTCCGGGCACTCCGGTTTTTCCCCTCCACATTTAGAATCAGCATCACGCGTTTAGAGTACATGGCCGCTGCTGTAAATTTCCACGTGGTGTTGATGATGATGATGATAAGCAACTTTGTTGAGCTATAATCACGTGTGGGCAGGTAGCTTCTGAAAAAGAGCTAATACATAGCTCAGTGGGCCTTACCTGGTAACATAAGACAAACATGGTTTAGTTTTAGTTTAACCCCCTCCTTGGCCTTTCCTCTCACGCCAAGCGGTCCACGGCCAAGGGGTCCGGGGACCGGTGGTCAGGGGTCTGAGGTACCAAGGGCCGTTGGCCGGGGGCCGGGGGTCTGGGGATCCAGTGGCCGGGGGTCTGGGACCGGGGATCGGGGGCCAGGGTCCGGGTATCTGGGGATCTGAGGGCTGGGGGCCTGTGACCAGGTGTCCGGTGGTTAGGCGTCCGGGGATCTGGGTCCGGTGGACAGTGGCCAGCAGTCCAGGGGCCGGGGTCTGAGGATCCAGTGACCAGGGGTCCGGTAGCCAGGGGTCCGGTGGGCCTCGCGCTACCGGACGACGACTGGACTCACCGGTGAGCACGAGGCTGACGTCGTCCAGCAGGTCGGGGGTGACGTGGAAGCTGAAGGACTCGTTGTAGAAGGGGTCGACGGTGCCGTGGATGCACGCCGTGCGCTTGCTCTTCACTACCTTGAGCGCATGCACCAGCTGCACCCTCGCAAACGGGTCTGGCCACCGTGCAGCAGGGGGGGGGGTGGTGGGCAGAAATCGCATTGCTTTGTTTTTTCGTTGCAATCGCCAGCGGTCCTCGACTTGTTTGTCATGTCATTCAAAATTTATCCTGCACGGTATCCATGCCACAGTCTGGGCTCCCCCCCCCCCCCCAACAGGGAAGGCTTTTCCAGGGGGACCCGCCACCCACGGCTTGAGAACCACTGCCGTCAAACACAAATTGGCCGGCAACTAAAACTAAACTTTACATTAAAAGGAGGAGTCGCTTGCTCCAGCTGAATCGGCGTTAGCGTGGTGGGTGGGGGCCTCGGGTGAATGCAATGCAATGGGCCCCTGCCCCCTGTCCATTTTGCACCTCCCCCCCCCCCCTAGTCTTCGTAGCCTGGCGCCTGGGTACCTCTAAGCCATCAGCCTCAGTGCAGTTGCACCGCCTGCACTCTCGACAGCCACCCCAGTACCTGTGCTCGTACACGGCTGTTAGCAACCTCGCCTCGGCATGCAGGAGGTTGTGGGTTCGATCCCGACCTTGACTCCTGTATATTTTGAGTTTGCGTGTCTCTCTCCCCGTGGTCGTGTAGATATTTCTTTAGGTCCTCCGGGTTTTCCCTCCACATTTAGAATCAACATCACGCGTTTATAGAGTATATTTGGCTGCTATAAATTTCCACGCGACGATGATAAGCCGCCTCGTTGGGCTATAATTTGTGATAGCTCGCTTCTGAAGAAGGGCTGCACAGCTCAGTGGGCCTAACCTGCTAATTAAAAAAAATTGGATCTGTAGTTTATTGGGTTGGTTATTCTCGGATAGTGGTTAGAGAGAGAGACAGAGAGAGTTAACTCCCTTTCGGCAATCTCAACAACTACCTCCGGCAAACGTCAATCGGACATGCACACAGGACAGAGGCCCCCTTCAGGATGAGCTCAGCAGCACAAACGGTCCTTGGATGGCATCCAAAGGTCAGGCAACCTTCCACCGAGATAATAAACCGGCCCAACGGCTCAGCGGCGGAGCGAGTGGCTCGCAGAGCCCCGCGTGGCTTCGAGAGCGACAAATCGAATTGAGAGAGCATCTCTCGTAATGCGCACGCAAATAAGCCACGCAAAGACGAAGGTCCCCCGCGCGTGGCCCGAGGGACTGCAGGGGCAAGTGCTGTTATCGAGGAGCACCTACGAAAGCCGGCACGGCACACGAGGGGGGTTTGGTGGTCGCCACCACGCCCGGTCGCCTTTGTCTCCCCCGCGTGGCGATGTTTACGACACACTGCGCCGGGCGTTCTTTTGAGTCAACCTAAGGGAGGCCCAGGACCGGTTCAAATACTCATCACTATTGACTCGGGTCGCTAGGTTGGTAGTGCAGGGCGCTAGCTGCTGCATTACCGATCCCCAAAGACAAAGACCCCCCCCCCCCCCCATATAGCCTGGAACAGACTGCAGGGGCAAGTGCTGTTAGCGAGTAGCACCTATGAAGGCCGGCACGGCACACGAGGGGGTGGGTGACCATTTCCACGCCCGGCCGCCTTTGTCTCCCTAGTGGCGACGTTTACACACCATACCAGGTACTCATTTGATGCCGAGTGGACCTAGAGGAGGCCCAGGACCGGTTCAGACAATCGTCACCGTTGTTGGCCGTGAGCGGCGAATCGAACACGGGTCTCGCCGGGTTCGTAACGGCGGCGCCACCGCTCCCCACGCACACGAGCACACACACGAACACACACACACGAACACACGGACCACACGTACACACACACACGAGCACACACACACGAACCACACGGGCGCACAAACACAATCTCGGTCTTCAAATAGAATCTGCGCCGTTTACGACGCTCGGGACCAGATTACGGCTGGACTTTTTTGTTTGTTGCTAAACCCTGATTGAATGAAACGCGTGGGAGTCAAGAGGAAGGTTACGTCATCCTTCAGCGTACAGGGGTGTCTCGGGATAAAAACAAAGGGCAAAACAAGGATGTAAAATATGTAGAAATGAAGTTAGGAAACACGGAACGGACACTGGGAAAACAAGAGCGTGTTTTATAATCGGGAGAATTGCGGTACTTGTGGGGGGGAGCAGTCTTCCAGAAGGTGATTATGCTGTGAAAAATGCGTTTGTTGACTTTTGTTGGTGAGAACTCAAAGGAGGGCAGCATGAGTCTCGTCCGCACGAGTGACCCGCGTCACCATCAAAAAATTCCAAAAGCCAAGCAACAAAAATGAACTTACACCTCGAAGAAAACATGGAAATCATCAAATGTCTTCCGGAAGTTTCGACCGATCAACTGGATTACAACGTACCTCTCGGATCGTATGGTAACTCAATTGTCTCGTTCAGATGTAAACTATTTAAACAACGCAAACTCTTAATATATATTTTTACTCGGTACAGCCCACGGAGCTATACAGCTCTTTTTCAGAAGCGACTTGGCTATAATTAATGAGAGCTCAACGAAGTGGCTTATCGCGCTGAAATGTGTAGCAGTCAAATACTCCTCACGCACGTTGGTTCTAAATGTGGAGGGAACACCCGGAGGAGCCGGAGACAAATCCACGCGACCACGGAGGGAGAGAAACACATAAACCCCAAATGCACAGCAGGCGTCAGGGTCAGGGTCGAACCCACAACCTCCTGTATACCAGGCGATGGAGTTAACATCTCTCTCGCGCCCACACACAAAACAAGATTTGGTGGTAAGACGCAACGCGCCCCAGTCTTTTGCTTTAAAATGCACGGCAAATCAGTGCGTCCTAATGCAGGGAGGATGGCGGGAATACGGTAAGTTAGTACGGTAAGAGTCTTCTTTGGTTCTTTCGGACAGCGCTGTCCTACCAGACAGTCTCGTCCCCTTCACCTGATGAAGGCCGCTTGTGTTGTGGCCGAAACGTCGTGAGAATATTATTGTGTTATTTTATTTTATCAATTTATTATTTTATTCTCATTCTACGTGACTTTACCGAAAGAACCAAAGAAGATGAATCATTGCAGTCACGAAAGCTTTAAATCGAAACGGTAAGAGTCGTTCAGTGGTGGAGAGCTGAGGCCACCAGGGCCCAGTGTCGAACCTGAACCCTGCGCCATGTCGGTCTGCAGGAGCTGCTTGGCCCGGACGATCTCGACGTTGAGACGCCCGGCGCTGGGGAGGTAGTTGATGGACACGAGCAGCTCGCCGAGCTCCACCTCGCTCTGCGAAGACAAAGACAAAGATCCCCCTCCCACCCATCCCCGTGTAGCAAAGCGCTGTGAGCGAGCAGCGGAGCGCATGGACGCCACCGGCACCGTGGCACAAGAAGGGGTTTGGTGGCCGGCACCACGCCCTGCCCTGCCGCCGTCTGTCTCCCCAGCAGGCGATGTTCACCACACACCGCACCGAGTACTCGATTGAGGCTGAGTCGACCCAGGAGAGGCCCAGGACCGGTTCAGATAATTTATAATCGTAACCGGTGATAGCCATGAGCGGGAATCGAATTCGGCTCACTGGGTTCGTAGCGCAGCGCGCTAAACCGCTACGCTACCGCTCCCCACCCTGCGATCCTACACACAAGCACGCGCGCACGCGCGTCATCATCATCATCATCATCGTCGTCGTCGTCATCAGATCTTGTCCACCCACCGTTGGACAAAAAGGCCTCCCCAAACCATCACCATCTCGAACGGTCCTATGCTACAAACAATGATCATTTACACTTGTAAGGCGGCGCATTTCATCCGTAGATGGCACCAATGCGCCACCGCCGTTGTATGGAAAGCCAGGAAATGAGCAGGACCCGCAGGGTGAACGGCCGGATATAGGCAGGGGTGGATGATGGCCGATTTCAAGAGGTGAGTTTTCAATATAAATCGAACGACTCTGATTGTCTTATCAGCAAGGGCAAAGCGTCGTTGTATGGACTGTTGGGGCAGGGTAAACCATCAGAACTAGGCAGGGGAGGGGGGTTTTAAAGACCAATTTAAAGAAGAGAGTTTTCAAGACGTGACTTCAATATATACATCGAACGACTCTGATTGTCTTATCAGCAAGGGCAAAGCGTCGTTCCATAGTCTGGTGGCTGCACAGCGCGGGCAAAATCGCGATCACCCCCAGGAACGGGAGGCCTTGAGCTCGGAGCGCTTCGAAGAAGGCGATCCCGAAGATCTGCGGCGCCTCGTTGGAGAGTCAACAAGGCGCGGCTCCTGTCATTGTTGCGGGGCCGAACCCATCGAGTGCATTGTAGGTCAGCACTAAGGTCTCATAGTGCGGGCCCCGACGGGCTCTCTGACCATATTTCACCACGCTGGTCAGCGCGGCTCGGTGAAAGCGGGGCGCGCGGACGTGGAGGCATAGAAGCACGGTACAACAATCTAATTTATATTTAGACAGAGCGCCTTCTGAGACTCAAAGATCTCGGGGACCTCGATGGAGACTATGAACGTTGATCAGTTCCTGCAACAATGTATCGAGCGCCCCTTCACGAGTGGACTTCATCGCTCCTCCGTCCCTGCGCTGGATGTGCTATCTGCTTGCGTTTCCTCCCCTTGACTGCCACTCTGCGATTAGTCTCGACCACCGGCCAGCGTCCCTTCGAGCGACGTGTCCTGCCCAAGGGCCACATTTAGGTTTGTTAGCAATCAGGATTGAACCTCGCCTGGTATGAAGGATGCCGTGGGTTCGAAACTGACCCTAACGCCTGCTGTACATTTTGAGTTTACGTATCTCTCTCCCCATGGTCGAGTGGATTTTTCTCCGGGTCATCCGGTTTTTTCCCTCCACGTTTAGAATCGGCATCACGGCGTTTAGAATATTTGGCTGCTACAAATTGCCACGTGATGATGAGCCACTTCGTTGAGCCATCATTAGCGATAGCCAGGTCGCTTTTGACAAAGAGCTATGTTGCTCAGTCAAGCCTTACCTCGTAAAGTAAAATAAAAAAAATAGTTTATTTTATAATGAAGGTTTGTTTTTGGGTCAGATCACGTAAATATAAATGCGCCGTTAAACCCGCCACCACCACCTGACAGCCAATTAGCAAGGTTTGTCACGCAAACAAAACGTTGCCCATTAGTCACTACCTCAGCACAAAGACACACGCGCACGCCGATGTGTGCGTGCTGGTGGAGGGTGTAAACCCACAAACATCTGACAATCCGGGTACTTTCGCGACGCGTTTCAGGCGCGGTGATTACAAGCGCCCCAGCCCGATTGGGCAGATTTAACCAGAGGGGCATTTGTCGCGCGCACCTGCGAGCTGGGCACGATGGGCTTCCACCAGTGGCCACCCTTGACCAGGTCCACCTCGGCGAGCGGCATGGCCACCTTGCCGACGACGCGGTGGCGCGACAGCTTGTCGAAGTCGAGCACGGTGAGCGCGAGCGTGCGCCTCTGCGCCTCGACGAAGGGCAGCTCGAAGGAGTAGCGCTCCTCGAACAGCGGGTCCTGCGTCTTGCGGCGGACGCCCGTCTGCCGCGAGTTCTTCTGGTCGGGCAGCAGGCAGAGCTTCACGTACGGGTTGGAGTGCGGCGGCGGCGGCGAATCGCGGCGGCGCAGCGAGGCGACGCCGGCGCCCGCGACGCCGGCGCCCTCGCCGGGGCCGTGTCGGCGAGCGCGGGACGAGGGTCGCGGCAACTCGCGCGCCTCGATGACGCGCACGAGCAGGCGGCCGTGCGGCAGGTCGTACTGCGCGCTGAAGTGCAGCGCTCCCAGCTGGTAGCGCGACAGGACCTCCTCGTCGGTCAGCGAGTCCGTGTCGCCGCTGGCGCCGCTGCCGGCGCTGGCGCCCGAGTCGGCGCGGTAGAGGCGCGGCTCGATGTTGCTCGGCCGCTCGGCGTGGCGGACGGAGCCGCGGGCGTCGCGCCGCCGTGACGACGCCGCCGCCGCCGTCGTCGTCGTCGGCGACGGGGGCGGCGCCGCCACCGCGCGCCGCGCGGGCTGCCCGGCCTCGGGGCGGCCGGGCCCCGGGCGGGGCCACGGGCCGGGCCCCGGGCGGGGCCACGGGCCGGGCGGCGGCGGCGGCGCCGCGGTACCGCCCGGGCCCGGGCTGTCCGGCGGCGAGGAGCTGGAGCGGCGGTACGAGTCCAGGCCTGGCGAACGGCGTTGGCGGCGATGGACGCGATGGTGAAGGAGGCGGCGATGGAGATGCGCGATTTGGGTGGGTGATGGTGGGAGATGATGGGGGAGGTTGATGAGATGGGTGACCAGTGGGTGACGGGGTGGTTAGCTTACGGAAGCGATGGGGGGTGAGCGATTTGCAACGCTCACTGCAAGCAGCGTAACGTCACCCCCGTATGAGCGGACGCACCCAGAAGTCAACTCCGGTTTAAAGGGCAGGTGGCTGAAAACAGCATTTTGGAACCAGGACCTAGGATCCCACCCTTGCCAACTTAACCCCCCCCCGCCCCCACAGAGTCTTGATTTCTCATGGAATATTTTCCATTACCCCCCACCCTCCACCTTCCCTACCAACCCCAACCGGTGGCTACTCGCCACGGGGGTCGCAACTTTTCACTCGAGGCCATCGCTCCCCATCACAGCGAGCCGCTCTTTCCCCATCACAGCGAGCCGCTCTTTCCCCATCACAGCGAGCCGCTCTTTCCCCATCACAGCGAGCCGCTCTTTCCCCATCACAGCGAGCCGCTCTTTCCATCGGCCCGAACGCTTCTCGCCGTCGGTCTCGTTAAATACGCGCGTGGTCCGCACGACGCGTGGCACGCCGGTCGTTTCGCTCACGGGAGAGGAGCCAGTGGCGGTGGTCCAGGGGAGAGAGAGAGAGAGAGCACGCACCGCACCGCACGCCCATCGCACCAGAATGCAACGTTACAGGTTTGCTCAGAATAATTCGTAAATCGAGGTTTGCCTTTGTTGATTTGGGTGAGATCACGTAAATATGAATGCGCCGTTAAAACCCACCGCCAGCCGACGCAGCCAATCAGAAAGGGCGCCAACGGTGGTGAGATGTTAACTATCTCACCTGGTATGCAGGAGGTCGTGGGTTTCATCCTGACCCTGACGCCTGTTGTATATTTGGAGTTTGCGTGTCTCTCTCTCTCCCCGTGGTCACGTGGATTTTTCTCCGGGTCCTCCGCTTTTTACCCTCCACATTTAGAAGCATGCGCCTAGATTATTGACATTATTTTGGCTGCTATAAATTTCCACTTGATAAGCCACTTCGATGAGCTATCATTTGTGATAGCTAGGTGGCTTCTGAAAAGGAGCCACGTAGCTCAGTGGGCCTCACCTGGTAAAATAAAAAAAAGGAATTGTGAAGTTAGTTAGTTTGCCATTTGAACGAAACATGCCGATTGGCACACTGCCTGCGTGTCGCGAGAATAAATCCCGGCGATTACAACCAGCTTCATCGGGCAGATCTGCCGAAGTTGTGAACAAGGTTCTTCATATTCTTGGTTCTTTCGGTAAAGTCACGTAGAAGGGAAACAATAAAATAATAAAAATATAAAACAATTCAAAAATATAAAACAATATAAAAATATAAAAACAATATTGTTTTATATTTTTATTATTTTATTGTTTCCTTTCTACGTGACTTTACTGAAAGAACCAAGAATATGAATCCCTGCAGTCACGAAAGCTTTAAATAAAAAAAAGGTTGTTCATGTTTCCAGTCTTGAGCTTCAGCAAGGCGGACGAAAGCCGCCGGAATTTTTTCGGGAAATATTTTGACATCTACGGGGTGGGTGGGGGTGCCAGACCTTACCGGAGACTCTGCGGCTAGCGAGGCTGTAGGAGGAGGGCACTCGCGACGACGACATCGACGACGACGACGACGACGATAGCGACGTTGTCCTGGCGGGGCCGTCCCTGGCGGCAGCCGGGGGGGCAGCGTGCGCCGACACGACCATGGCCTCCGCGTCGCCATCGCGCTCCTCCAGCCTGCGCAACGGGAGCGCGAGCGGAGACACGGAGCCCGAGGGCGCGTCAGTGTGGTGGACCGTGCCAGTGTTGTCGGGTACACTGTGAATGCGCTCACCACCCCCCCCCCCCCCCACTCAGGAGGTGGCTCTGTGTGGGACTCACAGCCAGGGCGGAGTGGGCGCGGGGAAGGGGCCCAGGATCTGCACCTCCTCCTGGTCGTGGCTCGGCTCCAGGCAGGAGCACAGCGCTGCCCAACAGCGGCTCCAGCAGCGGCTCCAGGACTGTGGGCAGCTCCAGCGGCGCCGGAGCAGCTCGGCCACGCGAGACGGCACACCCTGCGCGCGCGTGCGAGCGTGTGTGGGGAGCGGTTAGCATGCCGCGCCGCTCATTTTTCTTTCTTCTCATTTTACCAGGTAAGGCCCACTGAGCTCCGCGTGGCTCTTTTTTTCTAGAAGCGACCTGGTCACAAATGATGGCTCAAGGAAGTGGCTTTATCATCGCGTGGAAATTTATATCAGCCAAATAGTCTGAACGCGTTGATGTCCATTCTCAATGTGGAGGGAAAAACCGGAGGATCCCCGAGAAAAGTCCACGTGACCAAGAGGAGAGAGACACGCAAACTCCAAATATACAGCAGCAGCAGCAGGCGTCAGGTCGGGATCAAACCCACGACCTCCTGCATACCAGGCGAGGGAGTTAACATCTCCTAGCCACCGTGATGATGATGAGAGAGAGACACGCAAACTCCAAATATACAGCAGCAGCAGGCGTCAGGGTAGGGATCGAACCCACGACCTCCTGCATACCAGGCGAGGGAGTTAATATCTCCTAGACACCGTGATGATGATGAGAGAGAGACACGCAAACTCCAAATATACAGCAGCAGCAGGCGTCAGGTCGGGATCAAACCCACGACCTCCTGCACACCAGGCGAGGGAGTTAACATCTCCTAGACACCGTGGCGCTACGAACCCGGCGACCCGAGTACAATTCCCGTTCACGACCAATACCAGTGACGACTATCTGAACCTGTCCTCGACCTTCCCTAGGTCGACTCAGCCTCAAATGAGTACCTGGTGTGGTGTGTAGTGATCATCGCCCCTGGGGAGACAAAGGCGGCCGGGCGTGGTGCTGACCACCCACCCCCCTCTTGTGCCATGCCGGCCTTAATAGGTGCTCGCTAACAGCACTTGCCCATCATATGCAGTCGTAGCAGATGGAAGAATCAATGGAGGAGGGAGGGGGGGGAAGACACTGTCAGTGCCACAATCGAAATTTAATGAAGAAACATGTTCGATTTAGCTTGCTCCTCCTGATTGTCAAATGAGGTTTTGTTTTTATACTACGGGGGCTGGTCCAGATGTCTTGTGATTCCCCCCCCCATTTAATTCTCTAAACCTTAATTATACTTTTTTAAAGGAAGGTTTATTTAAAAGAGAAATTAATATGCAAAGGAAACAAAAAGTTTGGAGTCAATATTAATTGGGGGTCAGTTTAATACGTATTAGGCTTTCACGACCAATATTATCCATAATACAGGTTGGGGGTTTAGATCACTTAAATATAAATGTGTCGTTAAACCCGCCACCACCCGACACAGCCAACTAGTAAGGTTTGTCATGTAAACAAAACGTGCCAATTCGTTACTACTTCAGCACACCGGTGTGTTGGAGAGTAAACCCACGAACATTTACAATTCGAGTACTGTGACGTTTAGCCAGCAATTACAACCAGCCTCATCAGGCGACAGCCTGAGTTGTGAAGAAAGTCCTCCTACAATATTTCGGTCTTAAATAGAGGAGGTAAAGGTGATGTCATCACTGTGGTCCCATCAGATCCGAAAACAAGAGTAGGGGGGGGGGTTTAATGTAGTCATAAGTTACAATGGAGCATGTTAATTTGATACATTTCAGAACCTATTATTGGTTGGGCGATTCACAGTTAATCAACATACAGCTGAGCGTGTGCAGAGAATATGCAGTTATCATTCATTGGGGGACGCGAGACATCTGGACCATCCCGTAGAGCTCCCCGTGATGCTGAACGTGTGAACAGCGCTCTTTACAATCAAACTTTTATTTGCTGTTTAGAGTGCTGTACTTTCAGACGGAACCAGTCCCGAACGCTCCCCCGGGTATTTTTTGGGCACGTCACATCCATCTGCCCCTCGTTTTGTTCGACAACCATTCGTAGGATTTTAGGAACGTAGGGTACAATTATACTTGGGATTTATTATGAACAGGCGGTAACGTATACTCCGGTGGTAGTGCCTTACGCTGATAATCAACTACTGCAAGCCAGCCGAGCGAGCGAGCGTTCTGCCGTATTGCGGGGAGCGGTGGCGCAGCGGTTAGCGCGACGAACCCCGGCAAACCTGAGTTCGGTTCCAGCTCATGGCCAAGGCGCTCGACACAGTTTGAAAAAAAGAAAAACGTTAACAGAATAGAATGACTTGGATGGCAGGGGCGTGGCTACAAGGGTTGAGGATTGAGTGACAGCGATAGAGGGATGCTTAGGGATCACGAAAGGTTAGGGCTGGGATGGGAAGGGGTGAAAGGGGGGCGAGGTGAGGGAAGAGGACGAGAATGGGCGAAGGAGGTGAGGCTTCAAGAGAAGAACGGAAGGAGGTTATGGAGGCGCGCCTGATGAATGTAACGTGGCTCGCATCACCTTGCCGTACGAAATGAGAATACCCCAGGTGTCGTAGGCTTGGGCTGGGGAGGTGTACGGGGGAGATGGCAAAGTACAGCAATGGATTCAAGGATCCATGTGTGTGGAGCTTTGAGTGTTATCCCCCTCGCGAGCAATTGTTCTTCTGCGGCCACTCCGGTTTCCGTCTCCCGCAGGCAAACCGCGTTCCCGTGAGTGGAATCGGCCGAACATCGCGACGGAGCAGGAAACGTCTTCGAGCGAACAAAGTCTCGAGCCTCGGTGATGAGCCCTCTCGTGCAAGAGAGGGGGGCCCGCGTGATTCACGGGCTGTCAATTCGAAATCGACACGCGGACGCCCGTTGCGCACACACACACACACACGTGTGTGTGTGTGCACGCGCAATCTCGTTTGTGGTGGAATGACGGAGGGCCTCGCAGCTTATAAGGACAATTTGATCGCGTTACCGTTCATTAGCGTAAATGGAGTGAGAGCCACGGGGAACATTTACTGCGGTAGACTCTCGATTATCATCATGCGGTTTATCCGATTTGCGGATTGACCGCGCACCTGAGACTTTCCCTTAAGCCCAAATTAGTAATCTAAAAACAGTTATATATTGTTATTCTTGGAAATCTTTACGACAAGTCACGTGCTTAAACCAACAAATATGTCGCTCCAGTTAATCCGAAATCCACGTGATCGCTCTACAGTACAGTAGTTGCAATATCTCTACACACAGTGGGCGCAGTTTGACTGACGTTGATTGGCGTGTCACTGCTGCTGTACACTTTGCGGGCCGAGTGTTATTATCGCTGAGCACGCGTATAATGGATAATCGAGAGACTACCGGGAAGTTACTCTGAGCTGTTGTTAAAGACGTCTTTGATCCCAGTTGTGTCGCGAGACGCCATTCTCGCACAGTCTTGCATGAGACCGTGTCGGAGAGCGGCCCTTGGGAAGCCTCTTTTCGCAGAACTTCTTCTAAGATTTACGCTCTTCAATTTTACCCGGGGGGATTGTGCTGTTGTGGTTGTGGTTGTTGTTGTCTTGCTGTGATCTGGGACTGCTGTTGTTGTTGCTGTTGTTGTTTTTCTGCCTTGCCCAAGCTTGCATTTAGTGTTGAAAAATTGGCAGGAATTGAAAAACGTTTACTATTTGTACTTATATACTCAATTCATTTTATTTTTTTTATTTTCGCGACTTGCTTTAACTGTTCCAGACTTTCCACTCCTGTCATGTGTTTTTGTATTGTCTGTCATTTTAACTTTCTGACCTGCCCCGACTGGACATCTGTGAAATAAGAACTTCATGGCGCATCGAATTCCTCCTCTAGTCTAAATAAAGATTCTTCTGCTTCTGATTAAATGATCTCTTGTCCACACCTGCCTTGCGTTTTTTCTAGAATTTGGTGAAAAATAACCCCCAATACTTCAAGAGCCGCAATGCCACGTGGTGAATACGAGAGGGTGGGTCCTTAATATATAAAGTGATGAAACAGTCCTTGATGAGCCCCATGCGGCTCTGGGGACACAGGTTGCCCATGGTAAACTGGACTTGCATGGTAAACTGGACTTCCATGGTGAACTGGACTTCCATGGTGAACTGGACTTCCATGGTGAACTGGACTCCCATGGTAAACTGGATTTCCATGGTGAACTAGACTTTCATGGTGAACTGGACGTCCATGGTAAACTAGACTTCCATGGTGAACTGGACTTCCATGGTAAACTGGACTTCCATGGTGAACTGGACTTCCATGGTGAACTGGACGTCCATGGTAAACTAGACTACCATGGTGAACTGGACTTCCATGGTGAACTGGACTCCCATGGTAAACTGAATTTCCATGGTGAACTGGATTTCCGTGGTGAACTGGACTTCCATGGGGAACTGGACTCCCATGGTAAACTGGACTTCCATGGTGAACTGGACTTTCATGGTGAACTGGACTCCCATGGTAAACTGGATTTCCATGGTGAACTGGATTTCCATGGTGAACTGGACTTCCATGGTAAACCGGACTCCCATGGTAAAACGGACTTACATGGTAAACTGGACTTCCATTGTGAACTGAATTTCCATGGTGAACTGGGACACCCATGGTGAACTGGATTTGCATGCTCAAGGGTCGGCAATAAGAATAACAAGGAGGAGCCATTTACATTTTTTTCTAATTTCAAGAAAAATCAGCAAAGCGGCTCCGGAGCCGCAGGTTGATGTTCGTCTCCTGGCCAAACCCCAAATTTGGCAGAGGCAGGAGATTGAATCTCAACCCTCGGGGCTCCTCCAGAAACAAAAACACTACGGGTGGCCACGTGGAATGTTCGAACGCTAACTGCGGAGGAGAGGCTGCCACTTCTCTGTCGGGAGCTGGACCGGTACCACCTGGATCTCTGTGATATTCAGGAGGTGTGGACAATCCTCTACTCGGGGTAGGAGACTGCCAAATAACAGGGAGTGGCTCTTCTTCTGAACAAAAGAATGAAGGGGGCGTGGGAGCGTGGCGGTGAGGTGTGGGGAGCTGTAAGCCCCAGGCTACTTTGGGCTCGCCTTCCCATCAACCGGAGGCGAGGAGTGGTGGTCGTGGTTACTTATGCCCCGACCGAAGAAGAACATCCGTGGAGGGATGCAGGCAAGGCCGATGAGTCAGATGCCTTCTATGACCTCCTGTTACAGGTGCGAGCTAAAGTGGCCCCTCGGGATAGAGCGATCTTGTTGGGTGACTTCAATGCCCGAGTTGGTCATGATGCTGACACCTGGTCTGGAGTGATTGGAAGGATCAGCTCAATAACAACGGTAGGAGGCTGCTAGATTTTTGTGCAGCCCATGGGCTTGTAATTACCAACACGCTGTTATGGCATCGGAGCATCCACACAACATCATGGATACATGCCGGGTCGAAGTAAGAACATCTGCTGGACTACATAGTGATGGAACAGCAGATGCGGGCCCATGTCCTTGACACCAGGACCTACCGTGGAGCTGATCTGCCTACTGACCATCGACTAGTCATCTGTAAGATGCGCCTGCCATTATTCCACTCCGGTGGTGGGTGTACACCCAGGACCACATTCAAACCCATAATGGCATGGTCTCAGCTAGCTGATGAAAGTTGCAAGCAACAATTTAATCATCGCTTGCAGCTAAGGTTGGCATCGTCCCCCACTCCTCCTGATGTCGAGGGTAAATGGGTGAGGTTTAGGACTGTGACTCATGCAACTGCAATGGCAGCTTTGGGTACACGGTCCAGACCTTCTCAGAGACCCTGGCTGACAGAGGTGCTGTTCAGGCTGCTTGAGAAAAAGCGACAGGCCCACTCTCATCGGCTACAGAATCCCACGTCAGAGAATGAAAAGGCTTACTGCAGCCTTCGCTTGGACGTTCGGAAAGCCGTGAGGCACTGCAAGGATGGGTGGTGGTCGCGGGTTGCTGAGGAGATGGTGTCTGCCTCAATGGCCCGCGATCACAAATCGCTCTTTAATTCCATTAAAAAAGTAACCTGCAGCGCCACACCTATTACCATCATTAGGGGAAAGAACGGTGATCCAAGCTCTGACCCCCAGGAACAGGTTTGCAGATTTGCTGAGCATTTCTGTGAGGTCCTGGGGGAGGGGAAATCCCTCAGCCTGGAAAACATCGTAGGACAAAGTGGGGATGACCCTGCTGAGGTTGCGGTGCCTCAAATATTGGAAGAAGTCACCCCCTGTGAGTGGCTGGCTGAGGTGCCATCTGCCGAGGAAGTACTGAAGGCGATCCAGAGCCTGAGACCAGGTAAGGCACCGGGCAGAGATGATCTCCCAAGCGAAATGCTGAGGGAGAGTGGCATTTGTGCACAGACTGCCCTATATGACATCATAACAATAGTCTGGACCACTGGCCGGGTTCCGCAGGATTGGAAGGATGCCCTGGTGGTCCCCCTCTTTAAGAAGGGGGACCGCACAGACTGTAACAACTACAGGGGCATCTCACTCCTCAGTGTGCCGGGAAAGGTTCTGGCAAGGATTATTCAACATCGCCTTGCTAGGCACGCTGATGAGAGGCTTGCGGAGCCCAAATGTGGTTTTAGGAAAGGGCGGTCCTGCACAGATGCTATATTTTCTGTCCATCTGCTACAGCAAAGGTGTAGAGAATTCCAACAAGACCTACATCTCTACTTTATTGACCTAGTCAAGGCCTATGACACCATCAGTAGGCCTGGGCTCTGGATTGTTCTTCGTGCGTTCGGAGTCCCTGACCCGCTGCTTACGATCATTTAGGACCTTCATGATGGTGAGCGGGCCCGGGTAAAACTACGTGGCTGGGAGTCGGAGTCATTTCCTGTTCACCTTGAAGTGCGACAGGGATGTCCTCTGGCTCCCACATTATTTAACATCTATTTCGACCACGTAGTTCGTGAAGCTTTGGATGGCTGTACTGGAGGAATTTCCATCTGGTACAGATACAATGGGAAGCTGATCGATGCCTGCGTGCTGTCAAGGGATGGCTCCCTATTGGTCAACCACGTTATGTATGCCGATGATCTAGTAATTTCTGGTCACTCAGAGGAGAAGTTGGAGGCGTTGCTGCTGAATCTGGAGCTTGCCACTAACAGGTGGGGCCTTACCATCAGCCCCACCAAAACTAAGCACCTGCCTGGGTATTTTGTACCATCGGACATTTCACCCCCACAACTCCCAATTGGTGATGGGGCAGTTGTGGAGAGAGTGGAGAGTTTCCCATACCTAGGCAGTGTGCTCATGACCAGCTCCAGGTTTAACAGCAGAGGTCTCACTCCAAATCAGTCGAGCGGCATTATCTTTTAATTGGTTGCGTAATGCTGTGTGGAAGCTACCTGGTCTGTCGCTCCACACAAAGTTTCAGGTCTTCTCGGCCACGGTCATTCCCTCCCTTCTCGACGCTTGCGAAACGTGGACCTCCCTAATGGAACATCTTCGCCGGTTAGAAACATTTAGGATGGCCTGCCTACGATCCATCCTGGGTTTAACCAGGCTGGATTGTGTGAGGAGCTCACAAATCCTTGAAAGATGTGGACAAAGTCCCATTGGTGAGCTCCGCCGGCAGGCAAGGCTGCGTTGGCTGGGTCATGTAGCCTGCATGCCCAGCCACCGCATGCCTAAACAGCTTTTGTTCAGCCGGATAGAGGGGGCTAAACGGGCGCGGCATGGGCTAGAGAAGAGATGGAGTGATGTGGTACAGGAGGATGTGGAGCTGAGTGGACTTGCCGATGACTGGTACCAGTGGTGTCAAGATCGGCCTCTGTGGAGGAGGCTCGTGAAGGACGCTACTAGGCAGTTGGAGGCAGTCGCCCTCCAACAACAATGGAGGGCAGAGGAGCGATGCTCACAACAACGAGCGGAGCACCGTGTGGCTAAAGCACAGCAAGTTGGGACAGTAGGGGGCACAGGTGGTGCATCAGCCAGTCGTCTCAGTCATCTTAGTCAGTCGACCCGTGGCACCTGCTGGGTCTGCCCCGTGACCTCCTGCCAGTGGGCGTTCGACACTTCACGTGGCCTCAAGGTGCACATAGCCTGGCACAAGCGTTGTGGTGACGTCACCGCCACTTAGTGGCGAATGGTGGTTGTTGTTGACGTGTTGGTGTGTGTGTGACGTGTTGGTGTGTGTGTGTGACGTATTGGTGTGTGTGTGTGACGTGTTGGTGGTGGTGTGTGTGATGTGTTGGTGTGTGTGACGTGTTGGTGTGTGTGACGTGTTGGTGTGTGTGTGACGTGTTGGTGTGTGTGTGTGTGACGTGTTGGTGTGTGTGTGACGTGTTGGTGTGTGTGTGACGTGTTGGTGTGTGTGTGTGACGTGTTGGTGGTGGTGTGTGTGACGTGTTGGTGTGTGTGTGACGTGTTGGTGTGTGTGTGTGACGTGTTGGTGTGTGTGTGTGACGTGTTGGTGGTGGTGTGTGTGACGTGTTGGTGTGTGTGTGACGTGTTGGTGTGTGTGTGTGTGACGTGTTGGTGTGTGTGTGACGTGTTGGTGTGTGTGTGTGACGTGTTGGTGTGTGTGTATGACGTGTTGGTGTGTGTGTGTGACGTGTTGGTGTGTGTGTGACGTGTTGGTGGTGGTGTGACGTGTTGGTGTGTGTGTGTGACTTGTTGGTGTGTGTGTGTGACGTGTTGGTGTGTGTGTGACATGTTGGTGGTGGTGTGACGTGTTGGTGTGTGTGACGTGTTGGTGGTGGTGTGACGTGTTGGTTTGTGTGACGTGTTGGTGTGTGTGTGTGACGTGTTGGTGTGTGTGTGACGTGTTGGTGTGTGACGTGTTGGTGTGTGTGTGACGTGTTGGTGTGTATGTGACGTGTTTGTGTGTGTGTGACGTGTTGGTGTGTGTGACGTGTTGGTGTGTGTGACGTGTTGGTGTGTGTGTGTGTGATTAATTTTTGCAGTCACGAAAGCTTCGAATCAAGTCTGAACCACCTCTACGGGGAGGTATGAGGTCTGTGTCTTTGTGTTGTCTCTGCTTGTGCATCTGCCTTTGTGTCTTGGCTTGGATTTGTGTCTCTGTGCTGTCTCTGCCTGTGTGTGGGCCTTGGTGTTTCCTAGTGTGTGCTGCCGCGCCCCCTTTGCTCCATGCATACCTCATGCTAATTTGTCCCATTGTCTCTCAGCCTCACCTTCTCTGCCTATTTAAGGCGACTTCACTGTGTGCGTGTCTGTGCTGGTTCACTCTACTTGGATGTCTATGTGTGTGTGCGCGGTCTGTATTTTAAATTTCATACTTAACTTGCAATTTAACAATCTTTGAAATAGCGTAATCAACCAGACTATGCGTTAATTGTGTTTTGACCGACCGTCTGTGTTGCTTTATATGGTTTCCAAATTTTGCTAAACCCTGTCTGTTGGGTATGCTTCTCTCTCAGTGTCCCCTGTTGTATCTGTGTTAGTTCCCCCCTACTTGGGTGTCTGTATATACATCTGGGGTTATGTGTTTCCTCTCTCTCGTAAATTTAGCTCTTCTGTACCTGATGATGGCTGCTTGTGTTGCAACCGAAACGTCGTACGCTATTGTTATTTTATTATTTTTATTTATACGTGACTTAACCGAAAAAAAAAAGAGTAATTCTTGCAGTCACGAAAGCTTCGAATCAAGTCTGTGTGTGACGTGTTGGTGTGTGTATGACGTGTTGGTGTGTGTGTGTGTGTCACGTGTGTATGACGTGTTGGTGTGTGTGACGTGTTGGTGTGTGTGTGACGTGTTGGTGTGTGTGTGTATGACGTGTTGGTGTGTGTGTGTGACGTGTGTGTATACGTACTCTCACCCCATCTCTAGGGTCCAACTGTCCTTTGAGAGGGTGGTTGGGAAGAGAGAGAGAGGGAGGGACACGGGGAGAGAGAAAGAGAGACAGGTCAACAATTGTTAGGTGATGGCCGCACAATTCGGGCGCATGCTGTTAGCGAGCACCCATTAAGTTGCAATGATTCAATAATAACGGTGGTGGTGTCGCCGATGCAAACCGTGCCATGCTACACTGGGCCACCTTTGACCTTCAATCCACTTTTGACGAACCAATATCCCCCGTATAGCCTATTAACATGCTGTTTAGGGGCAAAGTGCTGTTCGTGCGGAGCAGCTGTGAAGAAGGCCGGTAGGGCACACGAGGGGGTGGGTGGCCAGCATCACGCCCATCCGCCGTTGTCTCCTGAGTGCCTGTGTTTTCACACGTAGCTACCCTTTTAAGGTTGAGTTGACCTAGGGGAGACCCAGGGGCGGTTCAAATATTTCCCACTGACGCTGGCCGCGAGGGAGGGGATCGAACGCTGGTCGCCGGGTTCGTAGCGGAGTGCGCTAACCGCTGCGCCACCGCTCCCCGTGACGTTCACAAACAGCACCACCACCACGACCAAACTGCGTGACATATATAGATGTGAGCACTGGGGAGACAAAGGCGGCCGGGCGTGGTTATGGCCGCATCACTTGTGCACAGACACACGCACGCACCTCCACACACGAGTGTGTGCACACCACAGACAAACACCAGGACACGGTGGTGATGTTGATAGTGATGATGGTGATGTTCATGATGTTGATGATGTTGGTGATGATGATGTTGGTGATGATGTTGATGATGGTGATGATGATGTTGGTGATGATGTTGGTGATGTTGGTGGTGATGATGTTGATGATGGTGATGCTCATGATGTTGATGACGTTGGTGATGGTGATGATGTTGGTGATGATGTTGATGACATTTTTATTATTTAATTGTTTCCCTTCTACGTGGCTTTACCGAAAGAACCAAGATTATGATCCCTGCAGTCACGATGATGATGTTGATGATGATAGTGATGATGTTGGTGGTGATGATGTTGATGATGCGAACACGGTTGAAGCGTGCACCTCTGTCTGATCATCGGTGTCCCATTATCGACGTGCTCAGTTGATCTCTCTCTTTATCGCCTTCCCTATCCATTTCTCCCTCGCCCACCCCGTCTCTCTTCATCCCCCTCTCTCTCGTCCGTCCGCTGTCGCCTTCTCTCATAACCCCACTCCCTCCTCCCCTCATCTTTTCCACTCACTCTCTGTCCACCCCCCCACTTCGTTCTCTCTCTCTCTCTCCATGTTTCCCTTCCAACCTCACTCCTTTCTACCTCCCTCCCTCCCCACTCTCTTTCTCACGGTTTTCTCAATTTGCATTTTGTTTTTCTCTCTCTCTCTCGCTCTGCCCTCTCTCTCCCCACCTCTCTCTCTCTGTCTCGCCGCCATCATTTCGGTTTTTTTGTTTTTTTATGCTTTGCTTTATGTGCCCCCCCCCCACCCCCATTTTTAAATGAAAGATTTCACGAAAGATTTCACGCTCTGCTCCTGCTTACCCCTTCCCTCTCTCTCTACCCCCTCTCTCCCTACTCCGTGTCTATGTTCCCCCTGTTCATCTCTCTCTCTGCCCAGCGTCCCATAGCACTACCATCACCACGAGCTCCATCTCTCTCCCTCTGCCCAGTGCCCCTTAGCACCACCACCATCACCAGGAGCCCCATCTCTCTCTGCCCAGTGTCCCATAGCACCACCACCACGAGCTCCATCTCTCTCCCTCCGGCTGCACCTCTCCCCTCGCTCTCCATCATTTATCTCGACCCAATCGCCCCCCCCCCTCTCGCTCCCGTGTGCTCCGGTCGCCATGGTGACGAGATAACATCACCACGGAGGAGAGGCGCGTCACCCCCCCCCCCACCTCTTCTGTTTACCGTGCACGTGTCTGTGTGTGTGTCTACTGTGTGTGTCGTCTGTGTGTGTCGTCTGTGTGTGTCTACTGTGTGTGTCGTCTGTGTGTGTGTCTACTGTGTGTGTCGTCTGTGTGTGTCTACTGTGTGTGTGTCTACTGTGTGTGTCGTCTGTGTGTGTGTCGTCTGTGTGTGTGTCTACTGTGTGTGTCGTCTGTGTGTGTGTCTACTGTGTGTGTCGTCTGTGTGTGTCGTCTGTGTGTGTCGTCTGTGTGTGTGTCTACTGTGTGTGTCGTCTGTGTGTGTGTCGTCTGTGTGTGTGTCTACTGTGTGTGTCGTCTGTGTGTGTGTCTACTGTGTGTGTCGTCTGTGTGTGTCGTCTGTGTGTGTCCACTGTGTGTGTGTCTACTGTGTGTGTCGTCTGTGTGTGTGTCTACTGTGTGTGTCGTCTGTGTGTGTCGTCTGTGTGTGTGTCTACTGTGTGTGTCGTCTGTGTGTGTGTCTACTGTGTGTGTGTCAACTGTGTGTGTGTCTACTGTGTGTGTCGTCTGTGTGTGTGTCTACTGTGTGTGTCTACTGTGTGTGTCGTCTGTGTGTGTCGTCTGTGTGTGTCGTCTGTGTGTGTCGTCTGTGTGTGTGTCGTCTGTGTGTGTCGTCTGTGTGTGTGTCGTCTGTGTGTGTGTCGTCTGTGTGTGTCGTCTGTGTGTGTCTACTGTGTGTGTGTCGTCTGTGTGTGTGTCGTCTGTGTGTGTCGTCTGTGTGTGTCTACTGTGTGTGTCGTCTGTGTGTGTCTACTGTGTGTGTGTCGTCTGTGTGTGTGTCGTCTGTGTGTGCCTACTGTGTGTGTCTACTGTGTGTGTCGTCTGTGTGTGTCTACTGTGTGTGTCGTCTGTGTGTGTGTGTCTACTGTGTGTGTCGTCTGTGTGTGTCGTCTGTGTGTGTCGTCTGTGTGTGTGTCTACTGTGTGTGTCGTCTGTGTGTGTGTCGTCTGTGTGTGTCGTCTGTGTGTGTCTACTGTGTGTGTGTCGTCTGTGTGTGTGTCGTCTGTGTGTGTCGTCTGTGTGTGTCTACTGTGTGTGTCGTCTGTGTGTGTCTACTGTGTGTGTGTCGTCTGTGTGTGTGTCGTCTGTGTGTGTCGTCTGTGTGTGTCTACTGTGTGTGTGTCGTCTGTGTGTGTCTACTGTGTGTGTGTCTACTGTGCGTGTCGTCTGTGTGTGCCTACTGTGTGTGTCTACTGTGTGTGTGTCGTCTGTGTGTGTCTACTGTGTGTGTGTCAACTGTGTGTGTGTCTACTGTGTGTGTCGTCTGTGTGTGTGTCTACTGTGTGTGTCGTCTGTGTGTGTCTACTGTGTGTGTCGTCTGTGTGTGTCGTCTGTGTGTGTGTCGTCTGTGTGTGTGTCGTCTGTGTGTGTCGTCTGTGTGTGTCTACTGTGTGTGTGTCGTCTGTGTGTGTGTCGTCTGTGTGTGTCGTCTGTGTGTGTCTACTGTGTGTGTCGTCTGTGTGTGTCTACTGTGTGTGTGTCGTCTGTGTGTGTGTCGTCTGTGTGTGTCGTCTGTGTGTGTCTACTGTGTGTGTGTCGTCTGTGTGTGTCTACTGTGTGTGTGTCTACTGTGCGTGTCGTCTGTGTGTGCCTACTGTGTGTGTCTACTGTGTGTGTGTCGTCTGTGTGTGTCTACTGTGTGTGTGTCAACTGTGTGTGTGTCTACTGTGTGTGTCGTCTGTGTGTGTGTCTACTGTGTGTGTCGTCTGTGTGTGTCTACTGTGTGTGTCGTCTGTGTGTGTCGTCTGTGTGTGTGTCGTCTGTGTGTGTGTGTCGTCTGTGTGTGTTTACTGTGTGTGTCTAATGTGTGTGTCGTCTATGTGTGTGTCTACTGTGTGTGTCGTCTGTGTGTGTGTCTACTGTGTGTGTGTCTACTGTGTGTGTCGTCTGTGTGTGTGTCGTCTGTGTGTGTCTACTGTGTGTGTGTCTACTGTGTGTGTCGTCTGTGTGTGTGTCTACTGTGTGTGTCTACTGTGTGTGTCGTCTGTGTGTGTGTCGTCTGTGTGTGTCGTCTGTGTGTGTGTCTACTGTGTGTGTCGTCTGTGTGTGTCGTCTGTGTGTGTGTCTACTGTGTGTGTGTCGTCTGTGTGTGTCTACTGTGTGTGTCGTCTGTGTGTGTGTCTGTGTGTGTCGTCTGTGTGTGTCGTCTGTGTGTGTGTGTGTCTACTGTGTGTGTGTCTACTGTGTGTGTCGTCTGTGTGTGTCTACTGTGTGTGTCGTCTGTGTGTGTCGTCTGTGTGTGTGTCGTCTGTGTGTGTGTGTCGTCTGTGTGTGTTTACTGTGTGTGTCTACTGTGTGTGTCGTCTGTGTGTGTGTCTACTGTGTGTGTCGTCTGTGTGTGTCTACTGTGTGTGTCGTCTGTGTGTGTGTGTCTACTGTGTGTGTCGTCTGTGTGTGTGTCGTCTGTGTGTGTGTCTACTTGTGTGTCGTCTGTGTGTGTCGTCTGTGTATGTGTGTCTACTGTGTGTGTCGTCTGTGTGTGTCTACTGTGTGTGTCGTCTGTGTGTGTCGTCTGTGTGTGTGTGTGTGTCGTCTGTGTGTGTGTGTCGTCTGTGTGTGTATGTCGTCTGTGTGTGTGTCTACTGTGTGTGTGTGTCGTCTATGTATTTGTAGTCTGTGTGTGTGTCGTCTGTGCCGTCCCGCCCTTCATAGGCGCTACTCGCTAACTGCACTTGCCCCAACAGTTGACGGCTATACGGGGGATCTTTGTCTCTGTCGTCTCTGTCGTCTGTGGGGAGCGGTGGTGCAGCGGTCAGCGCGCTGCGCTACGAACCCGGCGACCCGAGTTCGATTTCCCGCTCACGGCCAACACCAAGTGACGATTATCTGAACCGGTCCTGAGGATCTCCCCCAGGTCGACTCAGCCTTAAATCATCGCGCACCTGTTGCGGCGTGTAAACATCAGCACTGGAGAGACAAAGGCGGCCGGGCGTGGTATTGACCACCCACCCAACCCCTGCACAGATCGCCGCTCGCTAACAGCACTTGCCCCCAGCACTCTGTCGTAAGGCTACACAGCGGAAAGACAAATTAACTTTGTATTTAGCGAGCACCTATTAAGTTGCAACGCGGCACGCACGCACGTGAACGCGCGCACGCGCGCACGCACGTGCACGCGCACGCGTTCACGCTACAGGTGACGGCGGCTTCGAGAGGATTTCATCCGGCGGTGGATTGACCGTGACCGATGATGACGGTGATGATGGACGCAGCAAGCAGAGAATAACAACACAAAGACTAACACCTCCTATAGCCGGTGGTGATGTTTACGCTCACCACGTTTAGGGCTGAGTCGACCTAGGAGTGGAGGACCGCCTTGACAGTGCTGTTAGCGCCTACGAAGGCCGGCACGGCGCACGAGGCGGTGGGTGGCCGGCACCACGCCCGGCCGCCTTTGTCTCCCCAGTGGCGATACAAACAAAGACAGACTCCCCGTGTAGCCTTAACAGACTTTTTGGGGGGGGCAAGTGCTGTTAGCGAGTAGCAGCACCTACGAAGGCCGGGACAGCGCACGAGGGGGTGGTGGGTGGCCAGCACCACGCCCGGCCGCCTTTGCCTCCCTAGTGTGGGTCCACACAAAGACAAAGATCCCCCGTATAGCCTCGACAGACTGTTGGCGGGGGGGGGGGGGCGGGCAAGTGTTATTATCGAAGGCCGGCACGGCGCACGAGGGGGAAAAGGGGTTTGGGGGGTGGCCAGCACCACGCCCGGCCGCCTTTGTCTCCCTAGTGTGGGCACAGACGCGCGCGTGCACGCACGCACCTGCACGTAAGACATCATGGACGGCTGCCTGCAGTCCGGCGCTCACCGCCGCTCATGACGCCGCCCTCGTCTGCAGTCGATGCCCCGAGACTCCTCGGCTGGGGGAGGTTGGTGATGGTGGAGGAGGAGGAGGAGGTTGGTGATGGTGGTGGTGATGGTGGTGGAGGAGGTTGGTGATGGTGATGGAGGAGGTTGGTGATGGAGGAGGTTGGTGATGGCGGAGGAGGAGGTTGGTGATGGAGGAGGATGGGGGAGGAGGTTGGTGATGGTGGAGGTTGGTGATGGTGGAGGAGGAGGCTGGTGATGGTGATGGAGGAGGATGGGGGAGGAGGTTGGTGATGGTGGAGGTTGGTGATGGTGGAAGAGGTTGGTGATGGTGGACGAGGAGGTTGGTGATGGTGGAGGTTGGTGATGGTGGAGGAGGTTGGTGATGGTGATGGAGGAGGATGGGGGAGGAGGTTGGTGATGGTGGTGGTGATGGTGGTGGTGATGGTGGAGGTGATGGTAGTGGTGATGGAGCAGGAGGTTGGTGATGGTGATGGAGGAGGTTGGTGATAATGGAGGAGGTTGGTGATGGTGATGGAGGAGGTTGGTGATGGTGAAGGAGGTTGGTGATGGTGGTGGTGGTTCGTGGCAGTTGATGGTGGAGGTGAAGGACGCGATTCCCCGGCGTTCTCTGTGGGTCAGGGTTTGAGTCCGGGGCGAGGGGTTCAGGGGGTTATTACCGCAGCGGTCGCTGTGGTTGCTGTTTTGAAGCCGCCAGTGTCGCTGCTGTGCGAGACGGCACGTGTCCACCTGTTGCAGATCAAGCTTCAGCTCATGATGGATCCACATTCCGATGGCGGGGACCCGTCTATCCTTGACCAATGCAGGACTCTAATGTACCATGTATAAATGTATATACAGTGAGGGAAAAAACCTATTTGATCCCCTGCTGATTTTGTACGTTTGCCCACTGACAAAGAAATGATCAGTCTATAATTTTAATGGTAGGTTTATTTGAACAGTGAGAGACAGAATAACAACAACAAAATCCAGAAAAATGCATGTCAAAAATGTTATAAATTGATTTGCATTTTAATGAGGGAAATAAGTATTTGACCCCTCTGCAAAACATGACTTAGTATTTGGTGGCAAAACCCTTGTTGGCAATCACAGAGGTCAGACGTTTCTTGTAGTTGGCCACCAGGTTTGCACACATCTCAGGAGGGATTTTGTGCCACTCCTCTTTGCAGATCTTCTCCAAGTCATTAATGTTTCGAGGCTGACGTTTGGCAACTCGAACCTTCAGCTCCCTCCACAGATTTTCTATGGGATTAAGGTCTGGAGACTGGCTAGGCCACTCCAGGACCTTAATGTACTTCTTCTTGAGCCACTCCTTTGTTGCCTTGGCCGTGTGTTTTGGGTCATTGTCATGCTGGGATACCCATCCACGACCCATTTTCAATGCCCTGGCTGAGGGAAGGAGGTTCTCACCCAAGATTTGACGGTACATGGCCCCGTCCATCGTCCCTTTGATGCGGTGAAGTTGTCCTGTCCCCTTAGCAGAAAAACACCCCCAAAGCATAATGTTTCTACCTCCATATTTGATGGTGGGGATGGTGTTCTTGGGGTCAAAGGCAGCATTCCTCCTCCTCCAAACACGGCGAGTTGAGTTGATGCCAAAGAGCTCCATTTTGGTCTCATCTGACCACAACACTTTCACCCAGTTGTCCTCTGAATCATTCAGATGTTCATTGGCAAACTTCAGACGGGCATGTATATGTGCTTTCTTGAGCAGGGGGACCTTGCGGGCGCTGCAGGATTTCAGTCCTCCACGGCGTAGTGTGTTACGAATTGTTTTCTTGGTGACTATGGTCCCAGCTGCCTTGAGATCATTGACAAGATCCTTCCGTGTAGTTCTGGGCTGATTCCTCACCGTTCTCATGATCATTGCAACTCCACGAGGTGAGATCTTGCATGGAGCCCCAGGCTGAGGGAGATTGACAGTTCTTTTGTGTTTCTTCCATTTGCGAATAATCGCACCAACTGTTGTCACCTTCTCACCAAACTGCTTGGCAATAGTCTTGTAGCCCATTCCAGCCTTGTGTAGATCTACAATCTTGTCCCTGACATCCTTGGAGAGCTCTTTGGTCTTGGCCATGGTGGAGAGTTTGGAATCTGATTGATTGATTGCTTCTGTGGACAGGTGTCTTTTATACAGGTAACAAGCTGAGATTAGGAGCACTCCCTTTAAGAGTGTGCTTCTAATCTCAGCTCGTTACCTGTATAAAAGACACCTGGGAGCCAGAAATCTCTCTGATTGAGCGGGGGTCAAATACTTATTTCCCTCATTAAAATGCAAATCAATTTATAACATTTTTGAAATGCGTTTTTTCTGGATGCTTTTGTTGTTATTCTGTTTCTCACTGTTCAAATAAACCTACCATTAAAATTATAGACCGATCATTTCTTTGTCAGTGGGCAAACGTACAAAATCAGCAGGGGATCAAATACTTTTTTCCCTCACTGTATCTGTGTGTAATAGAAGGTGTCCACCTGTTGCAGATCACGCTGCAGCTGATGATGATAATGAGGGATCCACGTTCCGATGACGGGGAACAATTCAGGACTGTAATATATCATTTATAAATGCATTAATTTATTTTACCCAGGAAAGGTCTCGGTGAGTCTCGAGACTCGTTTGCAAGAGCTGCCCTTGCTACATTTGGGATACTTTGGGGCCAGTTGCTTGCGAAGTGAAGTTGGTTCGGTTTCGTTCGGGAGGAAGTCGGGAGTTGTGGGCAGTGCAGTGTTAGGAGAAAACCTCACGGAGCACACACACACAAGGTGACAGACAGCACGCAGAGCTGCGATACACAGACGGGATGACGAATCCGCACTGCTGCATTACCGGAGATCTCTCGACGCGATCCATCAAACTAAATAATATTAAAAAAAATATTTTACAGGGTAAGGCACCAACCACTGAGAAGCGACCTGCCCACACGCACACCCTGCACATATCCCACACACACTCACACACCTTGCACATGAGCCACACACACTCACACACCTTGCACATGTCCCACACACACTCACACACCCTGCCCATGAGCCACACACACTTACACACCCTGCACATGTCCCACACACACTCACACACCCTGCACATGTCCCACACACACTCACACACCTTGCACATGTCCCAGACACACTCATACACCCTGCACATGAGCCACACACACGATGATAGCTCAACCAAGTGGCTTACCATCACGTGGACATTTATAGAAGCCAAATACTCTCGACGCGTGACGTTTGATTCTAAACGTGGAGGGGGAAAACCGGAGGACTTGGAGAAAAATCCACGCGACCACGGGGAGAGAGATACAGCAAACTCCCAATATACAGCAAGCGTCAGGGTTGGGATCGCACCTCGAGATCCTCCTATATACCAGGCGAGGTAGTTAACATCTCGCTACCGTAGCGCTACGAACCCGGCCACCCGAGTTCGATTCCCGCTCACGGTCAACACCAAGTGACGATTATCTGAACCGCTCCTGGGCCTTCCCCTAGGACTACTCAGCCTCTAATGAGCACCCGGTGCGGTGTGTAAACATCGCCACTGGGGAGACAAAGGCGGCTGTGGGTGGTGCCGGCCCCCGACCCCCTCGTGCGCCATGCCGGCCTCCTGTATACCAGGCGAGGTAGCTGACATCTCTCTACGCGATGCACAAACCCCCTTTTGCCATCAAAGCGCTGTATCACAAGCGGGTGCAACCTCTCCTGCTGGGAAGATGGTCACGGCGAGACTGCCGTGGAGTCAACAAACGCACAGGTGGATTTTCCTCCGGGGTCTTAAACGCGCCTTGCCACGTTTAGACTCAACGTCGGGCCTTTAGAGTCATTCGGTCGCTATCAATTTCCACGCGACGATGATGAATTGAGCCACTTCGTTGAGCTGTCGTTTGCGACTGGCCAGGTTCGCTTCTGAACAAAAAGAGCTTTAAATCGCAGCTCGGTGTGCCTTACCTGGTAAAATAAAATAACACATGTAGTAATGTTACAACGGAGCTATGTGTTTTGTATAGCCGCCCTCTTGTGTCTGAACAATTAACCAATTGGTAGATATGAGTTAAATGATGACGTCACCCTGCTGCTCTATATAAAACCGGGAGCAAGCGAGGGCTTTACCATTCTGGCGAATTGCCAGATGATGCTGGATGTATTTACCAGCGAAACGTCGTACTCAAACTGTAAATGTTGTGGATTCACTCTTCAACACACCGGTGGGCTAAAGTAGTGAATTATTTGTCTTTTGTCAACGTGACACTTTTTTTGCTGATTGGCCGTGTCGGGTGGTGGAGGGTTACGACACATTTATAAATAACGCGATCTAACCCAAAAACCTTTATTATGAATTATGTTTTTTTTTTCCGATTGTCAATAAAGATCACTGGAGCCATCCAGAGATGGGCCGAGGAATTTTGCCAAACATCTACAATTGTAATCGAAAGTCCTGAGACTCAGTTTAGGATTTTCTCTTGTAAAACAAAATATAGATTTTTACGTTATTCAATACACATACGTTGCAATGTGAGGACTGTATTTTTTTACAGCACACAGTTTACACGAGCGCACCAATTAGCACGCTTCAACGGAGTGTCAGGCAGCAATTGTTGGCGTCTTAATCGCTGCTGTTTAAACAATTTCACCATCAATGAAACCCCCCACCACCACCACCATCTATTAATCGCGAACCCAATGAAGACGAACGCTCACGCGCGCACGACAGGGGTTGTGTGGCTACGTGGCTTCACTATGGCCGTGTCGGAGCCAGAGCCAAACACGGTACTACAGAGTACCGGGTTTCAAGTCCTGGGGCTATGGGTGTGTGTGTTACCCTCACAACAACGATCGGAGCGCCGGGTGGCTAAAGCGCAGCAAAAGTTGGCACAGTAAAGGGGGCACAGGTGGGGTGCATCGGTCCAGTCGTCTCAGTCAGTCGACCCGTGGCACCTGCTGGGTCTGCCCCGTGACCCTCCTGCCAGCGGGCGTTCCGCCACTTCACGTGGCCTCAACGTGCACGTAGCCTGGCACAAGCGCCGTGGTGACGTCACCGCCACTTAGTGGCGAATGGCGGTTGTTGTGTGTCACTCTCTCCTCTCTCGCCATTGGTTCATCATGGCTATGTCAGAGATAACAGCATCGGGAGAGCCCCAAGCGCCTGGAGCTGGGTGTTTATGTTATGTGTTCACGATGGCCACGTCCCTAGACACCGAACCAGCAGCACCACAGATCCCCGGAGTCTGTTGCGTTTTCTTCCCCCTCTCTCTCGAAGGTCTCGTAATGGCCATGTCAGATACGTCTAGCCAGTCCTGCTGAGCGCACGCGTTTAGATCTAAGCCCTCGGTTCTGGGTGTTGTGTTTGTAATTCTTCCGTCTCCCATCTCTCAGAGGTCTCAAAACGGGGCCATGCCAGATTCACGTGGCCAAGGTGAACTGATTTCCTCCGTTCAAATCCACCAAACCTGTGGCGTGCGAATGAATTTCATGGCCCCAATTCGGGTCACCAACGACTGCACCACAACCCATCACGTCATCAATTCGGGGCGGTGGGTGGTGGCGGGGGTTTGAGCGCATAAATTTGGTCCTGCCTCTCGCTCCGGCCACGAATGTGTCTCTCTGCTGTCAACTATGAAGAAGGCCCCATTGGCCGAAACGTCGCAAATCACGCATATTGATTCACGTGAAGGCAGTGTTTTTTGACAAATGTGTTTTAGTCTTTTTGAAATATATATATAATTTATGCTGCCAACGCAGTGTCACACACGACAGCAAAAGACATATACACATATGTGGGTATATAATATATATATTCTCCGGACGTCTCTTCGACACGCGATGCCACTCTTTTAATGGGAAAACAACGGGTGAGCGGGAACCCATCCTGGGAGCGGCTCGTTTTCCCCTACAGCATCTGAACGCGACGTGATGATGGCCCCCGCCGCCTGTAGAACTTTCCAGAGGGTGGGTGGGGGGGGGGGACGACTGTTTAATTGTCCCCACAACAACACCACCACCACGGCTACACGACACACCATCATCATCATTATTATTATTATAACGACAACAACGATAAGGACGTGGGCAGGGGCGGCACGGTGATGCCGCCGTGATGTGGGACGCACGCTGGTGGCCGGCCATTCGAATTCACATTTTGACCCGTTTCAAAAGCACTAAGCCGGGGTGGTGGTGGTGGTGGTGTTAATGCGCGGAGCAAAATGCAGACACAACTCCAGAACAACTCCCAAATTTTTGTTAACATTTATACATATATCGTACCGTGTGCGCGTATCTAAATGACCATATTTACCACAAAATGTAGGTTACATTTGAGGGAATGAAACACGCTCACCTGCTGAATGCTTCCCCTGTCTCTCTCTCTCTCTCTTCACCGCGACCTCAACTTGAGGTCAAACCCGGTTCGTGCGTGGGGTTCGTTTTGTTTGAAATGACGGGAATTCTGTTGCCTGTTGTTCTTTTAATGATCAATATTGTTGTCGTCGTTAATTGTTCGCGATGTATACGCGTGTGATGTTGCTGCTGCTGCTGCTACATGTTGAATCCAAGTTGAGCCAGATCCCCAGCATCCTCCTCCTCCTCCCCGTCGCTTCATCTTCATCTTGTTTCCTTCATCGTGCACTCGTCCGCCATGCGTCCCGCCCCGGAGAGGCGATGCCCGGCGCGCTCCCTACAGCTCTCCCCTTCACTCTCTCTCCCTACAGCTCTCCCCTTCACTCTCTCTCTCTCCCTACAGCTCTCCCCTTCACTCTCTCTCCCTACAGCTCTCCCCTTCACTCTCTCTCTCTCCCTACAGCTCTCCCCTTCACTCTCTCTCTCCCTACAGCTCTCCCCTTCACTCTCTCTCCCTACAGCTCTCTCCTTCACTCTCTCTCTCCTTACAGCTCTCCCCTTCACTCTCTCTCTCTCCCTACAGCTCTCCCCTTCACTCTCTCTCTCTCCCTACAGCTCTCCCCTTCACTCTCTCTCCCTACAGCTCTCTCCTTCACTCTCTCTCCCTACAGCTCTCCCCTTCACTCTCTCTCTCCCTACAGCTCTCCCCTTCACTCTCTCTCCCTACAGCTCTCCCCTTCACTCTCTCTCTCTCCCTACAGCTCTCCCCTTCACTCTCTCTCTCTCTCCCTACAGCTCTCCCCTTCACTCTCTCTCTCTCTCTCTCCCTACAGCTCTCCCCTTCACTCTCTCTCTACAGCTCTCCCCTTCACTCTCTCTCTCCCTACAGCTCTCCCCTTCACTCTCTCTCTCTCCCTACAGCTCTCCCCTTCACTCTCTCTCTCTCTCCCTACAGCTCTCCCCTTCACTCTCTCTCTCCCTACAGCTCTCCCCTTCACTCTCTCTCTCTCTCTCCCTACAGCTCTCCCCTTCACTCTCTCTCTCCCTACAGCTCTCCCCTTCACTCTCTCTCTCTCTCCCTACAGCTCTCCCCTTCACTCTCTCTCTCTCCCTACAGCTCTCCCCTTCACTCTCTCTCTCTCCCTACAGCTCTCCCCTTCACTCTCTCTCTCTCCCTACAGCTCTCCCCTTCACTCTCTCTCTCTCCCTACAGCTCTCCCCTTCACTCTCTCTCTCTCTCCCTACAGCTCTCCCCTTCACTCTCTCTCTCTCTCTCCCTACAGCTCTCCCCTTCACTCTCTCTCTCTCCCTACAGCTCTCCCCTTCACTCTCTCTCCCTACAGCTCTCCCCTTCACTCTCTCTCTCCCTACAGCTCTCTCCTTCACTCTCTCTCTCTCTCCCTACAGCTCTCCCCTTCACTCTCTCTCTCTCCTACAGCTCTCCCCTTCACTCTCTCTCTCTCCCTACAGCTCTCCCCTTCACTCTCTCTCTCCCTACAGCTCTCCCCTTCACTCTCTCTCTCTTTCTACAGCTCTCCCCTTCACTCTCTCTCTCTCTCCCTACAGCTCTCCCCTTCACTCTCTCTCTCTCTCCCTACAGCTCTCCCCTTCACTCTCTCTCTCTCCCTACAGCTCTCCCCTTCACTCTCTCTCTCTCCCTACAGCTCTCCCCTTCACTCTCTTTCTCTCTCTCCCTACAGCTCTCCCCTTCACTCTCTCTCTACAGCTCTCCCCTTCACTCTCTCTCTCTCTCCCTACAGCTCTCCCCTTCACTCTCTCTCTCTCTCCCTACAGCTCTCCCCTTCACTCTCTCTCTCTCCCTACAGCTCTCCCCTTCACTCTCTCTCTCTCCCTACAGCTCTCCCCTTCACTCTCTTTCTCTCTCTCCCTACAGCTCTCCCCTTCACTCTCTCTCTCTCCCTACAGCTCTCCCCTTCACTCTCTCTCTCTGTCCCTACAGCTCTCCCCTTCACTCTCTCTCTCTCTCCCTACAGCTCTCCCCTTCACTCTCTCTCCCTACAGCTCTCTCCTTCACTCTCTCTCCCTACAGCTCTCTCCTTCTCTCTCTCTCTCTCCCTACAGCTCTCCCCTTCACACTCTCTCTCTCCCTACAGTTCTGCCCTTCACACTCTCTCTCCCTACAGCTCTCCCCTTCACACTCTCTCTCCCTACAGCTCTCCCCTTCACTCTCACACACTCTCTCTCCCTACAGCTCTCCCCTTCACACTCTCTCTCTCCCTACAGCTCTCCCCTTCACACTCTCTCTCTCTCCCTACAGCTCTCCCCTTCACTCTCTCTCTCCCTACAGCTCTCCCCTTCACTCTCTCTCTCTCCCTACAGCTCTCCCCTTCACACTCTCTCCCTACAGCTCTCCCTTTCACTCTCTCTCCCTACAGCTCTCCCCTTCACACTCTCTCTCTCCCTACAGCTCTCCCCTTCACTCTCTCTCTCCCTACAGCTCTCCCCTTCACACTCTCTCTCTCCCTACAGCTCTCCCCTTCACTCTCTCTCTCCCTACAGCTCTCCCCTTCACACACTCTCTCTCTCCCTACAGCTCTCCCCTTCACACACTCTCTCTCCCTACAGCTCTCCCCTTCACACACTCTCTCTCTCCCTACAGCTCTCCCCTTCACACACTCTCTCTCCCTACAGCTCTCCCCTTCACACACTCTCTCTCTCCCTACAGCTCTCCCCTTCACTCTCTCTCTCCCTACAGCTCTCCCCTTCACTCTCTCTCTCTTTCCCTACAGCTCTCCCTTTCACACTCTCTCTCGCTCTCCCTACAGCGCTCCCCTTCACTCTCTCTCTCCTTACAGCTCTTCCCTTCACACTCTCTCTCGCTCTATCTTGCTCTCCCTACAACTCGCTCTCTCTCGCTCTCCTATTTCTTGCTCTCCCTTTCACCTTCCCTCTCTCGATGTTTTCCCCTCTCCTTTCGCTTTCTCCCAACAGATCTCTCTTTACTATCTGCAGCTCGCCCACCCTCTCCCCTCTTCATTAAAGCTCTCCCTTTGCTTCTCTCTTTCTCCCTCTCTCTCAAGAGCACTCCTATTCCTCTCTCGATTCGCTCTCCCGTCTCTCCCGACAGTTCTCCCGTTCCTCTCTCTCTACCTGCAGCTCTCCCTCCACTCAGCTCGCTCTCCACCCCGCCTTTCTCTCTAATATTGTCCAACCTCTATTTTCTTCACTCTGTCTCTCTCTCTTCCTCTTTCGCAAATATTCCCGTACGCTCTTCCCACACTCTCTCTCTCTCAAGGGCTCCTTCGCTCTCTGCGCCGCTCTCTCTCTCCATCGCTCTCTCTCTCTTTTTTACGATCAGAGGAAACAAGAAGATGCTCGGTGTAGTCGGCACTTTGCTCCGTTCATCATTTGTTTTTTTTTTATGCTTTGCTTTATGTAAACCCCCCCCCCCCCCTTTTAAATGAAAGACCTAACAAAATTAGTTTTTTTTGCTCTCCTTACCCCTTCCCTCTCTCTCTACCCCCCTCTTTGCCTCTCCTCTCTCTCTCTCTACCCCCCTCTTCGCCCCCCCTCTCTCTCTGCCCCCTCTCTTACTACTCCATTTGGCACTCTCTCGCTCTCTTTTTTCTTTAAAACTACGACAAGTGCTGCATCTGCACGCAGCCCTTCCCACAGTCCAACGGCCTCCGACGGGTAGCTTAGATCTGCATGCAGAGCTCTCCGTCATCTGCCACCGAGCACACGGCCTCCTCCAGCGCCCACCGCTCCTTGAAGGCCGGCACGGCGTGGGTCAGCCGCGCATGGCGGAACTCCAGCCACACCCTGGCTCCGACCAGAGCGCGGAAGATGCCCAGGCTGCTGGCCGGACGTTGCCCTTCCAGGGCTACCTTCCTCGCCCTGTATATGGCGAGCTTGGCGTAGCCGAAGAGCACGTTGACCAGCCCCTGAAGATGTTGGGGTCCGTCGCCCTTCGGGTATCCAAAGATGAGGACCGTCGGGGAGAATTGGAGGCTGAACCTTAGGAGGGTGTTTCTCAGGACCTTGAACAACGAGTCCGAGCTCTTGCACTCCACGTATTGGTGCACCACCGTCTCCACTTTACCGCAGAACCGAAACTCCGGGGACGTGTCGGTGAAGCGCGCCAGGGAGGCATTGGTGGTGACGGTGCCGTGGGCGATGCTCCAGCCGAGGTCGCCAATGCGGTTGTACGTCGGACTGGAGTAGATTTGCCTCCAGGGAGGCCTTTCCGGAGAGATGCAGGGCAGGGCTTTCCACCAGGCATGGTCCTTGTGGCTCCTCAGGGTGTCCTGTTGGTGGAACCGGACCATGTAGGAGTAGAGCACCTTCCTCTTTACATTTACGAAGGCCACCTCCGGCAGGTCTTCCAGCCGGCACAGGTTGTGATCCGCCTTCGTTTGTCGGCATTGGCGATGCAGTGGCACGACTGAGAGCTCCGGTAGAGGGGGACCGAGAGGGGCCTCGTCATCCCCAACGCCGATGGGGGGGCGCTCTTCCCGCTGCCCCTGAGAAGGCCCCCGTGGCTTCGGCCAGGATTTGAGCAGCCACCCGGAGCGACTGCAGCCCTGTCTTTGCGGCCACGTCTGCTGGTCCGAGCCACCGGCCCCGTGTTTCAGGCTCCACCACATCTCCCATCCTGGTGAGCCACGCGTTGGCGAGGCGCCTCTCCATGCCTGGGGTGGCGGAGGTGGATGGCAGCTTTGTCTGTGGGTTCCTGAGGATCGGTTCGAAGACCAGATCCTCGGCCGATCGCGGCTGGTTCAGCCTCCTGACAGCGAGAGAGCTCCATGTCTGCAGGACGCTCCTATAGAAAGGTGGCAGCTGTCCCAGTGGGAGGCCCTGCAGGTCCATGTAGAATCGTTGTTTGGAGCACTGCAGACCCCCCAGCTGTTTCAGGAGGAAGGAGGCCGTGACGCTCCAGGCCGGTGCAGGGGCGGCGTGCAGGAACTTTTGCGCGGCCTGCAGTCGGAAGGTGGCCAGCTGACTCCGCACACACACCAGCCCGTGACCGCCCTCGTCCAGTGGCAGGGGTAGGACCCCAGCCGCGGCCCGGTGTCCTCCATCCGACCAGAAGAAGTCGAGGACTCGCTTCTGAAGTGCGTTGACGAGGCTCATGGGGGGGTGCAGGGAGAAGAGTCGGTGCCACAGCATGGACGTCACCAGCTGGTTCACCACCAACGTCTTTGTCCTGAAGGTGAGGAACTTGCACAGGCGACTCCAGGTGCCCAGCCGCTCCTTCACCTTCTCCTCCAGCTCGACCCAGTTCCTCTGCGGTGGTTCTTCCTCTGGTCCGAGGAACACCCCCAGGTGGTGCAGCGATATTGTGCTCCAATTGATGACTTTTGCCTTCTCGGGACACTCGGTCATGTCCCACGCTCCAACCAGCAGGCCGCTGCACATTTGCCAGTTCATTTTTGATGAGGAGGCTTTCGAAAAGATCCCCTGGCACTCATGCAGCAGGGCGACATCATCCAGGGAGCGCAGGATGAGGAGGACGTCGTCGGTGTATGCCGTCAGGACCAACTTGACGCTTGGTTCCCTGAGCACCAGGCAGCTGAGTCTCTGCCTTATGAGACTCAGGAAAGGCTCTAATGCCAGGGCATTAAGTTGGCCCGACAATGGGCATCCCTGTCTCACTCCTCGCTCGAATTTCACCGGGGCAGTGAGGGCGCCGTTGATCTTGATCATGCACTCCGCCTTGATGTAGAGTAGGCAGATCGTTCGGACAAAGGCATGCCCAAAACCAAAGTTCTTGAGGGTTCCCAGCAGGTATTTGTGGTCCACTCTGTCAAAAGCCTTTTCCTGGTTAAGGGCCAGAAACACGATTGGGATGCCCAACCTCTGGGACACCGCGGCCAGGTGCCTCCCCAGGAGGTGCAGAAACGAGATCTTCTCCTTGTTGGCCACCGGTGCGTATACGTTCAGTAGGTCGGTGGTGACATCGCCCACCCTGACCGTTACCGCGAACAGCCTTTCCTTCACCACTTCGGTCTGGGTGATGAGCTCGGGATGAAACCCTTTAGCGAACAGGGTCACGACTCCACAGGAGGTGTTGTCAAGGTGGCTGTAGAAGGAGTCCCCTCCCCACTCCTTCCTCCAGTCATCCTCGTCCTCGACCGTGAGATGCGTCTCCTGAATGAAGAAGACAGAGGCAGTGTGTTTCCTCACAAGAGACATTGCGGAAAACCTCCGCACTGCCTCCCTGCACCCATTCACGTTCAGGGAGCCGATGTACATAGGCATTGCTTGTTCCCTGCCTCCGTGGCCTCCCACCTTGCAATTTGTTTGCGGAAATATCTCAGCTTTGCCCTCTCCTTGCCCCGGGGACTCGAGTCCCTGCTTGGTGAGGAGTCTCTCTGCTTGAGTCACAGAGGCCTTTATTGCCTTGCTGTCCTTCCATCGAGCCAAGGCAATGTCCGCTCTGTCCTTCCTCACCTTGGTCTCGTCGAGAAAGTGCCAGAGATCTTCCGGGGAGACCAGGGAAGTCTGAGGGTCAAGGAGTGTAGACCCCTGGCTGCTCTCGCTCCCCACGCTGAAGCAGTCGCCCCGATCTGAGTCGATTTCCCCGGCGTCCGGCTCTGCTGGAAGAGCTGCAGCGGCTGGGCTGGCGCATGCCCCAGCGGCGTCCTCTCCCCCGGTATCAGGGATAGCCTGGGATGGCTCCTGCTCAGGCTCTTCGGGTGGATGGCCCCGGTGTCTCTTCCGCTGGTTTTGGGTCAGCAGTGGGACGGGGACCTTCCTCCTCATTCCCATCCATTTCGTCCTTGCCCTTGGTGAGTGTGCTCGATGTCTCTCCGCCGACTTCTTCCTCTTGGTCAAGGGCGGAGCAAATAGTATTTGTCCTCGCTTCATGTATAGCTGGTGGGGAGTGAGTCTCTATGACCACAGTAGACGGGTCGATCTCCGTGGCGATGTCGCCTTCATCTTCCACGGTGTCCTGCTGTGGAAACCCTTCCCCAGACGCACGCTGATTTTTTTCCTCTTGGCGGGTTTCTTCCTCGCCGCCCGCGCGTCACTTGGCGTGGCGTCCGGGATGGCGAAAACCACGTCTTCGGCGTCTGGCAGCTGTTGTGCTTCCTCCCCTGCTGTGGGGGGTTTCGCCGCTTCTTCCCTCTATTTATCTCACTCCAATTTCTCTCCATTGATTCCCTTCTTGTCTCTCTTTCCTCTCCACCTGTTTCCCCTCTCTCTCCTCCGATTATATTATCTCCCCCATATCTCTCTCGTCTCGCCCCGTATGCTCAAGCTCAACATCTTTTTTCATCATCTTTTTCTCTCCTCTCCCTCCCACTCTCCCTCTTTCCTCTCTCCTTCCCCGCCTCCCTTTTCAATTTTCCTCTCTCCCCTTCCCTCCCTCCACATCTCCCTCTCTCTCTAACCTCTGCCCCCCCCTCTCCCCCCCTCTCCCCCTCTCTCCCCCCCCTCTCCCCCCTCTCTCCCCCCCCCTCCCCCTCTCCCCCCCCCTCTCCCCCCTCTCTCCCCCCCTCTCCCCCCCGCCCCCTCCCCCCTCTCCCCCCCTCTCCCCCCCCTCTCCTCCCCCTCTCCCCCCTCCCCCCCTCTCTCCTCTCTCCCCCATCTCTTCCCTCCCTCCATCTCGCACCTCGCGCGCTCTCTTTTTCTTTACGATCAGATGACACAAGGAGATGCTCGGTGTAGTCGGCACTTTGCTTCCTTCATCATTTAGGGGTTTTTTGTGGGTTTTTTTCAACGCTTTGCGTTATGTAACCCCCACCCCCCCCCCCCCCCCCCCGTTTTAAATGAAAGATTTCACAAAAGATTTCACGCTCTGCTCTCCTTACCCCTTCCCTCTCTCTCTACCCCCCTCTCTGCCCCCCCCTCTCTCTACCCCCTCTCTCCCTACTCCACGTCTATGTTCCCCCTGTTTTCTATGTAGCTCACAATCTGCATGCAGAGCTCTCCGTCTTCTGCCACCGAGCACACGGCCTCCTCCAGCGCCCACTGCTCCTTCTCCCCCCTCTCTCTCTCCCTGACAACCTGATGCGCCCCCTCCCACCCTCCTGCGGGGGGACCCCCCCCCCGGGACCCCCCCCCCCCCCCCACTCCTCTCTCCATTCTCATCTCTCTCCCCCGGCTCCCTCTCCCCCATCGCCCTCGCTAACATCTCTCTCTCTCTTCCGCCCTCCCTTCCCCATCTCTCCCCTCCCTCCATCTCGCACCTCGCGCGGTCTCCCCCCCCCCCCACGCTGCCTCTCTCTCCCCCTCTCTCCCCATCGCTCTCTCTCCCCTCTCTCCCCCCTCTCCTCGCTCTCCCCTCTCTCTCCCATCGCTCTCTCTACCCTCTCTCCCCCCTCTCTCCCGGTCTCTCGTCTCGTTCTCTCTCCCCTCTCCCCCCTCTCCTCGCTCTCCCCTCTCTCCCATCGCTCTCTCCCCCCTCTCCTCGCTCTCTCTCTCCCGTCTCGCCTCACTCCTTCCCCCCCCCACAACCTGATGCGCCCCCCGCCCCCTACTCCCCCCCTACCCCTCACCCCCCCTACCCCTCACCCCCCTACCCCTCACCCCCCCTACCCTTCCGCCCACCCTACCCCCTCACCCCCCCTACCCCTCACCCCCCCTACCCCCTCACCCCCCCTACCACCTTCCACGCGATGGGGGGACTCGCCCCCCCCCCCGCCCCGCACGTGCACGCGGAGATTTTATTTTTGGCGACAAAAATTTCAACCCCCAAAACCCACAGAGCCCCCCCTGGGGGTGTCCCCCCTGGGGGTGTCCCCCTTGGGAGTGTCCCCCCTGGAGGTGTCCCCCCTGGGAGTGTCCACCCTTGGGGGTGTCCCCCTTGGGGGGTGTCCCCCTTGAGGGTGTTCACCCTGGGGGTGTCCCCCCTGGGGGTGTCCACCCTGGGGGTGTCCACCTTGGGGGTGTCCCCCTTGGGAGTGTCCCCCTGGGGGTGTCCCCCTTGGGGGTGTCCACCCTTGGGAGTGTCCCTTGGGGGTGTCCCCCTTGGGGGTGTCCACCCTGGGGGTGTCCCCCTTGGGGGTGTCCCTTGGGGGTGTCCCCCTTGGGGGTGTCCACCCTGGGGGTGTCCCCCTTGGGGGTGTCCCCCCTGGGGGTGTCCCCCTTGGGGGTGTCCCCCTTGGGGGTGTCCACCCTGGGGGTGTCCACCCTGGGGGTGTCCCCCTTGGGGTGTCCACCCTTGGGAGTGTCCCCCCTGGGGGTGTCCCCCCTTGGGGGTGTCCACCCTGGGGGTGTCCCCCCTGGGGTGAGGGGACACACTTTTCCCTGCGCTCAAGGCAAAACAATACAGAACGCTACTTATCGTAATTGTACGTTTATTCTAAAAGCAGTGTTAAGGATGTCGACTTATAGACGACAACAACAATAACCGCCGTCGATTCACTAAGTTGCGGTGACACCAACACGCCGCGTGTGCCAAGCTAGGTGCACCTTGACGTAATCCGTGTATACATGCCGGTCTTTAAGTGGGGGGTGTGTGTGTGTTATTGATGACGTAAAAAAAATGTGTTTAAAATACATCATTTTTAGATGTAGCATTTGCCTCATTCCCTTGACGACATGCCTTTACCAACACCACCAATCTTCCAAGCAAACCTATACACGCGCATCGATTTAACGGTGCCAACAAACCCATACACGAATACAGTCAAACATATCTATACTGTACAAACCACATAGGGGGGCAAGCGATCACAGAAGCTTAACCATCGCGTGTTGTTTCAACAGCGATGGTCGTCCCTTATCATTGTCCCCTCTACCCTCCAACTTGAGCCTTCAACCCATCGACAAAGAGCTCATTGTTTGTTCAGCGCCTTAATCAAGGCCGCTATATACATTCAAATAAGATAAGATCCACGCATCCACCCACCCATCTGTCCACACACCCGCCCACCCGATACCGACACCCGACATTCGCCACTAAGTGACGGCTTTTGTGCCAGGCCAGGTGCACCTTGAGGCTACCGCGTGAAGTGTCGAAGGCCTCGCTGGCAGAGGCGATTGGGACAGAGCCAGCAGGTGCCATGGGTCGGCTGACTGAGATGACTGGTAGACGCACCACCAGCTCTACCCCCTAGTGTGCCAACTTGATGCATTTTATCCGCCCGGCGCTCCGCTCGTTGTTGTGAGCGTCGCTCCTCCGCCCTCCGTTGTTGTTGGAGGGCGACTGCCTCCAACTGCCCAGCGGCGTCCTTCACGAGCCTCCACCTCCACAGAGGCCGATCTTGACACCGCTGGTACCAGTTATAGGCAAGTCAACTCAGCTCCACGTCCTCCTGTACCACATCACTCCATCTCTTCTCTAGCCCATTTCGTGCCCGTTTAGCCCCCTCTATGCGGCCAAACAGAAGCTGCTTGGCGGTGGCTGGGCATGCGGTGGCTGGGCATGCGGTGGCTGGGCATGCGGTGGCTGGGCATGCGGTGGCTGGGCATGCGGTGGCTGGGCATGCGGGCTACATGATACAGCCAAAGCAGCCTTGCCCGCCAGAGGAGCTCATTGATGGGAATGTGTTGAGACCTTTCAAGGATTTGTGAGCTCCTCACACACACCCACACATCCACCCACCCATCCATCCACCCACCCACACATCCATCTACCCATCCATCCACTCTCCATCCACCCACCCATCCATCCACCCACCCTCCATCCACCCATCCACACATCCATCTGCCCATCCACTCACCCACACCCACCCACACATCCATCCACCCACCCACACCCACCCACACATCCATCCACCCACCCGTGCCACCCACTCATCTCTCATAACTACGAGCTCATATTCTTGGTTCTTTCGGTAAAGCCACGTTGAAGGGAAACAATAAAATAAGAAAATATATAAAACAATAAATTATCACGACGTTTCGACTGCAACACAAGCAGTCATCATCAGGTGTGAAAACCAACGGCAAGAAACATTTGAAAGAAGTGGCTGTTTGTATTTATTTATTTATCAACGTTAGCGCCACGGATAGCGATTTGACAGTTTGTTTAGATGGACGAGTCCATCTTTGTTCGGAAAAGAGGAGGGGGGAGACGAAAAATTAATGTATGCTGTCTCATCGGGCCACCTACATCGGCAGCTCTCTGGTCGTGATCTCCCACCGGCTTGCCATGTGCGAAACCTCACGGACCAAGCCCTTTGCGGTCTAAATTCCCCACCCAGTCTGTAATGGTCTCAATTCAAGGTCTTCCATGTGCTCACTCCTCTTTTAATGTAAACCGAGCCTAGCCAAATGCATAATAACGATGTCCTGTAAGATGGTTGTGGGATCCTGCAATGTGCTGCTTCTATCAATGTGCCCCAAAGATCTGTGTCACGGTGGATTTTGGAGTTTGTCTCTAAACTAAAACTTAACTACTATATTTATTTTACCAGGTGAGGCCCAGTGAGCTGTATAGCTATTTTTCAGAAGCCAGCTTGCCACACGTGATGATAGCTCAACGAAGTGGCTTATCAACGTGTGGAAATTTATTGCAGTAGCCAAATGCTCCAAACGCGTAATGTTGATTCTAAATGTGGAGGGAATAAACCGGAAGACCCGGAAAAAAATCCACGCGACCACGGGGAGAGAAACACGCAAAAGCCCAAATTTACAAAAGGCGTCAGGGTCGGGATCGAACCCACGACCTCCTGTAAACCAGGCGAGGTAGTTAACATCTCCTAGCCACCGCGGCACCTTCTCTTATCTCGATTGGGGTGGCAATCATTGTGCATTCCGCACGTAGGCCACTAAATGAGCCTTAAAAATGCGAATCCGCGAACGAATCTACGGATATTTAGATGATGCTTGGGAATACGATGATGATGGTAACGATGTTGACGAGATTTCTGCGCTATATCCAGAGACCTTAGTACTTGCCGTATAGCAGTTTCATCTACGCAACTTTACTTTTATGTATTCTTGGTTCTTTCGGTAAAGTCACCACGTAGAAGGGAAACAATAACATAACAAAAATATAAAACAATAAATTTCTCACGACGTTTCGACTGCAACACAAACAATCATCAGGTGTGAAAACCACAGCAAGAAAATTTGAAAAAAGCGTTTTTCACACCTGATGATGATTGCTTGTGTTGCAGTCGAAGCGTCGTGAGAATTTTATTGTTTTATATTTTAATTATTTTATTGTTTCCCTTCTACGTGACTTTACCGAAAGAACCAATAATATGAATCCCTGCAGTCACGCAAGCTTTAAATCAAAATTTATGTTGTGTTTTTGTTTTGTTTACGGAGGAGGCAGTGTTTAACGACCAAAGTGTTGAGACTTGTGTGTCTCGTCGTCAGTGGAAATAAAAAACGGGGCCTCGGGTCGTCACATTTAATAACAAATACAAACTCTGCAGGAAAACTATCGGGAAGGTGGCCCGTGTCTCCGACTGTTTAATTTTACAAAAACGCTGCTTGACAGATTTATACGGCGCCCGAGTAACCAACTCTCATACCCCCCACCCCATCCCACGACGAGTGGCCGTATTGTGGCGACGGAGAGCTTGTAATGGGATTGAATTTTCCGCTACAAAACCATCATCCGGCAGGGGGCGATGTTTGTCTGGGAAAGTCGGAGGAGGATGGCAGCCAGGGAAATTTAACAAGGAGCAAGTGGGGCTTTCGCCACCAATATTATTAATAATAAAGTTATTTATTTTTAATTCGGGGTTAGATCGCGTTAATTCTAAATGTGTCGTTAAACCCGCCACCACCCGACACAGCCAATTGGTAAGGTTTGTCACGTAAAACAAAACGTGCCGGTTCTATTCAGCACAAAAATAGATTTTGTTGGGTTATATCGCGATCCCCCCCCCACCCCCCTATATATTATGGATGATATTGTTCGCGAAAGCTTACGCGTTATACTACTTCAGCAGCAACGGATACGTGTTGGAGCCATCCATTGAGTAGGTACGCAAAAATCTATCAAAACTTGACCCCTACCCCCCTCCCTGTCCGCACGCGAACTTTTTACACCCCCCCCCCCTCGAATCCTATAGAACAGCCGAGATTTAATCCACGCAGAAGCTATATTTTTCACCTGATGACGATTACTTGTGTTGCGATCGAAACATCGTGATACTTTTATTATTGTTCTATCTCCGTGCCTTTACTGAAAGACCCAAAGAATATACACTACTACACTATACACTACTACACTATACACTACTACACTATACACTACTACACTATGCACCACTACACTATACACCACTACACTATACACCACTACACTATACACTACTACACTATACATTACTACACTATACACTACTACACTATACACCACTACACTATACACCACTACACTATACACTACTACACTATACACTACTACACAATACACTATACACACTACTACACTATACACTACTACACTATACACACTACTACACTATACACTACTACACTATACACCACTACACTATACACCACTACACTATACACTACTATACACTACACTATACACTACTATACACTACTATACACTACACTATACACTACTATACACTATACACTACACTATACACTACACTATACACTACACTATACACTACTATACACTACTATACACTACTATACACTACACTATATACTACTATACACTACTATACACTACACTATACACTACTATACACTACACTATACACTACTATACACTACACTATACACTATACACTACACTATACACTACACTATACACTACACTATACACTACACTATACACTGCTATACACTACTACACTATACACTACACTATACACTACTACACTATACACTACTATACTATACACTACACTATACACTATACACTACACTATACACTACACTATACACTACTACACTATACACTACACTATACACTACTATACACTACACTATACACTACTATACACTGCACTATACACTACACGATACACTGCTATACACTACTACACTATACACTACTATACACTACACTATAGACTACACTATACACTACTATACACTACACTATACACTACTATACACTACACTATACACTACTATACACTACACTATACACTACTATACACTATACATTACACTATACACTACACTATACACTACTATGCACTACTATACACTACACTATACACTACACTATACACTGCTATACACTACTACACTATACACTACACTATACACTACTACACTATACACTACACTAAACACTACACTATACACTACACTATACACTACACTATACACTACACTATACACTGCTATACACTACTACACTATACACTACACTATACACTACTATACACTACACTATACACTACTATACACTACACTACACTATACGCTACACTATACACTGCTATACACTACTACACTATACACTACACTATACACTACACTATAGACTACACTATACACTACTATACACTACACTATACACTACACTATACACTACTATACACTACACTATACACTACACTATACACTACTATACACTACACTATACACTACACTATACACTACTATACACTACTATACATTACACTATACACTACACTACACACTACTATACACTACACTATACACTACTATACACTACTATACACTACGCTATACACTACTATACACTATACACTACACTATACACTACTATACACTACACTATACACTACTATACACTATACACTACACTATACACTACACTATACACTACTATACACTATACACTACACTATACACTACACTATACACTACTATACATTACACTATACACTACACTACACACTACTATACACTACACTATACACTACTATACACTACACTATACACTACTATACACTATACACTACACTATACACTACACTATACACTACTATGCACTACTATACACTACACTTAACACTACACTATACACTACTATACACTACACTATACACTACTATACACTACACTATACACTACTATACACTACTATACAATACACTATACACGTACACTACACACTACTATACACTACACTATACACTACTATACACTACTATACACTGTACACTACTATACACTACACTATACACTACACTATACACTACTATGCACTACTATACACTACACTATACACTACACTATACACTACTATACACTACACTATACACAACTATTCACTACTATACACTACACTATACACTACTATACACTACACTATACACTACGCTATACACTACACTATACACTACTATACACTACACTATACACTACACTATACACTACACTATACACTACTATACACTACTATACACTACACTATACACTAGTATAGACTACACTATACACTACACTATACACTACTATACACTACACTATACACTACTATACACTATACACTACACTATACACTACACTATACACTACACTATACACTACTATACACTACTATACACTACACTATACACTACTATACACTACACTATACACTACTATACACTACACTATACACTACACTATACACTACACTATACACTACTATACACTACTATACACTACACTATACACTACACTATACACTCCTATACACTACACTATACACTACTATATACTACTATACACTACACTATACACTACTATACACTATACACTACACTATACACTACACTATACACTACACTATACACTACTATACACTACACTATACACTACACTATACACTACTATACACTACACTATACACTACTATACACTACACTATACACGACTACACTATACACTACACTATACACTGCTATACACTACTACGCTATACACTACACTATACACTACTACACTACACTATACACTACACTATGCACTACACTATACACTGCTATACACTACTACACTATACACTACACTATACACTAATATACATTACACTATACATTACTATACACTACACTATACACTACACTATACACTACTATACACTACACTATACACTACACTATACACTACTATACACTACACTATACACTACTGTACACTACTATACACTACTATACACTACACTATACACTACTATACACTACAATATACACTACTATACACTACACTATACACTACCATACACTACACTATACACTATTATACACTACACTATACACTACTATACACTACACTATACACTACTATACACTACACTATACACTACTATACACTATACTATACACTACACTATACACTACTATACACTACACTATACACTACTATACACTACACTATACACTACTACACTATACACTACACTATACACTACACTATACACTACACTATACGCAGACTCTTGCTCTTCCTGGGGAATTCCTAGGCCAGTCGAGCGACATCGTCCCGCCAGCGTGTCCCGGGGCTCTGCCCAGGGGTCTTTGCCCAGTGGTTTTATTCTCCCAGGGAAATTGAGACATTTGATGCTTCAAACCGTCGATTCTTTATCACAACCTCGCTTTGCGTATTTACATGTAGGGCCGTCCATAAATGACGTCACGTTTGTGACGATGTGCGACGAGGTGGGGGGGGGGGTGAGAAATGTGACGTCGCATCAAAATGCGCAACTTTAAATAAATATAGACAACACGTTCTACTTAATTAAATAGACTTTTTAATAAATGTTTTTTTCCTACAACATCAGAGTGCAGCTCCACATTAAATACGCACTACAATGACAATAGTTTAAAGCGATTTGAAGCATGTTTTTTTTTCAAAATGGAAATATGGTTTTGTGTGTGGGGGGGGGGGGCAGAGCTTTGTGACGTCATATTTGAGGGGGGGTCTGACTTTTCGTGACGTCCTGTGACGAGGGGGGGGGGGTCAAAATCGTCCAAAATCACGTGACGTCATTTATGGACGGCCCCTTTGACGCGTGTCCTTGTGTGTTTAGATTTGAACGTCGCTTTATGTTTGTACTGTTACAACAATCGCGTGTGTTGTGGTTGTTGTGCTGATTTATCTTTGCCTCAATTGTTGTACAGCGCTTGGACGTGTTCGTCTAATTTTTGTTCTTTTTGGTGACACGGGCCACTCTTTTAAATGCGACTATATCCTGGTCACTCTTTGCCTATTTTAAAACACGACTTTGAAAGTGCTGTTCGTTGCTGGCGGCTTGGCGTTTTTGGGGCATTTTGGGACACCTGCTTTAGGGGCCGCCCATAAATGACGTCACGCGATTTTGGACGATTTCCCCCCCCCCCACCTCGTCACACGGCGTCACAAAAAGTCAGACCCCCCCTCAAATATGACGTCACAAAGCTCTGCCCCCCCCCCCCAACAAAACCATATTTCCATTTTGAAAATAAAAATCGTTTCAAATCGCTTTAAACTATTGTCATTGTAGTGCGTATTTAATGTGGCACTGCACTCTGATGTTGTAGGAGAATACATTTATTTAAAAAGTCTATTTAATTAAGTAGAACGTGTTGTCTATATTTATTTAAAGTTGCGCTTTTTGATGTGACGTCACATTTCTCAAACCCCCCCCCCCTCGTCACACATCGTCACAAATGTCTGACCCTTCCCCCATCCCCAGGTGCTTGACGTCATTTATGGACGGCCCCTTAGCAACTGTTTAACAAAATAGATATACAAGTACTCTAGATATAACAACGCAAAACGTTCGTCAAGAACACTGCATTAAGATTATACAAAAGACGACGTTTCGGGCAATGACCCTTCTTCACAGCACGTAAAGAAGTAATTGCCTCAAATGTCGTATTTTATAGTCTTTTTTTCGTTTGAAGGCTCACGCTATTGACGAATGAGTTGTTTGTTGTTGTTGTTTGTGTACCACTGCCAACGCAGCAGAGCCTCCGATCAGCACGGTTGTGGCCGCGTACGGTGCGAAAGAAGTTCATCGCACCGGTACAGGTGCGTTGAACTTCACCAAATAAGTTCGTTACCGAGATTCAAATGTCGCTGCCTGCTAGGTTGTGAACGGGTGGTGGCGCTCGCCCCTAAAGGGTGCCGATTTGGCGAATTGGCGAGCGAGGGGAGGGGGTCGGTGGATCATTCATAGGCTGATTGTAATCACCGGCGAAACGAGATGTTAAATGTTCGCGGGTTTACTCTCCGACACACCGGTGTGCTGAACGAGTAACTAATTGGCACGTTTTGTTTTACGTGACACGAGCTTAATAATTGGCTGCGTCGGGTGGTGGCGGGTTTAACGGCACATTTATTATTTACGCGATCTAACCTCACACAAAAATGCATCTATTGTTGATCGTGTGCCATGTTATACTCCTAAGCCTCGTGGTGAATCCTAGTCAACGAGAGCTGCGTGGGTTTCTGACCCCACTGCCGTACGGATTCGTTTTTTTCTTTGCGTTATACCCCACGAATGATTGGGCGTTCCCGAAGGAACTCTGGGTAGACCTGGTGTCAAAGCTCTCATGCCAGTAAACGTGCAGGGTAACAGCGTGGTGACAAGGCGCTTTATTATCAGAGAATAACAGGGGAGCATAAGCCATCATCACGCGAACTCCGGTTATCCTCACAGCAGCAGCAGCAGCAGCGGCTTTTGGCGAACCGTGGACACAAAGACCGTGGCCACTGCGTCGCGCGCTTTCACACGCGCTCCCGCGTCCGTCTGGAACGCTTCTTCCTTCCGATATTAGGAAGCCACTGGGAGCTGTGGCACTTTTGATTCATCATCTAGATTGACAAACTAATTTCTTGAGAACTGCTTTTCGTGCTTAAGATTGTTCCTCCTTCCCCGGCACCTCCGATGAGAACGATGTCGGCTACGTCCGGTGCGAAAGAAGCTCAACATGCGTACCTGCCGAGGGGGAAACCTACGATACGCGGCAAGAAGCAGAGAGATACAATCGCTGCGACCTGCGGTGAGCGCGGTGGTTGAAGGCGCTGTGAAAGAGACGAGCCCTTCCGTGCACTCCGTTAAAACGAAACTATTTGTAATTTGACAGGCAAAAGCCCACTGAGCTTTTGCCTGGCTGTCACGAATGACAGCTCAGCGAACTGGCTTCGCAGCAATACGTGGGAATTTAAAGTAGCGGCCATATCATCTGAACGTCGTGGTGTTGATTCTAAATGTGGAGGGAAAAAAACCGGAGGACCCGACGAAAAAGTCACGCAAGCACCACCACCACTAAGAGAGAGAGAGAGAACACGCAAACTCCAAATATACATGCGGTCAGGGTTGGGATCGAACCCACGACGACCTCCTGCATACCAGGCGATGGAGATAAAATCTCCTAGCCATCGTGTAAACACTATGGCAGCTGGAAACGCAGGCGACCGAATGTTCCTGGGACTTTGATCCCACCGCACAGGGTCAGAGTCACCTCGAGATTCCTGGAGGCCCCGGGGCAGATTTTACCACGTGGGGGGGGGGGGCCTTTAATTAAAATTTACAGACTAGATTGTGGGGTCCATTTTTGGGTAAGGGATGGAGCGCATTACCCCCTTTTGCTCCCCAAACGCTTCCCCCATAAACCCCTCTGGGAAGCCCTGCGTAGTAGGTAAAGGCTCCTCGCCCCTCCGGGTATCTCGTCTCTCTCGTCTTTCCACGTCTTGTGTTCATTTATAGGAATCCCACCCATTACGAGAAGCAATTGTTGGGTCATGCATGGGCGAGAGAGGGCGTGCATTTTCCGCCCCCCCCCCCTCTTCACGGTGACTCATTCGCTGAGAGTCGATGGCCCCTGCACTTAACCAGGTGAGGAGCCATTGAGACTCACGATCTCATTTTACAAGAATTGCAGAGAGAGCTCCGACTGTGGACAGAGCCACTCGAGGGAGATATTCCATTGTAGTTGCGGAACGCAATTACCTATCCGGTGGTGATGCTGCAGCTGCTGCTGCTGCTGCATCGGCAGTGGTGCACAAGGACAAACAACAACAACAACATATTCGTTAATAACATTGGCTTCTGGTTGCCGAACGAATACATCATAAGGTCGCAATTCATCGCACACAAAGTGCTTGCCACAAATGAACTACAATACGTTGCTGATCTCGTCACGGAACATAAACCATCATCACGCGAACTCCAGTCATCCTCGCAGCATCAGCGGCCTTTGGCTGGCCGTCGGACAAAGACGGTGGTCACCGCATCGCGCGCTTCCATATGCGCTTCTGCGGCCGTCTGGAACGCTCTTCCAGTCCGATATTAGAAAGCCACTGGAGCTATGCACTTTTCAATCATCTCGATTGAAAACTCATTGCTTTAGAACTTAATTCCGTGTGAGTTTGCCGTCCTTCCCCCCGCACCTACGATTAGCACGGTTGGCTGCGTATGGTGTGAAAGAAGTTCAACATACGTACAACACTGTGTGTGTCCTGAAAATGATACACTGTATATTTTAGGCAACGTTTCGGGTAACGGCAATTATAAGTCCTAGGAAGATGGACCAGTGTCCGAAACGTCGCATACTAATGATTTTTCTGTTCAAGGTCGCGCAGTGTTTTTGAAGAATGTGTTTATTGTTGTTGTAATTTTAGTAATGAATTAAAATGACCCCGCTTTCAATGGATGACTTTTGTTGAATTCTTACAATGTTACCCAGATTGTGATCCCGACGTCGTGTCACGGTGACGAAGAATCTCTTTGAGAGGCGTGCAACTAGCTCCACGTGCTAGAAAACGGCCCACGGACTTGGATATCACAGAGCTGCACCCAGAATCGTCCTTCAAGAGCCCCGGTCGAGGCACAGTAGGGGGCAGCACTTTCACACTCGATCTGCCACACAGTTTCTTGGAGGGGAATCAACTCGACATACTATGTTGTGGTACAGTGGTACCTCGGTGTACGTCGTTAATTCGTTCCAGAAGGTAGGAGGACTTATACCGAGATTGACGTAAATACCAAACTATTTTTTTTCCAATAAGAAATCAAGGGAAAGGAAAAAAATCCGTTCCAGAGTATAAGAAACGATATTTTATAAGGCATATTATACATTAATGGGGTTGTATTCACTAATTTAGACACTATTTATTACTAAAATGCATACGTAAACTAAAATAAATGTATAAATAAATGTAAATAAATTGAAATAAAAGTATAGCAAGGGGGTTGTGCACTGAATGAGATCTACAGGCAGACTGAGGAGCGGCGCTTTGTCTCAGTCGTGAACGGGGTCTACACGTGGTACGCGGTGACTCATCCCGACCCAGACAAGCTCTAGCAAGCGAGGCGTCGTATCCCAAGACGTCGTATCCCAAGACGTCGTATCTCAAGACGTCGTATCTCAAGACGTCGTATCTCAAGACGTCGTATCTCAAGCAAGACGTCGCATCCCAAGCAAGACTTCGTATCCCAAGACGTCGTATCCCAAGCAAGACGTACCCCAAGCAAGAAGTCGTATCTCAAGCAAGACGTTGTATCCCAAGACGTCGCATCCCAAGACTTCGTACCCCAAGCAAGACGTCGTATCCCAAGACGTCGTATCCCAAGACGTCGTATCCCAAGACGTCGTATCCCAAGCAAGACGTCGTGTCTCAAGCAAGACTTCGTATCCCAAGACGTCGTGTCTCAAGCAAGACTTCGTATCCCAAGACGTTTTTTTCTCGTCAAAACACGACGTTTACCAAATTCTACGTATTCCAAAACGGTCGTATACCGAGGTATGACTGTAATTGGAAAATAACCACGTTAAGTGCAGCACCACATTGGCTGGGATGGAGGGGTGGTTTCTTTTCTCTCTCGAGCCATTGGTAGTCGGGCCGAGACCTTCAGACCACCACACCTGTGATGATGAAAAATAATAGGCTTTACCCTTTCTAGACATAGAACAGGGTGCGTTAAGCTGTTCACACAAGTGTGCATTGTGTTATTTTATTTTATTAATTTATTATTTTATTCTCATTCTACGTGACTTTACCGAAAGAACCAAAGAAGAAGAGGTATATTTCTAGATTTGAAGCTTTCGTGACTGCTAGGATCCATACTCTTTGGTTAATAACAAAAAATCACTGGTGATTTTATTTTCACCTACGTGACTTTACCCAATAGAACCAAAGAGTAGAGCTATATTTGTTTGCATGTGTTTGCCACAAGTATGCATGGTTAATGCAGACTTGGTGCCTTTCAAAATGTATCTATGTGGTGTTTGAACATCTTAACACAACTGTTTTATTGAAAGGGTAAAAGCTATTCTTGTTTTTTCATCATTTGTTCCCATAGACAAACACCTCACCTATGCATCTGTGTCTGTGGGTGTCCATGTGTGTCCGTGAGTGATCCTGTATGAGTACAGTATATGAGTACCGTTATATATCTGGTATGAATGCGAGTCTATATATAGGTGTTGACTCGGTAAATTTTTACAATATTAAAAAAATTCAAGCGTACATTTCCATTATCGCCGTATTCCTCGGATTATAAGACGCTCCGGAAAGTGACACAAATATGGTCACACATGCACATGTGTACCGGTTTATAAGACGCACCCTCAACTTTTGCTTTAAAATACAGGGGGGGGGGTAGGAAAGTGCGTCTTATAATCCGTAGAATACGGTATTTAATCATAATAATCATCAGCCGTGGTCAATCCACTGCTGGATGAAGGTGTCCTTGAGCAACCACCATCTCTCACGACCCTGTGATGTTAATGATAGTCCACATGCCCCGGTAGTAAACGTGGGACGTTGGACCAACGTTGGTCCAACGTCAACGTGGCATGTTTACTGGGTAACAAAGCGCCCGCGCACGGAACTGGTTTAATCGCTCCATCTCCTCCTCGGAGGATGGAGGATGACATCCTCTTGGATTCGTTCCATTGGCGAATTAATCATAATCACGAAACATATATATTTTTTTATCAGATTATAATTTATGAATGCGTAATTGAGATCCCGTGCAATGGTTACGATGACCGTTTCCTGGACCTGCTTCGCATTTCCTGTAGCAATTACAGAGCGAGTAGTGTCCGTCACGAGGCACATTTCCCTGCTGCTGCAATAAATTGGATACGGGAAGCAGCGCTTCCAATAAGCCATTTGTAATCGCGCTGGGTTCAAATTCAGCCGCTATTTAAAGATGCACGTTTCATTGGGAGCGGCAGGGTGTGCGTTCGTAGTGGTGGTAAATACGAAAATAGCGGCTGGCAGTGGGAGCCAAGGAGTGAGTGAATGGCACGCGTGCCAGGAGCACCACGCGCCGCGTGGGAGAATGGAGGGATGACATCACTGCAAATCATTTACTGCTGGATTCAGCGTTGTTTCTCAAGGCGACTGCTTTTCATCCAGCGGTGGAGGCATTCCATCCAGCAGTGCATTGATCATGCCTGTTGCTGATGATGCTTATATAATCGCAGGGTTGCGGCACGGTAATGACAACTTGTACTATTTAAAACTGTACACATTTTTTTTACGTTTGGGGCCGTCCGTAAATGACGTCACGCGATTTAGGACGATTTTTGACCCCCCCCCCCCTTCGTCACACGGCGTCACAAAATGTCAGACCCCCCCCCTCAAATATGACGTCACAAAGCTCTGCCCCCCCCCAAATAAAACATGCTTCAAATCGCTTTAAACTACTGCCATTGTAGTTGCTTATTTAATGTGGCGCTGCGCTCTGATGTTGTAGGAGAAAACATTTATTAAAAAGTCTATTTCATTAAGTAGAACGTGTTGTCTATATTTATTTAAAAGCTGCGCATTTTGATGTGACGTCACATTTCTCAAACCCCCCCCGCCCCCCCCCCCCCACTCGTTACACATCGTCACAAATGTCTGACCCCCCCCCAACCCCCTCCAGGTGCGTGACGTCATTTATGGACATCCCCTTACCAGGTAAGGCCCACTTAGATATGTAGCTGTTTTTCAGAAGCGACGTGGCCACAAATCGATAGCTCGACGATGTGGCTTATCACGTGGAAATGTTACAGCAGCCAAATACTCTGAACACGTGATGTTGATTCTTAATGTGCAGGGCGTCAGGGTTGCGACCGAACCCACGACCTCCTGCGTCACGTGTTTAGTTTTGCCACTTTAATTCTTATAGCGCGTGGTTATCAGGAGGAAGGTACTGCACTCTTATCAGAGACTGCAGTCGTTTCTAAGTAGCGGCCGATGCAGTAATTTGCGGTGAAATCTTTCGAATACAGTGCGGGTACCGCATTGCTAAATTGTGATGAATGCAGCCGAAGTACAGAGTATTGAGCATCAACAGAATATTTTCGTGTTCTAGAGGAATCCGATGAGCTACAATGCGCTTTTTTTCGCAGATGTCCAGTGGGGGCAGGGGGTCAGAACGTTACAACAACAAACAACAACACAGAGACACAATATACGAGTGCAAAGTATAGGAAAGGTAATCAAATCACTTGCAAAAATGTATATATGGCAGTACAAATAAAACTAAAATCTTTGTTTGTATCTTACCTGGTCAAGCCCACTGAGCTATTGACTTCTCGTGTTTCAGAAGCGACCTGGTCACAACCGACAGCTCAACAAAGTGGCTTATCATTAACCAGTGCGGCTTGCCGGATTCGAACGGCGAGCCTCTGCTTACAAGGGGCGAACGCGCCCGTTTGCCGTCTGTAGATGTTGCCAAATATTTGCCGGGATGCGTGCTGTTACCAACGTGAAATGTAGCAAATCTGTTCTAAATGTAACAACAACTTCACGACGACTTTGAGCAAAGGCGATGTGACACGCGTCATGCGAATTGCACTTTAATAATAAGAAATCTAAATGAGCTAAATATTGACACATTTTGCTGATTTATATTTCCACGTGATAAGCCACTTCGTTTAGCTAGAAATCATTTGTGGTCAGGTCGCTTCGGGAAAAATAAGTTCAAAGCTCAGTGGGCTTTACCTGGTGAGATTAAATAGTTCAGCTTCGTTTGTCCATTTATTTTAAAAGTGATTTTGGGTACCTTTGGTATTGCTTCTTGTTGTCGTGGTAACGTTCTGAGCCGCCCCTAATGGCGCATCTGTGTAGAAGAGCTTTGTAGCTCATCGGATTCTGGTCGTGCGTGTGTCACACACCACCCCTGTGCAGTATTAAGGGCCGTCCATAAATGACGTCACGCATCGGGGGGGGGGGGGGGGTCAGACATTTGTGACGATGTGTGACGATGGGGGGGGGGGCGGTGAGAAATGTGACGTCACATCAAAATGCGCAACTTTAAATAAATATTGACAACACGTTCTACTTAATTAAATAGACTTTTTAATAAATGTTTTCTCCTACAACATCAGAGTGCAGCGCCACATTAAATACGCACTGCAATGACAATAGTTTAAAGCGATTTGAAGCATGTTTTATTTGGTGGGGGGGGCGGCAGAGCTTTGTGACGTCATAATTGAGGGGGGTCTGACTTTTTGTGACGCCGTGTGACAAGGGGGGAGGGGAGGGGTCCAAAATCGTCCAAAATCGCGTGACGTCATTTATGGACGGCCCCTTAGCACCTCACTGATCTTAAAGGTGCATTGAAAAATGTGATACTCCGACTGATGCTCCTGTTGTTTGTGGAGTGACTCATGCAGCCAGCTGTGGCTCTAGGGTTTGGTGTTACATGTTATTTATGTAGTTTATTGTAAAAAATTCGGTCACAGTTCCTATGATCACTGTTACATTGCATTTATGGCTTTATTTTGGTGATTTCTAAAAGTTTTTTGGTTTGTCCATGTTTTTGTTTATTGTAGTACGGAGTTAGACTGATGGCCTTAATTAAAGTTTTCTTGTTGTTGTTTGACTTGCATCCCACTGGGATTTTTGCACACAGCGTTGGCGTACGTTGCTATTTCAGGAATATTTTGATGTTTTTTTTCCTGGATTTTCTGTTTGCACAGTCACACAAAGTCACTAAGATGTTTTCTTGTTCATGTTTTAGTTTTTTTGCTTGTTGCGGTTGCACCCGATTCAAGAGCCGAATGGCTCACAGGGCTACACCAAATAAATGAAACTATGAAACTATGAACTCACTCATTATTATCTGGCGATTCTGCGGTGCACAACTAGCCAAACAAAGGAAGACGCAACACCTTCGTCAACAACACTGCATGGTCCTTAATCGGAATATATACACACACACAAACTGCATCAAATATATGTTGTGTGTGGACGACATATAGCTGTCAACCCCTTATCAATGCCCTAATCTAGAGACCAATTCAGACCTTATCGCTCACCCCGTGCCTCTTAATAAATCTTCAACGTTCACCCTACAAAGTCCCATCACATGGAAGAAAACACAGACACACGAAACTTATTTTTGCCCGTATCGAAACGGCTGTACGCCGTATGGACCGGAAAACTCAATTGACCTGCACGACAATACGCGGGTTGACGCGGTGTTATGACAAGAGACGACGTTTCGGGCAGTGGGTCCTCCCGCTGTGCACGTGGCCCATATAAGGCTCGAACCGCGTTTCTGGCGGAGACGGGAAGTGACGTCGAGGTGGGAGGCCGCGCCCATCGCCCCACGCCCAGAGCTTTGCAGCGGAGCCGAGCGGAGCACAGGTGGGCGACAGAGCGACTCCGTGTCTCTACATACAGACACGGAGACACATGGAGACACATGGAGACACAGAGACACACAGACACAGAGACACACAGACACACAGGTGGGGGACAGAGCGACTCCGTGTCTCTACACACAGACACGGAGACACATGGAGACAGAGACACACAGACACACAGACGGGGGACAGAGCGACTCCGTGTCTCTACACACAGAGACACATGGAGACAGAGACACAGAGACACACAGACACAGAGACACACAGACACAGAGGTGGGGGACAGAGCGACTCCGTGTCTCTACACACAGAGACACATGGAGACAGAGACACAGAGACACACAGACACAGAGACACACAGACACACAGACGGGGGACAGAGCGACTCCGTGTCTCTACACACAGAGACACATGGAGACAGAGACACAGAGACACACAGACGGGGGACAGAGCGACTCCGTGTCTCTACACACAGACACGGAGACACATGGAGACAGAGACACACAGACACAGAGACACACAGGTGGGAGACAGAGCGACTCCGTGTCTCTACACACAGAGACACATGGAGACAGAGACACAGATACACACAGACACAGAGACACACAGACACACAGGTGGGAGACAGAGCGACTCCGTGTCTCTACACACAGAGACACATGGAGACAGAGACACAGAGACACACAGACGGGAGACAGAGCGACTCCGTGTCTCTACACACAGAGACACATGGAGACAGAGACACAGAGACACACAGACACAGAGACACACAGACACACAGGTGGGGGACAGAGCGACTCCGTGTCTCTACACACAGACACGGAGACACATGGAGACAGAGACACAGAGACACACAGACACAGAGACACACAGACACACAGACACGGAGACAGAGACACACAGACACACAGGTGGGGGACAGAGCGACTCCGTGTCTCTACACACAGAGACACATGGAGACAGAGACACAGAGACACACAGACGGGAGACAGAGCGACTCCGTGTCTCTACACACAGAGACACATGGAGACAGAGACACAGAGACACACAGACGGGAGACAGAGCGACTCCGTGTCTCTACACACAGAGACACATGGAGACAGAGACACAGAGACACACAGACACAGAGACACACAGACACACAGGTGGGGGACAGAGCGACTCCGTGTCTCTACACACAGAGACACGGAGATACACAGAGACACACAGAGAGAGACAGAGCGACTCTGTGTCTCTACACACAGAGACACGGAGACACATGGAGACATAGAGACACAGAGAGACACAGAGACACATAGAGACACACAGAGACACAGAGAGAGACAGAGCGACTCTGTGTCTCTACACACAGACACGGAGACACATAGACACGGAGACACAGAGACACGGAGACACACAGACACGGATACACATAGAGACACAGAGAGACCCTGTGTCTCTACACACAGACACGGAGACACACAGAGAGAGACAGAGAGAGACACAGGTGGGGACAGAACGACTCTGTGTCTCTACACACAGACATGGAGACACAGAGACACATAGAGACACAGAGCGACTCTGTGTCTCTACACACAGAGACATAGAGCTACACAGAGACACACAGAGACACAGAGAGACAGAGACACATAGAGACACACAGAGAGAGACAGAGCGACTCTGTGTCTCTACACACAGAGACACGGAGACACACAGAGAGACAGAGAGAGACAGAGCTACTCTGTGTCTCTACACACAGAGACACACAGTCTCTAGTAAAGTAATTGGATTTTTTTCATTTGCTATACAGCCAGATAAATACGACACAAATCGCTGACACTAAACACTCCAGTCGTTCGTAAAAGTCGAAGGCGGTATAGTACTATAGTAATAGAGCAAGTGCAGAATCACTGTGCCGGAATTGATTAAGCCCGTAAGCATGATGGAGCTACTTTTGCTCCAGGGACAATCCGCCACTGGGTATAGCAGTGGTTGTAGTCCGACTCGTCCATGCTGGGCGTCTGTGGGTAAAGCGGAGTTGTAAAGCGTTGAGAGGAGCGATGTGGAACAGCGATCCTGGGCTGCATTGTGAGGGCAACACGTGATGCACGGACGCTTAAGATGGTGGCGAGATGTTGACTCCCTCGCCCGGTATGCAGGAGGTCGTAGGTTCGATCGCTGTAGCCTGACGCGACGCCTGCTGCATATTTGGAGTTTGCGTGTGTGTGTGTGTCTCTCGCTTCTGTCCCCGTGGTCGTGTGGATTTCTTCTCCTGGTCCTCCGGGTGTTTCACCCTCTCCGCATTTAGAATCAACGTCAGGTTGTGTGTGTGTGTGTGAGACATGTGCAGGGTGTATGTGTGTGTGGGGCGTGCAGGGTGTGTGAGTGTGTGTGGCACGTGGAGGGTGTGTGTGTGTTGTGCAGGGTGTGTGTGTGGCATGTGCAGGTTGTGTGTGTGTGTGGCACGTGCAGGGTGTGTGTGTGGGGCACGTGCAGTGTGAGTGAGAGTGTGTGTGTGGCACGTGCAGGGTGTGTGTGTGTGTGGCACGTGCAGGGTGTGTGTGTGTGAGGTACGTGCAGGGTGTGTGTGTGTGTGAGGCACGTGCAGGGTGTGTGTGTGTGTGTGTGGGGCATGTGCAGTGTGTGGGGGGCACGTGCAGAGTGTGTGTGTGGGGCATGTGCAGGGTGTGTGTGTGTGTGTGGCACGTGCAGGGTGTGTGTGTGGGGCATGTGCAGGGTGTGTGTGTGTGGCACGTGCAGGGTGTGTGTGGCACGTGCAGTGTGTGTGTGTGGGGGGCACGTGCAGGGTGTGTGTGTGTGTGTGGCATGTGCAGGGTGTGTGTGTGTGGGGCATGTGCAGGGTGTGTGTGTGTGGAACGTGCAGGGTGTATGTGTGTGTGTGGCACGCGCAGGGTGTGTGTGTGTGGGGCATGTGCAGGCAGGGTGCCCAGGTGGTGCCTCTGCTTTGTTTCTGCCCCGTGCTGTGAACTTAGGCGCGGTTCAAACGCCGTCGTCGCTTTGTGGAAAGAGCACGGTTTTTTACTTTCACTGGGTTTGTTTGTCTTTGTTTCTTGGGGCTTAGTCCACGAGGGCCTGGTTGGGTGTGGTTAATTGTGCGTGAGGTTGGTTTGGGGTCTGGTTGGGTGTAGTTTGGGGTCTGGTTTGGTTACGTTTTGGGGTCTGGTTTGGTGGAGTTCGGGTCTGGTTTGGTGTGTGTTGACTCCGAATGACACGAGAGTTGAGATTTGGTGTTGGTCTGGTTCGCTGTGGTCGAGTGCGGTTGGGACTGGTTCGAGTTTGGTTCACTCTGAATGACGGGCGAGTTGAGATCCGTTCTGGCCCGGCTGGGCCCGGTTCTTGCTCGCGTCTTTGGCTCTGCTCGGTGGGATGGCGCCGTCCATCGCGGTGACGCGAGCCCAGCGCCGGCTCGCGTGCCCCCAGCGTGGTGACAGCTGCGGGGCCTTCACGTGCCTCCCCTTATCTCCACACGCCGCCCGTGCCTCCCACGGGCTCGCTCTTCCCCTTCTTCTCCGCGCGCTGCGAGGGCCTCCCCGAGCCTCCTCCATGCGGTGTAGTCGTTCCACATTCCTTCTCCGCTCCCAACCCCCTCTGTGCCTCCCAATGCCTCCCCAGGCTGGTCTCTACCTCCGCGCTCCCCGTGCCGCCTCCTCAAGGCTCCCTGTCCGCCGTGGCTCTGCGGGCCAATGCCATGCCGCCCCACGTGGGCTCCCTGTCCCCCCCCCCCATCATCCCCATGGCTCTCTGTTCCTCTTCCTGCCTCGCCGTACCTCCCTGTACTTCCTCTCCGCGACTCCACTGGTTAAAGGGTTATTACGAAAATGTTTTCCTTCGCACGGTGTGCATAATAATGTTGGGTGGCTCAGCGGTTGAGTGAGTGGCGAGCGAGTGGCAGGTTGATGAGTTAAAATGCTGGTTTTGGGGGTTGACTCTGCCCAACTTCCCGCCAGGGTCGATAAAATGCGTACCGCTTTAGTTGGGGAAGTTAACGGCAGTGGCTGTCCGATGGAGAAACGCGCGGCCCTCCCTGCGCCCCGTCATTGGAATGTGGAATTTCCACCGCTGGCTCAGGGTTGTAAAAGGGGAGACGTGCACTGCCTCAATGCTCGTTGTGTGCAAAAAAAACGAACGCTGCCGCAGACGACAACAACAACCGACATTTGCCACTAAGTGGCGGTGACGTCACCACGACGCGCAGGCAGGCAGGCACGCACACACAGATTCAATTTTCAGTTTTCATTTATTTTGGTATAGCCCTGTGAGCCATTCGGCTCTTGAATCGGGTGCAACCGCAACAAACAAAAAAACACGAACAAGAAAAACATCTTAAAGTGACCGTGTGTGACTGTGCGAACAGAAAAATCCAGGGAAAAAACACAGCTAAACATTCCAGATCCCACGTTTAACCTTAATGCGATGTCTAGATGCGCTGCACAGAAATGTGCGCTATAAATAATTAATGATGGCGCTGATGATGATGATGATGAGGACGACCGTCAGGGCGAGCGCCGTTAAGCGGAGCGCCCATTGAGGACACCGCGATGCGGCCGTTGTGGAATTGTCTCTCTAAACCCAGCCCTGATGTTCAAGTCACAACAACGACAACAACAACAACAGCGACAGCTACAACGACACAACGTGTACCGCAGGCACGGCCACCGCGCGTTCCCCGCATCGCTCCCCGGTTGTCGTTTGAGCTCGGGCGTAGATTTTGTTTTATTTTAAACGCCCCCGAGATTATTATTTTTTTTGGGGGGGGGTTGGAAATGTGAAACGTTTTCAGAAATGGAACACCGCGGCCACGGCAGCCGCGCTCGAAGCTTCGCGAGCTTCTTGAAGCGGATTAACGAAGGGGGGAAAATAGCTACTGAAATAATAATAGCTTCTCGAAATAATTTGCTCTTTGTGTAAACGAGCGGGAGGATGTTATTCGCTGCTGGGCGGCGGGACGCGGTGATTTATGTGAGCGAAGTGGGGGGCCCGGGGGGGGGGGGGCAGTGAGTGGGTGAGTCACGCGGTAAAAAAAAAACTCATTCATGTCATCGCTTTCACCCGATATATAAGACGCTCCGGAAAATAAGACGCACGCCGAAAACGTGAAGCTGTACGTGTCTGGTGAAGCACGCGCACGTGCACGCGTGCGCCTTACTCGGGTAACGAAACACATTAACAAAATTGTTTACTCAATTCGGGGATGGGAGGGGAGGGGTGGGGGAAAGTGGGTCTTATAATCGGGAGAACACGGTGCTTGTTGCCATATCCAGCAGTTGGATGGCACGTAGCATCATGTCATGAATCCGGCAGTCTGAGTTCGATTCCCGCCCCGTGGCCCCAAGATAAGTTGGAGAGTGATATCCGTACTGGCGTCTTCACCAACCCACGGTTGACCGGCGTGGTGAAGTGCGGTCAAGCAACCTGTTGCGACTGATAGGTGTTGGGGGGGGTGGGGAGAGAGGCCTTTCATGCAGCAGTGGATTGATGGAGGGGTGTTTATTATCGTCGTGTATGAGCTAACAACGTGGTGAACTTTGGGGGAAAAATGTGTTTACTCTCCACCTTGCGTTTTCGGGTCGCGGCACCGCGTGTCGTTGGGGCACGATGTCTGACGTTTCGCCGGGAAATCGCTGTTGGCCTGAAGCCGACGTTGGAAATTCCACATTGTTGAATTACTAAACGGTGGGTTAGGGTGAAAACAAGTGAATGATTTCCATTGCACGTCGTAACGATTGCGACTGACTGTCGTCGTCATCATCAGCCGTGGTCAATTCACTGCTGGATGAAGGCCTCCGTAAGCCTGCCACCACCACCTCTCACTATCCCCGCTGATGCGATGGAAACAATCCATCCGGCAGTCCGCGCGCGCAATTATTCCATCAAAACTGAAACTCTTAAACTATTTTTATTTCACCAGGGAAGGCCCACTGAGCTGTACAGCTCTTTTTCTAGAAGCGACCTGGCTATCATAAATGGTAGCTGAACGAAGTTGGCTTATCTTGTAGAAATGTATTGCAGCCAAATACTGTAAATGCTTGATGATTCTAGATATGGAGGGAAAAACCGGAGGACTCGGAGAAAAATCCACGCGACCAAGTTGAAAACATGCAAACTCAAAATATATATAGTAGGCATCAGGGTCACAATCGAACCCATGACCCCTTGTGTACCGGGCGAGGGAGTTAACATCTCACCACCGTGGCGCCCCCTACGTCTGCGCCGGTGGATGTCCTCTCGGACGCGTTCCCTTACCTCGGCTGCACGTTTCTTGAGCGAAAAAATTTATAATAATTTGCTGCTGCTCCTGTTGCCCATTGTCAATCCGCTGCTGGATGAAGGCCAGCCCACATCCGTGGCGCCTGTGGGGGGAGGTGGCGCGGGGGGCGGCTGTGCCGTGTTCGAATGACCGATAAGTGCACGCCCGGCGACTACAATGGGAGCATCTGTTGCTCAGCTTCGCGGTTATTCGCTCGCGAACTGACGGCGATTGTGCCCGGCTTTTATGGCGACGTTGAGTTTGGGGTTTTTTTCTTTTTTCCCTTTCACCCGCTTGCCGCGCACGCGCCGATGTTCGGCGCTACCTCAAGCCCGTCTCGCCGACATGCGTGGTCTTGGTTTTTCAGCCCGTGCCAAACCGCAGCCCGGCATCGGTATGCGCGGAGCCAGAGGCCCTGCCGGGTTACTTTGCGTGCCAAGAATTCCCTCCTCCTTTGCCGCATAAGAATCCTGCTGGGGCGGTTGAAGTGGTGGTGACACTGGGGTGGTTAAATTATAGATGGTGGTCATTATGCCCCGGTGGTTAAAGTATTGGGTGGTGGTTAAAGTGGTGGTTGAAGCAGTAGGTTGTGGTAATGCTGGGGTGATTAAAATTGTGGTGGTGTTTTTGGCCGGGTCGTTAAAAGTGGTGGGTGGGTGGTGGGATGATTCTGGGCCAGTGAAAGTGGTTGTGGTGGTGCAGCTGGAGTCTCGACTGCTGGGCTTGTGGATTGCGTTGTGTGTGTGCTGTGTGTGTGCACACAGGAGGTGGTGACTGTTGGGGTTAGTGTAGCAAGTATGTTGCTGTCAGTTGTGTGAGTTGAGGAGTGGTAGCGGTGGTGTAGCGGTTGGAGCGCTGCGCTCCGAACCCGGCTACCCGACTTCGATTCCCGCTCACGGCCAACACCAGTGACAGTTGTCTGAACCGATTCCTGGGCCTCCCCTAGGTCGACCTAGCCTCAATTGAATTCCTGGTGTGGTGTGTAAATGTCACCACGAGGGAGAAAAAGGCGTCCGGGCGTCGTGGTGGCCCACCCCCCCCCCCCCCCCCCCCCCCCGTGTGCTGTGTCGGCCTTCAAAGGTGCTCGTAAACAGCACTTGCCCCAACAATCTGTTAAGACTATACGGCATATCTTTGTCTTTTGTGTTATTTCTCTCTGGGAATGCCTATTTATCGACACTTTTAAAAATAATATACTTATCCTGGGGTTTAGGCCACACCTGCAAATTAAGGACCCTCCAGAAAATGAGGCATGAGATTCAACAGGGCTTTTGGCACAGTCGATAAATGAAAGATTAAAACTATATGTAAGTGTTTATATACGCAACAGCCATTTTGCCCGTTCCCTGCTAAACGAAGGCCCCTCGCCTAGTGGCTGCCAATATTCGAATGCGACCGGTTGCCTAAAAAGGGAAGATCGCGACAGTAAAAATATCTCGGCGGGGGGTCAACCCGGTCCATCGCTCCTCCAGCCAGCGTCGGATAAAACCAGACCTGCTTTGTGGACGTTGACGTTTGCGTCCTTCTGGGCCATCCACGGGCATGTCACGTGAATGTGGAATTTCCCCCACGAGAGCGGACACGGGTAGCTGCCCACCATCGCTCGCTCGCTCATCGGACGCGCGTCCATTTTGAACGCTTTCCGTCCATAACACAGTATCACGATCCGTGATGGTTTATTATTTTTTGGGCTTGGCCCACGTCAACGATCCCCGACCAAAAACGTGTTGTCGTCGCGAACCATCGACCAACCGACACAGCCGAACAAATTCCGATTCGAAACGGGTTGGCTACGTACGGTGCGAAAGAAGAAGTTCAACGTACGTACATACGTACACGACGCGCCAACTGTAATTGTTTTTGGCTCGCGCGCCATCTAGTTCAAGGACAATTCTTGCAGCCAACCGTCAGCAGTTGGTACTCGAGATGGTCTCCAGTACGAGCGAACTTATGGTCGTCTGACTTCCTGAGGTTTGTTTTTTTTGTTCTGACTTCCCTGAAGATGCTTTTGCCACGGCTCCCTTTGCTCTTTTGTCCCTGAACGGCTCGTCGGAGAAATCAACGATTCTGCTCTTCAGGCCCTCAAACGCCGAGCGTCACATGGACATCTGCTAACTTCACCACACTCTTAGCAGGGACTGAATCTTTGAGCTGCGGTGAACCAATGATTATGCCCATTAGATGTATTAATGTCTGATATGGCTATTGTGCACGATTACACCCGGTAAAAATAATTAAACTCCAAGCGAAACGTGACGCGTATATTTAGTCGAGCGTTGAACTGAAACATATATAAATATATATATTATAAAAATAATAAGTATTAACAATTCTTAAAGGAACTCTAAAACTGGCGTTCGTAACAGTCGGCGCGTGAGACGCTGTTGTTACACAGCCAATCAAACGCTTCAGTTTGTTTGGCTCGTGCTCGGGTGGTGGGCGGTTTGACAACACAAATTTGGCCGGATGATTGAAGTGGCCTAACGCCGACGACCGGTTGCGAATTTGTCACGTGGCTATGTTGGGGTCTCTGCCCAATTGTTAAAAAAAAAACAGTCGCGTTGATCATAGGGTAATTTCCGAACGTTGGGAGACTACGAGCTGCAGTGCTAAAAGGATAAACTTTAAAGGCTCGTACAGGAACAATTTTTGCTCTGTGGGACTGTCATTGGAATTGGGAGGTGGTGGGAGACGAGTGGGTGGGGGGGGGGGGCTGTGATGACGTTGGGGGAGGTCATAGTAACTTGAGATGTTAACTATCTCGCCTGGAGTTCGTGGGTTAAATCCCGGCTCTGACTCCTGTCTTTTTGGAGTTTGCGTGTCTCTCTCCCCGTCATCGCGTTGCCTTTCTCCGGGTCCTCCGGTTTCCCCCCCCTCCACATTCGGAATCAACGTCATGCATTGTAGAGTATTTGTCTGCTGCAATAAATTTCCACACGATCAGCCATTTTATTGATTATCTGTGGCCAGGTCGCGTCTGAAAAATAAATATATATCTCAGTGGGCCTTGTCTAGTAAAATAAAATGGTAGTTTACAGTTTGAATAAAAACACAGCATAACCTACAAATCATCCCCATTTGAACCGTGCTATCTTTCAAGCTAGCAGCGGCATTGAGGCCTGCGCTGTGAGCAGTGGCTATAAACGGAGGAAGCACAGAGTGTTGTGCGGATACGGGAAGCTAAGAAACAAGTAAGCTTCTTTCATTCTTGGTGGTATGTGGGTGGTGGTATTTGGGGGAGTGTGGGTTGCAGCGTTTCGCGCGCTGCGCTACGAACCTGGCATCCCGAGTCTCTATTCCCACACTCGCGGCCAACACCAGTGACGATTATCTGAATCGGTTCTGGAACCCCTCTCCCTAGGTTGACTCGGCCTCAGTTGAGAACCCGGTGCCGTGCGTGAACATCATCTCCGCTGGGAGAGACAAAGGTGGCCAGGCGTGGCGCTGGCCACCCACACCCCTCGTGTGTCACGATGTCGGCCTTTCGCAGGTTGCTGCTCGCTCACAGCACTTGCCCCCAACAATCTGTTGTTACCGGCTACACGGGGGTGGGTGGGTGGGGAGGGGCATCTTTGGTGAATCGGTTAGCTCGGCGGACTTGCCGATACCAAGCTTAGCCGGTTCCGATTCCGCCTGCCTTGGCGCGGCCGTCAAAACGATGGGGAAAGCTTCCCTCTTAAATCCCCGCCACGTACACCGCCGCCTCCTGCCCACTCGGTAGGACAGATGGGTGCAACCGCAGTCAACCTGCGATCGGCAGGCCATGTGTGGTGGATTAAGTGTGGGTCTTCTCCACCCCCACCCCCGCCAAGGCGTCTGGCCGGCATGGACGAGTAGGCCAAAAAATCTCCACGGTGCGGCCTTACCCTGCTTGGATCCCCCCCCCCCCCCCCGGCAGCGGAGGGCCCTCTCACTGGTGGTGGCGGCGGCGTGAGCCAAGCAATTGCAGGGAGCTGCTGCACCTTTTACCCATTTTGAGTGAATTTAATTTATTGTTTGCGGTTGAGATAATGGCTGGCTGGGAGAGTGAGGAGATGGGGGGAGGGTGCTGTCTGTGTACGCGTGTGTATAGACAGTGGGAGGAGATGCTTGGCGCATGGGGAAGCGTTGGGTAATCCGTGCACGTGTGCGAGGCGTGGGTTTGTCGCTTGAGGCCCCTTGTTTTTTTTACAATCAGAATATTTGTTTATACTGGAGTAGGAATCTGATGATCCAGAAAGCTCTTTTTCACAGATGTCCAGCAGGGGCACGGGGTCAGAACATTACAACAACAAACGATGCAAAGGCACGATAGCAGTGCAAAGTATAGGAAAGGTAAGACAATCACTGAAAAACATACAACTACGGTAAACAATAATTTTTGTTGCCTTACTCGGTGGAGCTATCACCTTCTTTTTTCAGAAGCGACCTGGTCATCACAAACGATAGCTCAACGGAGTGGGCTCATCGTGTGGAAATTTCTGGCAGCTAAATATTCTAAATAAATTTAGAAACGCGTGTTTTCCATATTTAATAAACACAGCGGCGACTTGGCAGAGGCGACCTTTTTTAGCGAGAGCGGTCGAGCGGCGATCACTGCGCAGGCAGTTGGGGGGGGGGGGGGGGGAGAGCTCGCGGCGATTTATTTATTACTTTAATTCAGTATCCTCTCCCACCCCCCCCCTCCCACAGGTCCTTTAAACATTTAACGGGGAGGCCCGGTTACGCGAGTTCGTGCCCTGTATTCTTTTTTTTTTGCTTTTGCTTGTTGTTGCGTGGAGCCGCAGCGATCGGATTCCCGCTGCGTTTGGTTTTCCACCGCGGGAATTTTCTGTGGGAACTTTTCCGCCGATTTTTATTCGCGGTTGTCGTCGTTTTTCGTCGTCCGTCAGCCAGGGTCCTTCCACCGCTGGATGTAAGGCCTCCCTCCCTATGCCGTTGCCGCCACCGCTGCCTCTCGCGATCCTTGCGATTCAACGATAACACCGAGCACATCCCCGTCTCCATTACTCGGCTGCCACTGCTGGGCGCCACGGTGGCGAGATGTTCATTCCCTCGCCTGGTATTCAGGAGGTCGTGGGTTTGAGTCCCAGACCCATTTATATTTGGAGTTTGCATGTCTCTCTCACCGTGGTCGTGTGGATTTTTTCTCCGGGTCCTCCGGTTGTTCGCTCCAAATTTAGAATCAACATTCATTCATATTTATTTGGCTGCTATAAATGTCAACACGATGATGGGCCAATTTTGTTGAGCTATCGTTTGTGGCCAGGTCGCTTCTGGAAAAGAGCTATTCAGCTCGGTGGGCCTCACCCGGTAAATAAAAAAAAATAGTAGTTTAAATAGTTTATTTAATTACTTTTGGCCACCGGATGATCATCGTGGACACGTCTTGCCCAAGCCCACTCGCTTTTCTCGAGAGCCAATATGAACGTCGCTATCTCTTGTGTTGTTCTCTGTTTCCGTCTCTCCATGTGATTCCAAGCGTGCAGTCCGTCTCTCTCCTTCTCTCCAGTTTCCTTGCTCTCCACGCTTCTGCGCGCACTTTTCAGCCCAACAAACCCAGCGACCTGAATATATCGGTCCCTGGCCGCGGCAAGCAACCCTCGTGCGAGGCCGTGGCACTTTCAATCGTCTATATTGAAAAACTCGTTGCTTTCAGAGCTGCCTTTTGTTGTGTTTAGTTTGTTGTTCTTCCCCCCCCCCCGCACCTCCGATTAGCATGGTTGGCTACGTACGGTGCGAAAGGAATTCCACATGCATACGTGACGCCTGAACCCTGTCCCATGACGCACTCTCCCCTAGGTCGACTCGGCCTTAAACGAGTACCTGGCGCCGCGGTTTGTTCAAAACGTCGGCACTGGGGGCGACAAGTGGGGGGGGGGGGTGGGCAGCGGTTGGGGGCGCGGTGCCTGGGGTTAAAGTGCGTCGTACCGTGCCGTGCCAACCTCGTCCTCAATCGGCACTTGCCCGGACGTCCTGTGTTGGCGACGTGATGGTGGGAGCTGGGTGGGTGGGGTGGGGGCCGGGTGGGTGGGGTGGGAGCCGGGTGGGTGGGGTGGGAGCCGGGTGGGTGAGGTGGGGGCCGGGTTGGTGGGGTGGGAGCACCTTTGCCTTTGTAACCACCTCCATCTTTGGACGGCTCGCCCCTCTCGCCGCGCGGTGTCCGCGACGGTGCAACCACCGCGGCCCTTTCATGGCCGTCCGCCCGCCCGACCGACCGGGCCGTCGGGCGAGAGACGCGGTCGGGGTGGGGCGGGGGCGGGGGCGTCTAAATATTTACTCGACGCCCTGCGGAACGCTGGAAACGACGAGCAGGAGCACGCGGGTCGCGACCTCGTTAATCTCCGCCGTCGTCTCCGTCGTCGCGTCGCCTTGACGGCCGTTGCGACGATGTAGCCGAGTGCGCGTCCGCCGTCCCCCCCCCCATCTCGTAATTGGCCGCCTGCTTCGCCGCCGCCGCCGCCTCGCTTGTTCTTGCCTGCCCAACCCCCAAGCCACCGCCCCGTCCCTACGTGCATTGAGGCGTAGCCTTTAGTCGGACGGTTGAGGCACGGACCGTTTCGTCACACTGACACACTGTGTGCAACCACCGCTATTGTCTCAGGGCCCAACGGTCCGCCAGCTCACTCTCTCCTCACTCGCTCGCTCCATCACTCGCTCGCTCGCTCACCTACCAACCCCACCCACTCAGTCACTCACCCTAACCGATCACCAATTCACCCACACGCTGTCACCCATTCAGTCACTCAACTCCTCACTCAACCACCCACCCACCAATTTACCCACACACTTGCCACTCATTCGGTCACTCACCACACTGCAGGTCACACCACTTGCCGCCACTCTTATGGAATTCCCCCCCCCTCTGCCTTCCTGGTCTCTTTTTCGCCAAAGCTCTCGCAGTAACGCCGCTCGAATCAAGACGTGTGTTTAAAGCTTTTCTCTTTAAACTTTGACCGCGCCTATTGTTGCTGGCTGCTTGACGTATTCGCCCCCTTTGGCCCTGTGCTCTGCAACTGTGTGCTTTTTTTAAAAAGTAGAAACACAACATTTTAAAACATGAAGATCAGACGAGATGAGAGAAAGAAAGGGACATTCTGGACGGCCACAGCAGACTGGATGTACGACACACAAGCGTATACGAGGCCCTACGGTACAAACGTGGTCCGAGCGAGAAACCGCGGCGGGTATCGCGAGGTTAAATAAAGTGCCGTGCAACAAAAATGAAAATCCAACCCACGAATAATCGCAATTGACGCCTGCTAACTTGATGACCGAATGACTGTCAATTACAATGAGTTTGTTTTCACGAATTACGAACAAAAACAACTGCCATTAAATAAATATATCAGCAGGCCGCTGCAACCATATCGGCGGTGATTCGTAGTCGTCAGGTTCGAGGGAGGGATTTTGCCTTCAGTTGTTAGGGGACGAGAACTCGGCGCCTCTGGTGCCGTGGGCGTTGTCTCGCGGGGTTCACATTTTGACCATACTTCACCCAAGCTTGGTCAGCGCGGCAGAGGTTGTTGGTGAAAGGCGGCAAGCGTTGGCGTGGGGGACGCGTAGAGGGGTGGACGTGGTGGGCGGGAGGGGGGTGACCTGGCATCATCGCCTGCTGTCAAAGTTCACCTAGCCTGGCACAAGCACCGTGATGATGCGTCCGCCACCTGGAGGCGAATGGCGGTTATCGCCGCTGTTGCGTTCTTGTCACGCGCAGGTGCGTTGGTTTTGAGCTATGAAACTTTAAGCTTTTTTTTTTGTTTCAACAGGTTAGGCCCACTGATCCATTTGGCTCTTTTTCAGCAGCGTTTTGGCCATCACAAATGATAGCTCAACGAAGTGGCTTACCATCGTGTGGCAACTTATCACGGCCGAATGCTCTTAAACGCGTTTTGGTCATTAATGTGGAGTGGGAAAACCGGAGGACCCGAAGAAAAATCCACGCGACCCAAGGGGAGAACGCGAAAACTCCGGATATCTAGCAGGTGTCTGGGTTGGCATCGATCCCACGACCTCCCAGGCACTGCAGTTAACATCTCGCCAACGTGGCGCCCTGATGAATGATGATGAACAACCGTGTGACGGACAACGACACGTGATCGTCTGCCTGTGAGACTCGAGTCCTCAACGTCCACCGTGTGGCGATGGTGGTGGTGGTTGGGAGCGGTGGGATGGCGGGTTAGCGTGCTGCGCTACGCAGCTCCGGGCGGGTTGGAATCGTGGAGGTCACCGTGGTAGCTCGAGCCACAGAGGAGCGAATTGCATTTCGCGTCGCGCTTGGCGACATCGCCAAAGGACGTCGGCCTTTTTGCGCAAGTCGTGAGGCTGCTGCTGGTGGGGGTGGTGACTGTGGGAGCAGGTTGCATCAGCGATTGCTAAGTTCTGATTTTATTTTCTTCTCTCGAGCGATTTTTGTGTGTGTGTGTGTGCGTGCGCACGTGTTTAATTTTCGCTATCGCGCCAGGCCACGCGGTTCCCGCCGTTTCCTTTTGCCGACCGCGTTCGTGGCGCGGTCGGCAACTTCCCTGCGAACGATTCCGCTCGTTTCCCGCACGAGGTGGGTGGTGGACGATGGCGGCTCGAGCTCTCTTCCCCCTTCCCTTCCACCATCGCTTTACTCCGTCCCTCGTCGTCCACGCGACTTCCCCCCCCCCGAACCTATTCACCGCCACGCTCGCTCGTCCTCACTTTGGTCCATCGCTTATTTGACGCGTCGTCCGCAGCGTCGTCCGCCGCCGCCCATCGTCGTGTACGGGCGCGTCTCGCTCGAAGGGCCGAGGATGCGTTCTGTGGAATTTTGCTCGGGAAGCGAACCCTTCGTTGAAACGATCGTCGCGTTCCCATTAACTCCCACCCCCCCCCCCCCCGGTAAAATGTGTGATACAGTTTCGGCCCCAGACTTTCCGCACTCTTGAGCAAACCCTTTTTGCTCACGCGAGTAATACAAATTTCCGAATAATTTTTACCTAAAGTTACAAAACATCAAACTGTAACACCCCGCCACGCACGAACAACCACAGTGCAATATCCCCCCCCCCCGTGTAGCCCCCATGATGTCGCCTCCTTACAGCCACATATTTGAAATAAACACTCGCACACTTCTCTTCGCCGCTCAATCACACAGCCGTCTCCCTGGCTCTCTCTCGCTCTCTCCGTGACATGCACACACACACACACCTGCACCCCTCAAAGACAAAGATCCTCCGTATAGCCTTAGCAGACTGTTGGGGCAAGTGCTGTTAGCGAGTAGCACCCTCCCCTCTCCGCCACCCTCCCACCCATCTCCCCGCCACCCACCCACCCCTCCCCGACACCCACCCACCAACCCACCAATCCCCCACGCGGTTCACGCACCACGGCCCAGCTGTTTACCACGGCCCAGCTGTTTACCACGGCCCAACTGTTTACCACGGCCCAGCTGTTTACCACGGCCCAGCTGTTTAGCAGCTGGGCCGTGGTGGTGCGCCCCCTGCCGCCACGGGACGCGAATCAAATCCGATCGATCGATCGATCGGTCTCCTTGTTGCGCGATGCATTTTTGCTCGTTTTTCCGAACAAATTGGGCAAAATTCAAAGTGCTCGCCAGAGAGAACTCTCATGAAAAAAGAACGCTCGTTGCAATAACTAAAACTTGACCACTTTCTATTTCACCAGGTTAGGCCCACTGAGCTATACAGCATTTCCAGAAGCGACCAGACCACAAGCGATAACTCAATGAAGTGGCTTAACGTGTGGAAATGTATGCCATTAGCCTAATACTCTAAACGCGTGATGGTGACTCTAAATGTGGAGGGAAAAATCGACACGACCCCGGGGAGAACATGCACTATTCTTAAGCGAGGACACGCCCCGTACCGCCATCCTACCCGTCAACTCACCTCATCGCACTCTTCCACCGTACAAATGGCTCATTCTTTGTTCGGCGCCTTCGTCAAGGCGCTGCATAAATGAAAATAAGATGAGATGCAGCGACGCGCGGGCGCGTTCGTGTCTATCCTCCAAAACGTATTTTATTTTTACTCTCAAATTCTGGTTGTGCCGTCAATAGGTGACGTTGCAGAACTACTCCCCTGACATTGCTTCATCGTCATCATCGTCGTCATCCATGCTCAATTCGCTGCTCGATGAAGTCCTACCACCCCCACAAGCCGCCTCTGACGATCCTGCGGTCGCAACGTTTACCCGGCGAATGCCGGTTCACTTCAGTTGGGCCTCTTAGCCAGGACTTTACGTGAAGGAGTGACACAAATGCGCACCACGTTTTCTCATTGAAAATAGGTACATTTCTAAATATCACCGTCCTGGTCACAAAAGCAAAGTTTGTGGGGAATAATAGCCATTTTCTGTACTTTTGAGGCATAAGCAATTAGAAAATAACACTTAACTACCCAGGAACAACATTTAAAAAAAGAAAATTGTTACACAGTGATTTTATCATTGAGACCGAGTGTCGTCGCTGTGTTTTCCAGGAGACTAATTTGCAGGGAGATTTCGTTTTTTCAAATGCATGTGCCCTGAATAGAGAATGTGTGTGGATGTCGTGTAGGGGAGCGGTGGTGCAGCGGTTGTGTTCTTTCGCACCATATGTAGCCAACCGTGCTCTACGAACCTGGCGACTCGGGTTCCATTCCAACCTCACGGTCAACATTGTTATCTGAAACCGGTCCTGGGCCTCCCCTAGGTCGACTCGGCCTCAAATGAGTACCTGGTGCGGTGTGTAAACATCGCCACTGGGGAGACAAAGGCGGTCGGGCGTGGTGCTGGTCCCCCCTCGTGTGCTGTTCTGGCCTTCATAGGTGCTACTCGATAACAGCACTTGCCCCCACAACCGACTGTTCAGGCTATGCGGGTGACCTTTGTCTTTTTGCGTCACATGTCGCTTGCATCAACACTATGAATCTATTCCAATGGCTTCCGTCAATGGTAAGGCATTGTAAACAGAAACATGTATGCAGGCGGAAACTAACAAGCGTAATAAGAACACACGCTGAAGGTGATTTACAGGCGGCAAAATGCGCGGTTCTGACCGCAGTATCAGTGCTCCTATCGTGCCTTGCATGCCACCTGACTTCCCCCCCTACTGTGTGTACAGTTTCATGCACACATCCTGTATTAGGCCACTGACTCGAACCGCAATTTTTCGCAAGATTCTCGGAGCTTAAATTGTCAGAACTGAGTGTCCAAATAAGTCGATGTGGTCATCGGCTCGCGACGGCACTGCAACCGTTCCGAGTCCCGTTTCATTGCAGTTTCATTCAAGGAGTGTGACCAAAACTTGATGAAGACGTTTTCGTGAAAAAGAAAACTATGAAATAGAGGTGGCTGGGTGGTTCATAGGGCACATAATAGCCGTGTCGGATACACTGAGTAGTCTCCAGTGATATTCTGGAGTCTATCCATAGGTCAAATGCAGTCTATGCATATGATCTAGCCATATCATACAGACAGAGACATCTGTCCATATCTTTCCACGTCCTGTGGAGTCTATCCATAGACACCTATGGAGTTTAGCCAAAGGTCTATCCATAGGTCAAATCCATAGATTCTGGAGTCTATCCATAGGTCAAACCACTTTTGGATTTCCCACAAAAGGGAGTACTTAATTGATTGACCCCGAACGAACGATGGGCTGAGTCAAGCCCTCCCAACCACGATTCGAACTCGCACACTTGCGGTTGCGAGCCACTCGCCCGACCGCCGTGCCACCTGACCGGGTGTGGTTGAAGTGGCTCGGTGTGGACCCGGACAAAGTGGGCGAGCGGGCAAACCGTACGCGTCTCCTTCACTTTTACGACTCGCCGCTTGGGGGGGGAAAAAAAAAAATAGAAAAATTACACAACCCATCCTACCCCCACGGCCTGCTGGGAGTGCGTCATTTCAGCAGCGTTGGACTCATCACGGCACGGAAAGTCCTCGCTTAACGCGCGGTGTTCACACGGCGACACGTTTCCGCTTCAACGTGCTTCTTCCGTTGGGGAGCACTTTCAGCGCAACGCGCCGTTGCGACGTGGATCACGCCCCGTTGTAACGCTGATTCTGGGCGCTCGACGACGAACTACTTTCCCGAGCTGCGCGGTTGAACGGTGCAGTTATACAGCAGTCGGAGTGATACGGCAACGCGGCGGCGGCGGCGGCGTACCCTCAAGCTATTTGTCCCGCACATCGCACTGCGCGATGATCGTAGTAGTAGTAGCGGTAGCGGTTTGCTTTGCGCGTTTTCCGCTGAACGCAGCTCTTTTTCAGGAACGCATTCGCTTACCGCGCTGAACGAGGAATTGTGCTGTATAGCCACACGCAGCGGCACAGTCGGGCTCGCTTGAATCAACGCCCGGTGAACTGCCGGCTGTTGTTGGTCCGGGACCCCTCTCTTCACGATTGCGGGTCCCCCTAGCCCCTGGTGTTGACGTGGGTCCTCGGTGTCACCTGCCGGGGCTCTCTTCCATGAACGATTATCTTCACCTCGGTCGCGTAGCGGTTAACTCGCCGTCCTGGGCCTCCCCCTAGGTCGACTCGGCACTAAATGAGTACCTGATCACGTCGTTTGAACGTCGCTGGATGTGTGTTGGGGGGGGGGGGAGACAAAGGCGACCGGGCGTGGTGCTGGCCACGCCGTGCCCTCTTGTGCCGTGCCAGTCCCCGTAGGTGCACTTTGACCCGACAGCCTGCGTAAGCTGTACGGGGTGGGGGCGGGGGGGGATTTTTGGCGTTTTTGTTTAAATAAATAAATAAATGTGACGCGTCATCCACGAAGGGGAGTTCTGCATTGTCGCAACGTAAATGGCACCGTAGCCTGGCATCCAGTGTGAGTGTCACGCCCACTCTTATCCGAGTCTCAATCCCACTGATCTAAAGTTTCAATCCCACTGGTCTGAGTCTCAATCCCACTGATCTGAGTCTCAATTCTACTCTGGACTGAGTCTCAATCCCACTCTGATCTGAGTCTCAATCCCACTCTGATCTGAGTCTCAAACCCACTCTGGTCTGGAGTCTCAATCCCACTCTGATCCGTGTCTCAATCTCACTGACCTGAGTCTCAATCCCACTGATCTGGGTCTCAATCCCACTCTGATGTGAGTCTCAATCCCACTCTGATCTGAGTCTCAATCCCACTCTGATCTGAGTCTCACTGTGCTCGCTGAGCATGAACCATGCTTCTGTGGTACCATGTGCTTGTTATTTGTGAGTTAGCGTTGTTCACCTTTGTGGCTTGTAATCTGAATTTTCCGGAGCTGGGAACAGTGTGGCTAATGGTGGGCACGCGTGCAACGTTTAACAGCTCTGCTGCTGCCGATGATGGTGCTGATAGTGGTTGGTGGTGGTGCTGCTGATGGAGGTAGCAGTGGGTGATGGTGGTGGCAGTAGTAGTGGTGGTGATTATTTTGGTGTTTCCATTGGTCTGGTCTAAGTGGGGAGCGGTGGTGTAGCGGTTAGCGCTACGCTGCGCTATGAACCCGGCGACACGAGTTTGATTCCCGCTCACGGCCAACACCAGTGACGATTATCTGAACTGGTCCCGCGCCTCCCCTAGGTCGACTCGGCCTCAAATGAGTACTTGGTGCGGTGTGTTAAACATCGCCACTGGGGGAGACAAAGACGGCCGGGCGTGGTGCTGTTCCGGCCTTCATAGGTGCTCGCTGACAGCACTTGCCCCTACAGTCTATTAAGGCTATACGGGGGGGATCTGTATCTTTGTTCCCATTGGTGTTGATAGTGGTGCTAGATGGTGGTGGTGGTGCTGCTGATAGTTACGGTAGTGATACAGAAGGGGGTGGTGCTTATAGCGGTGATGCTGGTGCTGATAGTGTTGTTGGTGGTGCTGAAGTGGTGGGGTGCGGTGGTTAGCGCTACGCTGCGCTACGAAACCCTGCGACCTGAGTTCGATTCCTGCTCACGGCCAACACCGACGAAGATGATCTGAACCGGTCCTGCACATCCCCTAGGTCGACTCGGCCTCAAATGAGTACCTGTTGGGGGGGGGGGGGGTGTAGTAAACATCACGTGGTGTTGGCCGTCCCACTCGCGTGCCGTGCCGGCCTTCATAGGTGCTGCTCACTAACAGCACTTGCCCCTGCAGTCTGTTAAGGCTACCCCCCAGGGTGGTGGGGGTGAGGGAGCAATATTTGTCTTTGGTGCTGGTGGTGGTGCTGGTGGTGCGTGGTGGTGCTGCTGTGGTGCTGCTGTGGTGAGCGTGCCCTTTGCCACCGCTGGTGATGCCAGCGGAGGAAGCTGCCGCTGCGCTCCCTGCTGGAGCTGTTGCTGCTGCTCAGAATCAAGAACCTTTATCCTGCAGGAATCTGATGCGCCATAAAGCTCCTGCTGCTATTACAGCAGCAGCAGCAGCAGCCGCCGCCGCTGCTGTTTCAGCTGCTGCTGCTGTTATCACCGCAGTTGCCATTGGCCGCTGCCATTGCTGCAGCCGCTGGTCTTGCACTCGCTGCGACTGCTGCTGTGCCCGCTGCTTGTGATGCCGGACCGCGCGTGCGTGCGTGCGTGCGTGCGTGCGCAGGACGCACGCACGCACGCACGCACGCACGCGCCGATGGCCGCCCGAGCGCCAGCGCTAGGGAGGTGACGTAATGCTCCGAGCAGCAGCGGTCGCTGAGCTCATCGGCGAGAAAATCCGCACAGGATCCCCCGCTAGCGGCCATCCCCCCCCCCCCACCTCTATCCCTCCCCCCCCCCCTCCTCATCCAGCCCAGATCTTCTCCCGGACACTCCCTCCACTCGCAACAACCGAGCACAGCTGCTCTCTCCCCTTCATCATCACCGTCCTCGTCGTCAGCGTCTGCAGCATCTTCAGCATCATCCTCATCGTGGTGCTGCTGGTGGTGGTGCTGGTGACCTTTGTCACGTAGATCAGTTGAGCCGGGCGGCCGCTGGAGTGAAGGTTTTAATCTGAGGCTGTGGTGGCGGCGGTGGTGGTGGTGGTGGTGTAGGGAGGGAGGAGCGAGGCTACCGCGTTGTAGGTGTGGTGCCGTTTGCAGCAACAGAACAGGAGAGGCGATTGCCGAAGCTGTAAAGGGGGTAGGGGGGGGGGAGGTAGTTGTGCAGCGGTAGCGGGGAGCGAGGAGGAGGAGGAGGTGGAGGCGTCGCTCTGATGCTGGAGCTGGGGCTGTGCGGGGTGCCAGCGCAGGTGCTCGGGGTGGTGCAGGGCGCACTGTGTCGCAAAGGTGAGCGGCACGCGCCCCCTCCACCCCCGAAGCCCCCCCCCTCCCCTCCTCATCCTCATTCGGATAATCATTTTCCTGATTGTCGTCCTCCTCATCCATCCTGATCATCATCATCATCATCAGCCTCCTATTATTCCTCATCCTTGTCATCTTCATCGTTTTATTCTTTCTGGTCATTATCATCATCCTCCTTATCATCCTGTTATTCCACCTCGCCCTCCTGATCATCCTCCACCTTATCCTCATCGTCATCATCCTCCTATTCCACCTGTTCCCCTCCTCTCCCTCCTGTTCCTCCGTGTCATCTTCCTATTGATCTTCCTCATCATCATCATCTTAATGCTTCCCTCCATAAACTACCACCAACACCTCGTCACACAGACAAACTCGCAGAACAACGGACGGGTGCTAGCCGCTGTCATCCATCCGTGTGTACGTCGTGGGAAACGCCCAGTGTGGTGCCTCTCTCTCTCTCTCGCCCTTTCTCTCTCGCTCTCACTCTCTCTCGCGCTCTCATTCTCTCGCTCTCTCTCACATCTCAGCATCCCAGGGTTTCCTCCACCGTCACACCACCAACACCACCACCACCGTAAGATAAAAGCAATTTTTTGTGTTATTAAAATTATTTCTGGTTCATTCATTCGTGTTTTTTTTACGGGATTTTTTCTTATTTTATGGCATCATTCTGTGCTGCGGGGGGGGGGGGGGGGGCATACCACTGTGCTGGTTGCAGGGTGGGGCAGGCGGTCGGACGGGTGGGTGAATGTGTGAGGCGTCGTCTGTGCGGGTGTACTTGTACGGGTGTACTTGTACGGTTGTGTGGTTGCGTGCGTGTGGGGAGCGGCGGTGTAGCGGTTAGCCGCGCCGCGCCACGATCCGCCCCGACCCGAGTTCGATCCCCGCTCGAGGCCGCCACCCAGTGACGCTTATCCGAACCGGTCCTGCTCCTCTGCTTGGTGGACTCGGCCTCAAATGAGCACCTGGTGCGGTCTGTAAGGACGTCGCCACTGGGGGAGACAAACGCGGCCGGGCGTGGTGCTGGCCACCCACCCCGTCGTGCGCCGTGCCGGCCTTCACAGGTGCTGCTCGCTAACAGCACTTGTCCCGACAGTCTGTTAAGGCTATGCGGGGGATCTTTGTCTTTGCGGGGGCGGGGGGGGGGGTGTATGTGTGGGGAGCGGTGGTGCAGTGGTTCACGCGCTGCGCTACGAAGCCCGGCGACCCGAGTTCGACTCCTGCTCACGGCCACCAACACGAGGGGGCGGTTATCTGAACGGGTCGTGGTCCTCCCCAAGGTCGACTCGGCCTCAAATTGAGTATCTCGTGTGATGCGTAACTACGTCGCCACTCGGCCCGCCGGGCGTGGTGCTGGCCACCCACCCCATCGTGTGCCCTGCCGGCCTTCATAGGCGCTGCTCGTAAACAGCACTTGTCCCCAAACAGTCTAAGGCTATACGGGGGAGGGGTGGGTGTCTTTGTCTTGCTTCTGAACAATTGCTGAGTACAGGACCAATGGCCCAACATGTAAAGCGGCCAGCAATAAACAGCGCAGTCGCAGTTGTAGTAGATAAGAGTGCGACGCGCCTCCTGGAAATTGAGCAACGTTTTTTTGTTATAAGATCTCGGGGAGATGAGGCGACAGGAGAGGATTCCAAATGCGAGGAGAATGGCAGAAGCGGAACGAGAAACGTTGCGACCTGCAGTGTGGTGAGCGGGTGGGTGAGGGCTGGAGTGAGTGAAGTGTGAGTGAGTTGCGTCGTCGTGACCTGCGGTGTGGTGAGCGGGTGGGTGAGGGCTGGAGTGAGTGAAGTGTGAGTGAGTTGCGTCGTCGTGACCTGCGGTGTAGCAGGCGGGTGTGTTAGTGAGTGAGATGGTGAGTACCTGGTGCGGTGTGTAGCAAACATGGTCAGTATGGAGACAAAGGCGGCCAGGCGTAGTGCTGGCCAACCACCCCCTTGTGTGCCGTGCCGGCCTTCACAGGTGCTCGCTTAGCAGCACTTGCCCCTGCAGGTCTGTTAAGGCTATACGGGGAGCTTTGTTGTAACCTTCAGGATGGTTGGTGGGTGAGTGAGTGTTATGACCTGCAGTGTGGTGGGTGGGTGAGTGAGTGAGTGACCTGCAGTGTGGTGGGTGGGTGGGTGAGTTGTTGTGACCTGCAGTGTGGTGGGTGGGTGGGTGGGTGAGTGAGTGAGTGACCTGCAGTGTGGTGGGTGGGTGGGTGAGTGAGTGAGTGAGTGACCTGCAGTGTGGTGGGTGGGTGGGTGAGTTGTTGTGACCTGCAGTGTGGTGGGTGGGTGGGTGAGTGAGTGAGTGACCTGCAGTGTGGTGGGTGGGTGAGTGAGTATTGTGACCTGCAGTGTGGTGGGTGAGTGAGTGAGTGACCTGCAGTGTGGTGGGTGGGTGAGTGAGTATTGTGACCTGCAGTGTGGTGGGTGAGTGAGTGAGTGTTGTGACCTGCAGTGTGGTGGGTGGGTGTGTGAGTGTTGTTGTGACCTGCAGTGTGGTGGGTGGGTGAGTGAGTGACCTGCAGTGTGGTGGGTGTGTGAGTGAGTGTTGTTGTGACCTGCAGTGTGGTGGGTGGGTGAGTTAGTGACCTGCAGTGTGGTGGGTGGGTGAGTGAGTGAGTGACCTGCAGTGTGGTGGGTGGGTGAGTGAGTGTTGTGACCTGCAGTGTGGTGGGTGGGTGAGTGAGTGACCTGCAGTGTGGTGGGTGGGTGTGTGAGTGACCTGCAGTGTAGTGGGTGGGTGGGTGAGTGTTGTGACCTGCAGTGTGGTGGGTGGGTGGGTGAGTGAGTGACCTGCAGTGTGGTGGGTGGGTGAGTGAGTGACCTGCAGTGTGGTGGGTGGGTGAGTGTTGTTGTGACCTGCAGTGTGGTGGGTGAGTTGTTGTGACCTGCAGTGTGGTGGGTGGGTGAGTGAGTGAGTGAGTGTTGTGACCTGCAGAGTGGTGGGTGGGTGAGTGAGTGACCTGCAGTGTGGTGGGTGGGTGAGTGAGTGTTGTGACCTGCAGTGTGGTGAGTAAGTGAGTGAGTGTTGTGACCTGCAGTGTGGTGGGTGGGTGAGTGAGTGACCTGCAGTGTGGTGGGTGGGTGGGTGAGTGTTGTGACCTGCAGTGTGGTGGGTGGGTGAGTGAGTGTTGTTGGGACCTGCAGTGTGGTGGGTGGGTGAGTGAGTGACCTGCAGTGTGGTGGGTGGGTGAGTGAGTGAGTGAGTGTTGTTGGGACCTGCAGTGTGGTGGGTGGGTGAGTGAGTGAGTGACCTGCAGTGTGGTGGGTGGGTGAGTGTTGTGACCTGCAGTGTGGTGGGTGGGTGAGTGAGTGTTGGACCTGCAGTGTGGTGGGTGGGTGAGTGAGTGACCTGCAGTGTGGTGGGTGGGTGAGTGACCTGCAGTGTGGTGGGTGGGTGGGTGAGTGAGTGACCTGCAGTGTGGTGGGTGGGTGAGTGAGTGACCTGCAGTGTGGTGGGTGGGTGGGTGAGTGTTGTTGGGACCTGGGGGTGGGGGGCGACATTCCGACTCTTTGCGACAGCGTCGCTAGTGAGCTCACTTCCTGCCGCTCCCTCGGCAGACGTAAAAACTCCGGCGCGCGCTTTTAGCGGCGAACCCCTCAGGGAGGGGGGGGCGGTGGGGGGGGGAGGCCGTTCACCGGCACCGGCAGGAACTACCGCCACGGCACGACGGTTCACCTCTCGGCCACGCGGCCCCCTGGCCCCCGCCCCACCACCCCCCCACCCATCGCCCGATAAACACCGACGTCATCGTCGTCGTCGTCGTCGTTGTCGTCGTCGTGCCACCGATCAATAAGCGTGTCACCGGGCGCCGGGCCTGCGCTGCGGAGTGGGCGGCGACGAGGTCCAGGTCGGGACGAGAATCGCCAAACCGTGCTGATCGGAGGCGCGATTAGCACGGTTTGGTTCTCGTAGGGTGCCAAAGAAGTTCGACGTACCTACACGCACACGTACCCACACACACGTACCAACACGCACGTACCCACACACACACGTACCCACACACACGCACGTACCCACACGCACACGTACCCACACGCACACGTACCCACACGCACACGTACCCACACACACACGTACCCACACGCACGTACCCACACGCACACGTACCCACACACACACGTACCCACACACACACGTACCCACACGCACGTACCCACACGCACGTACCCACACGCACGTACCCACACGCACGTACCCACACACGCACGTACCCACACGCACGTACCCACACACAACGTACCCACACACGCACGTACCCACACACGCACGTACCCACACGCACGTACCCACACACAACGTACCCACACACACGTACCCACACACAACGTACCCACACACACGTACGGGACCGTGAAGTCGGTGCCGCGTCTCAGGTCGGTACTGTTGTGGGCGTGCCCGTGCCCGTGCGTGCGTGCAGGAGGAGCGATGGCGGCCGAGTTGGAACCCACGCCCGAGCAGCTGGCGGCGATCGCGGTGGAGAACGAGGAGGATGACGCGCTGGACTACAAGCCGCCCGCCCAGAAGTCCATCCAGGAGCTGGTGGAGCTGGACAAGGACGACGAGAGCCTTCGCAAATACAAGGAGACGCTGCTGGGGGCCTCGCCCATCGTCGCCGGTACCCTGTCTCCGCGTGTCCCTGTCTCCGTATCCCTCTCAATCTCTCTGCCTCAGTGTCTCCGTTTGTTTGTTCGTGTCTCGGTGTCTCCCCGTCTCCGCAGCTCCCCTGTCTCCACGTATCTGTGTGCTCGTGTCTCCGCGTCTCATTGTCCCCCGTATGTCAGCGTCCCTCGCGCCTGCGAGTCTCCACATCTCACAGAACCAACCCCCCAGGTCGCCAGGAGCGCGAGTCCGGCACGACTTGCGCAATTTTAGACCTTGCTTCGGCTAAGCCTCGTCCTCGCTCCAATTCCCTACGGGACTGATGCAAGGTGAATTGCATAAATTCAGTGGGAACTTCAGGGGTGGTTGGGCACCATTTATGTATGTGCTCACACACCCGCAGAAAGATAAAGATCCCCCGTATAGCCGGAAGCAGAGTGTTGGGGCAAGTGCTGTTCGCGAGTAACACCCATGAAGGCCGGCACAGTACACACGAGGGGGTGGGTGGCCAGCACCACGCCCGGCCGCCTTTGTCTCCCTAGAGGCCGAGTCGACCTAGGGGAAGCCCAGGACCGGTTCAGGTAATTGTCACTGGTGTTGGTCGTGAGCGAGAATCGAACTCGGGTCGCCGGATTCGAAGTGAAGCGTGCTAAACCACTGCACCACCACCGCTTCCCACCGCACACCTCCGATTGGCACGGTTTGCTACGAACGGTACAAACAAAGTAAAAAATGCATACATATAGACGCACAGGCACACACGCACAGGCACACGGGCAGAAACCTACAACCACATGGTTCACAATCGCATACACTCTTTCCACACATACACTCACTGTCATAAATGGACAAAGTTCCGCCATATAGACTCTTAACAAACTGTTAGCGAGCACCTATTAAGGCTGGCATGGCACACGATCGTTGCACACAGTTATTCAAAACATACTCTTTCTCACACACCTGAATTACATTCCCACGCAAAGTAGCACACGCACACACTCGCACAAGTAAAAAACATTGATAACACAAATATTAAACTTACCGCAGCCCTGCTGAACAAACCAAGCGATGACGTTGTGGCAGCCATGTTGTACAGGGATTTCACGGCGGCCATGTTACATGGGGGTCATCTTCCTGGCAACTGATTGGTTGGTGTGTGGCGGGAGCGATGATGTAATCCCGAGCGGCCGATGATGCGCATCCGTTTTCGCAACGGCACTTGGACACTCTAGATTTGTCACTACGCAGTTTGGCAGTCTGATTGACACCCTGTCCCCGTGTCCCCCCCTGTTCCCCCCCCCATGCCCCTCCCACCCCCATGTCCGAATTGGCAGATCCCACGGTGGCGAACGTGCAGGTGACGCGACTCACTCTGCTGTGCGAGACGGCGCCCGGGCCTCTCACCATCGACCTCACCGGTAAGAGGCGCACCGCACACACTCGCCACCGCACTCGCCACTGCACTCACTCGCCATCGCCACCGCACTCACAACCTCACTCACTCGCCACCGCACTCACAATGACACTCACTCGCCACCGCACTCACAGCCTCACTCACTCGCCACCGCACTCACAATGACACTCACTCGCCACCGCACTCACTCGCCACCACAGTCACTCGCCACCACAGTCACTCGCCACCGCACTTGCCACCGCACTCACTCGCCACTGCACTCACCACTGCACTCGCCACCACGCTCACCACCATACTCACTCACCACTGCACTCGCCATCACACTCACCACCACACTCACCACTGTACTTGCCACCGCACTCGCCACCGCACTCGCCACTGCATTCTCTACCACACTCACTCACCACTGCACTCGCCATCACACTCACCATCACACTCACCACCGCACTCACCACCGCACTCGCCACTGCATTCTCTACCACACTCACTCGCCATCACACTCACCACCACACTCACCACTGTACTCGCCACCGCACTCGCCACCGCACTCGCCACTGCACTCACTCACCACTGCAATCACCACTGCACTCGCCACTGCACTCGCCACCACGCTCACCACCACACTCACTCACCACTGCACTCGCCATCACACTCACCACCACACTCACCACTGTACTTGCCACCGCACTCACCACCGCACTCGCCACTGCATTCTCTACCACACTCACTCGCCATCACACTCACTCACCACCACACTCACTTACCACCGTACTTGCCACCGCACTCGCCACAGCACTCGCCACCGTACTCGCTCGCCACTGCACTCACCACCGCAATCACCACCGCACTCGCCACCGCACTCACCTCTCGCACCACCGGACACGGCGCCTTCCCACATCACCCCAAAGCTTACGCCACACACATCACCGGCAATACAAATGCGACCGACAGAAAAGGAGAAACAATGCAAACTAAAGTCCTCAAAATGAGACGGCACCAACCTCGGTTCTTGGAGTGAATCGCGACACTGAACTGATCCTCATGGCGGTAGCCCGGGGTACCAAGTAATACAAAACGGCCGAGGCAATTCAATATTTTATTTCTGGGACAATATTTTTTCTCAAGGGGCGTAACTTAACTCCGCGACTGGGGTACCAATCAATCCGAAATCGGTGCCACACTCCGCGATGTCGAAACGCAGCGAGGACGATTGTGCTGAAAGCCTGAGCGCTCGCGTACGCACCACGGTGGTGGTGCATCGTGAGTACAGCTCGTCGAGATGAGTCGATTGACGCATCGCCGACCGTCGACGCAGACTGAACATGACCGCATCACGGACATCGTGCGAGAGCCGGGGTCCTATGGTACCCCGGGGAACCGCCATAAGGTTCAATTGCGACTTGTTATAGAATCACTGGGAGGGAGGGGGTGGGTGCGGAGGGGAGGGGGAGGAAATGTTACTCGGGTTGGGTGCCACGGTGGCTAGGAGATGTTAACTCCCTCGCCTGGTATACAAGAGGTCGTGCATTCGATCCCGACCCTGATGACTGCTGCTGTATATTTGGAGTCTGTGTGTCTCTCTCTCTCTCATCATCATCACGGTGGCTAGGAGATGTTAACTCCCTCGCCTGGTATACAAGAGGTCGTGCGTTCGATCCCGACCCTGATGACTGCTGCTGTATATTTGGAGTCTGTGTGTTCTCCCTATGGTCGCGTGGATTTTTCTCTGGGTCTCCTGGTTTTTTCCTCCACATTTAGAATCAGCATCATGGCGTTTAGAGTTTTTGGACTGCTATAAATGTCCACGTTATGATGATGATGATAAGCCACTTTGCTGAGCTACCATCACGTGCAGCGAGGTGGCTTCTTTAAAAATGGCTAGTACATAGCTCAGTGGGCCTTACCTGATAAAAATAAAAGTAGTTTTCATTGTTTTTAGCTTATACACAGTTGTTATTTTTTTTGTTCAAAACGATAAAACCAGTCATGACCGGTTTGCGGTTGCAACAAAAATATCAACGTTTGAATTTCAAATCGAGAACTGCCTCTGTGGCGTAGCAGCAGAGCACGCCGGCACAACTCCCAACCCAGGGGTCTCCGGTTAGATTCCATCTCCCGCACGACGAAACAGTGGGTCGCGTGCGGTGGGTTTTCGAAGCGTGGGTACGCCCGCCTCTTCCAAGACGGCGGGTCCGGTCAAGCGTGGAAGAGTAGACCAATTAGCCTCTACCGAGCTCCCTCTGCTGGAGCCGGGCGCCTACCGCCAACGGCGGCGTTGAGCCGAGCAATTCGGAATGGGGATACACAGGGTGTTTTAAAATTGGGGACCCGATTTCAAAGCAAAGCGATTTCAAATCAGGTCCATCTTTTTAAAACGCCCTGTATTCCTTCACACTAGAGGAGTCCGACGGGCTACGAAGCTTTGCTTCGTAGGGGGGGGTGGGGCCTCGCCTTCACCTCTTTTCAACTGAGAAAACCGAGGGCGAATGTAACCACGCGGTGACTTGGGCCACCGCCGCTGTTTGTCCGTGCGCGCCTGACGATCGGTGGCCATTCCGTGACCCGCATTCAATGCCGACTTTGATTTCACCGGCAACCGTTTCTGCTGAGCGGCCTTCTGGAGTTCGCGGTCGGCAGGTCGGCACCTCGAATCGGTGGGCGGCTGCCCTGCAGTGCAGCGGCACAGAGGCCAGAGTTCGCTATGGCCGGAGGTGGAATCACTTTTTAGTTACAATTATTTGTTTTATTTTACCAGGTAAGAACCCACTGACCTGTACTGTAGCGAAAAAAAAACCTCAGAAGCGACCTGTCCACACGCCGATGATGGCTCCAACGGAGTGGCTCATCGTCATGTGGAAATCTATAGTGGCAGCAGCCAAAATACACGAAACGCCTGATGTTGATTCTAAATGTGGAGGGAAAAAACGGAGGACCCGGATGAAAAATCTACGTGACCACGTGGAGAAGGAGACACGCAAACTCCAAATATACAGCAGCAGTTGTCAGGGTCGGAATCGATCCCACGACCTCCTGCATACCAGGCGAGGTAGTTAACATCTCGCCACCGTGGCACCCACTTGGTGGAGGTACCAGGCTCTGTGTCCACGGCCAAAGCGAGTGGACTGAACGATCTAATTTTGGCATCTCGGTTGGTACCGACAAGGACAAATATTTGGTCTGGGCCCACGCTTACCAACCGATCGTGTGACCTCCCAAGCGATGGCTGTGCTCTGTATACATTTTCCCAAACGCTGCCTTCCACCGCCCCCCACTCTCCCACTGCGTATTTCCCCTCTCGACGTGTTTATTTTCTCTGCTCCGCGGACGCAACCGCGCCCGTCACGTGTCTCCGCGTCAACCGTCACGTGTCTCTGCGTCTCCCATCACACGTCTCCATGTCTCCGCGTCTCCCATCACACGTCTCCGTGTCTCCGCGTCTCCCATCACACGTCTCCGCGTCTCCCATCACACGTCTCCCATCACGCATCTCCCATCACACGTCTCCCATCACACATCTCCGCGTCTCCCATCACGCGTCTCCCATCACACGTCTCCCATCACACGTCTCCCATCACACGTCTCCCATCACACGTCTCCCATCACACGTCTCCGCGTTGCCGTCGTCTCCGCCGCCTGTGGGCTGCCTTCATCTCTATCGAGCGGCGTCAAGCGTGCGCGCACGCACGTAGATTACGTTTCGAAATCACGTCTCCAAAACGCCGCCGTCCGGAGGCGTGACGCCCGCGCGGGCGTGGTGCGAAAATCCACAGACCGGGGCACCTGGGGAAGGCAGTCGGCAGAAACGGGCAGCCCAGGCGCCCTCCGGTCCTATTTTGGGATGGTCGCCCGCGAATGTTTCGTCCATCCACGAGCGGTTTTCACATGCGGGGCGGGGGGGGGGGTGGGGGGGGTGGGGGGGGAGGGTGACGATCAAATCCCGAGCGGGTGGTTAACGAACCCCACTTGCTGCTGTGCTGCCATCGTAACCCCGGCAAGCCCGGGCAACCTTGACTCGCGTAGCCGAGGGGAGGGCAGTTTTACGAGTTGGCGTGGGGTCCACCAACGCAGCATAGCCAGCGCCACAAAGGCAAAGATCCCCCCGTAGAAGCTCTCGCAGGCTGTTGCGGCAAGTGCTGTTTGCGAGCACCTAATGAAGGCCGGCAAGGCACACGAGGCGGAGGGTGGCCGGCACCACGCCCGGCCGTCTTTGTCTCCCCGGTGCTTGTCGTTGATCGGGACCGGTTCGGATAATCGTCGCACGTGTTGGTGGCTGCGAGTGGGAATCGAACCCGGGTCGCCGGGTTTGTAGCGCAGCACGCTAACCGCTACACTACCGCTCCCCACACATACACACACCACACACCCGCCCACCGCCGCCTCCTCCCCATGCCGCTCTCCCTTCCCGTGGGTTCTCTCTCTCTCTGTGTGCGTTTGAATCGCGCTCTTTGTTCGGAGGGAGTTGCAAGGGTAGGCCGGGGGAGATCCTTGAACGCAGGACCGCTTTGAACCCCGACCTCCCCTGCGTTCTCACACACACAGAGCCCCTTGTGTGTTCACCCGGACTGTAGGACACCGTGAGCGCGGTGAAGATACCGGCGGCGTCGTCATCGTCATTGTCATTATCGTCGTCATTGTCATTATCGTCATCATTATCGTCATCGTCATCACCATTCGTCGTCATCTCTACCTGGCCAGATTGTTCAGCTGTAGAGCGAGCGGCTCGCAATCGGCAAATTGCGAGTTCGCACCCTGGTTGGGGGGGGGGGGGTGGCGGGGGTTGACCATCCCCACCCGCACTCCCCACTTTGCCAGCGCACGCACGTGGACGCACGCTGGGAATGTGCTCGCTGGCCCGCGTGCTGGCACGCATGCCGACGGCGGAAATTGCAACCGCCCCGAGCCCTCGCCTCTGTCGCCCCCTGGGAGCCCCTCCCCCCCCGGCAGCCTCGGGTTACGAGCTCGCATCCCCCGAACGATGGCGAGCGCCGCTGCGTGCGTGCTCTCTCCTTCCCCCCGCCAGTTGCGGTGTGCACGGGAAGTGCTTGGCGTCGCGGTCCGGGCTGCTGTGAAAAAAACAACCTCGGCCGCCCGAGTTTGATTCCTCAGATCCCTCCTCATCCTCTTCCACCCCCCCCCCCCGTCTAAATCAAGGTTCCGCTTCTCTTATTTGACCATACTTCACCCCACGCTGGGGGGGGCGCCGCGGGTGTGGCGCATCGGCCGGTCATCTCGGTCGGTCGTCTCGGTCGGTCGTCTCGGTCGGTCGACCCGTGGCACCTGCTGGGTCTGTCCCGTGACCTCCTGCCAGCGCACTTCACCTGGCCCTTAAAGTGCACCTGGCCTGGCACGGGCGCCGTGGTGACGTCCACAGCCACCTGGTGGCAGGTGGCGGTTGTTGTTGTTGATGTCGTCTGCTTAGTCAACGGCCTCCCCTCCCACTCCTCTCCTGCCCGCCCCCTCAACTGTGATCACGTGGCCTTATAAGGAAGGGCAGCCATGGAGGCTGTTTTATTTGTTGCTGCTGGGCAGCACAGTGAGAGAAGGTTCTGGAATTATCTGGGCGTGTTTGCCGAGGTTCATGCCGGACCAGAGGTTCTTTTTTTTTCTCTCTTCTCTCTCGCTTCTTTTCAATCCTGGAAAAACCTCCGTAGGATTTTTTTTTTTTTAATAAAAACGTGAAATTGCTCTCCTTGTTACGAAGGGCCCCATGTGGTTACGAACTGCACTCGCTATCGTTCCTCTCTGGCTCGGCTGGATGACGGTTCAACTGTTTCAGTGTCCGGGCTATCATTGTGTTGCGTTGCCTCGCTTTTGTCATGCCGATGACCCCGGGGTCACTCTTGCACGCGACTCGTCCTGTGCTCCAGCGGATTCTCGCCTGGTGAAACAAAATCTACTTCCGTAAACTTGCGGAGGCCTCGGAAACACCGGGGCGTACGACCGGCAACACTTTTTGCGGCCAGAAATGTTTTTTCGTGAAGATGATCGCAACTTGAGGTGCAGACCCGGTGGGGGGCGGGGGAGGGGTTAGAGATACTGAACCGGCGCAGCTGAGAATCCTGCGTTTTCATCCAGGTTTTGGCCGCACAGCATCGGTGATTCAACCGCGTTCTCAAGTGCGGTTAGTTGATGGTCTCAGCCTGCTTGCCGGTAAGCGAGGGGAAGGATCGAGGGCAAGGTGGCGATGAGACTCTGAAGAGGTCCTTGTCGAGGTCGGGTGTCACGGCTTCAGAGGTTTGAGACCTGGCAGAAGTCCTTAGCCAGGTGATAATTCAGGAGACCAGGATAGGTTAAAAGAAAAGTCTTTAAAAGATAAAAAGCGACTAAATACAGGAACAAAAATCAATCAAAGACAACAACGTTACAGGAGAAACCAGAAATACCGCACATGCGAAAATCAGTAAGGGCAAAGGCGTTGTTTATTAGTAAGGCGAGCATAGCTTCAGGTCGTGTATCGGTGTGTTAGTAAGACACTAGCTTCAGGTCGTGTATCGGTGTGTTAGTAAGACGCTAGCTTCAGGTCGTGTATCGGTGTGTTAGTAAGACGCTAGCTTCATGTCGTGTATCGGTGTGTTAGTAAGACGCTAGCTTCACGTCGTGTATCAGTGTGTTAGTAAGACACTAGCTTCACGTCGTGTATCGGTGTGTTAGTAAGACACTAGCTTCATGTCGTGTATCGGTGTGTTAGTAAGGCGAGCATAGCTTCAGGTCGTGTATCGGTGTGTTAGTAAGACGCTAGCTTCAGGTCGTGTATCGGTGTGTTAGTAAGACACTAGCTTCATCTCGTGTATCGGTGTGTTAGTAAGACGCTAGCTTCAGGTCGTGTATCGGTGTGTTAGTAAGACACTAGCTTCAGGTCGTGTATCGGTGTGTTAGTAAGACGCTAGCTTCACGTCGTGTATCAGTGTGTTAGTAAGACGCTAGCTTCACGTCGTGTATCAGTGTGTTAGTAAGACACTAGCTTCATGTCGTGTATCAGTGTGTTAGTAAGACACTAGCTTCAGGTCGTGTATCGGTGTGTTAGTAAGACACTAGCTTCAGGTCGTGTATCGGTGTGTTAGTAAGACACTAGCTTCATGTCGTGTATCAGTGTGTTAGTAAGACACTAGCTTCATGTCGTGTATCAGTGTGTTAGTAAGACACTAGCTTCAGGTCGTGTATCGGTGTGTTAGTAAGACACTAGCTTCACGTCGTGTATCGGTGTGTTAGTAAGACGCTAGCTTCACGCTGTGTATAGGTATGTTAGTAAGACACGAGCTTCAGGTCGTGTATCGGTGTGTTAGTAAGACGCTAGCTTCATCTCGTGTATCAGTGTGTTAGTAAGACGCTAGCTTCAGGTCGTGTATCGGTGTGTTAGTAAGACACTAGCTTCAGGTCGTGTATCAGTGTGTTAGTAAGACACTAGCTTCAGGTCGTGTATCAGTGTGTTAGTAAGACGCTAGCTTCACGCTGTGTATAGGTGTGTTAGTAAGACACTAGCTTCACGTCGTGTATAGGTGTGTTAGTAAGACGCTAGCTTCACGCTGTGTATCAGTGTGTTAGTAAGACACTAGCTTCACGCTGTGTATCAGTGTGTTAGTAAGACGCTAGCTTCATGTCGTGTATCAGTGTGTTAGTAAGACTCTAGCTTCACGTCGTGTATCGGTGTGTTAGTAAGACACTAGCTTCAGGTCGTGTATCGGTGTGTTAGTAAGACACTAGCTTCACGCTGTGTATCAGTGTGTTAGTAAGACACTAGCTTCAGGTCGTGTATCGGTGTGTTAGTAAGACGCTAGCTTCATGTCGTGTATCAGTGTTAGTAAGACGCTAGCTTCACGTCGTGTATCAGTGTGTTAGTAAGACACTAGCTTCATCTCGTGTATCAGTGTGTTAGTAAAACACTAGCTTCATGTCGTGTATCAGTGTGTTAGTAAGACACTAGCTTCACGTCGTGTATCAGTGTGTTAGTAAGACGCTAGCTTCACGTCGTGTATCAGTGTGTTAGTAAGACGCTAGCGTCACGTCGTGTACCAGTGTGTTAGTAAGACACTAGCTTCACGTCGTGTATCAGTGTGTTAGTACGACACTAGCTTCACGTCGTGTATCAGTGTGTTAGTAAGACACTAGCTTCATGTCGTGTATCAGTGTGTTAGTAAGACGCTAGCTTCACGTCGTGTATCAGTGTGTTAGTAAGACACTAGCTTCACGTCGTGTATCAGTGTGTTAGTAAGACGCTAGCTTCACGTTGTGTATCAGTGTGTTAGTAAGACACTAGCTTCACATTGTGTATCAGTGTGTTAGTAAGACGCTAGCTTCACGTCGTGTATCAGTGTGTTAGTACGACACTAGCTTCACGTCGTGTATCAATGTGTTAGTAAGACACTAGCTTCATGTCGTGTATCAGTGTGTTAGTAAGACGCTAGCTTCACGTCGTGTATCAGTGTGTTAGTAAGACACTAGCTTCACGTCGTGTATCAGTGTGTTAGTAAGACGCTAGCTTCACGTCGTGTATCAGTGTGTTAGTAAGACACTAGCTTCACGCTGTGTATCAGTGTGTTAGTAAGACACTAGCTTCATCTCGTGTATCAGTGTGTTAGTAAAACACTAGCTTCACGTCGTGTATCAGTGTGTTAGTAAGACGCTAGCTTCACGTCGTGTATCAGTGTGTTAGTAAGACTCTAGCGTCACGTCGTGTATCAGTGTGTTAGTAAGACACTAGCTTCACGTCGTGTATCAGTGTGTTAGTAAGACACTAGCTTCACGTCGTGTATCAGTGTGTTAGTAAGACGCTAGCTTCATGTCGTGTATCAGTGTGTTAGTAAGACGCTAGCTTCACGTCGTGTATCAGTGTGTTAGTAAGACACTAGCTTCATGTCGTGTATCAGTGTGTTAGTAAGACGCTAGCTTCATGTCGTGTATCAGTGTGTTAGTAAGACGCTAGCTTCACGTCGTGTATCAGTGTGTTAGTAAGACGCTAGCTTCACGTCGTGTATCAGTGTGTTAGTAAGACGCTAGCTTCACGTCGTGTATCAGTGTGTTAGTAAGACTCTAGCTTCACGTCGTGTATCAGTGTGTTAGTTAGACACTAGCTTCAGGTCATGTATCAGTGTGTTAGTAAGACGCTAGCTTCATGTCGTGTATCAGTGTGTTAGTAAGACGCTAGCTTCACGTCGTGTATCAGTGTGTTAGTAAGACGCTAGCTTCACGTCGTGTATCAGTGTGTTAGTAAGACGCTAGCTTCATGTCGTGTATCAGTGTGTTAGTAAGACACTAGCTTCACGTCGTGTATCAGTGTGTTAGTAAGACGCTAGCTTCATGTCGTGTATCAGTGTGTTAGTAAGACGCTAGCTTCACGTCGTGTATCAGTGTGTTAGTAAGACACTAGCTTCATGTCGTGTATCAGTGTGTTAGTAAGACACTAGCTTCACGTCGTGTATCAGTGTGTTAGTAAGACACTAGCTTCACGTCATGTATCAGTGTGTTAGTAAGACACTAGCTTCCCGTCGTGTATCAGTGTGTTAGTAAGACGCTAGCTTCACGTTGTGTATCAGTGTGTTAGTAAGACACTAGCTTCATGTCGTGTATCAGTGTGTTAGTAAGACGCTAGCTTCACGTCGTGTATCAGTGTGTTAGTAAGACACTAGCTTCACGTCGTGTATCAGTGTGTTAGTAAGACGCTAGCTTCACGTCGTATATCAGTGTGTTAGTAAGACACTAGCTTCACGCTGTGTATCAGTGTGTTAGTAAGACACTAGCTTCATCTCGTGTATCAGTGTGTTAGTAAAACACTAGCTTCACGTCGTGTATCAGTGTGTTAGTAAGACTCTAGCGTCACGTCGTGTATCAGTGTGTTAGTAAGACACTAGCTTCACGCTGTGTATCAGTGTGTTAGTAAGACACTAGCTTCATCTCGTGTATCAGTGTGTTAGTAAGACACTAGCTTCACGCTGTGTATCAGTGTGTTAGTAAGACACTAGCTTCATCTCGTGTATCAGTGTGTTAGTAAGACGCTAGCTTCACGTCGTGTATCAGTGTGTTAGTAAGACTCTAGCGTCACGTCGTGTATCAGTGTGTTAGTAAGACACTAGCTTCACGCTGTGTATCAGTGTGTTAGTAAGACACTAGCTTCATCTCGTGTATCAGTGTGTTATTAAAACACTAGCTTCACGTCGTGTATCAGTGTGTTAGTAAGACGCTAGCGTCACGTCGTGTATCAGTGTGTTAGTAAGACGCTAGCTTCACGTCGTGTATCAGTGTGTTAGTAAGACACTAGCTTCACGTCGTGTATCAGTGTGTTAGTAAGACACTAGCTTCACGTCGTGTATCAGTGTGTTAGTAAGACACTAGCTTCATGTCGTGTATCAGTGTGTTAGTAAGACGCTAGCTTCACGTCGTGTATCAGTGTGTTAGTAAGACACTAGCTTCATGTCGTGTATCAGTGTGTTAGTAAGACGCTAGCTTCATGTCGTGTATCAGTGTGTTAGTAAGACGCTAGCTTCACGTCGTGTATCAGTGTGTTAGTAAGACGCTAGCTTCACGTCGTGTATCAGTGTGTTAGTAAGACTCTAGCTTCACGTCGTGTATCAGTGTGTTAGTTAGACACTAGCTTCAGGTCATGTATCAGTGTGTTAGTAAGACGCTAGCTTCATGTCGTGTATCAGTGTGTTAGTAAGACGCTAGCTTCACGTCGTGTATCAGTGTGTTAGTAAGACGCTAGCTTCACGTCGTGTATCAGTGTGTTAGTAAGACGCTAGCTTCATGTCGTGTATCAGTGTGTTAGTAAGACACTAGCTTCACGTCGTGTATCAGTGTGTTAGTAAGACGCTAGCTTCATGTCGTGTATCAGTGTGTTAGTAAGACGCTAGCTTCACGTCGTGTATCAGTGTGTTAGTAAGACACTAGCTTCATGTCGTGTATCAGTGTGTTAGTAAGACACTAGCTTCACGTCGTGTATCAGTGTGTTAGTAAGACACTAGCTTCACGTCATGTATCAGTGTGTTAGTAAGACACTAGCTTCCCGTCGTGTATCAGTGTGTTAGTAAGACGCTAGCTTCACGTTGTGTATCAGTGTGTTAGTAAGACACTAGCTTCACATTGTGTATCAGTGTGTTAGTAAGACGCTAGCTTCACGTCGTGTATCAGTGTGTTAGTACGACACTAGCTTCACGTCGTGTATCAGTGTGTTAGTAAGACACTAGCTTCATGTCGTGTATCAGTGTGTTAGTAAGACGCTAGCTTCACGTCGTGTATCAGTGTGTTAGTAAGACACTAGCTTCACGTCGTGTATCAGTGTGTTAGTAAGACGCTAGCTTCACGTCGTATATCAGTGTGTTAGTAAGACACTAGCTTCACGCTGTGTATCAGTGTGTTAGTAAGACACTAGCTTCATCTCGTGTATCAGTGTGTTAGTAAAACACTAGCTTCACGTCGTGTATCAGTGTGTTAGTAAGACTCTAGCGTCACGTCGTGTATCAGTGTGTTAGTAAGACACTAGCTTCACGCTGTGTATCAGTGTGTTAGTAAGACACTAGCTTCATCTCGTGTATCAGTGTGTTAGTAAGACACTAGCTTCACGCTGTGTATCAGTGTGTTAGTAAGACACTAGCTTCATCTCGTGTATCAGTGTGTTAGTAAGACGCTAGCTTCACGTCGTGTATCAGTGTGTTAGTAAGACTCTAGCGTCACGTCGTGTATCAGTTTGTTAGTAAGACACTAGCTTCACGCTGTGTATCAGTGTGTTAGTAAGACACTAGCTTCATCTCGTGTATCAGTGTGTTATTAAAACACTAGCTTCACGTCGTGTATCAGTGTGTTAGTAAGACGCTAGCGTCACGTCGTGTATCAGTGTGTTAGTAAGACGCTAGCTTCACGTCGTGTATCAGTGTGTTAGTAAGACACTAGCTTCACGTCGTGTATCAGTGTGTTAGTAAGACACTAGCTTCACGTCGTGTATCAGTGTGTTAGTAAGACACTAGCTTCATGTCGTGTATCAGTGTGTTAGTAAGACGCTAGCTTCACGTCGTGTATCAGTGTGTTAGTAAGACACTAGCTTCATGTCGTGTATCAGTGTGTTAGTAAGACGCTAGCTTCATGTCGTGTATCAGTGTGTTAGTAAGACGCTAGCTTCACGTCGTGTATCAGTGTGTTAGTAAGACGCTAGCTTCACGTCGTGTATCAGTGTGTTAGTAAGACTCTAGCTTCACGTCGTGTATCAGTGTGTTAGTTAGACACTAGCTTCAGGTCATGTATCAGTGTGTTAGTAAGACGCTAGCTTCATGTCGTGTATCAGTGTGTTAGTAAGACGCTAGCTTCACGTCGTGTATCAGTGTGTTAGTAAGACGCTAGCTTCACGTCGTGTATCAGTGTGTTAGTAAGACGCTAGCTTCATGTCGTGTATCAGTGTGTTAGTAAGACACTAGCTTCACGTCGTGTATCAGTGTGTTAGTAAGACGCTAGCTTCATGTCGTGTATCAGTGTGTTAGTAAGACGCTAGCTTCACGTCGTGTATCAGTGTGTTAGTAAGACACTAGCTTCATGTCGTGTATCAGTGTGTTAGTAAGACACTAGCTTCACGTCGTGTATCAGTGTGTTAGTAAGACACTAGCTTCACGTCGTGTATCAGTGTGTTAGTAAGACACTAGCTTCACGTCGTGTATCAGTGTGTTAGTAAGACACTAGCTTCATGTCGTGTATCAGTGTGTTAGTAAGACGCTAGCTTCATGTCGTGTATCAGTGTGTTAGTAAGACACTAGCTTCACGTCGTGTATCAGTCTGTTAGTAAGACGCTAGCTTCACGTCGTGTATCAGTGTGTTAGTAAGACACTAGCTTCACGTCGTGTATCAGTGTGTTAGTAAGACACTAGCTTCATGTCGTGTATCAGTGTGTTAGTAAGACACTAGCTTCATGTCGTGTATCAGTGTGTTAGTAAGACGCTAGCTTCACGTCGTGTATCGGTGTGTTAGTAAGGCCGTGCGAGTGGAGTGCAGCGGACGGGCCCTGGGGTAGCCCACTGCAGCCCTCTACTGACCCGCCAATTCTTTTATGTTTCCCCGTTGCAACATGCGTCTGGGTTGTCACCGTGCGTCCGGGCGTCTGTCACGCATCGGAGATGCTTGCTTTTTTTCCCGCATTGGCCGTTTGTGCGAAGGCAAGCATCCCACACTGTCTGCCACGGTTTGTGCGAACGTGATCCGTGGTTTGCCGAGTCGGGGTATGTGTGTGTGACCGAGGAGCGGTCGCGTAGCGCTACGAACCCGGCCACCCGAGTTCGCTTGCCGCTCGTGGACAACACCGGCGTGACCCGTTATCTGAACCGCTCCTGGGCCTCCCCGATGTCGACTCGGCCTCGAATGAGTACCTGGTGCGTGGCGTGCAGCAAGCGTCGCCACGTGGAGAGACAAAGACGGCCGGGCGTGGTTGCCGGCCACCCACCCAATATTCTGTTAAGGCTACACGTGGGGGGGGGTGGGAGGGGGGGGGTTTCTTCGTCTTGTTTTGTTAACCTCAACGCTCGTGCGTGCGTGCGGTGTCTCCCGCAGGGAACCTGGAGACGTTCAAGAAGGAGTCGTTTGTGCTGAAGGAAGGAGCCGAGTACAAGATCAAGATTAATTTCAAGGTGAGACCACGGGTTTGGGCGGTGGTGGACGGGTGGGGTATGGGGGGGCAAGGCGGGGGGAGGTGGATAAACCCTCGCGATCGGATGTTGGCAACGTGCCGCCGTGCGACGATACGCCACAACCGGCACGGCCATGGGCACCGTGTGCCTCGCGGTACCGGTGCGTGTTCGGCGATGTTTTCCCGCGGAGGGGAAAGGCCAGCGAGTGCGAGAGGTGCGTGCGGGCGTCTGCGTGTGGCCGTGGTAGCGGTTCGCGCTTCGCTGCGCTGCGAACCCGGCGGCCCGAGTTCGATTCCGTTCTCGCCGCCAACGCCGGTGACGATTATCTGAACCGGTCCCGGGCCTCCCCTAGGTCGACTCGGCCTCAGATGAGTTCCTGGTGCGGTGGTGTCCACATCGCCACTAGGGAGACAAAGGCGGCCGGGCGTGGTGCTGGCCACCCCCTCGTGTGCCGTGCCGGCCTTGATGGGTGCCACTCGCTTAACAGCGCTTGCCCCAACAGTCTGTTGAGGCCATGGGGGGATTGGGGGCGGGAATCTTTGTCTTGAGTGTGACGATGTGTAATCTTAGGCCGTTGTCAGCCATCTCCATTCAAAAGCTTGGCACCCCGGGTCTGTCCTGTGACCTCCGCCATCCTCGCAAACTACACACACGCAAAGACTGAGTTCCCCCCGTGCAGGGGTAACAGACCTTCGGGGCGAGTGCTGTTAGCGAGCAGCACCTTTGAAGGCCGACACGGTGCACACGAGGGGGTGGGTGGCCAGCACGACGCACGGCCGCCTTTGTCCCCCCCAGTGGTGACGTTTACACACCACACCAGGAATTCATTTGAGGCCAAGTCGACCTAGGGGGAGGCCCAGGCATCGGTTCGGACAACCGTCACTGGTGTTGGCCGTGAGCGGGAATCGAAGCCGGGTAGGCCGACACGGTGCACCGAGAGGTTGTTGATGTGTTCACATTGCCACGAGGCACTCATTTAAGACTCGAGTCGACCTAAGGGTGGCCCAGGACTGGTTCAGATATTCGCCGCTGTCATTGACGGCGAGCGAGAATCGAATTCGGGTCGCCAGGGTTGGTAGCGCAGCGCGCTAACCGCGACACCGCCGCTCCCCGCGCACGCACCCACGCAGGAAATGCAGCAGCAACAACAGCCCGACCATCGTTCGCTCAAAAACACACGCACGTGTACGCGTGCGTTCGCTCTTCCCGTCAGCAGCACCCGCGATTCCGGTAACGGGGACGCAGTTAAGAGCGCAGGACTTGGACCCTTATAAGCGCACGTGGAGCGGCGATAAAATAATAAAAGTGGCTCGTACAGCAATCAAGGGTCTCGCCCGGCGGCCGTAAATATAAAAAAAGTAAACATTCTCTTGGCCATTAGCCTCCTCGGGCCTTGGGGGACAAATATTTTCCCGGCAGCGTTTTGTTCGTTTTGTTTGAAGCGGTCAAACTCCGGGGGGGGGGGGGGTGGGGCCGGTTTTTGACTTGGACGAGTCTCATCGGCGGGCGTGGAGGAGGAGGGCCTCGGCAACGAAAATAACGCCGCAGCGACGATACCACGTGCAGTGACAATGACGCAAGTACCTTCGGTACCACGAGCAGCGACGGTTCCGTGAGCGGCGGTGGGTACCGCAGGTACCTTCGGTACCACTAGCAGCGACAGTTCCGTGAGCGGCGGTGGATACCGCAGGTACCTTCGATTCCGCTAGCAGCGACGGTTCCGTGAGCGGCGGTGGGTACCGCGGGTACCTTCGATTCCGCTAGCAGCGGCGGTTCCGCGGCAGCCTCGTGGCGGAGCGGTCCCTCCCGTTAGAGAATTGTCTTCCCGCGCGTCTCCTTTGCAGGTGAACCGTGAGATCGTGTCCGGCCTCAAGTACATCCAGCAGACGTACAGGAAAGGCGTCAAGGGTGAGTCCGCACGCTCATCATCCCTCCCTACCTCCCTCCCTCCCTCCCTCCGCACGGTGGGAGGTAAAATAAGTCCCGCTTGGTCGGGAAGTCAACAAACTGCGCCCGCCCCACCTCCCGCCATAGGAATGTAGAATTTCCACCACAGCGCCAGTGCTCTCCCAAGCACTTATTTGAGCGGCAGGAGATCCGCTTTAAATACAACAGCCACTACAACAACAACAACAACCGCCACTACAACAGCAGCAACCGCTACTACAACAACTGCTGCAACAACAACCGCCACGACAATAACAACATGCAACTTCTACAACAACAATAACAACCGGCCACAAGGAGTCGGCACTCGAGAAAAAATAGCTGACAGTCCTTAGGGTCTCGTTTGAATGGGAAGTCCGAGACTTTGAAACGTTTACAGTAATTGGCTGCTATAAATGCCCACGCGATAAGCCACTTTCGTTGTGCAAACATCATTTGTGGCCAGGTCGCCTCTTAAAAAGAGCTGTTATAGCTCAGTGGGCCTTATCTGGTTTTCTTGAGTTTCGTTTGTTGCCACTTTTCCCGGCACCTACAATTGGCACGGTTGGCTAACGTATGGTGCGAAAGAAGTTCAACGAATGTGCACACAGTGCGGAAAAAACGGTGACCCTCGTTGGAGTGAGAACGCCACGCTCGCCAGGCACGGTGTCTTCGAGCACCTGGGCCTGGATCCCAGGGTTGTTATCGCCCTGCTCTGCTCGGTTTTCTCTGACTTGAGAATTTGTCTCGGACCGCTGGAATCTCACCGTCATCATCTTCATCATCGCCACCGTCGTCATCATCGTCATCTTCTTTGGTTCTTTCGGTAAAGTCACGTAGAATGAGAATAAAATAATAACATAACACAATGAAATTCTCACGACGTTTCGGCCACAACGCAAGCGGCCGTCTTCAGGTGAAAGGTACAGAACTGTCGGGACGACAGAGCTTCATTGAAGAGAGCTTCATTGAAGCTTTGTCGTCCCGACAGTTCTGAGCTTCATTGAAGACAGAGCTTCATTGAAGCTTTGTCGTCCCGACAGTTCTGTACCTTTCACCTGAAGACGGCCGCTTGCATTGTGGCCGTAACGTCGTGAGAATTTTATTGTGTTATTTTATTATTTTATTCTCATTCTACGTGACTTTACCGAAAGAACCAAAGAAGATGAATCCTTGCAGTCACGAAAGCTTCAAATCGAAAAATCATCGTCATCATCGTCGTCGTCGTCATCTGTTAGCGACGAACGGGGCGTCACGAATTGCTGCTGCCGCCGTTGTTTTTACGCGCCTCGTGAAATAAAAAAAAATAGTATCTGGTAAATCTGGTTATTGTGCCCCCCTCCCCCCCCCGTCAACCCCCCCCCCCCATCTACCCCTCCCATCTCTACCCCCCCCCCCCCCCTCCTTGGCACCCCACAGTGGACAAGACGCACTACATGGTGGGCAGCTACGGTCCGCGCGGCGAGGAGTACGACTTCACGACCCCGCTGGAGGAAGCGCCCAAGGGCTTGCTTGCCCGCGGCACCTACAACGTCAAGTCCCAGTTCACCGACGACGACCAGCACGACCACCTCTCCTGGGACTGGAACATCACCATCAAGAAGGAGTGGAAGGACTGAGCGGCGGCGGCGGCGGCGGCGTTGTCGGGAGGGAGGGGAGGTGGAGGAGTAGAGGGGAGATGGTGGGGGAGGGGAGGGGAGGGAAGGAGGAGTAGGAGAGATGGGGGTGAGGAGAGAGGAGGGAGGAAGGAGGAGGGGCGAGATAGGGAAGGGGGGTGTTCCCGGCAGGGCTTAATTTCAACCGGTATCTTCTTGCGCATCACGGGAAAAAAACGACTCGCATGTGTACGTGCCGATGCTGTCGCTTTGCACATCTTTTGTGTGCGGCTCTTGACGCGACGCACGTTACCCACACGCACGGCGCGCGCATGAGCGAGCGAGCGGTGACGGCGATTGTCAGAGGTCGCGGTTCACGCGGAATTTTAGCACCAAGCGGAAATTCTATTTTAAAAAAAAAACTCATTTCAACTCGGTTCCTCGTTTCTGATGATCACCGGCAGCGATGTCACCACCACCACCACCGCCGGGTGTAGTGGCCTGCGGACGGTGACGCCACGGCCCTTTGCGCTCGCGATCCGCCAATTTCCCGTGTCGTGCCGCCTTGTAAAACCGCCTTGTAGCCGCGCGCCGCCATCGGCCGTGCAGATGACGAACGAGCGATGGTTTTATCGGCTCGAGCCTCTCGGGCCGACGATCCCGTCGGGTCTTTCGTTTTTCTCTCGGATGACGCGCCGTGACGATTTTCTAATTTGGATGTTCGTCATTTCTTTTTCCGTTTTGCGAAACTCGTCGGGCCTGAGAACGCCGCGTTGACCAGGCGCGCGGTGTCCGCAAGCAGCTGGGCTTGGATGCCAGGGTTCTCAGCGTCCTCATCTGCTCGGTGTCTCCGACTCGAGAATCGATCTCGGACCCCCATAATCCCACCGCCGTCACCGTAAGTCAGCTCGTTAGCGACGAACGGGGGGGGGGGGGGCCTTGGGAATTCTTGCCGGTTTTTTGTTGTTGTTTTTGCACGTCGCAAACAAATGGCGTCGTGGAGACGCCCCTCACGCGGACATCACACTCGGGTAGCCGTCACCGGAGAATTTAACTTTGTAGTTTGGGTCGGTGACCCAGATAATATTTCCGCGCCCGGTACACTGCGTCCAGTACTTTTCTCCTCGCTGCTGCCGTGGCTTTTACACCGCTAGCCGCCAACGCGTGCCCAACTCTGGCGCATGCCAACAACACGGAAACTAAAAAAAAAACATTTCATTTTGAGAAATTAAACCCTGCTTTGTTACTGCATGGTCAGCGCGCGGGGGGGGGTGGGGGGGAGAGTGTGCTTCACATGGCGCGTGCGTGTGCGTGCACGCGCACACGCCATGCGAAGCACACTCACGTGGTTTGGAGTCCGCGGCTCTTAATTGTTTCCACGGTCCGGACGCCTCGCTCTTGACGAACGATTCAAATCATCGCTGCTGTCGCTCGCTCTCGATATTTTGCATTCTGAAAAGCATTCCAGCAAACCCCGTAGCCTTATAATTTGTCGACGACGACGATGTGTCTAACCGTTACCACTGGGGTTTTGTTTTTTGTTTAAATATCCATTCCTCTATCTGCTTTGCGTTTGCTCGTTTCTTATTTGCGTTATCGTCGATGTGTGTGTCTGTTTGTGTTTTGAACCTTTAAGGTCCCGTCGGTTAACAACGAGTTCTAACTGCCACTGACGACTGCTAACTCGTCAGACTTAAATGGGCTATCGACTCACAGGGCCAGCACCCACGTGGTCTGGGAAAAGGGGGCAGGGAGAGGGGCACCCCCCCCCTCCCCCATTGTCTCGATGACCACGCCTCCAAACTCAAAGCACCAATAGCAGCCTCCCCCCCCCCCATTGTCCCTCTAGCCATGCCCCCTCAAACTCAAAGCACCAATAGCAATCCTCCCATTGTGTCGCCTCTCCCCATTGGCCAAACGCCTGCTCCCAGTAAGCGAACGAGCTGCACCCCCCTCCACGGTGGCGAGACGTTCACCACCTCACGTGGTCTACAGGAGGACGCGGGTTCGATCCAAACCCTTGACGCCTGCTGCTGTATATTTGGAGTTTGCCTGTTCTCCCTCTCGCCCGCTGTGATCGCGGGGATTTTTTTCTCTCCGGGGTCCTCCACGTTTAGAATCAACGTCGTGCATTTCGGGTGTTTTGGCCGTCTGTACATTTCCACGTGATGATGTAAGCCACTTCGTTGAATTATCATTTGTGATAGCCAGGCCGCTTCTTTAAAAAAAAAGCTATACAGCTCAGCGGGGCCTTACCTGGTAAAGTAAAATTTAAAAAAGTAGTTTAGTTTTAGATCCGAGTGTCCCATTCACTTTAGCAGGGGTACAGGCGCAGCCCTACAATAGCTTGGCTCACCCCACTGTTGGTGGAAGGGCCGCCTTATAGATTAATCGGGGTTTAAGTGGCTTCCATTGTCGCTTACGTTGAAACCTTGATTGCGTTGTGGGTTTCGTTCTCGAGTCACTTTCAATAATCGCCACGGATAATCGACGCCAAATGGCTGAGCCACTGCTGGGCGAAATGCGGTGCTGTTCGATTCACGTGTGGACTATTGATGTGGCATTGATGACAAATTGTGCATCCACCATTCCCGTGTGATGATGTAAGCTCGAGGCCAAGTCTGCTTGGTGCTCTTTAATGTTTGCTTTAATTAACTCTCAAAGAAATGCGTTGATGACGTAACTAATGAGAATGCAACACATTCGTCAACAACAAACAACCACCGCCTTTAAAAGTAACAAGTTCACGATTTGCCTAATTGTATTCGGTCCTTTTACGGCCACTGTTGTTGACAAATGTTTTGGAATTTGTTAACTTTGCTTGGGGGCCATCGAAGCCAAATTCCATCACGATCACGGACGGGGAAGTGGACCGTGATAGTACAATAAATGGGAACCGCACGTGACTCGTTTCGTTTGACCGGCGGTGGGATTCTGCCTCGTCAGGCTACGAGGCAGGCAGCAGACAGCCCCCCAGAAAGGGCTGACTGTCTGTCGCAGGGAGAACAACAACAACAACAAAATCGGTCGCTTTGCACAACCAACACGAGAAGTGAAACCGAACCGCAAATCTTACTGCAGTCGCCGGATCACAAGACGCGCTCCGGATGTTAATTGCCTCGCCTGGCACACGCGAGGTTTGTGGGTTCGGTCATGGCCCTGACGCCTGCTGCATAAGTTGCGTGGGGGGGTTTGCGTGTCTCTCTCTCTGTCTTACGCCGTGGTCGCGTGGATGTTTCTCTGGGCCCTCCGGGTTTCCCCCCCCCCACCCCACCTCCACATTTATGATCGACATCACGCCTCCATCATTAGACCTCCTTTGCCAGTACCAAAATGTAATAGGGTTTTTCCCCTTTTTTGGCAACAAAACTGAAACCTTTTTACGAGGATTCACGTCCGCATTAACCACAATACCTGCAGTCAAAATGCAAAAAGCATACTATGATAATATATGCATTGTCCTTTAAACTGATCGTACGCCTTTTGCCGTAATCTGGTCGAGCACCAATTGGGTCGAGGCTCAAAAGAAAGCCGTTTTTTGGTGTGGACCAATCAGTTTCAAAGACATTGCATATATGATCATAGTATGTTTTTTTGTTTTCATTTTGACTGCAGGTATTGTGGTTAATGCAGACATGAATCCTTGTAAAAAGGTTTCAGTTTTGTTGCCAGAAAAAAGGGGAAAACCCCTATTATTACATCACGCCTTTTAGTGTATTTGGGCACTGCTATAAATTCCCAAGTGATAATAAGCCACTACGTTGAGCTATCATTTGTGGTAGCCAGGTCGCTTCTGAAACAGCCCATGTCGCTCAGCGGGCCTGAACTGGTAAAATAATATTAAAAATAGTTTAGTTTTAACAATTTAGTAAGACGCACCTACTTCACACCGCGCCCCACCAACCCCTCTCAACAACAACAACATCATGCCTTGCTTGTGCCCGGGTTCCAACAAAGTTACACGTCTTGTCTCGCGCGCACCCCACCGGGATTATCACACGGCACCGCGCACGCCGCAACTTGTGCTGGAAATCCAGCGGGTGGCGAAAGTGCGTCGATGCATAATCCGCAGAATGAATAGAGCCAGCGGTCTTTCAAACGAAAACATATCTCCCGATCCGGAGATCGTTTCCATCCGCTAACCCCAGTGGTTCTTTACGAATGTTCACATTGGGGGGTTGGTGGTGGTGGAGAGGGGGCGACTTCTTTCGCCGGTAGAACATCAATCGGTGTGAGGAGGGCCGCGACACCATTTGAAAACCATTTGTTGGGGTTTGACAGCAGCGCGATGATGATTGGGGGGGGGGGGGTTATCACAGGACGTGTCTTGTCGGGGTAGCCCGCACTAAAGGCAGCCAGGGGGGCGCCAGTGGCCACGTGGGCCTTGCAATGAAGAACGCCGCTCTGACCCCCTCTGTGACCACCGCTCTCAGCACCCCCCCCCCCCACCACCTTCCTCTCCCAGCTCACCCCCATGCGTGCTCCATCCTCGTGCGCCCCACTCTACAACATGCGTCACTGCCTACACCACACCGCCTCCTCCTCAGCCCTCACCCCCAAATCGTTCTCGGCTGCGTCCAAGTGACAACAGCAGTGGAGGACCCCCCCCCTGCCCCCCCTTGCCCCCCCTGCCCCCTCCCCTGCCCCCCCTTGCCCCCCCCTGCCCCTCCGCCCGCCCCTCCGCCCCCTACCCATCGTCGTGTGTGGATGTCCGCGTTGTGGTTGCTGGTCGTGGTGGTGGTGGTTGATGACACGTCGCTTGCTCGTTCGTGATTTCGTTTCGGGTGCAGAACCAGGAGGAGGGGTTGGGGGAGATGATGTGAGATCAGTGGGGGGGGGGGGGGGGGGTGTTGTTGGGGGTGTTGGTTCATGAGAGATGTTTGGGGGGGGGGGGTCCACTTCCCTCACCCCCCGCCGCCTCCTGGTTGATGTCCTCCTCCTGTGATCATCTTCTTGGTCTCCCTACTTCCTCGTGCTGCCCGGTGCGTCGTTACCGCGCTGAAGGATGCCAATAAAGAACCGGAGTTGGGTCCATCCGTGCCCTCACGACCGCCTGCACTCTCCTCCTCCTTTGCCCCCCCCCCATCCCCCTCGGTTCCGACTCGATTCAAAGTGAGCGGCAGGTCGCCGAGCGCGGGCTGCAAATAAATCAAATGGCCCAAAGCTCCCTTAACGGCCAGCAACAAGCAGCACTAATTGTGGGCGCCGCTGTGGCTAGGAGATGTTAACTACCTCGCCTGGTTACAGGAGGGCCGTGGGTTCGATCCGACCCCTTGGCACCTGCTGCTGCTGCTGTATATTTGGAGTTTGCGGTGTCTCTCTGCCGTGGTCAACGTGGAATTTTTTTTTCCTCCGGGTCCTCCGGTGTTTTTTCTCTCCACGTTGAGAATTAAAATCGCGCGTTTCAGAGTCTTTGGTTGCTGTAAATGTCCACGTAAATTCTGGCTCGGCGGTAGAGTGAGTTGAGCGGTTTACAATCGAGAGGCCTCCGAGTTCGACTCCTGGTTGGGGATTGATGCGGCCCATCGTGCGTCGATGGTCGAGTGACAACTTTGTGTGGAAGTCAACATAGGAATGTGGATGAATAGACTCACCCCCGTCATAAGCACGTGGAATGTCGACCACTGACTCAAGGCTGTACACAGGCGATGAGCGCCGTATCATGGCTTGTCAGAGCAGGACACCACTTATGCGTCACTCGATACAGGGTCACGTGATGCAGGGTCACTAGGTAAGGAAATACTTTGTTGAACAGAGGTAGTTCGTAAGAACTTGCGAACACGAGAGGCGATGTTGGGTGTGAGTGAGTTCAGAAGTGGATCGGTGAGAGGAAAGAGAATGGTTGTGACCTGCAGTGTGGTGGGTGAGTGGGTGAATGAGTGAGTGAGTGAATGAGCTGGAGAGTGAGTGAATGAGTGGGTGAGTGAGTGAATGAGTTTGTTGAGTGAGGGAGGGAATGGCTGAGTCAGGGGATGAACGAGTTGGTGTGTGAGTGAATGAGTGTCAGAGTCAGGGGGCAAATGCGCTGGTGAGTGAGTGGTTGAGTGAGCTGGTAAGTGAATGAGTTTGTTAATTGAGTGAGTGGCTGAATAAGGGGGCGAGTGGTTGAGTGAGAGGTGAGTGAGTTGGTGAGTCACTGAGTGGCTGAATGAGGGGGTGAATAAGCTGGTGAGTGCATACGTGGGTGAGGGAGTGAGTGGTTGAGTGAGTGATTGAACACAGTTGTGATGGGTGAGTTGAGTGGGTGAGTGAGCTGGTGAGTGAGTGGAGAATTGAGTGAGTGATGCTATTGCCTGCAGTGTGGTGGTGTTGGTGGTGGATGAGACGAAACGAGTTAGTGCTTTCCATGATAAACTGGACTTTCATGGTGAACTGCACTCCCATGGTAAAATGGACTCCCATGGTGAACTGGACTCCCATGGTGAACTGGACTCCCATGGTAAACTGGACTCCCATGGTAAACTGGACTCCCATGGTAAACTGGACTCCCATGGTAAACTGGACTCCCATGGTAAACTGGACTCCCATGGTGAACTGGACTCCCATGGTGAACTGGACTCCCATGGTGAACTGGACTCCCATGTTGAACTGGACTCCCATGGTGAACTGGACTCCCATGGTAAACTGGACTCCCATGGTGAACTGGACTCCCATGGTGAACTGGACTCTCATGGTGAACTGGACTCCCATGGTGAACTGGACTCCCATGGTGAACTGGACTCCCATGGTAAACTGCACTTCCGTGGTCAGGGGTCGGCAACCAAAACAACAAGGAGAGACTTTTATTTTGTAGAGCCGGAGCCGCATGCGGGCCCTTGGAGAGCCGCATGCAGCTCCTGAGACGCAGGTTGCCCTGCACTCCCGGGGCTATGTAGTCTTGACTACAGGAGGCCGAGCGTGGTGCTGACCACCCACCCCCCTCCCTGAGCCGTGCCGGCCTTCTTCAGGTGCTCGTGAACAGCACTTGCCCCAACAGTCTGTTAAGGCGAAACGGGCGCCACGGTGGCGAGATGTGAACTCCCTCGCCCGGTGTACAGGAGCTCGCGGGTTCCGTCTCGACCCTGACGCCTGCTGCTGAATATTATTTGGAGTTTGTGGTGTCTCCCTCCCCCGTGGTCACGTGGATTTTTCTCCGGGTCCTCCGGTTTTTTCCCTCCAAATTTAGAATCAACATCACGCCTTTCGATGTATTTCGGCTGCTACAAATGTCCCCATGATGATCAGCCACTTCGTAGAGCTATCATTTGTTAGAGTCCAGGTCGCTTCTGAACAAAAAAAGAGCGACGTAGCTTCGTGGGGCCTTATCTGGTCAAATGAAATAACACATTCCTGGGTCTTTCGGTAAAGTCACGTAGATAGGTTTAAAGAAAATAACAAAAAACAACAGCCTATCTACGTGACTTTACCGAAAGGCCCAAGAATATGAATTCCTGCAGTCACGAAAGCTTTAAGTAAAAGATACATTTGTTCAGTGTAGTTTGTAGTTGATCTTTGCCTTCATATTTACTGCCGCGATGTCACGAGGAGCGCGGGGCTCCTCTGCTTGCACGTTACGGTGCTGTATAGCCACGCCGCGATGCAGTGAGTGGTGGGTGGGTGGGTGAATGAGTGAGTGGGTTTCCCGTAAACGCGGACAGATGGATCGCGCCCTTTACCGTCCGTGTGCACGGCGCGCACAAACTCGCGGGGAGCACTCGGATGGCAGCGTCGCGTGCAACACTCCCGAAGCAGCGCCAAGGTGTGTGCGTATTTGAATTGCATTGTATGAAGGCTTTAAAGATTTACTGCAGAGCCTTATACAATTGCAGATCTGCATTGTCGGTGCATGTATTCACGTTGAACTTCTTTAGACACGTAGGTAGCCAACCGGGGGAAAGGACAACACGAAAAAAAACGGCTGTAAAGAAATGAGCAAAGGCATCGATCAGCCCCCCCCCCCCCCCTTGTACAATATTTGTACCAGATGGGAATTCCTCTGGTACAGCCATGGAAAGCTTCTCAAACTACGTGGTCGAAAAACTACATTAAATAATGTAGGAGCCAGAGGGCATCCCTGTCGCGCCGCAAAGTGAACAGAAAGTGTCTCTCTGTCTCCCGGCCACGCAGCTTTACCCGAGCCAGGTCCAACATCATGAAGGTCCTTCATGATTGTGAGCATGTACGTACGTGTCACGAAAGCTGTCTCTGGTGTGGACCAATCAGTTTCAAAGACAATGCATATACTATCTGAGTATTTTTTTTGTTTGCATTGTGACCACAAGTATTGTGGTTAATGCACACATGACTCCTTGTAAAGGTTTCAGTTTGGTGTTTTAACATCTTATCACCTGTTTTGTTGCCAGAAAAAAGGGGAAAACCCTATTCTCATACGTATGTTTAACTTCTTTCGCACCGTACGCCTGCCACCCGTGCTAATAGGAGGTGCGTGGGAATGCCAACGAATTAAACATAGTAGGAAGAGCGAACGTAAATGAATGGGTCACCCGTAGTGTAAAGTCTAAGCGTACCTCCTCCATATACGACAAATTATATTGCTGCTGCTTGCTACCAGTGGTGTACAATTGGCAAATAATTAAACAAAAAGATAACACGACACACTCGTCAACGTGGCCTCAAGAGAACAACAATATACGCTTTGTAAATGTTGACGTTTCGGGCTATGACCCTTCTTCGTGGAACCCGTACGAGGCTTGCAGCAGGTTACATCCGCGATGCCCCTTTGGCTGGTGAGGGTGAGAGGCCACGTGTCCTCGACTCTTTAGAGTCCGGCGGTCTATGAGCGGACAACGTGGCCACGCGGCGCACTTTCATTATGTTTTCTTGAGATGGCGGTGCTGACCAGGCTGAGAGGTTCACCCACAGCGGAACGCCGCCACGCGCACGCGACACGACGGAGAAGGCGCGCGCCTGTGCGCGCGCGCGCGTGCGTGCATAGGGAGCGATAAAGAGAAGGTGATTGCTATTGTTTGGCTGGAACTGGTGGGTGATCGGGAAGGCGTGGATACCTGTGGAGGGTTGATTGGGTGCTGATCTAGGGGCAGGTCACGGGTTTGTTCTAAGGGAGTGCGGGGGACGGGGAGATGATTGGAGGGATAATTCTAATTATAGATAATTATCTATTATAGATAATTATCTATTGGGAGTAGGGGGAGGCGTGCTACCAGCATGTGGAGGGGTTTGGATTCGGAGGGAAGAGGGTGAGTAGCGGTTTTACGTAACAAGCAGTTTAATTGTAGATTTTAAAAAAAGGATAGGTGCCGCGATTAATCTTTGTGTGTGTGTGTTTTTTAAAGGACATTGGGTTAATTGTTCACACACGTACACGCACCTACTCTCACTTAGGTAGTCAGCCGGTTGTATTTCGTGGTTTTGTTAGTGGCGGCTAGCACTGCAAGAAAGAGCTATCAACAAAGTAGGACGTTGTGTTGTCACTTCGGCGTGCGCGCGTGCTGTTGAATCTGCGTTGTTTGGCGGCCTGCTGCTCGCCTTTCTGTCGAGATGGGATGTCTCGACGTTCACTGGCGTCACGGTTATGATTACCGTGGCCACACACACAACCCTGACCCTGGATGGTGTTTCGGCTTTCGGGTCGATTCCGGTTCATTAGGAGGAGGTAGAACTCTTAAGAGACCAGGATAAATTCTCTGCTATACTATCTATTTTTTTTTTAATCAGGATAGTCCCACTGAGCTATATGACTCTTTTGTCAGAAGCGACCTGCCTTTCCCAAACGATAGCTCAACGAAGTGGCTTATCACGTGGCAATTTATAGCAGCCAGATACTCTAAATGTGCGTTGCATCTACGTGTGCAGGGGAAAACCTGGAGGGCCCGGAGCAAAATCCACGCGAGTACGAGGACAGAGACACGCAAACTCAAAATATACAGCAGCAGGCGTCAGTGTCGAGATCGAACCCACGACCTTATGTATACAAGGCGAGGTTATTAACATCTCTCAGCTACCCTGGCGCTCAATAAGGGGGGGAGTGGTGCGGGCCCATGGGGATTCCACAGTGGGCCCCCTAACGTCTTCAAACTAAACCCAGTTTACCATGGAAGTCCATATTCTATGGTAAACTGGAAGTCTACCATATGGAAGTCCAGTTTACCATGGAAGTCCAGTTCACCATGGGAGTCCACTTTACCATGGAAGTCCAGTTTATCATGGAAGTCCAGTTCACCATGGGAGTCCACTTTACCATGGAATTCCAGTTTATCATGGAAGTCCAGTTCACCATGGAAGTCCACTTTACCATGGAAGTCCAGTTTATCATGGAAGTCCAGTTCACCATGGGAGTCCACTTTACCATGGAAGTCCAGTTTATCATGGAAGTCCAGTTCACCATGGAAGTCCACTTTACCATGGAAGTCCAGTTTATCATGGAAGTCCAGTTCACCATGGGAGTCCACTTTACCATGGAATTCCAGTTTATCATGGAAGTCCAGTTCACCATGGAAGTCCACTTTACCATGGAAGTCCAGTTTATCATGGAAGTCCAGTTCACCATGGGAGTCCACTTTACCATGGAAGTCCAGTTTATCATGGAAGTCCAGTTCACCATGGAAGTCCACTTTACCATGGAAGTCCAGTTTATCATGGAAGTCCAGTTCACCATGGGAGTCCACTTTACCATGGAATTCCAGTTTATCATGGAAGTCCAGTTCACCATGGAAATCCACTTTACCATGGAAGTCCAGTTTATCATGGAAGTCCAGTTCACCATGGGAGTCCACTTTACCATGGAAGTCCAGTTTATCATGGAAGTGCAGTTCACCATGGGAGTCCACTTTACCATGGAAGTCCAGTTTATCATGGAAGTCCAGTTCACCATGGAAGTCCACTTTACCATGGAAGTCCAGTTTATCATGGAAGTCCAGTTCACCATGGGAGTCCACTTTACCATGGAATTCCAGTTTATCATGGAAGTCCAGTTCACCATGGAAGTCCACTTTACCATGGAAGTCCAGTTTATCATGGAAGTCCAGTTCACCATGGGAGTCCACTTTACCATGGAAGTCCAGTTTATCATGGAAGTCCAGTTCACCATGGGAGTCCACTTTACCATGGAAGTCCAGTTTATCATGGAAGTCCAGTTCACCATGGAAGTCCACTTTACCATGGAAGTCCAGTTTATCATGGAAGTCCAGTTCACCATGGGAGTCCACTTTACCATGGAAGTCCAGTTTATCATGGAAGTGCAGTTCACCATGGGAGTCCACTTTACCATGGAAGTCCAGTTTATCATGGAAGTCCAGTTCACCATGGAAGTCCACTTTACCATGGAAGTCCAGTTTATCATGGAAGTCCAGTTCACCATGGGAGTCCACTTTACCATGGAATTCCAGTTTATCATGGAAGTCCAGTTCACCATGGAAGTCCACTTTACCATGGAAGTCCAGTTTATCATGGAAGTCCAGTTCACCATGGGAGTCCACTTTACCATGGAAGTCCAGTTTATCATGGAAGTGCAGTTCACCATGGGAGTCCACTTTACCATGGAAGTCCAGTTTATCATGGAAGTCCAGTTCACCATGGAAGTCCACTTTACCATGGAAGTCCAGTTTATCATGGAAGTCCAGTTCACCATGGGAGTCCACTTTACCATGGAATTCCAGTTTATCATGGAAGTCCAGTTCACCATGGAAGTCCACTTTACCATGGAAGTCCAGTTTATCATGGAAGTCCAGTTCACCATGGGAGTCCACTTTACCATGGAAGTCCAGTTTATCATGGAAGTCCAGTTCACCATGGGAGTCCACTTTACCATGGAAGTCCAGTTTATCATGGAAGTCCAGTTCACCATGGAAGTCCACTTTACCATGGAAGTCCAGTTTATCATGGAAGTCCAGTTCACCATGGGAGTCCACTTTACCATGGAAGTCCAGTTTATCATGGAAGTGCAGTTCACCATGGGAGTCCACTTTACCATGGAAGTCCAGTTTATCATGGAAGTCCAGTTCACCATGGAAGTCCACTTTACCATGGAAGTCCAGTTTATCATGGAAGTCCAGTTCACCATGGGAGTCCACTTTACCATGGAATTCCAGTTTATCATGGAAGTCCAGTTCACCATGGAAGTCCACTTTACCATGGAAGTCCAGTTTATCATGGAAGTCCAGTTCACCATGGGAGTCCACTTTACCATGGAAGTCCAGTTTATCATGGAAGTCCAGTTCACCATGGGAGTCCAAAGCACAGGGCCCGGGACGGTCGCCCCGATTCGCCACACCCCTAGGGACAGCTTTGGCAAGAGTCGCCTGTGGGTCACCAGCATGACAAAAGCAATCAATCCGAAGTCTAACTCTCGCCCGAGTCTAAACGCTCACCCCCTCCCCAACCTAGACTCGAACTCTAACCCCGAATTAAACAATTATCCTCAACGTACCCTTAGGAATAACGAAGGGGTTCGGCAACCTGGTGGCACCGGAGCTGCATGCGGAGAGGCTCACCACGTGGCATTGCGGCTCTTGAAATATTGAGTTGTGTTGGGTGTTTTTTTATCGAATTCTAAAAAAAAAATGTCTCCTGTTGTTAATTTTGTTTGCCGACCGCCTCTGGGCTATAACCATGACTCAAATTTTAGTCTCAACCCCAGAACAACCCTGACCTGGGGACGTGTCTAGTTTATTCTGTTTATTAACCAGGAGATGACTTAAGAGACGGAGACAGAGACAGAGAGAGAGAGCAGGACAGGACCTCAGAATAAGATGCTTTAGCTATCCTGGATAAATCCGATGAGCTATGAAGCTCTTTATTTTCACAGTTGCCCATCCGCAAGGGTGGCCTGGGTCAGCAACGTGACTGTAAATACATTAAGATTAACAAACAACAACAACAACGGCGCATGCGTCAACAACATCGTGTGGCTTTCAAAATAAAAAAAAAACATATATATAAATCTTGACTTAAAACTTTTGCGACTGCAGGAATTCATATTCTTTGGGTCATTCGGTAAAGTCACGTGGATAGATTCAAGTTAATACAAATAAAATAAAACTACGACGTTTCGATTACAACACAAGCGATTGTCATCATCGTCCTCCTGATGACGATCGCTTTGTGTTGTGATCGAAACGTCGTAGATTTTGGTAAATTAGATTTTTTATTAATTGTAGCCTATCTACGTGACTTTACCGAAATACCCAAAGAATATACAATAAATAGAACAGGCAAAAACCTCACCTCTTCTTTACAACACACACAGAGAGAGAGGTCAGAGAGGTGGAGAATGATAGTGTCAAGTCGAGCTACAGTGAGGGAAAAAAGTATTTGATCCCCTGCTGATTTTGTACGTTTGCCCACTGACAAAGAAATTATCAGTTTATAATTTTAATGGTAGGTTCATTTGAACAGTGAGAGACAGAATAACAACAAGAAAATCCAGAAAAACGCATGTCAAAAATTTTATAAATTGATTTGCATTTTAATGAGGGAAATAAGTATTTGACCCCCTCTCAATCAGACAGATTTCTGGCTCGCAGGTGTCTTTTAAATAGGTAACGAGCTGAGATTAGGAGCACACTCTTAAAGGGAGTGCTCCTAATATCAGTTTGTTACCTGTATAAAAGACACCTGTCCAAAGAAGCAATCAATCAATCAGATTCCAAACTCTCCACCATGGCCAAGACCAAAGAGCTCTCCGAGGATGTCAGGGATAAGATTGTAGACCTACACAAGGCTGGAATGGGCTACAAGACCATTGCCAAGCAGCTTGGTGAGAAGGTGACAACAGTTGGTGCGATTATTCGCAAATGGAAGAAACACAAAAGGACTGTAAATCTCCCTCGGCCTGGGGCTCCATGCAAGATCTCACCTCGTGGAGTTGCAATGATCATGAGAACGGTGAGGAATCAGCCCAGAATTACACGGAACGATCTTGTCAATGATCTCAAGGCAGCTGGGACCATAGTCACCAAGAAAACAATTGGTAACACACTACGCCGTGAAGGACTGAAATCCTGCAGCGCCCGCAAGGTCCCCCTGCTCAAGAAAGCACATATACATGCCCATCTGAAGTTTGCCATTGAACATCTGAATGATTCAGAGGACAACAAAAATGTTGTGGTCAGATGAGACCAAAATGGAGCTCTTTGGCATCAACTCAACTTGCCGTGTTTGGAGGAGGAGGAATGCTGCCTATGACCCCAAGAACACCATCCCCACCGTCAAACATGGAGGTGGAAACATTATGCTTTGGGGGTGTTTTTCTGCTAAGGGGACAGGACAACTTCACCGCATCAAAGGGACGATGGACGGGGCCATGTACCATCAAATCTTGGGTGAGAACCTCCTTCCCTCAGCCAGGGCATTGAAAATGGGTCGTGGATGGGTTTTCCAGCATGACAATGACCCAAAACACACGGCCAAGGCAACAAAGGAGTGGCTCAAGAAGAAGCACATTAAGGTCCTGGAGTGGCCTAGCCAGTCTCCAGACCTTAATCCCATAGAAAATCTGTGGAGGGAGCTGAAGGTTCAAGTTGCCAAACATCAGCCTCGAAACCTTAATGACGTGGAGAAGATCTGCAAAGAGGAGTGGGACAAAATCCCTCCTGAGATGTGTGCAAACCTGGTAGCAAACTACAAAAAACGTCTGACCTCTGTGATTGCCAACAAGGGTTTTGCCACCAAGTACTAAGTCATGTTTTGCAGAGGGGTGGAATATTGATTTCCCTCACTGTATAATGGGTGGATAAGCGGTGCTGTACGGCGTCAGCTGTGTTCAGTTTATAACCGGGAGAGGCGACGGGGCTCTGAATGCAGACCACGAGTTTTAGGGCAACTGAGGTGCTGATGAAGTTTTACTGTGCACCGCAGTTGCTTGCGTTGACCTCGGACCCGTATATCTACAATCAGATAGGGAGGGCCTTTTCCTGTAAACACCTGGCAGTTCACCAGAGTTGGAGTATGCGAGCCTGACTGCTGATGAGACACTGAATGTCGAAACCAGACCTTGCCTAGACACACCTGGCACTTCACCAGAGTTGGAGTAAGCGAGCCTGACTGCTGATGAGACACTGAATGTCGAAACCAGACCTTGCCTAGACACACCTGGCACTTCACCAGATTTGGAGTAAGCGAGCCTGACTGCTGATGAGACACTGAATGTCGAAACCAGACCTTGCCTAGACACACCTGGCACTTCACCAGAGTTGGAGTAAGCGAGCCTGACTGCTGATGAGATACTGAATGACGAAACCAGACCTTGCCTAGACACACCAGGCAGCTCACCAGAGTTGGAGTAAGCGAGCCTGACTGCTGATGAGACACTGAATGATGAAACCAGACCTTGCCTAGACACACCTGGCACTTCACCAGAGTTGGAGTAAGCGAGCCTGACTGCTGATGAGATACTGAATGACGAAACCGGTCCAGAGTCTTGCTCGTATTAAGCCAAACACTCTTTTGCTGAAATTCCGTATTTCCCGGAAGGCCGTGCGGCACGTTGCAGCCTTGCTTAGACCACCAACTCAAGATCCCCACAATCGTTGGCCGCGTTATTTTAACGAGACAGCGGAACAATGAAACAACAGCATAACAAACCTGTTTCGTCCTCGTTAGAAATCATCGGTGAATTAGAGCCATCGTTGCCTGGTCCGTGTGAACGAGCTACCCCCTGCGCACTCTGTGGTGGTGGTGGGGGGGAAGATTTAGCGCATTCCTCGTGGAATTAATTTCAACCAGGCCATTAGCAACTGGCACACCACATTCAGTATACATATCGCTGTGGTTGTGCCGAGTGGTCACGTACCATCCACCTACTCCGGTCTACCCAGTGACCCAGTAATGACATTATGAGCCCACGGGGTGCTGCAATCGGTCAGGCCCGCCCGCCCTCCCCCAATATTTCATTTGTCTCTAACGGTCGCACCTCGGCTATTCTTCAGGGTGTTTTAAAAAGATTGACCCGATTTGAAATCGCTATATCTTTGCAACCACGGACCGCCCATGAATGCTACTCTTACCACTTGAAAGGGCGGGGCATAGAGAGGGCGGGGCATAGAGAGGGCGGGGCATAGATTTTTAAATGATTACCGATCGATGCCTGTCCCAGCGCACAAACATCCCCTAGCCTCAGTCATTCGCAAGACAACACTGCCTCAACGTTGGATAGGTCGCACGGAACCCCAAGACTTGGCGCTACACTCTTGGCCCCCAAGATCCCCAAACATTATACCCTTCGACTTTTTCTTGTAGGGATACGTCAAAGATCGTGTTTTGAGCCACCATTAGCGACTAATCTGGATGACCTCAAACACAGAATCACGGCAGCGGTGACTTCAGTGGAAGAAGACACTTTGAGAGGCGTTTAGGACGAATTCAACTATCGTCTCGATGTTGTCCGTACAGCAGGTGGAGGGCACATAGAGCATTTATGAAATGGTTAGTAAAACTTGATAACTCATTACACCGTTTGTAACTTTTCGTGTAATTGTAACATGTTGCCATCGTGAAATATCCTGCTTTGAAATTGGCTCCTTTTTAAACACCCTGTATATCGCGGCCTCCTCTCGCCTAATCACATCCACGTTACCCTCACTGTTAATTTAAACACTGTCATTGAAAACAGATATCATGGTGGTTGTCTAGAGGGCCTCAGCTCCTGGGTCTACCAGTCAACATAGAAATTAATTTGGGGAAAAAATGTTACGTAGCCCCAGTGGCAAATGAAGCCACGATGATCGCACTGCAACCTCATCCGCGGCTTCTATCCCGTTCCAAAAAACGATCAGCCCAGCAGCAGACATGGAATCGGAAACGTGACAGGCAGTTCGGTTCAGTTTATATTTCAAGTACCCTGTGAGCTAAGCGCCTCCTAAGTCGGGTTTCGTCAATGAAAAAAAAACACTCGCACACCCTTTCCCTGACAGACGCAGCACGTCAAAGAAATATAAATCAGCTAAAGAAAACAGATAACAAATTAGCTTAACACGTAGTCGGATTTCGCGACCAATATTATTCATAGTAAATGTTTTTGGGTTAGATCGCGTCAGTATAAATGTTGTGTCAAAACCCTCCACCACCCGACACAGCCAATCAGTAAGGGATTTGTCACGTGAACAAAACGCTAAATCGTTACTCGTGTGGTGTATAGGTGGAGGTTTTCCACATTTTCACTTACGCGATCTAACCCAAAAACCTTTATTATGAAGATAACAAATCATACAACTTCAAATAAATAAACATTTCTTCAAAAATGTTTAGCCGATTAAGGAACCCCAAATAAAGTGCAAGATTAAGGAAATAAAAGGTGCCAGTGGTAAAACACGGCGTTACCCAAGAAACACTCAATTTACATCTCCAATAAATTGTTTTTTTTTAAGTAGAAATTCGCTATCAATCAGAGGGGGCGACACCGTGGAGGATGATACCGGTGAGAGGTGGGTGGGGCGCACGGAGTTCTATGGGAGCGGAGGTTGGGTACAGCGTGGGGGGGGGGCGATGCGGAGGACGGGGGAGGGTGCAGGGGAGAGATACGACCATGGGATGGAGACACTGGACACAGAGGGACACGGGGGGTGGGGGGTGGACAATGATAAGGGGGACCGGGTGGTGGGTTGATGAAAGTGGGGGGGGGGGGGGGGGGTGGAGGAGCTGTTGGAGGGGGAGGGGTGCCGGGGGAGGGGGGGGGCCGGGGTGGGGAGGAGGGGTAGGGGGGCGGGTTACCTGCGGTCTTCATCTTCTTTGGTTCTTTCGGTAAAGTCACGTAGAATGAGAATAAAATAATGTATTGATAAAATAAAAAAATCGAAATTTACCTGCGGTATTTTTAGTGGAACTCTTCGTGACTCAGTTTTACGGAAATCCGAGGCGAGGGTGCCGTTCCGCGTCTGCACGGCACGACGGGAAGCAGAGGGCGTTCAATTATTCATTGGGGTGTCACTCGCCCTCGTCCGTTCTTTCAACACGCGCACCGATTCATTCAGCGCCGATTCATTCAGCACCAGAACCGATTCATTCAACGCATCACAGTCGTGTCACTCGCCCTCGTCCGTTCGTTCAACAACGAGCACAGATTCATTCAGCGCCGATTCATTCAGCACCAGACCCGATTCATTCAACACATCACAGTCGTGTCACTCGCCCTCGTCCGTTCGTTCAACAACGAGCACAGATTCGCTCACCCGTTGACGCGACAGAGAAATTAAAGTTAAATAATGGTGCGTTAAAAAAATCGTCAAATTAATTATTTTCGCTCTTTTCCTCCTTCCGCTTGTTGAGCAGCCAAATCCGTTGCCACCCCACGTGGCAACTCGAGTTGATTGTTCGTTATAAAAAGTGTTGTGCTTTGTGTGTGGGTTCGATCGCGTAGATATAAATGCGTCAACCCACCACCACCAACAACCCTGTGTCGTGTGGTGGCGAATTTACGACACGATATTTCGCGATCTAACCCACGCAAAAACAAAACCACTTTATTATGCATAGTATTGGTCGCGAAAGCCCACACTACGTGTTACATTTAATTGATTGGCTCTGTCGGGTAGTGAACTATCATATCTATACGGGACCCTTTTTTCTCATCATCTTGATAGTACAGGCAAAAATGAGCCCCATATATCGATAACTGCTCAACCCGAGCTATGAATTATTTGATAATTGCATTGCCCTTGTACTGTTCGCCGTTTGGCGTTGTGGTTGATGATGATGATGGTGGTGACGTGTAGACATGGCCACTCGGGAGACAAAAGGCTACCGGGCGTGGTGCTGGTCACCCACCCTCCTCCTGTACCACATCGCCAGTGGCCTTCATTCGGTGCTACTCACTAACAGCGCTTGCCCCCTACAGTCCGTGAAGGCTACACGGGGGGACAAATGGAGGGCAAACATTCGTCTTTTGTTGGTGGCACGAGTGGTGGCGAAAGGTGACCGTGGCTGCGTCGAGAAAACGCCTGCGCCTGTGATCCACACAGCGAAGAAAGGGTAAGGGAGCAATGGGTTCATCCAGCAGTGGATCGAGACTATAAAGTGTCTGGAGTGGTGGTGGTGGCCGCTCCTCCTCCTCAAGCCTCCCTCGGGCCCCCGCCCTCCCGTGGTTTCCCGGCTACGCCCGGGCGGGAGGTGGCGCTGCGAGTCCGGGCCGCCGCCGCCGCCGCCGCAGTGCCGAGAAGCCCGCGCGGTTCCTGGAAACAGTGGCGCCCCGAGGGGGGTGGAGGGGTGGGGGTGAAGGGGGGAGGGGGTGGGGTGATAGGAATGATGGTTGCTGGGAGGTGTGAGTTCGATGATGGGAGGGAGATGATGAGAGACTGATGGTAATGGAAGGGAGACACTGATGATGGTGATGATGAGAGACTGATGGTAATGGGAGACACTGATGATGGTGATGATGAGAGACTGATGGTAATGGGAGGGAGACACTGGTGATGGTGATGATGAGAGACTGATGGTAATGGAAGGGATACACTGGTGATGGTGATGATGAGAGACTGATGGTGATGGAAGGGAGACACTGATGATGGTGATGATGCGAGACTGATGGTAATGGAAGGGAGACACTGATGATGGTGATGATGAGAGACTGATGGTGATGGAAGGGAGACACTGATGATGGTGATGATGCGAGACTGATGGTAATGGAAGGGAGACACTGATGATGGTGATGATGAGAGACTGATGGTGATGGAAGGGAGACACTGGTGATGCTGATGGAAGGGAGACACTGATGACGGTGATGGTCACGTGATAATGGGGGCAATTGTAGACGGTATAGAACGTTGACAATGATGAGAATGATTGGCGTATGTGCTATCATGAAGAAGGGCCATTGACGAGTGTGTTCAATTTTTCTTCTTGTTGTTCACGGTGGACAGGAGCGGAGGACGACGACGACGATGATGGCGATGGTGGTGGTGCCAGGAGTGGTGAAATAAGTCGGTGGTTAACGATGCTGACGAGAAGGAAAAGAGATACTTTTGACTGTTAAACAACTTTTTTTGCCGCCAGCAGCAGCAGCACAGGAGGCGATTCCGATATGAAATACACAAAGTCATCAGCAAACAAAAAACAAACGCTATAAATCCACGCGCTGTGGCGCTAAATGCACCGCGCGCAACACGAAAGAAAAGTCACGTGGTGGTGGTGGTGCTGGTCATCGCGAACGCCACGGCGACGAGCGAGCGCTTCAGAAGGTGACAAGGAGTCTGCCGTTCACGCTGGTACAGAGAGGGGCTTGTCCGGCTCCCCAGCGTTCTAAGAAGACGCGCTGCACAACACCGACACGTGTGTGTGGTACGTGGCGTGCTCCAGCCGGAGCCGCGCCTTGAGCAGGCCCCTGAACACTGGAAGCAGCACAGAGCAGCCATCAGTGTCACCTTCCAGCAACTTTTATCTCGTTCTGTACACCGCCATCAAAGCCTGAGCACAGGCGAAGTTGGCGAGGTCATGGCGCTTGTTAGCCAGGTAAGCCACCACCCCATATACGAAGCTGCTGTTGCAGAAGGTCACCCCCAGTTTCCTGAAGATGTCCCCCAAAAGGCGGAACATTGGTTTGAGCCGCTGGCAGCGTAAGTACTGGTGGGGCAGATCCTCCCTGGCACCGCAGGAAATGCACCAAGTCTCTTACCCCCGGCGAGATTCGACTGAGCCACACGGCCGATGGCAACGTGCAGTTCGCCAACCTCCACTGGAGGTCACCGCAGCGTTTGGCTACGGGAGACTTTGTACATTTGTTTCCACTGGGGGGCGGCCGCAATGAGGGGAGATAAATGGTCTCTCAATTTTGTGTCCGGTAGGTCGGGCAGGTCCCAGGAATGCAGCGCCTTGACACAGCCACGTGTAGAGCGCTTTGTTCGGGGCACTCTTCAGGGGCACGTTCCTGCAGCCTCGGAGCTTCAGCAGCTTGCCGGAGTCGCCGTAGCCAGGGGAGCGGTAGTGTAGCGGTTAGCGCTACGCTGCGCTATGAACCTGGCGACCCGGGTTCGATTCCCGCTCACGGCCAACACCCAGTGACGATTATCTGAACCGGTCCCGGGCCTCCACTAGGTCGACTCAGCCTCAAATGAGTACCTGGTGCGGTGTGTAAACATTGCTCGCTAACAGCACTTGCCCCTACAGTCTGTTAAGGCTATATGGGGGATCTTTGTCTATCTTTGTGTGTGTGAGAGAGTGTGAGTGAGAGAGTGTGAGTGAGAGAGTGTGAGTGAGAGAGTGTGAGTGAGAGAGTGTGAGTGAGAGAGTGTGAGTGAGAGAGTGTGAGTGAGAGAGTGTGAGTGAGAGAGTGTGAGTGAGAGAGTGTGAGTGAGAGAGTGTGAGTGAGAGAGTGTGAGTGAGAGAGAGAGTGTGTGTGTGAGAGAGAGAGTGTGTGTGTGAGAGAGAGAGAGTGTGTGTGAGTGTGTGTGAGAGTGTGTGTGTGTGAGAGTGTGTGTGTGAGAGAGAGAGAGAGTGTGTGTGTGTGAGAGTGTGTGTGTGTGAGAGTGTGTGTGTGAGAGAGAGAGAGAGTGTGTGTGAGAGAGAGAGTGCGGTGGAGAGCGTCATTCAATGGGCGGATCAAGCGGCACGAGGGAATGGAGAGAGGGGTGGAGAGCGGTGGAGGGGTGGAGTGGAGAGCGAGAGAGAGCGAGAGGCGGGGGTGGGGGAGTCGCTTTATGAGCTCGGAGCGCCGCTCACTCGAGCGACATTGCTTCCCGTCTCGCTCAGATCTCACATTGTCCTCATCACCCTCCTCACCCTCCTCACCCCGTCAGCCTTCCTCACCTGAGCGCCCAGGTGTTGACAGAGGAGGCGATGAGAGAGTGACTGGTGCCGGGAGAGAAGGGGAGAGCGGGCGAGAAGGATGGAGCTCTGTAGTTGACTCTCAGAGTTACAGCGAGGGTGTTGGCGTACACACACACAGCACGCGTACACACACACAGCACGCGTACACACACAGCACGCGTACACACACACAGCACGCGTGCACACACACACAGCACGCGTGTACACACACACAGCACGCGTGCACACACACACAGCACGCGTACACACACAGCACGCGTACACACACAGCACGCGCACACACACACAGCACGCGCACACAGACGCACAGTCGTACAATACACAGACATAGATACGTGAATAAAGACAGGCAATACGCACGCTACAGTTGATACGTATCGTGTTCACCAAAACAATACAGACCACACGTACACACTCCACATTTACACAAAACAAACACAACTCACAAACCACTCACGCGAACTCCCCACACGGACATAACTCGCACGCAACTCACACACTACACAAGCATCACACACGCAACTCACACACACACACCCCACACACACAACGCACACAACTCACACACACCACACGCAACTCACACACAACTCACACACAACTCACACAAACACCCCGCACACACACAACTCACACACACACACAACTCACACACCACACACACACACAACTCACACACCTCACACACCACACACACACAACTCACACGAACACCACACACAACTCACACACCACACAACTCACACACCACACAACTCACACACCACACAACTCACACGAACACCCCACTCACACGAACACCCCACACACACCACACACCTCACACAACACACACAACTCACACACCACACAACACACACAACTCACACAACACACACAACTCACACGAACACCCCACACGGACACAACTCACACGAACACCCCACACGGACACAACTCACACGAACACCCCACACGGACACAACTCACACACCACACACACACACAACTCACACGAACACCCCACACACACCACACACACACACCACACACACACACCACAGACACCACACACACACACAACTCACACGAACACCCCACACGGACACAACTCACACACCACACAACACACACAACTCACACCCCACACGGACACAACTCACACGAACACCCCACACGGACACAACTCACACACCACACACACACACAACTCACACGAACACCCCACACACACCACACACACACACCACACACACACACCACAGACACCACACGGACACAACTCACACGAACACCCCACACGGACACAACTTCGCACCGCAGCCCCACGCACAGCCAGCTCCCACCTCCTCACTCCATGCGGCCCGAGGGAGATCCGCAGGCTTGGCTGTGGGGGAGCACGGGAGAGCGGGGGACGAGGAGGGCAGAGGAGGAGGAGGAGGTGGTGGTGGAAGAGGAGACGACGACGAGGAGGAGGTGGACGAGGAGGAGGCGGGGGAGCGAGGGACATGGGCCCCGGGACCCCCACGGGCCCTGCGCCCGGGACCCCCACGGGGCCCGGGGGCCGGGAGAGGAGCCGGGGTCCGTGAGGAGACGGGGAGAGCCCGGGGGGAGCGGGCGGCGGCGGTGGCGGCGAGCGAGAAAGGTGAGAGAGGGGGGAGAGTGAGGGGAGAGTGAGGAGTGAGGGGAGAGTGATGGGAGAGTGAGGGGGGAGAGTGAGAGATGGGAGAGTGAAGGGAGATAGTGAGGGGAGAGTGAGGGGGGGGGTGTGAGGAGTGTGGGGGGAGAGTGAGAGATGGGAGAGTGAAGGGAGATAGTGAGGGGAGAGTGAGGGCGGGGAGTGAGGAGTGAGGGGGGAGAGTGAGAGATGGGAGAGTGAAGGGAGATAGTGAGGGGAGAGTGAGGGGGGGGGGAGTGATGGGAGAGTGAGAGATGGGAGAGTGAAGGGAGATAGTGAGGGGAGAGTGAGGGGGGGGGGGGAGTGAGGAGTGTGGGGGGAGAGTGAGAGATGGGAGAGTGAAGGGAGATAGTGAGGGGAGAGTGAGGGCGGGGAGTGAGGAGTGAGGGGGGAGAGTGAGAGATGGGAGAGTGAAGGGAGATAGTGAGGGGAGAGTGAGGGGGGGGGGAGTGATGGGAGAGTGAGAGATGGGAGAGTGAAGGGAGATAGTGAGGGGAGAGTGAGGGGGGGGGGGAGTGAGGAGTGTGGGGGGAGAGTGAGAGATGGGAGAGTGAAGGGAGATAGTGAGGGGAGAGTGAGGGCGGGGAGTGAGGAGTGAGGGGGGAGAGTGAGAGATGGGAGAGTGAAGGGAGATAGTGAGGGGAGAGTGAGGGGGGGGGAGTGATGGGAGAGTGAGAGATGGGAGAGTGAAGGGAGATAGTGAGGGGAGAGTGAGGGGGGGGAGAGTGATGGGAGAGTGAGGGGGGGAGTGAGGAGTGAGGGGAGAGAGTGATGGGGGAGAGTGAGGGGGGAGAGTGAGAGATGGGAGAGTGAAGGGAGATAGTGAGGGGAGAGTGAGGGGGGGGGGTGAGGAGTGTGGGGGGAGAGTGAGAGATGGGAGAGTGAAGGGAGATAGTGAGGGGAGAGTGAGGGCGGGGAGTGAGGAGTGAGGGGGGAGAGTGAGAGATGGGAGAGTGAAGGGAGATAGTGAGGGGAGAGTGAGGGGGGGGGGGGAGTGATGGGAGAGTGAGAGATGGGAGAGTGAAGGGAGATAGTGAGGGGAGAGTGAGGGGGGGGGGGAGTGAGGAGTGTGGGGGGAGAGTGAGAGATGGGAGAGTGAAGGGAGATAGTGAGGGGAGAGTGAGGGCGGGAGTGAGGAGTGAGGGGGGAGAGTGAGAGATGGGAGAGTGAAGGGAGATAGTGAGGGGAGAGTGAGGGGGGGGGAGTGATGGGAGAGTGAGAGATGGGAGAGTGAAGGGAGATAGTGAGGGGAGAGTGAGGGGGGGGGGGAGAGTGATGGGAGTGAGGGGGGGGAGTGAGGAGTGAGGGGAGAGAGTGATGGGGGAGAGTGAGGGGGGAGAGTGAGAGATGGGAGAGTGAAGGGAGATAGTGAGGGGAGAGTGAGGGGGGGGGGAGTGAGGAGTGTGGGGGGAGAGTGAGAGATGGGAGAGTGAAGGGAGATAGTGAGGGGGGGAGTGAGGAGTGAGGGGGGAGAGTGAGAGATGGGAGAGTGAAGGGAGATAGTGAGGGGAGAGTGAGGGGGGAGTGAGGGAGTGAGGGGGGAGTGAGGGTGGAGAGGGGAGAGAGGGGAGAGTGTGAGAGGGGAGAGAGATGGGAGAGTGAGGGGGCAGAGTGAGAGATGGGAGTGAGGGAGAGTGAGGGGAGAGAGTGAGGGGGGGAGTGAGGGGGGAGAGTGAGGAGTGAGGGGGGAGTGAGGGGGAGAGGTGGGAGAGTGAGAGATGGGAGAGTGAGGGGAGAGAGTGAGGAGTGAGGGGGGAGAGAGTTGGGAGAGTGAGGGGGGAGAGTGAGGGGAGAGAGTGAGGAGTGAGGGGGGAGAGGGGAGAGTGAGAGGGGGGAGAGGGGAGAGTGAGAGGGGGGAGAGAGTTGGGAGAGTGAGGGGGGAGAGTGAGAGGGGAGAGTGAGGGGGGAGAGAGGGGGGAGAGAGTTGGGAGAGTGAGGGGTGAGTGAGGGGTGAGTGAAGGGGGAGAGAGGGGGGAGAGAGAGGGGTGAGTGAGAGGGGGGAGAGTGAGTGGAGAGTGAGGGGAGAGAGTTGGGAGAGTGAGGGGGGAGAGTAAGTGGAGAGTGAGGGGGGAGTGAGGGGAGAGAGTGAGGGGAGAGTGAGGGGGGAGAGTGAGGTGGGAGACGTTCAGAGTTCCACAGTGGAGTTCGAGGTGGGGGTGAATGATTTCACACGGCACAGACCCTGTGTGGTTCATCCTTCTCTTTCTCGATGGTGTTTCTAATCAACGGAGGCCACGTAGCGGGGAGACGCCTTCCCGAGTGATGGTGATTGTGGTGGTGGTGATAGTAGTGATAGTGATGAGAGCGATGGTAGTAATGGTAGTGATGGTCGTGATTGTGATGGGAGTGATGGTGATAGTGGTGATGGTCGTGATTGTGATGGTAGTGATGGTGGTGATCCTGTTGGAGTTTTCGTTAAAGCTCAAGAGAGGCCGCGTGTACGAGAGAGTGTCTCTGTACGAGCGAGGGGGGAGCGGTGGTGTAGCGGTCAGCGCGCTGCGCTACGAACCCGGCGACCCAAGTTCGATTCCCGCTCACGGCCAGCAACACCGGTGACGATTATCTGCACCGGCCCTGGGACTCCCCTAGGTCGACTCAGCCTCAAAATGGTGCAGTGTGTAGTAAACATCGCCGCTGGGGAGACAAAGGCGGCCGGGCTTGGTGCTGGCCACCCACCCCCTCGTGCGCCGTGCCGGCCTTCATAGGTTGCTACTCGCTAACAGCGCTCGCCCCCAACAGTCCGTAAAGGCTGTCCGGGGGACCTTTGTCTTTGTGTCAGTGACGTGGTGTAGGCGAGTTGCACTGCCACAGACCCTTACGAACCGTGCCGAACGAGTCAGGGCAGTGTGGGATACTCGTCACCGGTGTTGGCCGTGAGCGGGAATCTTAACTCGGTAACTCGCCGGGTTCGTAGGGCAGCGCGCTGACCGCTGCACCGCTCCCCACGATCGCTCGCCCACCAGCGAGAAGGGGATGGGATATCCCCGGGTTCGCCTTCCCGTGCGTGGAGGAGGATTGTTTTTTCTGCCTCTCTGTTCACAGCGTGGATTTGCCTTCCGGGGTGCCGGGTCCCCTCCGATTTCGAGCCGTATTTTGGGCAGATAGAAAGTTCCACGTGGTGATGAGCCACTTCGTTGAGCTCTCATTTGCGATGGGCAGGTCACTTCTGAGCATAAGAGCCTTACCTGATTTAAAAGAAAAAAAATACGTTTGGGCAGTTTATAACGAAAACAAAACCTACCAATCGTAACATCCAAACAAACTTTACAATGCGGTCTAAATGACCTCCGAGAAATACCGCGTCTCAAGGAGGGTTCTGCCGAGTTTGCTCAGTAGGGGGTGATGATGCTGCTGCTGTGTGTGTGTGTACTTTGCCAATCGAGTGCGTCACGGTAATGAGATGTTAACCACCTCGCCGGGTATACAGGAGGTCGTGGGTTCGACCTCTGACGCCTGCTGCTGCATATTTGGAGTTTGTGTGTCTCTCTCTCCCCGTGGTCGCGTGGATTATTTTTCTCCGGATGCTCCGGACTTTACCTCCACATTTAGAATCAACATCATGCTAAAAAATGTTTACACGTGATGATAAGCCACTTCGTTGAAATAAAAACATTTTTTAGGCCAGGTCGCTTCTTAAAAATAACTATATAAGCTCAGTAGGCGTTACCTAGTAAAATAAAAAAATATTATTTCAGTGATTTGCAGTTAAATTTATTAAGCATTTTGATCTCTGTTTGGTCAATACCCAGTGAAATTGCACGGTTTGTTTTATAGAGATGATAACTCGGAGGAAACCCACGCAGAATCGAAGAACAACAACATACGAATCCCTCTTGCGCTATCGATAATCCCCTAACATTCAGCGGAATGCAGACCTTCACCCAAACACTATCATGTAACCCCTCAACCTTGACCCTCATCCAAACCCTGAGCACTATCGGTAAATCTGAACGTTCACACTCTCGTCATGGCCACGAGCCCTATCCCACACACCATCCATGACACTGCCCCCACTCATCGCCTGTTGACACCCAAACTTTAATAGTGATGTTCATTTCTGCCCGCACCCCTACAAGAGCGTTCCCGCCCGCACACCTACGGAATGTTCCCAGCCGCACCCCTCCTGAACGTTGACTCTCGCCGTGGCCATGAGTCCTGTCCCCCACACACCTTCAACAGTGTGCCGTTTGTTACCGGGAAACATCCCACCCCACAACCCCCCCACTGGCACTTCTGGAGACTGCGCGTGCCAATCGCCCTGCGTCGATACCAACTCTACTGCACAATTACAATGATCATAATGATTGTAATTGTTCTCTCCAGGGACCTCTGACCCTGACCCGGAACCATCGACCTCAGGGCTGGAGCTGCTAGCGCCGCTCCAGCCAGCACCACCCGTCCTCCTGCCAGGGTACAGCAGCACCAACAGCGGCAACAGTAGCAGCAGCAGCCACAGCAGCAGCAGCAACAGCGGCCACGACTGCAACTGCTGCAGCAGCACCAAGATTAACAGCTGCAACAGCAGCAGCGGCGGCAGCAGCAGCAACAGCGGCAACAGCAGCAGCAACAGCAGCAACAGTAGCAGCAACAGCAGCACCAGCAGCAACAGCAGCCACAACAGCAACTGCTGCAGCAGCACCAAGATTAACAGCTGTAACAGCAGCAGCGGCGGCAGCAGCAGCAACAGCGGCAACAGCAGCAGCAACAGCAGCAACAGTAGCAGCAACAGCAGCACCAGCAGCAACAGCAGCCACGACAGCAACTGCTGCAGTAGCAGCAGCACCAAGATTAACAGCTTCAACTGCAGCAGCAGCAGCAGCAATCCTCGGCAGACATCACCATGTGGCAGCGGTGCGTGGCTCGCTGCGCCAGCATCGCACACATCGCCACCATCATCGCCATCACCGCCACCATCGTCACCGTCACTGCCGCCACGGCCGCCGCCGCGACCGCCGCCACGGCAGCCATCGCCACACCCGCCGTCGCCGCCACCGCGGCCGGCGGCAGCGCCGCAGCCGATGGCGCCGTTCGCGGGGCGGCCGGCGACCGCCACCGGGGCCACCGCCGCCACCGGCGCCGAACCCGAAAAGTTGAAGCGCGACCGGCGGCGGCGGGGGGGGGAGGCGCCGGTGGGGAACGGCGGCGTCGCCAACGGCAATGGTAACGTCGGCAACGGCCGCGGCGACCGCGGCGGCGCCGGCGGCGGCGGCGGCGCCGGCGGCGGCGGCGACGGCGGCGGCGGCGGGGTGCGGACTCACTTCCACACCTTCCCGTGCCTGGAGGACTTTTGCGCGGTGCAGCGGAGCCACCGCATGCTGGAGGAGAGCGGCTTCTACTGGGGCCACCTGTCCAGCACCGAGGCGGCCGCGGCGCTGCTCGGCAAGCCGGTGGGCACCTTCCTGGTGCGCGACAGCCGCCACGGCGGCCACTTCTTCTCGCTGAGCGCCGTGACGGAGCGGGGCCCCACCAGCGTGCGCGTCCAGTTCCGCGCCGGCACCTTCGCCCTCGACACGGCGCAGGAGGCGGCGCACTCGGCCCCGCACTTCGGCAGCCTCATGGAGCTCATCGAGCACTACATGGGCGAGTCGCGCCGGCTCGACCGGGCCGGCGGCGGCGGCGGCGACTGCCGGCACCGCCGCCGCGACGGGACGCCGGCCGGGCCGCGCTACTGCGTGACGCACGACGACGGCACGCGCCTGCCGCTGCTGCTGTCTCGCCCGCTGCCCCGCCACGCCGGGGCGCCGCCGTCCATGCAGCACGCGTGCCGCCGCGCCATCCACCGCGCCGTGCCCGGCGAGCGCCTCGCCGAGCTGCCGCTGCCCGCGCCGCTCCGGGACTTCCTCGAGAGCTACCCCTCGCAGGTGTGAGCCGGACCCGCGGTGGCGGAGGGGGGTGGGGGGGTTGACGGGGCACGATAGGATGGGGCGGGTGGCGGCTGTCCCCCCGGAGGTACCCATCCACACCCCAAAGACAAAGATCCCCCGCGTATCCTATTAACAGACGCCGAATGAAGGCCACCGGCACCGTGGCACACGACGGGCTGGTGGGTGGCCAGCACCACGCCCGGCCGCCGTCGTCCCCCGCAGTGGCGACGTTTTTTTACCCACATCGCACCGGGTGCTCATTTGAGGGAGGAGGCCCAGGCCCCGGTGCAGATAGTCGTCACCGGTGTTGGTGGCCGTGAGCGAGGAATCGAACTCGGGTCGTAGCCGGGTTCGTAGCGCGGCGTGCTGGCCGTTACGCCACCCCACACCTCACCCACGGTGGAAGTGGCGCTGCCTCTCCCCGCCCCCAGAGGAGTCGGAAAACAAGACCCGGAGTTGGCCTCTGAACTCGAGGATCGCATCTTGGGATTTGCGGCCGCCGGAAGTCCGCTGACAATCGAAGCCGCACGCTGCTGCATCCAAGACCCGAATTGCGGCTAAGAACTCAGAATCTGAATTTGAATTTGCGCTGCTGCATTCAAGACCCGGAATTGGTTAATGACCTGGATTTGGATTCAAATTCACGCTACTGCACCCAAGATCCCGGATCCGCATAGGGACACTGGATCTGGATTCGAATTCACGCTGCTGCGTTCGAGACCCAGCTCTGGTGAGTGATCTGGATTGGAATTCACGCTGCTGCTCCCAAGACACGGATCCTCATTAGGACGCTGGATCAGGATTCTAATTCATGCTGCTGTCCACAAAAGCCAGATGTGGATCGGGACTTTGGATCTGGATTCGAACTCACACTGCTGCATCCGTACTGCGTTCTGCATCTGGACTTTTTGTGCACCGTGCGCAGATCCAGACCTTGAGCCAAACTCACAATCTGCACCTCAACTGGGAATCGAACCCATGTATGTTTCCGCCCAGAGTCAAAAACATTGCACGTGGCTAGGCATGAAGTCAAACCCAAACACTCCTCAGGCACCTTGACCAGTAGTCAAACTCAGGCTCTGCAGCCATATGTGTAGTTGACTCTGCTCTTGAACGTGGAGTACAGATAACAGAGTTGAACATTGATTTCATTAGACTTGTGAGAGCGGGCTGGAGAGATGACCAGAAGTAACCTGGTCTGGGCCATCAGCAGCGGTGACCTGGGCCATCTACAACAGTGACCTGGGCCATCTGCAGCAGTGACCTGGGCCATCTACAACAGTGACCTGGGTCATCTGCAACAGTGACCTTGGGTCATCTACAACAGTGACCTGGGTCATCTGCAACAGTGACCTTGGGTCATCTACAACAGTGACCTGGGTTAACTGCAACAGTGACCTGGGTCATCTGCAACAGTGACCTGGGTTATCTGCAACAGTGACCTTGGGTCAACTACAACAGTGACCTGGGTCATCTGCAACAGTAACCTGGGTTATCTGCAACAGTGACCTGGGCCATCTGCAACAGTGACCTTGGGTCATCTACAACAGTGACCTGGGTCATCTACAACAGTGACCTGGGTCATCTACAACAGTGATCTTAGGTCACCTGCAACAGTGACCTGGGTCATCTACAACAGTGACCTGGGCCATCTGCAACAGTGACCTGGGCCATCTGCAACAGTGAGCTGGGTTATCTACAACAGTGACCTGGGTTATCTACAACAGTGACCTGGGTCATCTACAACAGTGACCTGGGTCATCTACGACAGTGACCTGGGTCACCTGCGACAGTGACCTGGGTTATCTACAACAGTGACCTGGGTCACCAGCAACAGTGACCTGGGTCATCTACAACAGTGACTTGGGCTATCTGCAACAGTGACCTGGGTCATCTGCAACAGTGACCTGGGTCATATGCAACAGTGACCTGGGCTATCTGCAACAGTGACCTGGGTCATCTGCAACAGTGACCTGGGTCATCTGCAACAGTGACCTTGGGTCATCTACAACAGTGATCTGGGTCATCTACAACAGTGACCTGGGTCACCTGCAACAGTGACCTGGGTCACCTGCAACAGTGACCCTGGGTCACCTGCAATAGTGACCTGGGCCATCTGCAGCAGTGACCTGGGTCAAACCTGTGGAAAGAAAAAAAATAATCTGGGGAGATCCGGAGTGTGTGTGTTGTTGTTTTTTGAAAGCCATTACAGAATTTGAGCGAACCAGGAACCGAGCGAGGGATGGAACTGTTAGCCCCGGGAACTCCGCGTCATGCGGTGCCAGCGCAGACACATCATCGACGGGCGTGGCAACTCGCGCGCGATGCATTCGTTACGGTTTTTCGAGTTGGGTTGTTTGCTTTCGGTTGTACGCCGTCACTGCTTCAGAACTCTTATTTGACATCAAGTAATTCCCCCAATTCCAGTTCAGGTGCAAGAATTACGAGAGCACAATGCAAGCGCACGTATATAATAGCGACGATGCCAAATTCGGACTCCGTTGTCTGCATCATATGCAGGGATATTTATGTATGTGTAACAGTTTATATATTACGTTACGGTATAGGGCGGCTGCAGCAGTGGTGTTATGGTTTTCGCCGCACTGTGACTCGCGATCCAGAGGTTGCCGGTTCGATTCCACGTCCTGGCACCCTGGGCGGTTTAAACGACGTTCCTTGAATTCTCCGCGAGCCACTGCCACCGCCGCCGGCACCACCGCTACCGCCACCACCGCCACCGCTACCACCGCTATTGCCACCACCACCACCGCAACCACCGCCACAATCACCGACTCCATCTCCGCCGCCACCACCACCGCCACCACCACTGCCACCGCCTCCGTCCACCCAGCGGAGTGAATGGGTCCGGCACGGTCGGACGGTCGATCCATCGAATGGTGCAGGTCGCGTCCGGTGGGGTAAAATGTGGCAACACGTGTGTGTGTGTGTGTATGTGTGTGTGTAGGTGTATGTGTGTGTGTGTAGGTGTATGTGTGTGTGTGTAGGTGTATGGGTGTGTGTGTGTGTAGGTGTATGGGTGTGTGTGTGTGTAGGTGTTTAGGTGTGTGTGTAGGTGTTTGGGTGTGTGTGTGTGTACGGGTGTGTGTGTGTGTGTGTACGGGTGTGTGTGGGTGTGCATGTGGTGCTCGCTAACAGCACTTTTCCCAACAGTCTGCGAAAGGCTATACGGGGGATCTTTGTCTTTGTGTGGGTGTTTGTGTGTGTGCTGCTCGCTAACAGCACTTGCCCCAACAGTTTGTTAAGGCTGTACGGGATCTTTGTCTCTTCTATGGGGAGCGGTGACGCAGTGGTTAGAGCACTACGCTATGAGCCCGGCGCACCCGAGTTCCTCATTCCCGCTCAAGACCAATAACAGTGGGCAATATTTGAAATTGTGCTGGCCCTCCCCTAGGTCGACTCAGCCTTAAATGAGTACCTAGTGCGGTGTGTAAATATTATCATCACTGGGGAGACAAAGGCGGCCGGGCGTGGTTTTGGCCTCCACGTGTGCCGTGCCGGCCTTAATAGGGTGCTCGCTAACAGCGAGCACCCAATTAAGCTATACGGGAGATCTTTGTCTCTTGTCCGTTCTCTGAGTAGGTATTCTCCAGGCACTTTGATATTTACTCACACACACTCATCTCCTGTTTACAGCCCTGAGCCAGCGGTGGAAGTTCCACATTCCTATGGCGGGGGCAGATAGAAAACCTCGCATGACAACCACCTGCAGTGCAGAAGGGAAAAAAAATGTTGAAATGCAAAAAAAATGTAATCAAAGTTTTGCCCTAAGAGACGTCAATTTGTGGCAGCAGAAAATATGGATGCTCGGACGTTAACCAAATAAACGATGTTACTCGTCGTCATTTTAATTGTCACCAAGTAACCGTGGTGTATATTAACCGCACACAGACGCAGCTGAAGACCAACAACCACCGCCGTCCGCCACTAAGTGGCGGTGACGCCGCCACGGCGCTCGTGCCAGGCTAGGTGCACACAGCCCGGCACAAATATACACACACGCGCGCACACACACCTCAATTTACAATGACACGCACACACAGACAGACTCACAGTCACAAACACACACACAGGTACATCTAAATAAACAAACGGACCGAATTACATGTTCGCAACATGGGTTTGCGACCACATGCACGCACGCCAACACGTGCACGCAGATCCGCAAACGCGTGAACGTACACACAAATGTACATGTGCATATTTTATGAACACACACGCACACATATATATACATACCCGGGAAGGTATTTGTGTTGTGACGTGCGTTGTATTTTTTCAAGAAAAAGCGCCACTTAATGTTTATTTATCCACAAGACACACACACGCACACACTGATGAGTATGCGTGTGCGTACGTGTATGTGATATATTATTGATTAAGTCATAATGTCATATCGTACATTTTAACTTTGAAAATTGCACACATTAAATATTTATTATAACAATCATACCTGCTTCATTGTGACCTCTCTTATACAGGACATTGAGTTTAGACAATGAGAGACAGAGTGGTCTTTGTGTCTCTAGAGACAATGAGAGACAGAGTGGTCTCTGCGTCTCTAGAGACAATGACAGACAGAGTGGTCTCTGTGTCTCTAGACAATGACAGACAGAGTGGTCTCTGTGTCTCTAGAGACAATAACAGACAGAGTGGTCTCTGTGTCTCTAGAGACAATAACAGACAGAGTGGTCTCTGTGTCTCTAGAGACAATAACAGACAGAGTGGTCTCTGTGTCTCTAGAGACAATGAGAGACAGAGTGGTCTCTGTGTCTCTAGAGACAATGAGAGACAGAGTGGTCTCTGTGTCTCTAGAGACAATAACAGACAGAGTGGTATCTGTGTCTCTAGAGACAATAACAGACAGAGTGGTCTCTGTGTCTCTAGACAATGACAGATAGAATGGTCTATGTGTCTCTAGAGACAATAACAGACAGAGTGGTCTCTGTGTCTCTAGAGACAATAACAGACAGAGTGGTCTCTGTGTCTCTAGACAATAACAGACAGTGGTCTCTGTGTCTCTAGAGACAATGAGAGACAGAGTGGTCTCTGTTTCTATAGAGACAATGACAGACAGAATGGTCTCTGTGTCTCTAGACAATAACAGACAGAGTGGTCTCTGTGTCTCTAGACAATGACAGACAGAGTGGTCTCTGTGTCTCTAGAGACAATGAGAGACAGAGTGGTCTCTGTCTCTAGAGACAACAGACAGAGTGGTCTCTGTGTCTCTAGACAATGACAGACAGAGTGGTCTCTGTGTCTCTAGAGACAATGAGAGACAGAGTGGTCTCTGTGTCTCTAGAGACAATAACAGACAGAGTGGTCTCTGTGTCTCTAGACAATGACAGACAGAGTGGTATCTGTGTCTCTAGACAATAACAGACAGAGTGGTCTCTGTGTCTCTAGACAATGACAGACAGAGTGGTCTCTGTGTCTCTAGAGACAATAACAGACAGAGTGGTCTCTGTGTCTCTAGACAATGACAGACAGAGTGGTATCTGTGTCTCTAGACAATGACAGACAGAGTGGTCTCTGTGTCTCTAGAGACAATAACAGACAGAATGGTCTCTGTGTCTCTCGAGACAATAACAGACAGAGTGGTATCTGTGTCTCTAGAGACAATGACACACGGAGTGGTCCCTGACGACAAATATAACTTTCTCCTCCTTGATCACAAAGTCAAATCCATGTCCGCACACCCGTTCGTCACACGCGTGCTTGCGTGCTACCTAACGCCATTAACTCGAGGAACAATTTCCACTTTTCAAATCTCTTCAAATCCTCTCGGGGGGATCTTCAAGAATTCCCCCCTCCCAACTTTATTAGGTGCGGTGGCAGACGGAAGGAGACGTCAACATTCCAGTGATTTAATGCTTAAAGATTCAGCCATACCGCACTCATCCTCCTGTTCACAGCCGTGCAGAGCCAATGGTGGGAATTCTACATTCCCATGGTGGGAGCGACTCTCTCCATGCATATGACAACGACTGTGAGCTTCCCCACAAAGCGGTACTCTATTTATCGACCCTGAAAGGATGACGGGCTGAGTTTCCGTGAACGTTTGTGCCGCTGTTCCAGTCACATTTACCGTCCTGACATAATCGCCCATTGACACAAACAGTGACCAAATAGACTTACACAGACTCACATGGTCACATCGACACGCATACTTACATAGAGACCCATAGACTCACATACACTAACACAATCTAAAGACGGCGACAAAGAGTAAACGGATATGAACACGAGACCCGTAGACTCACATCGTTAATAGAGACCCATAGACGAACACAAATAATCATAGGCTCACACTAAGACCCATAAAATTGCATAGAGACCCATAGACACGCACTGAGACCCATAGACTCACATAGTCATAGAGACACATAGACTTCCATAGAGACCCATAGACTCACGTACATTTACACAATCTATAGACGACGCACATAGATAAACGTATATGTACACAGAGACTCGTAGACTCACATCGTCATAGAGACCCATAGATTAACAAAAAGACCCATAGCGTTTGAGGTGGGGGGAAGGGTGGGGGGAAGGGTGGGGGGAAGGGTGGGGGCCGGAGAGGCGGTTGGGTACAGGAGGTGGTGGTGGTGGGGGAGGGTAGCGATGAAAAGGAGATTGTAGTGGGGGTGAGGATGGGGGAGAGGAGGGTGGGGGGTTGAGGTATCGATGAGAAGAAGATTTGGAGTATGTTGACATGTTTTGGTCTGTGCTTTCTCGAGACCTTTAACGTCACAGGAATTTAATCCGCCTCAAAGAGGCGGCGCCGAGAGACGAGCTCAGCCCCCGCGTCCATTCTTGCGCCGGCAGCAAAGACAAAGACAAAGGTCCCCCGTGTAGGCTTCAGCGGAACCTACCGGATGAATTTACATCTGACACAGATACAACGGGAGGCTGATCGATGCCCGGGTGCGGTCGAGGGATGGCTCCCTATTGGTCAACCACGTTATGTCCTCAGAGGAGGTGTTGAAGGCGCAGCTACTGAACCTGGAGCGTGCCACTAAGAGGTGGGGCCTTACCATCAGCTCCACCAAAACTAAGCACCTGCCTGGGTATTTTGTGCCACACTCCACCCCTCAGCTCCCCATTGGTGATGGAGCAGTTGTGGAGAAAGTGGAGAGTTTCCCATGCCCTGGAAGTGTGCTTAAACCAGCTCCGGTTTGACAGCAGAGGTCTCATTCTGAATCGTACGGGTGACATCTTTTTATCGGCTGCGCAACGTTGTGTGGAAGCTACCTGGTCTGTCACTCCGCACGAAGTTTCGGGTCTTCTAGGCCACAGTCATGCCCTCCCTTCTCGATGATTGTGAAACGTGGACCCTCTAATGGAACATCTGTGCCGGTTATAAACATTCAGGCTGGCATGCTTACAATCCATCCTGGGTTTAACCAGGCTGGATTGTGTGAGGAGCTCACAAATCCATCAGTGAGCTCCTCCGGCAGGCAAAGCTCCGTTGGCTGGGTCATATCGCCCGCACGCCAAGCCACCGCATGCCCAAGCAGCTTTTGTTTGGCCGCATAGAGGGGGCTAAACGAGCACGGCACGGGCTGGAGAAGAGATGGAGCTGATACGGTACGGGAGGATGTGGAGCTGAGTGGACTTGCCCATGACTGGTACCAGCGGTGTCAAGATCGGCCTCTGTGGAGGAGGCTCGTGAAGGACGCTGCTGGGCAGTTGGAGGCAGTCGCCCTCCAGCAACAACGGAGGGCAGACGAGCGACGCTCACAACAACGAGCGGAGCGCCGGGCAGATAAAATACTACAAGTTGACACAGTAGGGGGTAGAGCTGGTGTGCATCTTCCGGTAATTTCAGTCAATCAACTCACGGCACCTGCTGGGTCTGTCCCTAGACCTCCTGTCAGCGAGCCTTCGACACTTCACGTGGCCTCAAAGTGCACCTAGCCTGGCACAGGCGCCGTGGTGACGTCACAGTCACTTCGTGGTGAATGGCGGGTGTTAGTACCGGCCTGGGCCTCCCCTAGGTCGACGCAGCCTCAAATGAGTTCCTGGTGCGACGTGTAAACATCGCCCACTGGGGAGACAAAGGCGGTCGGGCGTGGTGCTCACCACACCGAGGCCTCCTCGCGTGCCGTGCCGGCTTTAATAGCTGCTCACTAACTACTTGCCAGGCCGATTAGCGAGTTCAAACCCTGGACAGTGGGGTGATTGACTCAGACCATCAATCATCCCTCCCTCCGAGGTCGATAAATTGAGGGGTTGTTTGTTTGTTTGTTTTAATGCGTGGGCAAGTCGACAGCGGTTGCCCTATCGATGGATATCCTCAAATACCCGCCGTAGAAACATGGAATTTCCACCAACTTGCATAACCCCCACCCCGCCTCCCCCCCCCCCCCCCTACTCTCGAACGCCACCGGTTGCGAGAGACGTTGCGATTGACAAAATAGATAAGCGGATGACAACCCCCACTCCCACTCTCACCCCCTTCCTACCCCCACTCCCACCCCCTTCTCACCCCCACTCTCACCCCCTCCCACCTCCACCCCCCCTTCCCACCCCCACTCCCACCCCCACTCCCCCCTCCCACCCCCACTCCCACCTCCACTCCCACACCCCTCCCACCCCCACCCCCACACCCCCTCCCACCCCCACTCCCACCCCCACTCCCACCTCCCTCCCACCCCACTCCCACCCCCCTCCCACTCCCACCCCCACCCGCACCCCCCTCCCACCACCACCCCACTCACCCCTGCCCACAGCCCCCCCCCGCCCCCTTCCCGTATCTCTCCCTCCGTGCAAACTAAGCCAACGACAAACAGAAAAAAAACACGCAACTTTTTTGTGCACATCCCATCAGCGGCCACACGCGTCCTTGCAGGCTGGTCTGCATCGTTTCTAATCGAACGTTGTTGATCGGTTGGTCCGACGTTAGGGGTCGGCAAACCTGCGGCTCCAGAGCCGCATACGGCTCCTCAAGGAGCTGATACTGCATCGTGACGTTATTTGTGAAGGGGCCACCGTCCAGTATTCACCACAGTGCATTTGCGGCTCTTGAAATATTTCAGTGGTCTCATCAGCAGCAGCGAGTCAGGCTTGGCTTAGAACCACTGCTAGGCGAAAATGCCAGATGATTGTAGGCAAGATCCCCACTTCTTTCTCTCTCTCTCGTTCTGTGTGTGTTAGATCTGGATCCCCAGTTTTGTACAAAATAAGATACGGTCCAGATTTTGCTTCAAATATGAATAGTTTTAATCGGAGAAAGTGTGTTGCGGATGAGGTCGAGGATGGGATTGAGCATGGGGTCGAGCACGGGGTCGAGCATGGGATTGAGCATGGGGTCGAGCACGGGGTCGAGCATGGGATTGAGGATTGGATCCAGCATGGGATCAAGCATGTGGTTGAGCATGGAATCGAGCATGGGCTCAAGCATGAGATCGAGCATGGGGTCAATCATGGGATCGAGGATGGGGTCGAGCATGGGATCGAGCATGGGATCGAGCATGGGATCGAGCATGGGGTCGAGAATGGGATCGAGCATGGGGTCGAGCATGGGGTCGAGCATGGGGTCGAGCATGGGTTCGAGCATGGGATCGAGGATGGGGTCGAGCATGGGGTCGAGGATGGGGTCGAGGATAGGGTCGAGCATGGGATCGAGCATGGGATCGAGCATGGGGTCGAGGATGGGGTCGAGGATGGGGTCGAGCATGAGGGCGAGCATCAAATCAAATCAAATCTGCTCCGGTGTATAAACATCGCGACTGGGGAGACAAAGGCGGCCGGGCCTGGTTGCTGGCCACCTCCCCTCGCGTGCCGTGCCGGCCTTCACTGGGTGTTTGTCACCAACTGCACTCGACCCACAAGAGCTCGTTCACGGCGGCTACACGTGGGGGACGTGAGGACGTGGCGGGGGTTATCTTTGTGTGCTTGACCACGTGCAAGCCCTTTGTTGCTTCCGCGAGAAATCTTTTTGTTGTTGTTGTTGTTGCAATCGACGGCGATCGCAGCCTCGCCCCCCCCCACCCCGAACGCGTGCAGTCCCCAGTGCCGTCGAGATTCCTCGTGAACACATCTGGTGAGCTAACGGTGGCGAGATGTTAACCAGTGCCGAATTATCCGAGTAGCAAAAGTAGCTACATAATGTAGCTGCTACATATGTACATATGCTACATTTGTAGCAGCTACATATGTAGCATATGTAGTTGCTACATATGTACATATGCTACATATGTAGCTGCTACATATGTAGCATATGTAGTTGCTGCATATGTAGCTGCTACATATGTATCAGCTACATATGTAGCATATGTAGCATATGTAGCTGCTACATATGTATCAGCTACATATGTAGCTGCTACATATGTATCAGCTACATATGTAGCTGATACATATGTATTCTTGGTTCTTTCGGTAAAGTCACGTAGAAGGGAAACAATGAAAAATTATAATGATTATTATTTTATTATTTAATGTTTTCTCCTACAACATCAGAGTGCAGCGCCACATTAAATAATAAAATATTAATAATAATTATTTTATTGTTTCCCTTCTACGTGACTTTACCGAAAGAACCAAGAATACGTTCTACTTAATTAAATATACTTTTTAATAAATGTTTTCTCCTACGACATCAGAGTGCAGCGCCACATTAAATACGCACTACAATGACAATAGTTTAAAGCGATTTGAAGCATGTTTTATATATATAGTTTTTGGGGGGGGAGCAGAGCTTTGTGACGTCATATTTTAGGGGGAAGGTCTGACTTTTTGTGACGCCGTGTGACTAGGGGGGGGGGGGGGTGTGGGTAAAAAAATCTTCCAAAATCACGTGACGTCATTTATGGACGACCCCTAATACTCCGGCACTGATGTTAACCACCCTCGCCTGGTGTACAGGAGGTCGTTGGGTGTCCATCCCGACCCTGAACACGCGCTGCACCACATATTTTCAGTTTGCCGTCTCTCTCTCTCTCTCGCCGCGGTCGCGTGGAATTTTTTTTCCCTCCGATTTTTTGTTTTCCCTTCCACATTTAGAATGAGCATCACGGCGTCTGGAGTATTTCGCTAAAAAAAGATGTCCACGAGTGGACGGAGTTGTTGGGGGGAAAGGGGGGGGGCACGGGGGGGGGGCAATTCCCACCAAACTGGGGCAAATGTATCATTTTATTTTCACCAGTTTACAATTAAGATGAAAAAATAAATGAATGAATGATATGCACCCGCGATTCTTAATGTGAGGGACAAAGCGAACCCCACCCCCTTTCCCCCGAATCGAGAAGTCAAACTTTGCCGATGTTGCCACGTGATCATGCTGCTGCCGATGATGATGAGCCACTGCGTTGAGCCATCATTTGTGACGGCCAGGTAGCTCAGTGGGGGCCTCGCATGCTATAAAATGTAAATATATAGATTTATAGTTTAGTTGCAAAGGCCCAAAGAACGTCAGCAACAATCAGCACTATCGGAAATATCTTCTTTGGTTCTTTCGGTAAAGTCACGTAGAATGAGAATAAAATAATAAATTGATAAAATAAAATAACGCAATAATATTCTCACGACGTTTCGGCCACAACACAAGCGGCCTTCATCAGGTGAAGGGACGAGACTGTCTGGAGGAGCGAACGCGTTCGCTCCAGCGCTGTCCTCCAGACAGTCTCGTCCCTTCACCTGATGAAGGCCGCTTGTGTTGTGGCCGAAACGTCGTGCAAATTTTATTGTGTTATTTTATTTAATCAATTTATTATTTTATTCTCATTCTACGTGACTTTACCGAAAGAACCAAAGAAGATGAATCCTTGCAGTCACGAAAGCTTTAAATCGAAATATCGGAAATATGTTCAGACCCGGGCGGGGTTACCGGTCGGTAATGAAAATGACGCAAAGGAGCCGCGTGTCTTCCTTTGTTTTTTTTTTCCAATTCGGTCAAAAGAAGTGAGAATCTCCAAAATTGCTTCACGGAGCCGCCCAATGGCACGTGGTGACCTCGAGGCGGTGGCGGTCGCTTGCTCATCAACGACGCCACGAGGGCACGGCAAGTCTGCCGAGCCCATGGCTTGAGAGGCAACGTTTGATACATTTGGTGAATTCAGCAAAGTTATCGTTTTTGTAATGTTTTTTTTTTAGGTGGGGGAGGGAGGGAGGGAGGAAGGGGGAAGAGACGATGGAGTTGGGGAGGAGGGAATTCCGAATGAGTGCAGCAGGAAGAGAAGTAGCAGTGTCCGTGTGTGTTGCGTTTCCATTTATATTTTTTTTCACCGCACGTAGCCAACCGCGCTAATCGGATGTTGCGCGGGGGGTGGGGGGGTGGGGGGGTGGGGAACGACAAAAAAACCAAACACAACGCGCAGCTCTAAAGAAACGAGTTTGTCAATGTGGATGACGACGATGATTTGAAAGTGCCACAGCTACCCTGGTGTCTTCCTAATATCGGAAGGAAGAAGCGTTCCAGACGGCCGCAGGAGCGCGCGTCTGGAAGGGACGCGCGACGCGGTGGCCACCGTCTCTGTGCGATGGCAATAGACTAAAGTCGCTGCTGGCAGGATGACGAGCGGAGTTTGCGTGATGATGATGATGGTGGCGGTGTGCCTCTTGTTCAACGTGCAAGTGCAGCGCGTAACGGCCTTAAAAGGTGAAACGCTGATCGTAACCTTACGGCGGTACCCCTGGGTACCATAGCACCCAGGCTCCCGCACGATGTCCGTGATGCGGTCATGTTTAGTCTGTGTCGATGGTCGGCGATGCGGCAATGGACTCATCTCGACGGGCTGTACTCACGATGCAACTATTCAAAGTTGAATTTTTCCATGACGGATTTTTTTCCTGCTGATGTTTGGCGTTTCGACATCGCGGAGTGTGGCACTGATTTCGCATTGGATCGGTTACCTCCAGTCGCGGAGTGAAGTACAACCCCTGGGGAAAAAAAAGTGTCCTAGAAAGAAAATATTTAATTGCCTCGGCTATTTTGTATTATTTTGAACCACGGGGTACCGCCATGAGGATCATTTGGTGGCGTTACCGGCAGCGTGGCGAGTGGGATGGTTGAGTGGAGTGGGTGGGTGAGCGAGAGATTGGGTGAGGGGGTGAATGAGTGAGCGGATGTGTTGTTGTGACCTGAAGGGTGGTGGTTGAGTGGAGTGGGTGAGTGAAAGAGTGGACGACTGTGTGAGCGGGTGAGTGAATGAGTGTGTGGGTAAGTGTGTGAGTGAATGAATGTGCGAGTGAGATGAGTGGGCGAGTGAGTGAGCGGATGAGCGGATGAGTGTATGGGTGAATGAGTGTGCGCACGTGTTAGCGAATGAGTAGTATACGGAGAATATTTGAGTGAATGAGTGTGTGAGTGAGGTGAATGAGCGGGCGAGTGTATGTGTCAATGAGTTAATGAGTGTGCGTACGTGTGAGTGAACGAGTAGTATACGGAGGACCTTTGAGTGAATGAGTGTGTGAGTGAGATGAGTGGGCTAGTATGTGAGTGAGTGAATGAGCGGGTGGGTGTATGTGTCAATGAGTGAATGAGTGTGCGTACGTGTGAGTGAACGAGTAGAATACGGAGGACCTTTGAGTGAATGAGTGTGTGAGTGAGATGAGTGGGCGAGTGTGTGAGTGAGTGAATGAGCGGGCGAGTGTATGTGTCAATGAGTGAATGAGTGTGCGTACGTGTGAGTGAATGAGTAGTATACGGAGGACCTTTGAGTGAATGAGTGTGTGAGTGAGATGAGTGGGCGAGTGTGTGAGTGAGTGAATGAGCGGGCGAGTGTATGTGTCAATGAGTGAATGAGTGTGCGTACGTGTGAGTGAATGAGTAGTATACGGAGGATCTTTGAGTGAATGAGTGTGTGAGTGAGATGAGTGGGCGAGTGTGTGAGTGAGTGAATGAGCGGGCGAGTGTATGTGTCAATGAGTGAATGAGTGTGCGCACGTGTGAGTGAATGAGTAGTATACGGAGGATCTTTGAGTGAATGAGTGTGTGAGTGAGATGAGTGGGCGAGTGTGTGAGTGAGTGAATGAGTGAACGAGTGAGTGGATGATTCGGTGGGTGAGTGATGTTGTTGTTGTTGTGATGGTTAAACACAGCACGTTGAATCCAAACGACCAGTCTGCTCTGATCGAGTCCTCGACACGAGTGAAGTTCAGGCCAATTTTAACAACTATTTAACATTTTGATTTAAAGCTTTCGTGACTGCAGTAATTCATATTCTTAGTTTTTTTCTCGTGACTTTACCGAAAAAAACTAAGAATAACTATTTAACATGTAGGCTTTCGCGACCAATATCCAAACTAGAGGGGTGGGTTGTTTTTTTTGCATTAGCTCGCGTAAATATAAATGCGTCGTTAAATTCGTCACCACTAGAGACAGTGAATTAGTAAGATTTGTCACATCAACAAGACACGCCAATTCGTTACTAGTTCAGCACACGGTGTAACAACCATGAGAGCTGTGGCGATTAGGAGTGTGCGACCACCTATTAGATAGGGCACAGGGGAGGGAGGGAGGGAGGTGCATGCCGGCCACGTGTTCTTGATGGGCAGAGACTGTTTGTAGAGAGAGATTGAATAAGTTTACCGTAAGACTGCCAGGGTTTCTGGGAAAGAGGGGGAAGCCAAAGCAGGCCCGCCCCACCACCCACTCCCATCACCACCCACCCCCGTTGCCCTACCATCACACAGAGGGTACACACGCACAGACACACACACACATGGGAACACACACACACACAGCCAGCGACACAGGGGTACACATCATACGCACAGACACACACACACACACATGGGGCACACACACAGCCGGCGACACAGGGGTACATACACAGGGGTACACACACACACAGGGGTACACACACACACAGTGGTGTACACACACACAGTGGGGTACACACACAGTGGGGTACAGACACACAGGGGTACACACACAGGGGTACACACACACACAGGGGTACACACACAGGGGTACACACACACAGTGGGGTACACAGACACAGGGGTACACAGACACACACAGGGGTACACACACAGTGGGGTACACACACACACAGTGGTGTACACACACACAGTGGGGTACACACACAGTGGGGTACAGACACACAGGGGTACACACACAGGGGTACACACACAGGGATACACACACAGGGGTACACACACACAAAGATAAAAAAAACAAAGATCCCCCACATAGCCTTAACAGACTGTTGGGGCAAGTGCTGTTAGCGAGCAGCACATATGAAGGCCGGAAAAGGCACACGAGGGGGTGGGCGGCCAGCACCACGCCCGGCCGTCTTTGTCTCTCTCGTGGCGATGTTTGTGGTCGACTGAGTCGACCACATACATACACACGAACACACCGGGGAACGTACTCGCAAACAAAGCTCCCCTGTAGAGCTGCGATCGGTATTTTCATTTTCTCTTTCTCTGTCTTCGAGTCCCGAGTTTGTTTTGCTTAAATGCCAAGTGCCGTCTCTTCCTCCTCCTCTTCCCCTTCCACGTGACGCACACGTGACGCACGTGCGAACACGTGCGTGACACGCTGAACTTCTTTTCGTGCTCATCGGAGGTGCGGGCGAGAAGAACAACAAAACTAAACACGCAACAACAACAACAACAACAAAAAGCAGTTATAAAGAAATTAGTTTTCAATGTAGACGACGTATGAGTGCATTGCTCCCAGGAGCGTTCCAGACGGCCGCAGGAGCGCATCTGAAAGCGCGCCACGCGGTGGCCACCGTCTCTGTTCGACGGCCGGAGAGGAGGCGCTGCTGCTGCTGCTGCGATGATGGTTTATACTGAATGACGTGGTACATACGTGACTACACACGTGACATACGTTTGCGCACGTGGCATACGTGGCTACACACGTGGCATACGTGCGCGCACGTGACATACATGTACCAGATGTGAATGTCAGCTACAAACGACATTCGTGACCTTCTCCACCCCCCTCCCCCCTGTCTCTACCCCCCCCCCCCTCCCGACGCCCTTGCACGTCACTGTAAACCTCCTTCATCCTGCGTACAGGTCTCATCCAGTGCAAGCGTTTTTGCCAAATTCCAAACCAAATTCTCCGCACACCACCCCCCCCCCCCTTACTCCCGGCCCCGTCCTAATCTAATCTTCTGCTGCCCACCCACAGCTTCATCTGACACAGGTAGTGCAGGACAATCTGTGTCGATAATGATTGATCAATCCACGGGTACAGTTATGTGTTAATTTACATGCGCGCGCGCGCGCGTGTGTGTGTGTTTGTAGACGCAAGCTAAAGGCGCAGCCCCTGCATTTGCTTGCAACACTTTGTACGTTGAACGTCTTTCGCGCCGCACGTAGTCGAACCGTGCTCGTCGGACGACTCCTCAATGCCGCATTTCGTTTCCCGGAAATGCATTTACATTTGAAGAGGCGCAGGTAAGGCTCAGTGAGCTATATATCACGATATGTATTTCAGAAGCGACCTTGCCACAAGTAACAGTTCGCCCAAGTGCCTTATATTGTGTAAATGTATAGCAGCCAAATACTACAAACACGTGATGTTGATTCTAAATGTGGAGGGGAAAAACTGGAGGACCCAGATAAAAAAAAAGATCCACACGACCACGGGCAGAGAGACGCGCAAACTCCAAAATCTACAGCTGGCGTCACGGCGGGGACCGTACCCACGACCTCCTGCATACCAGGCGAGGTAGTTACCATCTCGCGAACGGTGGCGCCCTTCTCGCTGTTGTGGAAGGAGATAGAAGGAGAGGGAGGGATCGAGAGTGAGAGACCGAGAGCGAGAGAGAGAGAAAACGCTCTCTCGAGGCACCTCTCTTCGAGGGAGAGTAGATTTGGCTTCCCTCTTCCAGTAGTAGTTCGAGGCGGGAATGTCCACACTTCATCCCACACGCGGCGTTGGACCCCACGAATCGTGTAACCCTACACGTCCTGACTTTTGGGTCATTCTATATAATAACAACCCTATGTGTCCTGACTTTTGGGCCACCCTATATAATAATAACCCTATGTGTCCTGACTTTTGGGCCACCCTATATAAAATAATAACCCTATGTGTCCTGACTTTTGGGCCGCCCTATATAAAATAATAACCCTATGCGTCTTGACTTTTGGGCCACCCTATAAAATAATCATAATAAAAACCCTCTGTATAATGGTAATAGCCCTACGTATCATCATCAGCATGAAGGGAATCCCACGGGAGTTGTGGTGGCGATAGATTTATGAGCGCGGACGCCCGTAATTGAACTGCTCTGTCCGACCGCACGATGTTGTCCTCGCTATGATTGCGGCACTTCACGTGACCTCTGAGGTCACAATAAAGGCCGGCAGAGTAGCCCAGTGATGATGACCCCCGTGGCTCACAGCGAGTAGGGTCTGGGATCGCTTCCCCGACACGGGGGCCTTTCTCTGTGGCGTTTGTATGGTGGGTGGAGCGGTGAGTGGCCACCCACCCCCTCGTGCGCCGTGCCGGCCTTCATAGGTGCTCCTCGCTAACAGCACTTGCCCCAACAGTCTGTTCCAGGCTGAGAATTGAACTGTTGAAATGAACATGCGGTAATGTTTAAACCATGCAGAGATTGTGCACGTGTGTGTACGTGTTATTGATGTGTGTGTCTGTGCGGAGAGTTCATTTGGGGATGGGGAGTGTTTGTGCGTGTCAGTGTGTCAGTGTCTCTTTGTGGAGAGCGGTGGCGCAGCGGTTAGCGCGCTGCGCTACAAATCCCGGGAATCAGAGTTTGATTCCCGCTCACCGCTAACACCATTGACAATTATCTGAACCTGGGCTTCCCCTAGGTCGACTCAGCCTGAAATGAGTACCTGACGCGATGTGTAAACATCGCGACGAGGGAGACAAAAGCGGCCGGGCGTGGTGCTGACCACCCACGCCCTCGCGCGCCGTGCCGCCCTTCACTGACACTGGCGTGTGTGTATGCGTGTATGTGTGTATGTATGTGTGTATGTGTGTATGTATGTGTGTATGTGTGTGTATGTGTGTGTATGTGTGTGTGTATGTGTGTATGTGTGTGTATGTATGTGTGTGTATGTGTGTATGTGTGTGTATGTATGTGTGTGTGTATATGTGTGTATGTATGTGTGTATGTATGTGTGTATGTGTGTATGTATGTGTGTATGTGTGTGTGTGTATGTATGTGTGTATGTATGTGTGTATGTGTGTATACGTGTATGTGTGTATGTGTGTATGTGTGTGTGTATGTGTGTGTGTATGTATGTGTGTATGTATGTGTGTATGTATGTGTGTATGTGTGTGTATGTGTGTATGTGTGAATGCGTGTATGCGTGTATGTGTATGCGTGTATGTGTGTATGCGTGTATGTGTGTATGCGTGTCTTTGTGTTTGTATGTACGCATTGGACGGGAGATGCGAGAGATGTGAGACGGGGAGGGATCGTGGCGGTGTGAGGAGTCGGGGCCTCTGTGCGGAGAGAGAGGAGGAGGAGACCCGTGAGGAATTCGCGTGGAGCCTGGGGGGAGTGGGAGGGAGAGTGCACAGGGCTCTCTCTCTCTTCGCTCTCCTTTCATTCTCCTCTCTCCCCTCTCCCTCACCTCTCAATGTATCCTCTCTCTCTCTTATCCATTCACTGTCCCTTTTCTATATCTGTTATCTCTCTTCCTTCACTCTCCTTCCCTTTCCTTTCACCCCCTCTCTCTCTCTCTCTGCCCCACCAGTACTTACGCTGCCAGCGGCTCAAACCAATGTTCCGCCTTTTGGGGGACATCTTCAGGAAACTGGGGGTGCCCTTCTACAACAGCAGCTTCGTATATGGGGTGGTGGCTTACCTGGCTAACAAGCGCCATGACCTCGCCAACTTCGCCTGTGCTCAGGCTTTGATGGCGGTGTACAGAACGAGATAAAAGTTGCTGGAAGTTGACACTGACGGCTGCTCTGTGCTGCTTCCAGTGTTCAGGGGCCTGCTCAAGGCGCGGCTCCGGCTGGAGCACGCCACGTACCACACACATGCCGGTGATGTGCAGCGCGTCTTCTTCGAACGCTGGGGGGCCGGACAAGCCCCTCTCTGTACCAGCGTGGACGGCACCCCCCTCGTGTTCACCTTCTGAAGCGCTCGCTCGTCGCCGTGGCGTTCGCGATGACCACCACCACCACCACGTGACTTTTCTTTCGTGTTGTGTGCGGCGCATTTAGCGCCACAGCGCGTGTCTTGTTGATTGTGTTGGGTTATTTTGCTGCTGGTGACTTTGTGTATTTCGTATCGGAATCGCCTCCAGTGCTGTTGCTGCTGTCGGCAATAAAAGTGGTTTAAAAGTCAAAGTCTTGTCGAATCTCGGTAATAACATTGCCACTCTATCACTGCTCAATGCATCTTCTCTCCTCCCTCCCACTCATCATTTATCTTCCACTGACCTCTCTCCCGTCAGGCCAGTGCCGTTGATTTTGCCCAGGAAAAGCCTCGTCCGTGTCCCAAGAATAATTCTCTAGGAGGGCCCAGCCACACAACGGGGATTTGTTTGGGGCAAACATCCCGTTCTGAACGAGGAGAATGTTATTGTTTGTGGTAGTTGTTGTTACTTTTGCCTTTGTGTCGGAGGGAGAACCCGGAGAACGACACTCTGGGATTCGCACAGATGGATTCAACAATCCATTGCCCCGTCGACAAGGCACCGATATTCCCAGGCAGCCACTCCTGCTGAGCTTTTCCAGATCTGATGAGATCGGACGCATTGGTCGTGGTGATGGTGGTGATGTTGGTCACTCTCAGTGGTGGTGATGATGATGGTTGATGATAATGTTGATGATGATTATCATGATGATGATCATGAACGCGATGATTGTGATGATTATCATGGTGATGATGATTATCATGATGGTAATTATGATAATGGTGACGATTATGATGATGATGATCATGGCAATGTTGATGATGATGATGATAGTGATCGTGATTGATGGTGGTGGTGATGTCAGTGATGGCTCCCCAAGCTTAACCATAGCTATATAAATAAGGGAGGCGATGATATACTCCACAACTTCGGGAATTCCACATTCCTATGGCAGGAGCTATGGGGTAGGTGGATGATGAAGGGGATAGAGGGGGTAGAGCGCTAGGGGGTAGGTGGGGGAGGGGGGATAGAGGGGGTAGGTAGCTAGGGGGTAAGTAGGATGGGGTAGAGGTGGGGGCAGGCGGAGTTGGGTGGTCACAGGGATCGAGGGGGGAGGGAGCGAGGAGGGAGGGGTCGTGCTAATTCTGTTACTGGAACGCGACAGCAGTTGTGCTTACGGGAAACACGAATGTTCACACACCCACACACACGCACGCAGGGCACATAAAGACACACCAACGCACACGACACACACACAGGGCACACCCACACCCACACAGAGTACACATATACAAAGATCCCCCGTGTAGCCTTAACAGACTGTCGGGGCAATTGCTGTTAGCGAGCACCTATGAAGGCCGGCACGGCACACGAGGGGGTCGGTCGCCAGCACTACGCCCGGCCGCCTTTGTCTTCCCATTGGAGATGTTTTTTGCACACCGCACCAGGTACTCAAGTGAGGCTGAGTCGACCTAAGTGAGGCCCAGGACCGGTTCGGATAATCGCTATCACTGTTGGCCATGAGCGGGAATCGAACTCGGGTCGCCGTAGCGCTGCGCACTAACCGCTCCACGACCGCTCCCCATTAACATACACACAGGGTACACACACACACACCCACTACACAACAACAACAACACCCGACATTCGCCACGAAGTAGCGGTGACGACTCCACAGCGCCTGTGCCAGGCTAGGTGCACATAGAGTCCACGTGAAGTGTCGAAGGCTCGCTGACAGGAGGAGGTCTCGGGAGGGTCCTAGCAGGTGCCATGGGTTGGCTGAGATGACTGGGAGATGTACACCAACTGTGCCCCCTACTGTGCCGCTCCTCCGCCCTCCGTTGTTGTTGGAGGGCGACTGCCTCCAACTGCCCAGCAGCAGCAGCGTCCTTCACGAGCCTCCTCCACAGAGGCCGATCTTGACACCGCTGGTACCAGTCATCAGCAAGTCCACTCAGCTCCACGTCCTCCCGTACCGCATCAGCTCCATGGCTTCCCCAGCCCGTGCCGTGCTCGTTTAGCCCCCTCTATGCGGCCAAACAGAAGCTGCTTGGGCATGCGGTGGCTGGGCGTGCGGTGGCTGGACATGCGGTGGCTGGGCATGCGGTGGCTGGGCATGCGGTGGCTGGGCATGCGGTGGCTGGGCATGCGGTGGCTGGGCATGCGGTGGCTGGGCATGCGGTGGCTGGGCATGCGGTGGCTGGGCATGCGGTGGCTGGGCATGCGGTGGCTGGGCATGCGGTGGCTGGGCATGCGGTGGCTGGGCATGCGGTGGCTGGGCATGCGGTGGCTGGGCATGCGGTGGCTGGGCATGCGGTGGCTGGGCATGCGGTGGCTGGGCATGCGGGCGACATGACCCAGCCAACGCAGCCTTGCTTGCCTCGCTGATGGGACTGTGTCCAGATCTTTCAACGCTGTGGGAATGTGTCCAGATCTTTCAAGGCTGTGTGAGCTCTAAGAATAGGTTTTACCCTTTTAACTGGCACAAAAAACTGACACCTTTATTCAAGGCATCATGTTTGCAATAACCACAACACAAGCAGTCAAAATGCAAACAAAAAAGACAACTCTGATAATAATAAGCACTGTCCTTGAATTTGATTGGTCCACACCCGAGACAGCTTTTCTTAGAGCCTAGTTTTTAGCCTAGGTTTTACCCTTTTAACCTATTACCCTTTTAACCTATTACCCTTTTAACCTATTCTTATATCTTGTTTCTGGCAAAGGAGGTCTCATAATGTTAATGGTCATCCGAGCCCTCAATACTCTGATAGTGCGCTGTTTTTGAGTTGTACGCCTTTTGGCGTCTTTTGGTCCAACACCAATGGAGACTAGGCTCTAAGAAAAGCTGTCTCGGGTGTGGACCAATCAAATTCAAGGACAGTGCTTATTATTATCAGAGTTGTCTTTTTTGTTTGCATTTTGACTGCTTGTGTTGTGGTTATTGCAAACATGATGCCTTGAATAAAGGTGTCAGTTTTTTGTGCCAGTTAAAAGGGTAAAACCTATTCTGTGTGAGCTCCTCACACAATTAAGCCTGGTTAAACCCAGGATGGATCGTATGTAGGCCAGCCTGAATGTGTCTAACAGGCGAAGATGTTCCATTAGGGGTGGTGGGGGGGGGTCTCCACGTTTCGCAAGAATATAAAAGGGAGGGCATGACTGTGGCCGAGAAAACCCGAAGCTTTCCTGTGTAGTTACAGGCCAGGTGGCTTCCACACAGCGTGACGCGGCTGATGAAAAGATAATGCCGCTCGACTTATTCGGAGTGAGACCTCTGCTACCAAACCGGAGCTGGTTATAAACAGATATGGGAACTGCTCCACTCTCTCCACAACTGTCCCATCACTCATGTGGAGTTGAGGGCGTGTAGTGTTCGATGACATAAGATACCCATCTATATTATCAACATATATGCTTATAATATTATCAGTAGATCGGGGCTTGGGATTATATATTGTCCTGTCGTGATCCCTGACCTGACCCGCTTCTCATTTCTTTAGATCTCCTTTTTGTGTTTAGTTTGTTGTCCTTCCCACGCACTGGTGGCTGCGTACGGTGCGAAAGAAGTTCGACATACGTAAGTACATGCTCATGATGTTGGGCTGGCTCGGGTAAAGCTGCTTGGCCGGGAGACAGAGACACTGTCTGTTCACTTTGCGGTGCGACAGGGATGCCCTCTGACTGTACCAGAGGAATTCCCATCTGGTACAAATATTGTACAAGGGGAGGCTGATCGATGCCCGGGTGCGGTCAAGGGATGGCTTCCCAATTATTCAACCATGTTATCACACACGGTACACGCACAGTGTACAAAGACAAAGACCCCCCCCCCCCCCGTGTAGCCTTAACAGACTGTAGGGGCAAGTGCTGTTAGCGAGCACTTATAAAGGCCGGCACGGCACACGAGGGGTGGGTGGCCAACACCACGCCCCCGGCCGTCTTTGTCTCCCTAGTGGCGATGTTTACACACCGCCACCGGGTACTCATTTGAAGCTGAGTCGACCTAGGGGAGGCCCAGGACCGGTTCAGATAATCGTAACTTGGTGTTGGCTGTGAGCGGGAATCGAACCCGGGTCGCCGGGTTCGTTGCGCAGTGGCTCTAACCGCTACATTACCGCTCCCCACACACACTCACGTACATACATACATAATACACATACATACACATACATACACGCATACACACATATATACACACACACATACAAAGACATGTACACACACACACATACGTACACACACACACTCACATTTTGGTGTCGGGCCGTTACCGGGAATCGAACTCGTGGCATCTCCATATCCCTGATGGTATCGTATGCGTCGGGTGAAGGAGGGTGCACGACACACCTTCGTCAATGACAACATTGGTTGCGGAAACTCGCCCGTGTGGACGTTTGTTTTGCTTCGTGTAGATTTTAGCTGCAGGCGACTGTGAGATCATGGGAATGGCGTCACTTTATCTTCCCGTTTATTCCCGTATCTCACCGTGTCTCCGCGTGTCTCCACGTGTCTAGGTATCTCCACGTGTCTCCACGCGTCTCTCGGTGTCTCTAGGTGTCTATAGATGTCTCAACGTGTCTCCACGTGTCTCTCGGTGTCTAGGTGTCTCCACGTGTCTCCACGTGTCTCTACGCGTATCTCGATGTCTATACTGTAGGTGTCTACAGATGTCTCCACATGTCTCTCGGTGTCTAGGTGTCTCCAAGTGTCTCCACGCGTCTCTCGGTGTCTATAGATGTCTACAGATGTCTCCACGTGTCTCTCGGTGTCTAGGTGTCTCCACGTGTCTCCACGCATCTTTCATTGTCTATAGATGTATATAGATGTCTACAGATGTCTCCACGTGTCTCTCGGTGTATAGGTGTATCCACGTGTCTCTAGGTATCTATAGGTGTCTCCACGTGTCTCCACGTGTCTAGGTGTCTATAGGTGTTTCTCCGTGTCTCTCCGTGTCTCCACTGTGTACCCCACGCGTATTTCTTCCTCTCTCCGTGCCTCCACTTGTCTCTCACCACGTGTGTCTCTGTCCCCGCGTGTCTCCCTGTGTCTCCCGGGTGTCTCTCTGTGCCTCTCTGTGTCTCCACGTGTCTCTGTGTGTGTGTGTCTCTCTCAGATATATGTCTCTGGCTTCATCAAAGTGAGGGTCAATGATGTTCGTGAAATAATATAAGTTCCATTATTATTATTATTATTGTTGTTACTTCTGTCTGTCTGTCTATTTGTATAAATTGCTTTATGCTTGAATGATTGTTTTTCCAATTAATTGTTAAGAGATAAGGGAATTCCTCGCGCATAACGACACCGAAATGCCACTGGGAGCGGAACTCAACGCAAGGGTAATGCGATCAGAGGGCTGAGATAGCGCGAGTGGAGGAAGGTGATCATGGTGGTGATCATGGTGGTGATGGTGGTGATCATGGTGGTGGTGATCATGGTGGTGGTGATCATGGTGGTGGTGGTGGTGATCATGGTGGTGGTGATGATGGTGGTGGTGGTGATCATTGTGATGGTGATAATGGTGGTGGTGATGATCATGGTGGTGGTGGTGATCATGGCGGTGGTGGTAATCATGGTGGTGGTGATCATGGTAGTGGTGGTAATCATGGTGGTGGTGGTGATCATGGTGGTGGTGATCATGGTGGTGGTGGTGATCATGGTGGTGGTGGTGGTGATGGTGGTGGTGGTGGTGATCATTGTGATGGTGATAATGGTGGTGGTGATGATCATGGTGGTGGTGATCATGGTGGTGGTGATCATGGTGGTGATGATAATGGTGGTGATGATCATGGTGGTGGTGGTGGTGATAATGGTGGTGGTGATAATGTTGGTGGTGGTGATATTGGTGGTGATGATCATGGTGGTGGTGGTGATAATGGTGGTGGTGATCATTGTGGTGGTGATAATGGTGGTGGTGATGATCATGGTGGTGGTGGTGGTGATCATGGTGGTAGTGGTGGTGATCATGGTGGTGGTGATCATGGTGGTGGTGGTGGTGATCATGGTGGTGGTGGTGGTGATCATGGTGGTGGTGATAATGGTGATGATCACGGTGGTGGTGGTGATAACGGTGGTGGTGATAACGGTGGTGGTGGTGATAACGGTGGTGGTGGTGGTGATAACGGTGGTGGTGATAATGGTGGTGGTGGTGGTGGTGATAACGGTGGTGGTGGTGGTGATAACGGTGGTGGTGGTGGTGATAACGGTGGTGGTGGTGGTGATAACGGTGGTGGTTCGATTCCCGCTCACGGCCACCCACCCCAGTGATGGTTATCTGAACCGATCCTGGGCCTTCCCTAGGTCGACTCAGCCTCAAATGACTACTTGGTGCATAAACATCGCCACTGGGAAGACAAAGACGGCCGGGCGTGGTGCTGGCCACCCCCCTCGTGCGCCGCGCCGGCCTTCGTAGGTGCTACTCGCTAACGGCCCTTGTCCCAACAGTCTGTTCACGCTGCAGTGGAGGTGGTGATGTGGAGATGTCATAAGCATGTCCGCACGTATTCCGACACAGGGGAACGATGATCCTCTCACTCAAAATCTAAAATTACATCGCTGGTGGGCGTTGCTTTTTTTTTTGTCCATCCTCGTCCTGGAAGAAAATGAACACCGGTGGAAACTCGACATGAAAACAAAAAAAACTCAAAGATTTTATTTCACCAGGTAAAGCCCACTGAGCTATTCCCCCCCCCCCCCCCCAAGCAACCTGCCTATCACAAACGATAGCTCAACGAAGTGGCTTATCGCAGCCACAGTGATCTAAACGCGTGACGTTGATTCGAATCGTGGAAGGAAAATAAACACCCGGGGAACACGGAGAAAAAATCGACGCGACTGTGCGGAGACAGACACCGCAAACTCCCAAATATACCGCGATCCAACCCCCCCCCACCCCACCCCAACCTTCGATTATAGCGGTTGACTACGAACGGTGCGAAAGAAGTTCAACATGCATATCCACAAACCCACGACCTCCTGCATACCACACTGTCGTGGCAGGTGGTCATGATATTTATCTAACTGGGTGATCATTCAGTTATGACTTTCCACAAAGTGGTGCCGATTATATTGTGTTGGTCCTGAGAGTTATGACGCTGCTGCCGCTGCTGCTGCCGCTGCTGCGATGATGATTATGATGATGTGATGTACTCAGGGAAAAAGCCTAATTGAGTTTCGAGGCTCATTTTCAAGAGGGCCTGGTCAGGTGGCTCGCCCACAGAGCGGGCAGCTCGCACACCGGGAGGTGTTGGAGTTCAACATCCGTTTGAAGGAGGTCGGCTCAGATAATCATCCCCTTCCTCCGGGGTCGAGAAAATGAGTAACACTTTGGGGGGGGTGGGTGAGTCGACATTCGTTTTCCTGTGGATGGACTCGTCCTCGCCGGAGGAATGTGGAATGTTTCACCGCTGTCTCAAGGCTGTAAACGGGAGATGTGCACCACCTCGTTGCTAATGTGATCTGAAAATCACCCTCAACAAACAACTATAACCACAACCACCGCAACTACAACCGCAACTATAACCACAACTACAGCTACCACAACAACAACCACCACCACGACTACAACCACAACAACCACAACAACCACAACAACCACAACTACTACAACTACCGCAACTACAACCACAACTACTACAACAATCACAACAACCACAACTACTACAACTACCGCAACTACAACCACAACTACTACAACAATCACAACTACAATCATGACCACAGGCGACGAAAGTAGCCACTTATAAAACAACCACAGTCATTCGGGACAATGGCTTTTGTGTTTCTCAGATCTCTGGGAGTTCACGTGGCGGGGGGGGCTGAAGGTGGGGAGGGGGGCTTGAGTTGGGGGGCTGAAGATGGGGGGGGGGGGTAAATTATTAAATAACTTCTTGAATGAAACTCCCTGGCTTTTGCCTGCCTCCCCACGCCGTGTCTGCCATGGGGAGGCGGGACCTCTGTTGTTTGACCATACTTCACCGCGCCGCCCGTCAAACGCGGGTTGGTGAACGGGGTGCCGGCGGGTGCACGTGCCTCGCCGCTGATGTTTCGCCGCGGGCCAGGAGTCGAACTCAGGCGCCGCGTGGCAGACGGTCCCCAGCGCGCCCCTCCGCTCGCAACGAGAGCGCTGCGCGCTGCGAGCGCGTCCATCTGTCGAGCGCCTGTCGGTACCGTCAGACTTGTCCCACTCTCGACCACCGTCGCTGGCCTCACAGCAGCGTCAATCCTCGCCACGTGGAGCGCCAAGCTCCCGTCGCCACTTCCGGCGTCACCCGCCGACCCGTCGGTGTTGATGCTGCCGGCTCATATGAACGTAGCCATCACCATCCTCACCACCACTCTCTCCCCCACCACCATGACCACCCCCATCACCATTCTCTCCCCCATCACCATGACCACCCCCAGCCCCATCACCATTCTCTCCCCCATCACCATGATCACCTCCATCACCATTCTCTCCCCCATCACCATTCTCTCCCCCATCACCATGACCACCCCACCACCATCACCATTCTCTCCCCCATCACCATGACAACCCCCAGCACCATTCTCTCCCCCATCACCATGACCACCCCACCACCATCACCATTCTCTCCCCCATCACCATGACAACCCCCATCACCATCACCATTCTCTTCCCCATCACCATGACAACCCCCATCACCATCACCATTCTCTTCCCCATCACCATGATCACCACCACCCCCATCACCATTCTCTCCCCCACCACCATGATCACCACTATCACCATTCTCTCCTCCATCACCATGACCACCCCCATCACCATCACCATTCTCTCCCCCATCACCATGACCACCACCATCACCATTCTCTCCCCCATCACCATGACAACCCCCATCACCATGACCACCACCATCACCATCACCATTCTCTCCTCCATCACCATGACCACCACCATCACCATTCTCTCCCCCATCACCATGACCACCACCACCACCCCCACCATTCTCTCCCCCACCACCATGACCACCCCCATCACCATTCTCTCCCCCACCACCATGACCACCCCCACCACCACCACCACGACCCTTACCAAGATATCTGGGCCCCATTCTCCCTCCCTCCTCTCTCTCTCTCTCGCGCAATTTCCGAGTATTGTCAGTGAAACGAATTCCCACAGTCGCCAACACAACGCACTCACAGTCACGTGCACTCAGGGTCACGTGTACTCACGGTCACGTGCACTCAGGGTCACGTGTACTCACAGTCACGTGTACTCAGGGTCACGTGTACTCAGGGTCACGTGTACTCACAGTCACTTGTACTCAGGGTCACGTGTACTCACAGTCACGTGCACTCAGGGTCACGTGTACTCACAATCACGTGCACTCACGGCCGCGTGTACTCACAGTCACGTGTACTCAGGGTCACGTGTTATCACGGTCGCGTGCACTCACCATCACGTGTACTCAGGGTCACGTGTACTCACGGTCGCGTGCACTCACAGATGCAATAAATGCGGCTTGAGAAGATTCATCTCAAAGTGCTGAATAGAAGATATGGGTATATATTCAATAGAGACATCGAGACCCAGACAGTTACATAGAGACCCATGACCCCACATTGAGGTCCACAGGCTCACATAGAGACCCCATAGACTCACATAGAGACCCATAGACTCACATAGAGACCCATAGACTCACATAGAGACCCATAGACTCACATAGAGACCCATAGACTCACATAGAGACCCCATAGACTCACAGGGAGACTCATAGACTCACGGAGAGACCCGCATCGAGACCCATGGCCTTACATCGAGGTCCAAAGACTCACATAGATACCCCATAGACTCAGAGAGAGAGACTCATAGACTCACATAGAGATCCCATAGACTCACAGAGAGACTCATAGACTCACATAGATACCCCATAGACTCACAGAGAGACTCATAGACTCACATTGAGATCCGCGGATTTACGTAGAGACCCAAAGACTCGCATAGGGATGCACATTCACATCACGATCCACGCACTGCACCCATTGTACGCTTTGGTGGACAGAGGCAAAGGGGTTAAACTGCCGCGCCTTGGGATCGACAACGAAGCGGGCGATTTTCAAATCCAGAGGGTTACCAATGACACCACGACAGCTCTCTTCCCCAATGCCGATGTTTACACCGCACCGGCTGTTCGATTTCCGGCTGAGTAGACCTAGGGCAGTCCCAGGGCCGGTGCAGGTAATCGTAACCACTGGTGTTGGTGGCTGTGAGTCGGAATCGAACTCGGTTCGCCGGATCCGTAGCGCAGCGTAGCGCTAACCGCTGCGCCACCTCTCACTACACAACAACAACAACAATCGCCATTCGCTACCTCGTGGCGGCGACGTGACCACGGCGCCTGTGCCAGGCTAGGTGCACACTGAGGCCACGTGAAGTGGCAGGAGGTCACGGGACAGACAGCAGGTGACATGGGTCGACTGACCGAGACGACTGGCTGATGCACCACCAACCACCTGCGCTCCCCATTGTGTCAACTTGTTGCATTTTAATCGCCCGGCGCTCCGCTCGTTGTTGTGAGCGTCGCTCCTCTGCCCACCGTTGTTGCTGGAGGGCGACTGCCTCCAACTGCCCGGTAGCAGCGTCCTTCACGAGCTTCCTCCACAGAGGCCATATCGTGACACCGCTGGTACCGGTCATCGGAGAGTCCGCTCAGCTCCGCACCCTTCTCTCTGTATATTGAACCTTGCGTCGCACCGTGCGTGCTAATCGGAGGTAGGAAGCAAGTACAACAAACACACACGAAAAGCAAGTTTCTAAAGCAAATGAATTGTCAACCAAGATTATTTTAAAGTGCAGCATAACTCCCAGTGCCGTCCTAATATCGGAAGGAAAGAGCGTTCCAGACGGGCCCAAGAAACGCGTCTGCAAAGCGCCGCGCGACGCTGTGACCGCCGTCCACGTTCGATGGCGTAGCGAGAAGAAGCCGCCGCCGCCGCCGCTGCTGGTGCCTGCGAGGATGACCCGGAGTTGTCGTGACGGTGGTTCACGCTCTTCCTCGAGCCCGTGCCGCGCCCGTTTGGCCCCATGTAGCCGGCCGTATACACGCACGCGCGCGCGCACACACGCGCGCGCGCACGGAACGAACAGCCGTGCACACAAAGACCCCCCGTCTAAATTTTGACTTAAAACGATCGTGACTGCAGGAATTAAATGTTCTTTAGTTCTTTCGGTAAAGTCACGTAGGTAGAAATAAATATAAACATGTATTTGTATTATTATTATTATCCTTCTGTCAACGTGACTTTAGCGAAAGCACCAAATAATATGAATCCCACGTACAGCCTTAACAGATTGTTGGGGCAAGCGCTGTTAGCGAGTAGCACCTGTAAAGGCCGACACTGTGGCACACGAGGGGGTGGGTGGCTAGCACCACGTCCGGCCGCCTTTGTCTCCCTTGTAGCGATGTTTACTGCACACCGCACCAGGCATTCATTTGAGGCTGAGTCGACCTAGGCGAGACCCAGGATCGGTTCAGATAATCGTCACTTAGTGTTGGCCGTGAGCGGGAATCGAACTCGGGTCGCCGGGTTCGTAGCGCAGCGCAGCGCTAACCGCTCCACTACCGTATACAAAGACAAAGATCTCCCGTACAGCCTTAACTGACTGTTGGGGCAAGTGCTGTTAGCGAGTTGCACATATGGAGGCCGAGCATGCACGCGCGGGCGCGGAACACACGAACACGAACACTCACACACCCACACACCACACACACACGAACACACACACACATCATTGGGCCGTGGTAACTCGTGAATTTGAGACGTGCACTCGATTTGCATGCGGCGGGAGGGAGGGAGGGTCAAAGTCACTCTGTGTCAAAGTCACTCCGTGTCAAAGTCACTCTGTGTTAAAGTCACTCTGTGTTAAAGTCAAAGTCACTCTGTGTCAAAGTCACTTGGGGTCAAAATCAAAGTCACTCTGTGTCAAAGTCACTCTGTGTCAAAGTCAAAGTCACTCTATGTCAAAGTCACTCTGTGTCACTTTGTGTCAAAGTCACTCTGTGTCAAAGTCACTCTGTGTTAAAGTCAAAGTCACTCTGTGTCAAAGTCACTTGGTGTCAAAGTCAAAGTCACTGTGTCAAAGTCACTTGGTATCAAAGTCACTCTGTGCACTCTGTGTCAAAGTCACTCTGTGTCAAAGTCAAAGTCACTCTGTGTCAAAGTCACTCTGTGTCACTCTGTGTCAAAATCACTCTGTGTTACTCTGTGTCAAAGTCACTCCGTGTCAAAGTCACTCTGTGTCAAAGTCACTCTGTGTTACTCTGTGTCAAAGTCACTCCGTGTCAAAGTCACTCTGTGTCAAAGTCACTCTGTGCACTCTGTGTCAAAGTCACTCTGTGTCAAAGTCACTCTGTGTCAAAGTCACTCTGTGCACTCTGTGTCAAAGTCACTCCGTGTCAAAGTCACTCTGTGTCAAAGTCACTCTGAGTCACTCTGAGTCACTCTGAGTCACTCTGTGTCACTCTGAGCCACTCTGAGTCACTCTGTGTCACTCTGAGTCACTCTGTGTCACTCTGTGTCACTCTCTGTTACTCAGAGTCACTCTGAGTCACTCTGAGTCACTCTGAGTCACTCTGTGTCACTCTCTGTTACTCAGAGTCACTCTGAGTCACTCTGAGTCACTCTCTGTCACTCTGTGTCACTCTGAGTCACTCTGTGTCACTCTGAGTCACTCTGAGTCACTCTGAGTCACTCTGAATCACTCTGTGTCACTCTCTGTCACTCTGCGTCACTCTGTGTCACTGTGTGTCACTCTGAGTCACTCTGTGTCACTCTGAGTCACTCTGAATCACTCTGTGTCACTCCGAGTCACTCTGAGCCACTCTGTGTCACTCTGAATCACTCTGTGTCACTGTGTGTCACTCTGAGTCACTCCGAGTCACTCTGAGTCACTCTGTGTCACTCTGAGTCACTCTGCGTCACTCTGTGTCACTCTGAGTCACTCTGTGTCACTCTGAGTCACTCTGTGTCACTTTGAGCCACTCTGAGTCACTCTGTGTCACTCTGAGTCACTCTGAGTCACTCTGCGTCACTCTGTGTCACTCTGAGTCACTCTGTGTCACTCTGAGTCACTCTGTGTCACTCTGAGCCACTCTGAGTCACTCTGTGTCACTCTGAGTCACTCTGTGTCACTCTGAGTCACTCTGAGTCACTCTGTGTCACTCTGAGCCACTCTGAATCACTCTGTGTCACTCTGAGTCACTCTGAGTCACTCTGTGTCACTCTGAGTCACTCTGTGTCACTCTGAGTCACTCTGAGTCACTCTGAGTCACTCTGTGTCACTCTGAGTCACTCTGAATCACTCTGTGTCACTCTCTGTCACTCTGCGTCACTCTGTGTCACTGTGTGTCACTCTGAGTCACTCTGAATCACTCTGTGTCACTCCGAGTCACTCTGAGCCACTCTGTGTCACTCTGTGTCACTCTGAATCACTCTGTGTCACTGTGTGTCACTCTGAGTCACTCTGATTCACTCTGTGTCACTCTGTGTCACTCCGAGTCACTCTGTGTCACTCTGTGTCATTCTGAGTCACTCTGTGTCACTCTGAGTCACTCTCTGTTACTCTGAGTCACTCTGAGTCACTCTGAGTCACTCTCTGTCACTCTGTGTCACTCTGAGTCACTCTGTGTCACTCTGAGTCACTCTGAGTCACTCTGAGTCACTGTGTGTCACTGTGTGTCACTCTGAGTCACTCCGAGTCACTCTGTGTCACTCTGAGTCACTCTGAGTCACTCTGTGTCACTCTGAGTCACTCTGAATCACTCTGTGTCACTCTCTGTCACTCTGCGTCACTCTGTGTCACTGTGTGTCACTCTGAGTCACTCTGAATCACTCTGTGTCACTCCGAGTCACTCTGAGCCACTCTGTGTCACTCTGTGTCACTCTGAATCACTCTGTGTCACTGTGTGTCACTCTGAGTCACTCTGAGTCACTCTGTGTCACTCTGTGTCACTCCGAGTCACTCTGAGTCACTCTGAGTCACTCTGTGTCAATCTGTGTCACTCTGTGTCACTCTGAGTCACTCTCTGTCACTCTGTGTCACTCTGAGTCACTCTGAGCCACTCTGTGTCACTCTGTGTCACTCTGAGTCACTCTGTGTCACTGTGTGTCACTCTGAGTCACTCCGAGTCACTCTGAGTCACTCCGAGTCACACTGAGTCACTCTGTGTCACTCTGTGTCACTCTGAGTCACTCTGTGTCACTCTGTTTCACTCTGAGTCACTCTCTGTTACTCTGAGTCACTCTGAGTCACTCTGAGTCACTCTGTGTCACTCTGAGTCACTCTGTGTCACTCTGTGTCACTGTGTGTCACTCTGAGTTACTCCGAGTCACTCTGTGTCACTCTGAGTCACTCTGCGTCACTCTGTGTCACTCTGAGTCACTCTGTGTCACTCTGAGTCACTCTGTGTCACTCTGAGCCACTCTGTGTCACTCTGCGTCACTCTGAGTCACTCTGAGTCACTCTGTGTCACTCTGAGCCACTCTGAGTCACTCTGAGTCACTCCGAGTCACTCTGTGTCACCCTGAGTCACTCTGTGCCTTTGACACAGCCTGTAGCCCCTCCCGCCCCCCCCCCACACCCCGCCCCCCCCCCCCCCCGCGGATTCCCTCGAGCCGGGTCCGCACGCCCGAGCAACAAGTTGCTGCCTACAACTCAGTCGCCCGCGACTGCTTCGTCCGCACCTCAGCGACGAGTTGCCCCCCACAACTGAATCGCGACGGAGGAGATGGCACGGCGTGGGACCCGGGGCGGGATTGAACCACCGTCCGTTCACGCGGTAGCGATGGGTCGCGTCGCCACGAGCCTCTCGCCGCTCGGCGAGAGGAGTCGCGTCGCCGCAACTCTACCGTGAGCGCAACCGGTTGCGTGCAACGGCAAATTGCTCGCAAACCGGGGGCAAAGCGCGTGCAAAGCGGCGATGCGGTTCCGCGCAACCGAGTTGCCCGCTCAGGTGCGGACCCCTCCCCCGCCTTCATCCAGCAGTGGATTGACATTGGCTAAGGATGCTGCTGCTGATGGTGGTGGTGGCAGTGGCGGTGGTGGTGACGGGCTGGTGCAGCGGGTTAGCGCTACGCCGCGCTACAAATCCGGCGCGCAGAGTTCGATTCCCGCTCACGGCCAACACCGGCGACGATTATTCGGACCGGTCCTGGGCCTCCCCTAGGTCAACTCGGCCTCAAATGAGCACCCGGCGCGGTGTGTTAAACATCGCCACTGGGGGAGACAAAGGCGGCCGGGCGTGGTGCTGGCCACCCACCCCCACGTCGAGTGCCGTGCCGGCCTTCATAGGTGCTGCTCGCTAACAGGCACTCGCCCCAACAGTCTGTTGAAGGCCATACCGGGGGGGGGGTCTTTGATGATTCACAACGTGGAATCGTCCACACGTATGGATGAAGATCCGCCAGTTAGCCGTACGGATATGCTCGGGGGAGGGTGGTGGTGGGGGGTGTTGTTTTGGCGAGTGCCCTACGAGCCACGCACGGTCGTCTCTCCAATTGCGAACAATGTCGACAGGGCTGCTGCTACTGCTGCTGCTCACATTTGGCTGAGTCAACCTAGGGGGGTGGAGGGGGAAAGCCTCGACGCAGGAGGAGCTCGTAAACACGCTTCGCAGCACACCGATGCTTATCCGGGACCGGGAATCGAACCGACACGAAAGCAGGTGGTGGTTTTGGCAGAGTTCAGTGTTTGGTGGTGGTGGTGGTGGTGTTGGGTGGTGGTGGTGGTGTTGTGTGGTGGTGGTGTTGGGTGGTGGTGTTGGGTGGTGGTGTTATGTGGTGGTGGTGGTGGTGTGTGGTGGTGGTGTTGTGTGGTTTTGGCAGAGTTCAGTGTTTGGTGGTGGTGGTGTTGGGTGGTGGTGGTGGTGTTGTGTGGTGGTGGTGGTGTTGGGTGGTGGTGGTGTTGGGTGGTGGTGGTGTTATGTGGTGGTGGTGGTGTTGTGTGGTGGTGGTGTTGTGTGGTGGTGGTGTTGTGTGGTGGTGGTGTTGTGTGGTGGTGGTGGTGTTGTGTGGTGGTGGTGGTGGTGTTGTGTGGTGTTGTGTGGTGGTGGTGTTGTGTGGTGGTGGTGGTGGTGTTGTGTGGTGGTGGTGTTGGTGGTGGTAGCTTCGCGTCGTTTGTTAAACCACGTAGCCGCATGAGCCGCAAACTTAGCGCGCAGATGCCTCCGCTAGAGCGGGGTGGCCCTTTGCCCTTGCTCGAGTGCTGTTAGCGAGCGCCTATTAAGGCGGGCACGGGACGCGAGGTGGGTTGTGGGTGGCCGGCACCGCGCCCGGTCGCCTTTTCTCTCCTCCGGTGCAGATGTTCTTATTGTTGTTGGTTGGTTGTTGACACACCGGCAGGAGGTACTCATTTAAGGCTGAGTCGACCTAGGGGGAGGCCCCGGACCGGTTCAGACATTCGTCACTAATGTCGGGGCTCTCCGGGGTGACAGCGCAGTGCGCTAACCACTGCGCCACCGCTCCCCCCCCCCCACACCCATAACACACACACACAAGACCAATATCCCCCGTATAGCCTTCAACAGACTGTTGGGGCAAGTGCTGTTCGCCAATAGCGGCTATGAAGGCCGGCACGCCACACGAGAGGGTCGTGTAGGGGGGGGTTAATGGGTGGGTGGCACCACGCTCGGCCGTCTTTGTCTCACACCCGCACTGCTCCCCACACCCCACCCACCCCGCACTCCTCTCGCCCTCCCCGCGTCTCCTCTCTTGTTCCACGAGCACCGTCGCCCTCTCCCTCCCCAGTGAGATAAATAAATAAATAAACATTGCCCAAGCCGTCGTCGTAATACTAATTAAATAATTAAACTATACAAATGTCGTCCCCCCCCAGCCACCGCCGTCTTCTCTCCGCCCCCTTCTCTAGGCCGAGACGTTTCCAGTAAACGAGTGGGGATGCAATTATTTATTTATTTATTTCCCCTTCGCTTGCTTCAGCGGTCGTCGCATTACGATAACTCGACACGTGGGGGTGCAGGAATTGTTTAGTAACGGCTGCAGCCACGGCAGCTACAGCAGCTGCTGCTGCAGTTACAGCAGCTGCTGCTGCAGCAGTTACAGCGTCTGCAGCAGTTACAGCAGCTATAGCAGCTACAGCCTCTGCAGCAGCTACAGCATCTGCAGCAACTACAGCGTCTGCAGCAGCTACAGCAGCTATAGCAGCTACAGCCTCTGCAGCAGCTACAGCATCTGCAGCAACTACAGCGTCTGCAGCAGCTACAGCAGCTGCAGCTGCTGCAGCTACAGCCTCTGCAGCAGCTACAGCATCTGCAGAAACTACAGCGTCTGCAGCAGCTATACCAGCAGCTGTAGCAGGTGCAGCGTCTGCAGCAGCTATAGCAGCTACAGCGTCTGCAGCAGTTACAGCAGCTGCTGCAGCAGCTACAGCAGCTGCTGCAGCAGCTACAGCAGCAGCTATAGCAGCAGCTGCAGCGTCTGCAGCAGCTATAGCAGCTACAGCGTCTGCAGCAGTTACAGCAGCTACAGCAGCTGCTGTAGCAGCAGCTGCTGTAGCAGTTATAGGATCATCATCAGCAGCGTCTGAGCGCCCCCAATGTGTGTGTGTGCTTCACGTTGTACATTACACATCATCACTACATCATCATCGCTAGCAGCATCATCAGCAGCATCATCAGCAGCAGCATCATCATCAGCGTCTGAGCGGCCGCGGTCGCCTCGTGCGTCAAGTTAAGTGTGGAAATAAATAAATTAGATAACAAATATGTCGTTGTTTAAATTCCCGTGGGCGTACAATGTGAATTATAAAAGTCATTTCTCAACGTTTCTGAGAATGTATTGGTTGGACGGGCCATCCCGAATAATTATGCCTCTGTTTCAAAAAACAATTAAACGCTTTCAAAAACATTAAAACGGAAAATCGGGGCAACACGTTTCCCAGTTTACCCACAAAACCTCAGCCTAGATCTGCTCTTGGCGTTTGGGACACTGATTGCATTGTGGTTTGCCTCGGGCGCCAGTTGCTGACAGCTGGTCTCGGGAATGCCCCTGGCAACAACACCACCATCACCAGCATCACCATCAGTAGCATCACCATCAGCAGCATCACCATCACCAGCATCACCAGCATCGCCATCACCACCATCAGCACCACCACCATAATCAGCATCACCACCATCACCATCATCAGCACCACCATCATCACCAGCATCACCATCAGCAGCATCACCATCAGTAGCATCACCATCAGCATCACCACCATCACCAGCATCACCAGCATCACCATCACCACCATCAGCACCATCAGCATCACCACCAGCACCATCACCAGCATCACCATCACCACCATCAGCACCACCACCATCATCAGCATCACCACCAGCACCATCATCAGCATCACCATCATCAGCACCATCACCAGCATCACCATCACCAGCATCACCATCAGTAGCATCAGCAACACCACCATCAGCAGCATCACCACCAGCACCATCACCATCATCAGCATTACCATCAGCACCACCACCATCACCAGCACCACCACCATCAGCATCACCAGCACCAGCAGCACCACCAGTAGGCGTGGCTTGGAGTAGGGGTGTATCGGCGTAAGGCACTACTACGAGAGTACAATGCACGTGTATCCTTAGTAGTCCAAGCAAGTTTTGTCGGATATTTCCATTGCTCCCGAGAACTGGGTAGGGATTCGTGAGCAGAAAATGGGGCTGGACCCAGGGGTCGGCAACCTCTCGAAAAGTCGAAGAGCCAACTTCTTTAGGGTTTGTGTGTGTGTATTGTGTGTTTATTGTGTGTGTACGTATTGTGTGTGTATTGTGTGTGTAGACTGTGTGTGTGTATTGTGTGTGTGTATTGTGTGTGTATTGTGTGTGTATATGTATTGTGTGTGTATGTATTGTGTGTGTGTATTGTGTGTGTGCGTATTGTGTGTGTGTGTATTGTGTGTGTGTATATATTGTGTGTGTGTATTGTGTGTGTGTGTATTGTTTGTGTATTGTGTGTGTGTTTTGTGTGTGTACTGTGTGTGTATTGTGTGTGTGTATTGTCTGTGTGTGTGTATTGTGTGTGTATTGTGTGTGTATTTTGTGTGTGTGTATTGTGTGTGTGTGTATTGTGTGTGTGTGTATTGTGTGTGTATTGTCTGGGTGGACGGCCAGGTGACACACACGCCCTGACTTACATCACACAAAGTAGCTGACGAACAAACCGCGTCTATTATTAATTGTGTTCAACAATACAAGACATCGCATCGTGTAACCATTCCCTGCCATATTTAAGCAATTATCTCTGCATTAATTACAGGGGGGGGGGGGGCGCGGGGGGTTGTTTGTCTTTTAGTTTTAAACACGGCAGCCCGCAAGGGGGCAGCCAAAGAGCCACACACCCCACGTGGCTCACGAGCCGCGGGGCGAGCTGGGAGCGTGGTCGGGTGGCGAAATAATTCCCGGAATGGAAATTTCCCGGATTGTTGCCGTGTGAAATGAAATGTTACTCTGATTCTCTGGACTATCTCTCTGTGTGTGTGTGTAGCGGTTATCGCGCCGCGCTACGAACCCGGCTCACGAACCAACACCTACCCAGTGACGGCCCTGGGTCCTCCCCTAGGTCGACTCAGCCTCAAATAAGTACCTGGTGGCGGTGTGTAAACATCGCCACTGGGGAGACAAAGGCTGGCCACCCACCCCCTCGTGTGCCGTGCCGGACTTCATAGGTGCTCGCAAACAGCACTTGCCCCTTACAGTCCGTTAAGGCTACACGGGGGATCTTTGTCTGTGTCAGTGTGTGTCTCAGTCGACCCGTGGCACCTGGGTCTGCCCCGTGATCTCCTGCCAGCGGGCGTTCGACACTTCACGTGGTAGCCTCAAGGTGCACGTGGCCTGGCACAAGCGTCGTGGTGACGTCACCGCCACTTGGTGGCGAATGGCGGTTGTTGTTGTCTCTGTGTGTCATTGCCGGGTGGTTAAACCACAGCGAGTTGGCACAGTAGGGGGGCACAGGTGGTGCATCAGCCAGTCGTCTCAGTCAGTCGACCCGTGGCACCTGCAGGGCCTGTCCCGTGACCTCCTGCCAGCGGGCGTTCGACACTTCACGTGGCCTCAAGGTGCACATAGCCTGGCACAAGCGTCGTGGTGACGTCACCGCCACTTAGTGGCGAATGGCGGTTGTTGTTGTTGTGTACTGGGGAGCAGTAGTGCAATGGTTCGCCCGCTGCGCTACGAACCCGGCGACCCGAGTTCGATTCGCCGCTCACGGCCAACACCGGTGGCGAACACCTGAAGCATGCCTGGACCTCCCCTTGGTCGACTCAGCCTCAAATGAGTGTCTGATGAGAAGTGTGAACATCGCCACTATGCAGGCACAGGCGGTCAGGCGTGGTGCTGGCCACCCACCCCCTCATCTGCCGTACCGACCATCATAGGTGCTCGCTGTTAACTGCTATCTATAACAGAGGGTTTTGTTTGAATGATGACGGTGTCGCTTGAACCCGCCAGCCAATTTAATCGCCTTGTGTCACGTAACCAGAACGAGCCAATTCGTCACTAGTACGGCACACCGGTGCATTGCAGAGTAAACCCATCTTCAGTTCGAGTGCTACTGTTTTTGTTTGCATATATGTGTTCGTTAAATGAAGTTTCGGTGTAACGAACTTTGAATTTTTGTGACCATGAAAAAGTTAATTAATAAGTAAACGCGTTAACACAATTTATGTGTAAACACATAATAAACGCGTTAACACAATTACATGTAGATACATAATAAACGCGTTTACACAATTATGTGTAAATACACAATAAACGCGTTGCTACAATTCATGTGTAAATACATATTAAACGCATTAACGCAATTTATGCGTAAATACATAATAAACGCGTTAACACAATTTACGTGTAAACACGTAATAAACACGTTGACACCATTTATGTGTAAATACACAATGAAACGCGTTGACACAATTTATGTGTAAATACATATTAAACGCGACCATCTACGGTGCACTATTAATAAGATTAAAATTTCGTTTCTTTTGATTTACATCTTTTCATATTTTTTTATTCTGTATAAAATATAATATTTTCAACATAAAGTGACTCTGCTTACGATACGAATGGTAAATTTTGCAGTGTCTGTGGTATCAAATGGTGAGCTCCAAAGGCTGGGGACGCATCCACAGAGGACAAATGTTTGCAAGCTGTTCCACTAATATGACGTTTCGATATACGAACGGAGCTCCGGGAACGCATCGATTTCGCATATCGATGTATTACTGGATATACTTTATTTTCTTTTTTTTTAAGGCCCCAGTGTTTATTGACACGGAACGTGCCGAGTATTTGTAACTTTTCCCATTTTAAAGGCCACAATGTAATGTTGGAATTCTTTCGCAACGCACATAGCAAACCGTGGCTCATCGGAGGTGTGGGGCGAGGACAACGGACACACAGTTCTATAATAAATGAGTCTTCAATCTACACGATTTAAAAGTGCGCATCTCCAATTGCTTCCCAACATCGGAAGGAAGAACGTTCCAGACGGCCGCAGAAGGGCGTCTGAAAGCGCGCGACGCGGTGACCGCCGTCTTTGTTTGATGGACAGACAAAAAGTCGCTGCTGCTGCTGCTGCTGCGAGGATGACCAGAGTTCAATGCAGTTGCAGTTGTTGTTATTGACGAAAGTTGTTGAGTTTATTGTTGCTAAAAACTTGATTTGAAGCTTTCGTGACTGCAGAAATTACTCTTTGGTTCTTTCGGTAAAGTCACTAGAAGGGAAACAATTAAATAATAAAAATATAAAACAATTAAATTATCACGACGTTTCGACTGCAACACAAGCAATCATCATCAGGTGTGAAAACCACAGCAAGAAAATTTGACTTCTCCAAGACAGAGGTTCTTTGTAAGCCATCTGGTTACCATGAGAGATTCGTTCACGAGGCTATCCACATATACAAACACAGAGACAATTTCAACCGAGAAGATGGATTCTGGCTTAGCAATCATCGGAAGGATTTGATAAACCATTTCGGGTATTAATTGATTGTTCACGCTTAAAGTGGCTTTCCCCCCTCCTCTTTTCCGAACATAGATGGACTCGTCCACCTGAATAACTGCCAAATCGCTCTCCGTGGTGCTAACGTTAAAAAACGCCACTTTTTTCAACTTTTCTTGCTGTGGTTTTCACACCTGATGATGATTGCTTGTGTTGCAGTCGAAACGTCGTGCGAATTTTATTGTTTTATATTTTTATTATCTTATTGGTTCACTTCTACGTGACTTTATCGAAAGAACCAATAATATATTGCTGTTGTTGTTGTTTGTGCTTTGCGTAGCACGGCCAGCATAGCATCGCCACATTATTTGTGAAATTAAGCACTGATCATCATCCGCAGCGGCAGTATCATCACCGACAATTATCTTCATCCACACCATCGTCACGATCGGCCACCAGGCTTATCTCCATCTCTTCCAAAGCTACGCGATGATAGCGATGTGACCCAAAGGAAACGAATTGTGAGTCGCCCACGCGCCCTCGGTGCAGATGAAACGTCGGAACGTCGCCGAGGTGAGTGTCACTCACTCACCTTGCCCCGCAGGGGCGCCACCACGTGGTGAACACGTGCCCCCACCCCACCCCACCCCCCATCCTTCTCAATCTCACTCACCGCTTTGTGAACGTACTCGGTTCACTCACCCCACTCGGATCACTCACTCGGTTCACTCACCCCACTCACTTCACTCACTCGGTTCACTCACTCGCTTCACTCACTCACTTCACTCACTCGGTTCACTCACTCACTCGGTTCACTCACTCACTTCACTCACTCACTTCACTTACTCGGTTCACTCACTCGCTTCACTCACTCACTTCACTCACTCGGTTCACTCACTCGGTTCACTCACTCACTTCACTCACTCACTCGGTTCACTCACTCACTTCACTCACTCACTCGGTTCACTCACTCGGTTCACTCACTCGGTTCACTCACTCACTCACTTCACTCACTCGGTTCACTCACTCGGTTCACTCACTCGGTTCACTCACTCACTCACTTCACTCACTCACTTCACTCACTCACTTCACTCACCCCAGTCGGATCATTCACTCGGATCATTCACTCGCTCGGTTTAGTCACTCGGCTCGCTTTCGTGACTCTGAATTTCTAAATCTCAAAATATATATATTTTTTACACGGAGCTGAGCGGCGGCCAGGTGTGTAGGTGAGACATTACGAAAAAATCTACCCGGCAGAGGAAAATCTATAATAATGGTATTATTGATGATGGTGATGATGATAAATAACTTCGTGGCAAGCGAGTGGGACTACCTTGGCTATATGAAAAAAAAATCTGCGATGTTTGTGGGCGAAATGGGGGATTTTTTGTCGTGCTGTAATCTGCAACTAAGTTGGTAAATTCGATGCAATTTCCTTCCTCGAGATTGTCACGACGCTGTTCCTCGACACCACTTTAAACTTCTTATAAAAGCTGACCAACAAAATGCCGTTGCGCGACAGGGTTTCCAGCGGGGTGAGATGTGACTCCAAATAGCGGAGCGTCAAACACACGTGGCATCGTGCGGGACTGAATTAGAATTCCCCTGCCAAAGTTTGAAGGATGGTTGGTGATTGATGTTAGTGATGGTGATGATGAGGATTATGGTAGTGGTGGTGGTTGTCGTGATGATTATGGTAGTGGTTGATAATGATGGTAACGATGATGATAGTGATGACTATGGTGGTGGTGGTGGTGATAGTGGTAGTGATAATGGTAGTGATGATAAATGTACGTTGAAATTATTTCGCACTGTACGTAGCCACCGTGCAAATCGGAGGGGCGTGGGAAGGACGACAAACTAAACACAAAACACAGCTCTAAGGAAATGAGTTTCAATCTCGATGATTTAAAGATGCCTAATATCGGAAGGGAAGAGCGTTCCAGACGGCCGCAGAAGTAGCGCGTCTGAAAATGCGCGGTGCGGTGGCCGTCTTCGTTCGACGGCCAGCGATGGTGGTGATGATGATGATGGTAGTGATGATGATGATGATAGTGATGATGATGATGGTAGTGATGATAGTGGTGATGATGATGATAGTGGTGATGATAGTGGTGATGATGGTAGTGGTGATGATAGTGGTGATGATGATGGTAGTGATGATGATGATGGTAGTGATGATAGTGGTGATGATAGTGGTGATGATGATGGTAGTGATGATGATGGTAGTGATGATAGTGATGATAGTGGTGATGATAGTGGTGATGATAATGGTAGTGGTGATGATGGTAGTGGTGATGATAGTGGTGATGATGATGATGGTAGTGATGATGATGGTAGTGATGATAGTGGTGATGATAGTGATGATGATGATGGTAGTGATGATAGTGGTGATGATAGTGGTGATGATGATAATAGTGTTGATGATGATGGTAATGGTGATGATAGTGATGACAGTGGTGATGATGATGATGATGGTAGTGGAGATGATGGTAGTGGTGGTGATGATGATGGTAGTGGTGATGGTAGTGGTGATGATAGTGATGATAGTGGTGATGATGATGATGGTAGTGATGATGATAGTGGTAATGATGATAGTGATGATGATGATAGTGGTGGTGATGATGATGATAGTGATGATGATGATGGTAGTGGTGATGATAGTGATGATAGTGGTGATGATAGTGGTGATGATGATGATGATGGCGATGATGATGGTAGTGGTGATAATGATGATGGTAGTGGTGATGATGATGGTAGTGGTGATGGTAGTGATGATGATAGTGATGATAGTGGTGATGATGATGATGGTAGTGATGATGATAGCGGTGATGATGATAGTGATGATGATGATGGTAGTGATGATGATAGTGGTGATGATAGTGCTGATGGTAGTGGTGATGGTAGTGGTGATGATGATGGTGATGATGATAGTGATGATGATGATAGTGGTGATGAGAGTGATGATGATAGTGATGATGATAGTGGTGATGGTAGTGATGATGATAGTGATGATAGTGGTGATGATGATGATGATGGTAGTGATGATGATAGTGGTGATGATGATGGTAGTGATGATGATGATGGTAGTGATGATAGTGGTGATGATAGTGGTGATGATGATGGTAGTGATGATGATGGTAGTGATGATAGTGATGATAGTGGTGATGATAGTGGTGATGATGATGGTAGTGGTGATGATGGTAGTGGTGATGATAGTGGTGATGATGATGATGGTGGTAGTGATGATGATGGTAGTGATGATAGTGATGATAGTGGTGATGATAGTGATGATGATGATGGTAGTGATGATGATGGTAGTGATGATAGTGGTGATGATAGTGGTGATGATGATAATAGTGTTGATGATGATGGTAATGGTGATGATAGTGATGACAGTGGTGATGATGATGATGGTGATGATGATGATGGTAGTGGTGATGATGGTAGTGGTGATGATGATGATGGTAGTGGTGATGGTAGTGGTGATGATAGTGATGATAGTGGTGATGATGATGATGGTAGTGATGATGATAGTGGTAATGATGATAGTGATGATGATGATAGTGGTGGTGATGATGATGATGATGATAGTGATGATGATGATGATGGTAGTGGTGATGATAGTGATGATAGTGGTGATGATAGTGGTGATGATGATGATGATGGCGATGATGATGGTAGTGGTGATAATGATGATGGTAGTGGTGATGATGATGATGGTAGTGGTGATGGTAGTGGTGATGATAGTGATGATAGTGGTGATGATGATGATGGTAGTGATGATGATAGTGGTAATGATGATAGTGATGATGATGATGATGATAGTGGTGGTGATGATGATGATAGTGATGATGATGATGGTAGTGGTGATGATAGTGATGATAGTGGTGATGATAGTGGTGATGATGATGATGGCGATGATGATGGTAGTGGTGATAATGATGATGGTAGTGGTGATGATGATGATGATGGTAGTGGTGATGGTAGTGATGATGATAGTGATGATAGTGGTGATGATGATGATGATGGTAGTGATGATGATAGCGGTGATGATGATAGTGATGATGATGATGATGGTAGTGATGATGATAGTGGTGATGATAGTGCTGATGGTAGTGGTGATGGTAGTGGTGATGATGATGGTGATGATGATAGTGATGATGATGATGATGATAGTGGTGATGAGAGTGATGATGATAATGATGATGATAGTGGTGATGGTAGTGATGATGATAGTGATGATAGTGGTGATGATGATGGTAGTGATGATGATAGTGGTGATGATGATAGTGATGATGATGATGATAGTGGTGGTGATGATGATGATGATAGTGATGATGATGGTAGTGGTGATGATAGTGATGATAGTGGTGATGATAGTGGTGATGATGATGATGGCGATGATGATGGTAGTGGTGATGATGATGATGGTAGTGATGATAATAGTGGTGATGATGATAGTGATGATGATGATGGTAGTGGTGGTGATGATGATGATAGTGATGATGATAGTAGTGGTGATGATAGTGATGATAGTGGTGATGATAGTGGTGATGATGATGATGGCGATGATGATGGTAGTGGTGATAATGATGATGGTAGTGGTGATGATGATGATGGTAGTGGTGATGGTAGTGGTGATGATAGTGATGATGGTAGTGGTGATGATGATGATGGTGATGATGATAGTAGTGGTGATGATGATGATAGTGATGATGGTAGTGGTGATGATTGTGATGATGATGATGATGGTAGTGATGATGGTAGTGGTGATGATGATGATCGTCGTGATGATGGTAGTGGTGATGATAGTGATGATGATGATGATGATAGTAGTGGTGATGGTAGTGTTGATGGTAGTGGTGATGATGATGGTGATGAGATCGGCGCGTGCGTAGGTGCACGATGGATTGTTGCAGCATCGCCGGACCGTAGAAGATGACGGCCACGTGACACGGTCTTCATCCAGCAGTGGATTGATCATGGCGTAGCGATGATGGTGATTGTTGTTGTCATTAATTTTCAAAACACATAAAAAGAAAGAAAATGCCAAATGTCCCTGAGCATGACCCTCCTGAAAAGATAGTCTTCATACACCAGCAATTACTTGAATAATTTAAATTAAGTAACACAACGTGAGTTTTTTGTTGTTGTTGAAATTACCCGATATATTTCAACATGAACGACATCGTCATCATCATCGTCGTCGTGATGATGATTGTATCACAATGGCAATTTCCTGTGATTCAGAGCGTTCTGCTCGCAACCAGAAGGCATTGTTACTCCGAGTCGTGCAGTGAACCCAGATCGCCGCCACCAAAGAAAAAAAAGTTCCCTCTTAGCAAACTGTCGGGATACATGTAAGACGGACGCTTTCGCGACCAATATCATCCCCCCCCCCCGACTCTGCACAAGAGCTCAGAAGCGTGGTCAACACATCTACGAAACGGGTGGACTTCTCCACACCTGATGAAGCTAGTTGTAATTATTGGCGAAACGTCGTACTCAGACTGTAAATGTTGTGGCTTGGCTCTCCAACACACCGGTTAGTGCTGTGCTAGTGACGAATTGGCCACGTTCTGTTTACGTGACAACCCTTACGAGTTGGCTGTGTCGGGTGGTGGCGGGTTATAACGACACATTTATATATTTACGCGATCCTACCCAAAACAAACCTCTATTATGTCGGGACAAATGTTGCGAGCAAGTAAGCGCCAATGAAAGCCAAGGGCTCGGCGCACGAGGACAGGGTGCTTGCGGGGGTGGGCAGCACCACGCCCGGCCACCTTTGTCTCCACAGTGCACCAGGTCCTCATTTAAGGCTGAGTCGACCTAGGGGAGGCCCAGGACCTGGCTAAGGATATTCTTCAGTGTTGGCGATGATCATGAGCGGGAATCGAACCCGGGGTTTTGTAGCACACACGTTGCGCTGCACCAATGCACTTGCCACTCCACACTTCGTGAGCATCATCAACACGACCGTGGTTTCACGAATCTATCTGTGCGGAGTGAGTGGTGTGTGTGTGTGTTTGTTTTGTTTTGCCCGTGAGTGTTATCCGCTCGCATGGTTTTCTCCAGGTCTTCCGTTTTCCCCCTTCACACCAAGGAAGCCACTCATTGTCTAGCGACTGCACCGACAGATTTCAGAACGTCAAAGTGATTTCCTGCTCGCGTGACCATCGATGCCTCGGTGCTCATATCTCTCATTCACAGCCCTGCAAGAACCGGCGGTGGACATTCCACATTCCTATGGCCCTTGGCGGGGGTGGTGGGCGGTGGGGGGTGTGCGGGATGAGTCTGTCCACACGACAACCACTTGCAGAATGGCCATGTGCACAGTGCTGCTCATGTTAACGGAGAGACGATGGGCTTGGTCGACCCCCCCATCCCCTCCCCCCCCAAAAAAACAACAATTCTCTCGACTTCTTGGTTCTTTCGGTAAAGTCACCACGTAGAATGGAAATAAAATAAGAAAAATAAAACATAATAAAATAAAAAAAATTCCCACGACGTTTCGGCCACAACACAAGTAGCCTTGCTCAGGTGAAGAAACATAACTGTCGGGAAGACAACATTTTTTTAAAATATAATTTTATTATATTTTATTTTTATTATTTTATTTCCATTCTACGTGGTGGTGACTTTACCGAAAGAACCAAGAAGATGAATCCCTGCAGTCACGAAAGCTTCAAATAGAAATTCTCTCCACGTTCCTTCCGTCTCGCGACGTACGCGGTGCTTTCCCCTCTGTCGTGAAAGTGACATCACTGCCGCCGCCGCCACCACCGGCGTTACGTTCGGCAGCGACAGAATCACGAGCGTGGCCACGTGTTGGCGAGTCAGCACGCGGACTGGTGACCCGATCACGTCCTGTGTCATGGTTCGTGCCGTGACAATGTGGAATTTCCGCCAGCGTGAAACTGGAGCGGAGGAGACGTCATCGGCGTGGACACTGATGACCTCGTGGATTTTCATCGTCGCCATAAGCCATGATCAATCCACTGCTGGATAACGGTCTCTCTCTCTCCTTTTTCTCTTCCCCCCCCCCCCCCCTTTTTACGATCGGAGGAAACAAGAAGATGCTCGGTGTAGTCGGCACTTTGCTTCGTTCATCATTTAGTTTTTTGTTTTTTTTTCAACGCTTTGCTTTATCAACCTCTGCTCTCCTCCTTCTTACCCCTTCCCCCTCTCTCTCTCTCTCCCTCTCCGCTCTCTCTCTCTCTCTTCCCAGGCCGTCTCGATCTCACACGGACCCCGCGATCTCTCACGAAAATAAAATCCATCGGAGCGCCTGCGCTCACGCTACGAGCTGATTCCATCGCTCCGTCTCCCTCTGCGTTGTTGGACGTCCTCTCGGATGAGTCGCATCGACTCTGGCTTGCCGCTCCACTCTCATTCTTGATCATCGGATATCGCCCTCCTCGACCCCGCCCCATCCCAACACGTAGCCCTAGCCTCTTGCTTTCATCATGACCCGCCGTACATCGGAGACGTAACGATGTTAGACATCCACGGATAGCTTTCTTCTTCTTCCTCCTCCTCCTCCTCCTGCTGCTGCTGCTCGTGTCTCCTGGCCAACCTCTGCACGGTGGTCTTTTCCCAATATTTGCTGCAGGGCATCTCAGGAGATGTGACCCACGTGGTCTGCGTCTCCTGACCAAGCGCATTGTTCGCTTGTGCAGCAGAAGGCCCCCAACCCCCCCCCCCCCCCCCCCCCCCCCCATGATTTAATGAGAGAATTGCATCTGCCGAGGCTCCACTGAGCCATTTGGAATTGGAGCCAGATGCGAGCTCCACGCTTGGGGGTGGGGGGATGGTGGGGGGGGGGGTGATTCCTCGTCGGCTCCATTCAGCAACTTTGGATAGCGTCATTGTAGGACATGGTGGGGGGTGGGTGGATGTGACACGGATATCTACCGGTCATCTCAGTCATCCAACCCATGGCACCTGCTGGGTCTGTCCCAAGACCTCCTCCTGTCAGCGAGCCTTCGACACTCCACGTGGCCTCAAAGTGTCCCTGGCCTGGCACAGGGGCCGTGGTGACGTCACCGCCACTTAGTGGCGAACGGCGGCTGTAGGTGACATGGCTATAGTGCCGGATTATCCCAGCAGCAAAAGTAGCAACATAATTATGTAGTAGCTACGGGCCCCGCACTTTAAAGGGCCCCGCGCTAAATGCTTTCAAGCTATCAATTCCGGTTCAGTGATTCTGCACTTGCTCTATTACTGTAGTACTATACCGCCTTCGACTTTTATGAACGACCGGGGTGTTTGATGTCAGCGATTTGTGTCGTATTATCTGGCTGTACAGCGAATGAAAAAAATACAATGACTTCACTATGCAAGTTAAATACGTGTGTTTGAATATTTGTTTATTTATTTATTTAGGGCCCCTTTATAACAACACTTGCTACAGGTCCCCGCAATAGCTTAATCTGGCACTGCATGGCGAATATAAACACCATAACCGCCACGATGCATGACGCTACCGCATAAGGATAGCGAACGATGACGCGGTGGCTTGCTTGATGGTGATTGGTTGCAAGGTTTGGCGGGAATATTTGAAAGAGGCAAATGGTGGTGGTGCAAGGGGTGCAGAGGGATTCGTTAGAAGCGAGGGATGGGGGACGGAGATTCGAGAGGGTCGAAGAGGATCAAACGTGGGCGGGGAGGGGGGTAGAGGGCGAGAAGGGTTGCTCGGGGGAGAGAAGCGAGGGAGGTGCTCTTGGCTGGTGGTGTTGGTGTTGGCTGGTGGTGGTGGTGTTGGCTGGTGATGGTGGTGGTGCTGTTGGGCACTGGATGTTGTTGTTCAGGACACTCAACTTTATCCAAGAAGTGCCACCTTCGGAGTCCTTCATTCCAGATAGTTTTATTTAATGTTTCACGATACAGTAAACGCGGCGGTGTACCCCCAGTTACGTGTCCCGCCATTTTACTGCGTGTGCGTAGCACATCGGACATCTCGCAAAACGTCGTCGTCATTGCACAATTTACAAGGAAATCGTTTCTCACTCACGTGCCACTCGCTCAACGCGGCACTTTTTTCAGGAACGCACCTACTACCGCGTTGAGCGAGGAACTACCCGTGTAGGTCGCACTCGCCCGCAACACAAAGCGCTCGCCACAAACGAACGGCAATACGTCGCCGATCTCGTCAAGGGGCATTGAACCGCCACGCGAACTCCGGTCGCCCTCGCAGCGACAGCGGCCCCTGGCCGGCCGTCGACCCAACGACCGTCACCGCATCGCGCGCTTTCAAACGTTGCTTCTGCGGCCATCCGGAACGCTTCCTCGTTCCGGTGTCGGGAAGCCACCTGGAGAAATGCACTTTTAAAATCGTCGGGATTGTTTGTCGTCCCTCCACCGCACCTCCGGTCAACGCGGTTGGCCACGTACAGTGCGAGGGAGAGACGTCAGCGTACCGCACGCGCAGACGTACGTAACGGTGCCCGATCTTTAGGCGCGGCGCTCGATCTCTGCCCCACCCTCCCTCCCCCCCCCCCCCCCTCGGATGTCGAATCGCCTCTGCGATTCCGTCGCGAGCCTCGGCCGCCGAGTCTCGCGTTGCCGCCGGTGGCTCGTAGTGTAACCACGCAGCGCCCCGTGTACCAAGTTGGTAGTGTAACAGGATGATGAGTCACGGCTGCCCGTGAGTTTCCTAGACCGCGTGCCGGCCCCTTAGACCGCTCGTCGTCCCACGCGCGTGGGCCCGGCTATACGTGGCACATTTCCAGTGTGGTGACGTCACAAAGGCTACGTTTCTTAATTGGCGGGGAAAGCACCGGGGAAGCGGAGGTGGGGGGGGGGCAAGGTGGGGAGGGGCAAGGGAAATTGTTGGGGGGGGGCACTTGAGGTGGGGGAGGGGTTGGGAGCGATTCAGGCTCCGGGTGACTCAATTCATTGGTAAATAACACCGTGACCTTACATTTTTGAGAAAAATATATAGCAGGCGGCGTTTCGGGCAATGCCCCTGAATGAGAGTGTAGCCTCTTAGTTCATGCGCACGCGGTGATTCAGGGCCGTTGCCCGAAACGTCGCCTATTAATTATATATTCCCCATTTAAGGTCACACAGTGTTGTTGACGTTGTTTGTTGTTATTATTATTGACGAACGTGTTGAGTTTGTTGTTCATTGGGCTCTGTGCACCATTGTCAAACACAGCAGGAGCAACTGTAGCAGCAGGAGCAACAGTAGCAGCAGGAGCAACAGTAGCAGCAGGTGCAGCAGTAGCAGCAGGAGCAACAGTAGCAGCAGGAGCAATAGTAGCAGCAGGAGCAGCAGCAGCCGCAGCAGCAATAGCTGCTGCTGTTGTTGCTGCTGCCACTAACGCGCGCCCGGTGAGCGCGGCTGTCTGGTGAGCACACCGGGAGAGGAAGTGAGCAATTAGAATAGAGTTGGCGGATGCATAGAAGCACGTGTTGTGTCTGTGTGTGTCTGTCTGTGTGTCTGTATGTGTGTGTCTGTGTGTGTCTGTGCTCGCTAACAGCACTTGCCCCTACAGTCTGTTAAGGCTATATGGGGGATCTTTGTCTTTGTCTTTGTCTGTCTGTGTGTGTCTGTATGTGTGTGTCTGTGTGTGTGTCTGTATGTCATGGGTCATGTAGCCCGCATGCCCAGCCACCGCATGCCGAAACAGCTTTGTTCGGCCGGATCGAGGGGGCTAAACGGGCGTGGCACGGGCTAGAGAAGAGATGGAGTGATGTGGTACAGGAGGACGTGGAGCTGAGTGGACTTGCCGATGACTGGTACCAGTGGTGTCAAGATCGGCCTCTGTGGAGGAGGCTCGTGAAGGACGCTACTGGGCAGTTGGAGGTAGTCGCCCTCCAACAACAACGGAGGGCGGAGGAGCGACGCTCACAACAACGAGCGGAGCGCCGGGTAGCTAAAGCACAGCAAGTTGGCAGAGTAGGGGGCACAGGTGGTGCATCAGCCGGTCATCTCAGTCAGTCGACCCGTGGCACCTGCTGGGTCTGCCCCGTGACCTCCTGCCAGCGGGCGTTCGACACTTCACGTGGTCTCAAGGTGCACATGGCCTGGCACAAGCGTCGTGGTGACGTCACCGCCACTTGGCGAATGGCGGTTGTTGTTGTGTATGTGTGTGTGTGGCGGTGGGGAGCGGTAGTGTAGTAGCGCTGCCAACTGCGGTACCCGAGTTCGATTCCCACTCACGGCCAACAACACCGGTGGTGACGATTGCCTGAAACGGCCCTGGGGCCTCTCCTAGGTCGACTCAGCCTCAAATGAGTACCTGGTGCGGTGTGCAGTAAACATCGCCACAGGGGGAGACAAAGGCGGCCGGGCGTGGTGCTGGCCACCCACCCCCTCGTGCGCCGTGCCGGCCTTCATACAGTGAGGGGAAAAAGTATTTGATCCCCTGCTGATTTTGTACTTTTGCCCACTGACAAATAAATGATAATTTTCTTGGTTCTTTCGGTAAAGTCAAGTGGAATGGAAATAAAACAATAAAAATAGAACATTATTATGTTTTTTTATTAAAACATTATTATGTTTAAATTTTATTATTTTATTTCCATTCTACGTGGTGAGTTTACCGAAAGAACCAAGAAGATGAATCCCTGCAGTCACGAAAGCTTTAAATCTAAAAAACAAATGATCAGTCTATAATTTTAATGGTAGGTTTATTTGAACAGTGAGAGACAGAATAACAACAACAAAAATCCAGAAAAACGCATGTCAAAAATGTTATAAATTGATTTGCATTTTAATGAGGGAAATAAGTATTTGACCCCTCTGCAAAAACATGACTTAGTACTTGGTGGCAAAACCCTTGTTGGCAATCACAGAGGTCAGACGTTTCTTTTAGTTGGCCACCAGGTTTGCACACATCTCAGGAGGGATTTTGTCCCACTCCTCTTTGCAGATCTTCTCCAAGTCATTAAGGTTTCGAGGCTGGCGTTTGGCTACTCGAACCTGCAGCTCCCTCCACAGATTTTCTATGGGATTAAGGTCTGGAGACTGGCTAGGCCACTCCAGGACCTTAATGTGCTTCTTCTTGAGCCACTCCTTTGTTGCCTTGGCCGTGTGTTTTGGGTGATTGTCATGCTGGAATACCCATCCACGACCCATTTTCAATGCCCTGGCTGAGGGAAGGAGGTTCTCACCCAAGATTTGACAGTACATGACCCCGTACATCGTCCCTTTGATGCGGTGAAGTTGTCCTGTCCCCTTAGCAGAAAAACACCCCCAACGCATAATGTTTCCACCTCCATGTTTGACGGTGGGGATGGTGTTCTTGGGGTCATAGGCAGCATTCCTACTCATCCAAACACAGCGAGTTGAGTTGATGCCAAAGAGCTCCATTTTGGTCTCATCTGATCACAACACTTTCACCCAGTTGTCCTCTGAATCATTCAGATGTTCATTGGCAAACTTCAGACGGGCATGTATATATGCTTTCTTGAGCAGGGGGACCTTGCGGGCGCTGCAGGATTTCAGTCCTTCACGGCGTAGTGTGTTACTAATTGTTTTCTTGGTGAATATGGTCCCAGCTGCCTTGAGATCATTGACAAGATCCTCCCGTGTAGTTCTGGGCTGATTCCTCACCGTTCTCACGATCATTGCAACTCCACGAGGTGAGATATTGCATGGAGCCCCAGGCCGAGGGAGATTTACAGTTTTTTGTGTTTCTTCCATTTGCGAATAATCGCACCAACTGTTGTCACCTTCTCACCAAGCTGCTTGGCAGTGGTTTTGTAGCCCATTCCAGCCTTGTGTAGGTCTACAATCTTGTCCCTGACATCCTTGGAGAGCTCTTTGGTCTTGGCCATGGTGGAGAGTTTGGAATCTGATTGATTGATTGCTTCTGTGGATAGGTGTCTTTTATATAGGTAACAAGCTGAGATTAGGAGCACTCCCTTTAAGAGTGTGCTCCTAATCTCAGCTCGTTACCTGTATAAAAGACACCTGGGAGCCAGAAATCTTTCTGATTGAGAGGGGGTCAAATACTTATTTCCCTCATTAAAATGCAAATCAATTTATAACATTTTTACCTGCGTTTTTTGGATTTTTTATTGTTATTCTCTCTCACTGTTCAAATAAACCTATCATTAAAATTATAGACTGATCATTTCCTTGTCAGAGGGCAAACGTACAAATTCAGCAGGGGATCAAATACTTTTTTTTCCTCACTGTAGGTGCTACTCGCTAACAGCACTTGCCCCGAAGTCTGTTGAGGCTATACGGGGAGGTCTTTGTCTTTGTGTGATCGCACGTGGCAGAATGCGTCACTCGTCGGTGAGCGGGACTGCGATCAGCGGGCAGAAAATCTGGCTCTTAATTTCCTATAAAGAAACACATGGAGTGTCACAGCGAGCGTGTGTGTGGTATTTATTGTGTACGCGTGTGTGTGGTATTTATTGTGTACGCGTGTGTGTGGTATTTATTGTGTACGCGTGTGTGTGTGCAGTGTGTGTGTGCAGTGTGTGTGTGTGCAGTGTGTGTGTGTGCAGTGTGAGTGTGTGTGAGTGTGTGTGCAGTGTGTGTGTGCAGTGTTAGTGTGTGTGCAGGGTGTGTGAGTGTGTGTGTAGTGTGTGTGCAGTGTGTGTGAGTGTGTGTAGTGTATGTGCGTGCAGTGTGTGTGTGTGTGCAGTGTGAGTGTGTGTGCAGTGTGAGTGTGTGTGCAGTGTGAGTGTGTGTGCAGTGTGAGTGTATGTGTGCAGTGTTAGTGTGTGTGCAGTGTGAGTGTGTGTGAAGGTATGTGTGCAGTGTGAGTGTGTGTGCAGTGTGAGTGTGTGTACAGTGTGAGTGTGTGTGAGCGTATGTGTGCAGTGTGAGTGTGTGTGCAGTGTGTGTGTGCAGTGTGCAGTGTGTTTCTGCAGTGTGCAGTGTGTGTGTGCAGTGTGAGTGTGTGTGAGTGTGTGTGCAGTGTGTGTGCAGTGTGTGTGCAGTGTAACCTGCAGCGCCACACCTATTACCATCATTAGGGGAAAAACGGTGATCCAATCTCCGACCCCCAGGAACAGGTTTGCAGATTTGTTGAGCATTTCTGTGAGGTCCTGGGGGAGGGAAAATCCCTCAGCCAGGAAAACATCGTGGCACAAAGTGAGGATGACCCTGCTGAGGCTGCGGTGCCTCAAATATTGAAAGAAGTCACCCCCTGTGAGTGGCTGGCTGAGGTGCCATCTATTGAGGAAGTACTGAAGGCGATCCGGAGTCTGAGACCAGGAAAGGCAGAGCGAAATGCTGAGGGAGGGCGGCGTTTGTGCACAGACTGCCCTATATGACATCATAGCAATAGTCTGGACCACTGGACGGGTTCCGCAGGATTCGAAGGATGCCCTGGTGGTCCCCCTCTTTAAGAAGGTGACCGCACAGACTGTAACAACTACAGGGGCATTTCACTCCTCAGTGTGCCGGGAAAGGTCCTGGCAAGGATTATTCAACATCGCCTTGCCAGGCACGCTGAGGAGAGGCTTGCGGAGCCCCAATGCGGTTTCAGGAAAGGGCGGTCCTGCACAGATGCCATATTTTCTGTCCGTCTGCTACAGCAGAGGTGTAGGAAATTCCAGCAAGACCTACATCTCTGCTTTATTGGCCTGGTCAAGGCCTATGATACCATCAGTAGGCCTGGGCTCTGGATTGTTCTTCGTGCTTTTGGAGTACCTGACCCTCTGCTCACGATCATTAAGGACCTTCATGATGGTGAGCGGGCCCGGGTAAAACTACGTGGCCGAGAGTCAGAGCCATTCCCTGTACACCTTGGGGTGCGACAGGGATGTCCTCTGGCTCCACATTATTTAACATATATTTTGATCACGTAGTTCGTGAAGCCTTCAATAGCTGTACCGGGGGTATCTCCATATGGTACAGATATAATGGGAGGCTGATCGATGCCCGGGTGCGGTCAAGGGATGGCTCCCTATTGCTCAACCACGTTATGTATGCCGATGATTTGGTAATAGCTGCTCATTCAGAGGAGGAGTTGGAGACGCTGCTGCTGAGACTAGAGCGTGCTACTTAGAGATGGGGCCTTACCATCAGCCCCACCAAAACTAAGCACCTGCCTGGGTATTTTGTACCATCGGACACTCCACCCCCACAACTCCCAATCGGTGATGGGGCAGTTGTGGAGAGAGTAGAGAGTTTCCCATACCTGGGCAGTGTGCTTATGACCGGCTCCAGTTTAACAGCAGAGGTCTCACTCCGAATCAGTCGAGCGGCATATCTTTTTATCGGTTGCGTAACGCTGTGTGGAAGCTACCTGGTTTGTCGCTCCGCACTAAGCTTCATGTATTCTCGGCCACAGTCATTCCCTCCCTTCTCTACGCTTGCAAAACGTGGACCCCCCTAATGGAACATCTTCGCCGGTTAGAAACATTTAGGCTGGCCTGCCTACGCCCCATCCTGGGTTTAACCAGGCTGGATTGTGTGAGGAGCTCACAAATCCTTGAAAGATCTGGGCACGGTCCCATCGGTGAGCTCCTCCGGCAGGCAAGGCTGCGTTGGCTGGGTCATATAGCCCGCATGCCCAGCCATCGCATGCTGAAACAGGTTCTGTTCGGCCGGATCGAGGGGGCTAAACGGGCGCGGCACGGGCTAGAGAAGAGATGGAGTGATGTGGTACAGAAGGACGTGGAGCTGAGTGGACTTGCCGATGACTGGTACCAGCGGTGTTAAGATCGGCCTCTGTGGAGGAGGCTCGTGAAGGACGCTACTGGGCAGTTGGAGGCAGTCGCCCTCCAACAACAACGGAGGGCGGAGGAGCGACGCTCACAACAACGAGCGGAGCGCCGGGTGGCTAAAGCACAGCAGGTTGGCACAGTAGGGGGCACAGGTGGTGCATCAGCCAGTCATCTCAGTCAGTCGACCCGTGGCACCTGGGTCTGCCCCGTGACCTCCTGCCAGCGGGCGTTCGACACTTCACGTGGCCTCAAGGTGCACATGGCCTGGCTTAAGCGTCGTGGTGACGTCACCGCCACTTAGTGGCGAATGGCGGTTGTTGTTGTTGTTGTGTGTGTGCAGTGTGAGTGTGTGTGCAGTGTGAGTGTGTGTGAGTGTGTGTGCAGTGTGAGTGAGTGTGTGTGCAGTGTGAGTGTGTGTGCAGTGTGAGTGTGTGTGAGTGTGTGTGCAGTGTGAGTGTGTGTGCAGTGTGAGTGCAGTGTGTGTGTGTACAGTGGGTGTGTGTGGTGTGTTAGTGTGCGTGCAGTGTCCGTGCAGTGCGAGTGTCCGTGCAGTGCGAGTGTGTGTGCAGTGTGTGTGTGCAGTGTGAGTGTGTGTGCAGTGTGTGTGTGTGTACAGTGTGTGTGTGTGCAGTGTGAGTGTGTGTGCATTGTGAGTGTGTGCGGTGTGTGTGCAGTGTGTGTGCAGTGTCTGTGCAGTGTGTGTGTGCAGTGTGAGTGTGTGTGTAGTGTTAGTGTGTGAGTGTGTGTGCAGTGTGAGTGTGTGTGAGTTTGTGTGCAGTGTGTGTGCAGTGTGAGTGTATGTGCAGTGTGAGTGTGTGTGCAGTGTGTGTGCAGTGTGAGTGTGTGTGCAGTGTGAGTGTGTGTGCAGTATGAGTGTGTGTGCAGTGTGAGTGTGTGTGAGTGTGTGTGTGCAGTGTGTGTGTGTGAGTGTGTGTGTGCAGTGTGTGTGCAGTGTGAGGGTGTGTGAGTGTGTGTGCAGTGTGAGTGTGTGTGCAGTATGAGTGTGTGCAGTGTGAGTGTGTGTGCAGTGTGTGTGCAGTGTGAGTGTGTGTGAGTGTGTGTGCAGTGTGAGTGTGTGTGCAGTATGAGTGTGTGTGCAGTGTGAGTGAGTGTGTGTGTGTGTGCAGTGTGAGTGTGTGTGCAGTGTCTGTGCAGTGTGTGTGCAGTGTGTGCGCAGTGTGAGTGTGTGTGCAGTGTGTGTGTGTATGCAGTGTGATTGTGTGTGCAGTGTGAGTGTGTGTGAGTGTGTGTGCAGTGTGTGCAGTGTGTGTGCCGTGTGAGTGTGTGTGAGTGTGTGTGCAGTGTGAGTGCGTGTGCAGTGTGTGTGCAGTGTGAGTGTGTGTGCAGTGTGTGTGTGCAGTGTCTGTGCAGTGTCTGTGTGTGTGCAGTGTGTGTGCAGTGTGAGTGTGTGTGCAGTGTGGTGCAGTGTGAGTGTGTGTGCAGTGTGTGTGTGTATGTGCAGTGTCTGTGTGTGTGCAGTGTGTGTGCAGTGTCTGTGCAGTGTCTGTGCAGTGTGTGTGCAGTGTGAGTGTGTGTCCAGTGTGTGTGTGTGCAGTGTCTGTGCAGTGTGTGTGCAGTGTGTGTGCAGTGTGTGTGTGCAGTGTCTGTGTGTGTGCAGTGTGAGTGTGTGTCCAGTGTGTGTGTGTGCAGTGTCTGTGCAGTGTGTGTGCAGTGTGAGTGTGTGCAGTGTGTGTGCAGTGTGTGCGTGCAGTGTCTGTGTGTGTGCAATGTGTGTGTGTGCAGTGTCTGTGCAGTGTGTGTGCAGTGTGAGTGTGTGCAGTGTGTGTCCAGTGTGTGTGTGTGTGCAGTGTGTGTGTGTGCTTGATGTGAGCCGTTGCGTAGCGGTTAGCGCTACGCCCCGCTACGAACCCGGCAGAGCCGAGTTCGATTCCCGCTCACGGCCCACCAACACCGGTTTACGATTATCTGAACTTGGCCCTGGAACTCCGCCTTGGTCGACTCAAATAAAAGCTGTTTGGGGCATGCGGTGGCTGGGCATGCAGGCTACGTGACCCCAGGTAACGCAGCCTTGCCTGCCGGATGAGCTTCCTGATGTAGAACTTGCCCGGACCTTTCAAGGACCACCGAGAGCTCATCACAGGATCCAGCCTGGTTAAACACATGATGTATTGGGTGTGCGTGTGTGGTGGAGTGCTATGAACCCGGCGAACCCGAGTTCGATTCCCGCTCACGGCCCACCGACACCGCTGACGATTATCTGAACCGGTCCTGGGCCTCCTCTAGGTCGAATCAGCCTCAAATTAGTACCTGGTGCTATGTGTAATCATCGCCACTCGGGAGATAAAGGCGGTCGGGCGTGGTGTTGGCCACCCACCCCCTCGTGTGCCGTGCCGGCCTTGATAGGTGCTCGCTAACAGCACTTGCCCCTACAGTCTGCTAAGGCTACACGGGGGATCTTTGTCTTTGTTGGGGAGCGGTGGTGCAATGGTTAGCCCGCTGCGCTACGAACCCGGCGACCCGAGTTCGATTCGCCGCTCACGGCCAACACCGGTGGCGAACACCTGAAGCATGCCTGGACCTCCCCTTGGTCGACTCAGCCTCAAATGAGTGCCTGATGAGAAGTGTGAACATCGCCACTATGCAGACACAGGCGGTCAGGCGTGGTGCTGGCCACCCCCCCCCTCCCCCTCATAGGTGCAGCTCGCTAACGGCACTTGCCCCAACATTCAAGGCTATACGGGGCACCTTTGTTTCGTAATTTTTTTATTTTTTGTCACGCACCTGCGGAGGAGCGCGTGCACCCAGCGACGAACAACGTCACCCGCAGTGTTTATGGGAAGGAGATTCGAATCTCCCCTCCAGGCTCACGAGCCGGGAAATCCGCTCCGGGTTTACAGGAACCCAGTCACGCCGGGCCACTAATGCGGTCACAAAGTCACAACACCCTGGGCGGAGCGAAGGGAGCGGAGCGGAGAGAGGGAGGGAGGAAGGGAGGGAGCGGAGGGAGGGAGGGAGGGAGCGGAGGGAGGGAGGGAGCGGAGGGAGGGAGGGAGCGGAGGGAGGGAGGGAGGGAGGGAGGGAGGGGAGGGAGGGAGGGAGGGAGGGAGGGAGGGAGGGAGGGGGAGGGAGGGAGGGAGGGAGGGAGGGAGGGAGGGGAGGGAGGGGAGGGGAGGGGAGGGAGGGGAGGGGAGGGGAGGGAGGGGAGGGGAGGGGAGGGGAGGGGAGGGGAGAGGAGGGAAGGAGGGAGGGAGGGAGGGAGGGAGGGAGGGAGGGAGGGAGGGGAGGGGAGGGGAGGGGAGGGGAGGGAGGGGGGGAGGGGAGGGAGGAGAGGGAGGGGAGGGGAGGGAGGGAGGGAGGGAGGGAGGGAGGGGAGGGGAGGGAGGGAGGGAGGGAGGGAGGGAGGGAGGGAGGGAGGGAGGGAGGGAGGGAGGGAGGGAGGGAGGGAGGGAGGGAGGGAGGGAGGGGAGGGAGGGAGGGGAGGGGAGGGGAGGGAGGGAGGGAGGGAGGGGAGGGAGGGAGGGAGGGGAGGGGAGGGGAGGGGAGGGGAGGGAGGGAGGGAGGGAGGGAGGGAGGGGAGGGAGGGAGGGAGGGAGGGAGGGAGGGAGGGGAGGGAGGGAGGGAGGGAGGGAGGGAGGGAGGGAGGGAGGGAGGGAGGGAGGGAGGGAGGGAGGGAGGGAGGGAGGGAGGGGAGGGGAGGGAGGGAGGGAGGGAGGGGAGGGGAGGGGAGGGGAGGGAGGGAGGGAGGGAGGGGAGGGAGGGAGGGAGGGAGGGAGGGGAGGGAGGGAGGGAGGGAGGGAGGGAGGGAGGGGAGGGAGGGAGGGAGGGAGGGGAGGGGAGGGAGGGAGGGAGGGGAGGGAGGGAGCGCAGGGAGGGAGGGAGGGAAGGAGGGAAGGAGGGAGGGAGCGGAGGGAGCGGAGGGAGGGAGGGAAGGAGGGAGCGGAGGGAGAGGAGGGAGCGCAGGGAGGAAGCGGAGCTGAGGGAGGGAGGGAAAGCAAAGCGTTGAAAAAAAAAACAAAAAAACCGAAATAATGAACGAAGCAAAGTGCCGACTACACCGAGTATCTTCTTGTTTCCTCTGATCGTAAAAAAAAGAGAGAGAAGGAGGGGAGGGAGCGGAGGGAGTGAGTGAGTGAGGGGAGGGAGGGAGGGGAGAGGAGGAGGGAGGGGAAAGGGCGAGCAGAGGGGGGGAGGAGGAGACGGAGAGGAGAGCGAGGGAGGGAGGGAGAGAGGGAGGGGACACGCGCCCCGGCTAATGGAGGGGAGGTTAAACAACCTGCAGGGTATCCCAGCATATCCCGGCATATCGGTGTCTGTTTGGTGTTTGAACATCATAACACGTCCCGTTTTTTTGTTATTGCCGGAAAGGCTAAAGCCGATTTTATTGATCGCGTTTGTGGGGTTGGCGTGGGTTGAGTGGGCGGCGGGTGATTGAAAGAGGGCGACTTTGGTGGCTTGCAGGGATCGGTCCGTCGTGGCTAGGTGAGGCGAGGAGCAGAGAGGGGAGATGTCATCAAATTTTCGTTTTATTAGAGGGGCACCACGGTGGCTAGGAGATGTTGTCTACCTCGTCTGGTATGCAGGAGGCTCGGGGGTTCGATCCCGACCCTGACGCCTGCTGCTGCTGTATATTTGGAGATCAGTTAGATTACTTTGGTGCTAGAAGCGTCTAAATGATGCGTACCTATCAACCCATACGGCTTACCCGTATTATTCTACAGGGAAATTGAGTTTTCAGGTCCATACGGACCAGCCGTTTCAATACAGGCATACACAAATAAATACAATATTATTCGATTTATTTATAAATTATATATGTTCATAAATAGAATATCTTTTGATTTATTTGTGTTTCTCCCTTGTGATGGGACTCTGAAGGATGAACGTTGAGATTTATAATGCCACGGCGTACAAAATAATGTCTGAATTAGTCTGTAAAAAGGTAGGGCACTGATAAGGGGTTGGCAGGTTTTGATGGTGGGCCACTTTGTTGAGCTATCATTTGTGGCCAGGTCGCTTCTGAAAAATAAGTTAATGCCTCGGTGGGCTTTGTCTGGTTGGATGGAGGTTTAATTTCATTTGTGATGTGTTGGGGTGATTTTTTTCCCTTTATTGCACTCCTGTCGTGTGTGTGTGTTGTGTGTGTGTGTTTGTTGTGTGTTGTGTGTTTGTTATGTGTGTTGTTTGTTGTGTGTTTGTTGTGTGTGTGTGTTGTGTGTGTTGTGTGTTTGTTGTGTGTTTGTTGTGTGTGTGTGTTGTGTGTGTGTTGTGTGTCTGTTGTGTGTTTGGTGTGTGTGTTGTGTGTTTGTTGTGTGTTTGGTGTGTGTTGTGTGTTTGTTGTGTGTGTTGTGCGTGTGTGTTGTGTGTATGTTGTGTGTTTGCTGTGTGTTTGTTGTGTGTGTGTGTTGTGTGTGTGTTGTGTGTGTTGTGTGTGTGTGTTGTGTGTGTGTTGTGTGTGGGTGTATGTTGTGTGTTTGTTGTGTGTGTGTTGTGTGTGTTTGTTGTGTGTGTGTTGTGTGTCGTGTGTTGTGTGTGTGTTGTGTGTTGTGTGTTTGTTGTGTGTGTGTTGTGTGTTTGTTGTGTGTTTGTTGTGTGTTTGCTTGTGTGTGTTGTGTGTTTGTTGTGTGTGTTGTGTGTTTGTTGTGTGTGTGTGTGTTGTGTGTTTGTTGTGTGTGTTGTGTGTGTGTTGTGTGTTTATTGTGTGTGTTTGTTGTGTGTTTGTTGTGTGTTTGCTGTGGTGTTGTGTGTGTTGTGTGTTTGTTGTGTGTCGTGTGTTGTGTGTGTGTTGTGTGTGTGTGTTGTGTGTGTGTTGTGTGCTTGTTGTGTGTGTGTTGTGTGTGTGTTGTGTGTGTTGTGTTGTGTGTTTGCTGTGTGTTGTGTGTGCTTTGTGTTTGTTGTGTGTGTTGTGTGTGGGTGTATGTTGTGTCGTGTGTTGTGTGTGTATTGTGTGTGTTGTGTGTGTTGTATGTTTGTTGTGTGTGTGTTGTGTGTCGTGTGTTGTGTGTGTGTTGTGTGTGTGGGTGTATGTTGTGTGTGTTGTATGTTTGTTGTGTGTGTGTTGTGTGTGTGTTGTGTTGTGTGTTTGCTGTGTGTGTGTTGTGTGCGTGTTGTGTGTTTGTTGTTGTAACGTTCTTATCCCGCGCCCCTACTGGACATCAGTCACAAAGAGCTTTATAGCTCATCGGATTCCTCCTACCGTATAAATAAATATTCTCATTCTGATAAACCGGCTTCTCAAGCGGCACATTCTTAGATTTTATTGGCACAAAAAATGGAGGTGAAAGACAAACAGTGCCAATAAAAAAAACAACACAGAACAAGGTGAAAAGTGGCGCAGGTGAGGTTGGAAACCCGAGAGGGCTTCTATGAAAATCACACCAACAAAAATAACAATGTATACATACACGAAGCAGATTGTGATCGGTGGCATGAGGGAACAGTCTCAACACGGCAACCGCTGACTGCACTAACAAACACAAAACACAAAACAATGAAAGAATAACCCTTCTCGTAAAATTCAGTTTTTCTCTTAATCCACAACACGCTAAATGTTCTGGATTTACTCTCCAACGCACCGGTGTGCTGTACTCGTTACACATTGACGTGTCACGTGACGTAACCTAACGAATACGAATAACGACGCATTAAGATTTACGCGATCATGATGGATAATATTGGTCGCGAAAGCCTCCTCCTACTAGCTGTTTAAATGCCATCCCCTATTAGGAGGTTTTAAACCTTTCCGTTTGATTGACAGCTTCGTGAGATGACGGAGCGATGACGTCGGCACGCGTGGGGTTAGTGGGGGGCGGGGCAACGGTTTCGGGGGGGGAGGGGGCATTCATCCAGCAGTGGATTAACTCTGACTGCTGCTGATGATGATTGTGGTGATTCGTGTCCCACACGTGTTCAGGTCTCCCTTCATTTTTTTTCTAAACCCGTTCAACTACTCGACTTTAGAATTTGCTCCCAATCTATTAATTATTATTAACAGCCGTGCTCAATTCCAAGAAACTTACTACGCCCGTAGCCATTGCAACATTGATGCCGCTTGTTACTGGCCGTTTTACCGTTTTGAGGCCAGCAAGCATGTTAAAACGTTTTTTTTAACATATATATAATTCGCAAAGCCACGTTCCCAGGTGATTCCGAAGGCAGTCTGGCGCAGCAGTAGAAGCAGCGGCCACGTGGGGCGAGGTGTAAGCCCACTACTGATGGAGCTGATAGCACGCTCCTGGGATTGAACTTATCGCTTCCAGTAACGCTGGCGCGTGGGAGGTGGCCGAGCGCGTTTCTTAAACCTCACTCTTACAGTAACGAGAGGGACGGGCCGGATTCGTAATTGAACTTCACCCATGTTGGGCGATCGGTCTACCAGACGATTACGTCTCGTCCACACTGCCGCTCAACCACCGCGTTCTAGGAAACAACAACCCCCAGACTCACCCTCTCACTCATTCATTCACTCACCCACTCACTCATTCACTCACTCACGTACCGACTAACGCACTCATACACTCGCTCTCTCAGCAATTCACTCACTTTCACTCACCCCTCTCACTCACTCACGCACTCACTCTACCAATCATTCACTTACATTCACCTCCCCCACGCCCCTCATTCAATCTCACTCACTCAATCACCCACTCACTTGCCCACTCATGTTTTACCGCACCAGGTACCTACTGGTCGACCTAGAGGAGACCCAGGACCGGTAATCGCCACTTGTGTTGGTTGCCGTGAGCGGAAATCGAATTCGGGTGGCAGGGTTGGTAGCGCAGCGCGCTAACCGCTGCGCCACCGCTCCCCCCCCCCCTGCACGTGTACACATCCATGTACACGGGGCGTGGAGCACTCTGAACCATGCCGCATGATTTAAATTATAAGATACACCTCACGTCCGTGGCGAGTGATATCTGAACCGGTTATGCCCCCCTCCACCGCCGCCATCTCTCCCCGTGGCACCACCACCCGAGCCGCAGCGGCCAACGTGGATGAAGTGCGGACAAAGAGCCGCCAGGATCGACACGGAGCGGGGAGGAGGCCTTCACCCAGCAGCATAAATTATGGCCAAAATGTTTAACCACAGACGCATGAACCTAACCCTAGCCCCACAACCCCTGACGCACCTAACTCAGCAGTAACCCCATAACCCACTGACCCAAGCCCCCCCCCCCCACCCCCACAAAACCATAACCCTCCTCTCACCCAACAAAGACAAAGTTCCTCCGTATAGCCTGAACAGACTGTTGGGGCAAGTGCTGTTATCTAGCAGCAGCAGCACCTATGGAGGGCCGGCACGGCACACGAAGTGGGGGATGGGTGGCCAGAAGCACACCCGTCCGCCTTTGTCTCCCCCAGTGGCGATGTTTTGCACACCGCACCAGAGTACTAATTTGAGGCCGAGTCGACCTACGGGAGGCCCATGACCGGTTCATATAATCGTCAGTGGTGTCGACCGTGAGCGGGGATCAAACCCCTCTCACTCGAACCCTCACGAGAACTAAATTATATCCGGAGCTGTCGAGGGGCTGAACTCCAGAAAATATAACCCTCTCCTCCCCCCGCCTATCCTTGCATGTCGGAGGATTTAGTTGGGGGCTGGGGGGGGGGGTGACTGGTGGGATGTCTAAAAAAATTAAGTTACTCATCCCATCAGCCACAGCCAGCCTTCTGGGCGCGCATCATTTCAGCAGCATCGGTTTAGCACAAGCAGAACGTCCGGACAGGTTTCGACATTCAGTGTCTCATCGGCAGAGAGTCGGGCAGTTACGTGGAGGGACAGCGATGGGATGACGATAATAATTGAGTATTATACGGCGTCATTCATGCCAAATTTCATCTCACGACGCTCTATATCAATCACATTTAAAGGGGGCTAAATCCCATTCGATGCAAATAATTTTCGAAGAAAAATAAACCATCAGGAGAAAAATGAAATTAACAACTCGAGAAATGGCATACAAACAGAAAGGAAAGGGTTGACTGTGTTACTATACTCTTTGGTTCTATTCGGTAAAGTCACGTAGGTAAAACATTAAATAGAACCAAAGAGTATGGATCCTTGCAGTCACGAAAGCTTTAAATCTAGGACTGTGTTACTGTCTGGAGCAGGCGTCGGCGACCCGCATCTCGTGAGCCGCAAGCGGCCTCTTTAAAGGGACTGCTTCGTGACGTCTTTTATTCAGGACCCGCCGTCTCGCAGTTGACCGCTTGGGATTGAGGCTCTTGAAATATAGAGGGGGGCTTTTTGTTGTTACCGAATGGCTCTCCTTCTTCTTGTTAGAGTAGTCGAGAGTCGACAAACCCCCTTTTCGGTCGAGGCGGGCCTCCCAAATCAAGACCACTATAACCCCGCGCAACCTTACACGAACCCCATCCTGGATAAAAGCCCCTGGCTAAGAGTAGGAGACGGAATTCTCGCTCGCGCACGCGCTCTCTCGCTCTCTCCTGTACGTTACTCCCCTCTATCCCTACGTGACCCTCCAACCCCCCCCCCCTATCCGTTGCCGAAAGCGACGGCACAACTTCCCGTGTGAGTGATTTAATAACAAACGCCGGCGTGTCCACGAGCATTCCCGAAACCTATACAGCCTCGAATCCTGTCCGCCTCTCAAAGAGAAGAAACCTTAAAAGTACAAAAGCAGCAGCAGCAGCAGACATAGGAATATAATCGTGGAGTTTATTTATCCGCGAAAGTCGCAGGCTTAGTGGCGTCTGAAAGGCAATTTATTTTTTCAGGCAGGTTCCTATTTCATTTTTTGTTTAGATGTCTGGCCCGTAAAGTTGATCAGTGATGATATTTTTTTTGGCGGGGGGTGGGGAGCGGGGGGGGCGGTGGGGATTCGTGTGGCGATGAGGAAAGGAATCCCGGGAGCCAGAAGAACATCCACCAGGGCCCACGTTCGAGGGGCGTAACGCTCGCGATCACCCCCCCCCCTCCGCCGTGCAGGTGGATTCAAGAATCCTTTGCGATGCTGCCAAAGGCTTGGGAGTGTGCATTGCTCCGCCGTGAGCCAGACAGTGGTGGTCATTCCACTGTTGGGTGATGCCCCCCCCACCCCTTCTCGCGGTCACGTGGTGTCGCCACGATTCATCGTCCCCGCTCCGTCTCCACGTGGCGGTGATCTAAAACAACAACGACCATTGTCTTGTCATCCATACTCGCGTTATATCGACCACGTATTAATGATGATGATGATGGATTTAATCCAGAACGAGTGGGATTTGAACTCGCGAACTTTACGATTTTGAGGATCGATGGCTTGGTGCCAGAGCGCCACCTCTAGGAAACTAAACTATTAAACTTTTTTTTTTTGACCGGGTAAGGGGCCCTACAGAGCTGTAATATAGATATTGTTCAGACGCGACCTGGCCACACGTGATGGTAGCTCAACTCGGTGGCTTAACGTGTTGAAATGTATTGCAGACAAATACTCTAAACGCACATCTCTAAATGAGGAGGGCAGGAGGTGGGACAAATCGGACACTTTGATTGACCCTTTTAGTCCATCCGCACTGCTGGATCACCGCACCGATCTTAATGCTGATGAGACACAGAATGTCGAAACCGGGTCCGGCCAGCGTTTAGCTTGCATTGACTCAATGCTAATGGTTAATTATTGCACTCGCAAAAGGCCGTGCGTTTGAAGTGGTAAAAAAAAAACGACTTTCTGTCAAAGTGGAGAGACAGATTTGAGGACGAGGTGGGGTTTTTTTTAAACGTGGCACGCGACTGCCATCTGGCGGACGAGTTAATTACTTCGTAAAAGCAACGCGTCACAATAACTCTGAACCCTGAAAGGAAAACAAATATATATGTATACACACACACACGAGGCGACGTTTCGGGCAATGGCCCCCTTCTTCGTGGCAGAGAGATCGGCTTTGAAGAAGGGCAGCGCTAATTGGCGAACGTGTTGAGTTTGTTTGCTTGGGCGAGACTCGTTCACGAAAGGTACCGCAGAGGAGCGACGAGCTAGCGATGTCTTTGACCCGTGTGTACAATAATATGCAGGCTCGAATTACGTACGGTCTATTATTTCAGTTGCACCGTGTGTATTTGGGGTTTGGAGGAAGACGATATCACGGTTACAGTGGTCGAGGTACTCCTCTACTAACGAACGAGTTAGGTTCCAGAAGTCTGTTCGTAAGTCGATTTGTTCGTAAGTCGATTTGTTCGTATGTCCCAACTTTACTCCCGTCGATTCCAAACGTGTTGTATAGCGTGTACACAAAACACGGGGAATGGATTTAAAAGTTGTATAATCTCCTGTAGATGTAGATGCCAATGGTTCTTCGTGTTCTGCACATGTAGATGCCACTGGTTCTTCATGTGCTGTAGATGCCACTGGTTCTTCACGTTCTGCAGATGTAGATGCCACTGGTTCTTCATGTTCTGCAGATGCAGATGCCACTGTTTCTTCACGTTCTGCAGATGTAGATGCCACTGTTTCTTCACGTTCTGCAGATGTAGATACCACTGTTTCTTCACGCTTTGCAGATGAAGATGAAACTGGTTCTTCATCTTCTGTAGATGTAGATGCCACTGTTTCTTCACTCTCTGCATATGTAGATGCCACTGGTTCATGTTCTGCCGATGTAGATGCCACTGGTTCTTCATGTTCTGCAGATGTAGATGTCACTGGTTCTTCATGTTCTGCATTTGTAGAGGCATTAATCTGCACTTCCATCCTGTTGGCTGGTAGCTCCCCCTTATAGTCAACAGGGGGCGGTAGCGCTGTCACGCCACTGTCAACGACCATGGCCCAGGGGGCCAACGACAATCCCTGGGAAGCGGATCCTGGGACACAATCCGCCGGACCCCGGGAGGGGAGACCGGGGAATGACGTCACCTTCCAGAAAGTTCTGGAAGGGAGGCGTGGCTAGGGCGGAGCAAGCTACGAACGAGGTATATAAGCCGGACCTCTCAAGGCTCCGCCTCAGACATCTCCAAGCTGAAGACTGAAAACCTGGGCTGAGGTTAGGATCCTGGACCCCAAGCTCCGTCGCCCTTCTAAGGGCCGGAGCTCAGCGAGGCCATTGGTCAGGACCCGAAGACCCTGGCACGGTCGGGTCAGCATAGCCTCCCCTAGGGCCCCCAGCCGGAGGACGGGGAATTAACGGGTTCCCAGTGTTAGGGCCCGTGTAGCCCGGAGGCCATACCTCCCCAGGTATCGGGTGATGGGGCCGCTACCCCTTTGTGTTAGGGACCTTGTAAAATAGAGTGTTAATAAATATCGTGTTGCCTCATAAGAAGTTCTCCGCCGATTATTTACCCACTACACATATGTGCATGCCACTGGTTCTTTATGTTCTGCAGGTGTAGATGCCACTGGTTCTTCACGTTCTGCAGATGTTTATACCACTAGTTCTTCACGTTCTGCAGATGTGGATGCCACTGGTTCTTCATGTTCTGCAGATGTAGATGCCACTGGTTCTTCGTGTTCTGCAGATGTAGATGCCACTGCTTCTTCACGTTCTGCAGATGTAGATGCCACTGCTTCTTCACGTTCTGCAGATGTAGATGCCACTGGTTCTTCACGTTCTGCAGATGTAGATGCCACTGCTTCTTCACGTTCTGCAGATGTAGATGCCACTGGTTCTTCACGTTCTGCAGATGTAGATGCCACTGGTTCTTCACGTTCTGCAGATGTAGATGCCACTGGTTCTTCACGTTCTGTAGATGTAGATGCCACTTTTTCTTTATGTTCTGCAGATGTAGATGTCACTGGTTCTTCACGTTCTGCAGATATACAGTGAGGGAAAAAAGTATTTGATCCCCTGCTGATTTTGTTGGTTTGCCCACTGACAAAGAAATGATCAGTCTATAATTTGAATGATAGGTTTATTGGAACAGTGAGAAACAGATTAACAAAAAAAATCCAGAAAAACGCATGTCAAAAATGTTATAAATTGATTTGCATTTTAATGAGGGGAATAAGTATTTGACCCCTCTGCAAAACATGACGTAGTACTTGGTGGCAACACCCTTGTTGTCAATCACAGAGGTCTGACGTTTATTGTAGTTGGCCACCAGATTTGCACACATCTCAGGAGGGATTTTGTCCCACTCCTCTTTGCAGATCTTCTCCAAGTCATTAAGGTTTCGAGGCTGACGTTTGGCAACTCGAACCTTCAGCTCCCTCCACAGATTTTCTATGGGATTAAGGTTTGGAGACTGGCTAGGCCACTCCAGGACATAAATGTGCTTCTTCTTGAACCACTCCTTTGTTGCCTTGGCCGTGTGTTTTGGGTCATTGTCATGCTGGAATACCGATCCATGATCCATTTTCAATGCCCTGGCTGAGGGAAGGAGCTTCTCACCCAATATTTGACGGTACATGGCCCCGTCCATCGTCCCTTTGATGCGGTGAAGTTCTCCTGTCCCCTTAGCAGAAAACCACCCCCAAAGCATAATGTTTCCACCTCCATGTTTGATGGTGGGGATGGTGTTCTTGGGGTCATAGGCAGCATTCCTCCTCCTCCAAACACGGCGAGTTGAGTTGATGCCAAAGAGCTCCATTTTGGTCTCATCTGACCACAACACTTTTGTTGTCCTCTGAATCATTCAGATGTTCATTGGCAAACTTCAGACGGGCATGTATACGTGCTTTCTTGAGCAGGGGGGCCTTGCGGGCGCTGCTGGATTTCAGTCCTTCACAGAGTAGTGTGTTACCAATTGTTTTCTTGGTGACTATGGTCCCAGCTGCCTTGAGATCATTGACAAGATTATCCCGTGTAGTTCTGGGCTGATTCCTCACCGTTCTCACGATCATTGCAACTCCACGAGGTGAGATCTTGCATGGAGCCCCAGGCCGAGGGAGATTGACAGTTCTTTTGTGTTTCTTCTATTTGCGAATAATCGCACCAACTGTTGTCACCTTCTCACCAAGCTGCTTGGCAATGGTCTTGTAGCCCACTCCAGCCTTGTGTAGGTCTACAATCTTGTCACTGACATCCTTGGAGAGCTCTTTGGTCTTGGCTATGGTGGAGAGTTTGGAATCTGATTGATTGATTGCTTCTGTGGACAGGTGTCTTTTATTCAGGTAACACGCTGAGATTAGGAGCACTCCCTTTAAGAGTGTGCTCCTAATCTCAGCTCGTTACCTGTATAAAAGACACCTGGGAGCCAGAAATCTTTCTGATTGAGAGGGGTTCAAATACTTATTTCCCTCATTAAAATGCAAATCAATTTATTGCATTTTTGACATGCGTTTTTCTGGATTTTGTTGTTGTTATTATGTCTCTCACGACCCTTAAAATTATATACTGATCATTTCTTTGCCAGTGGGCAAACGTACAAAATCAGCAGGGGATCAAATACTTTTTTCCCTCACTGTAGATACCACTGGTTCTTCATGTTCTGCAGATGTAAATGCCACTGGTTCTTTCTGTTCTGCAGATGCCACTGGTTCTTCACGTTCTGCAGATGTAGATGCCACTGGTTTTTCATGTTCTGCAGATGTAGATACCACTGGTTCTTCATGTTCTGCAGATGTAGATGCCACTGGTTCTTTCTGTTCTGCAGATGCCACTGGTTCTTCACGTTCTGCAGATGTAGATGCCACTGGTTCTTCATGTTCTGCAGATGTAGATGCCACTGGTTCTTTCTGTTCTGCAGATGTAGATGCCACTGGTTCTTCACGTTCTGCAGATATAGATGCCACTGGTTCTTCATGTTCTGCAGGTGTAGATGCTACTGGTTCTTCATGTTCTGCAGATGTGCATGCGACTGGTTCTTCACGTTCTGCAGATATAGATGCCACTGGTTTTTTAGGTTCTGCATATGTAGATGCCACTGGTTCTTCAAGTTCTGCAGATGTAGATGCCACTGGTGATTTATGTTCTGCAGATGTAGATGTCACTGGTTCTTCACGTTCTGCAGTTGTAGATGCCACTGGTTCTTCAAGTTCTGCAGATGTAGATGCCACTGGTTCTTTATGTTCTGCAGATGTAGATGTCACTGGTTCTTCAAGTTCTGCAGATGTCGATGCCACTGGTTTCTTCAAGTTCTGCAGATGTAGATGCCACCACCGCCATCTATTGCGTGGCGGTTGAACTTAGGACTCTCTGTCCTAACATGCAATTGGACATACGGGACAGGTTTGTTCGTATCTCTGAAAGTTCGTACGTCGAGTGTTCGCAAGTAGAAGAGTCCCTGTACAATAACTGACAAATACGTTATCATGCGTCTTGGGTGGGGGTGGGTAGAGGTGGGGTGGGTGGGTGGAGGTGGATGGGGGTGGATGGGGGTGGGTGGGGGTGGATGGAGTGGGTAGGGGTGAGTGGAGTGGGGGTGGATGGGGGTGAGTGGAGGTGGGTGGGTGGCAGTGGAGTGAGTGGAGTGGGTGGGGGTGAGTGAGTGGAGGTGGGTGGGTGGGTGTGTGGGTGGAGGTGGATGGAGTTGGTGGGGGTGAGTGGAGGTGGGTGGGTGGCGGTGGGGTGAGTGGAGTGGGTGGGGGTGAGTGGGGTGGGTGGAGGTTAGTGGGTGGGTGTGTGGGGTGGGTGGGGTGGGTGGGGGTGGATGGAGTGGGTGGGGGTGAGTGGAGTGGGTTGGAGTGAGTGAAGGTGGGTGGAGTGGGTGGGAGTGGGTGGAGGTTGGTGGGTGTGTGGGGTGGGTGGAGTGGGTGGGAGTGAGTGGAGTGGGTTGGGGTGAGTGGAGTGGGTGGGAGTGGGTGGAGGTTGGTGGGTGGGTGTGTGGGGTGGGTGGAGTGGGTGGGAGTGAGTGAAGTGGGTTGTGGTGAGTGGAGTGTGCGGGGTGGGTGGAGTGGGTTGGGGTGAGTGGAGGTGGGTGGAGTGGGTGGGAGTGGGAGGAGGTTGGTGGGTGGGTGTGTGGGGTGGGTGGAGTGGGTGGGGGTGAGTGAAGTGGGTTGGGGTGAGTGGAGTGGGTGGAGTGGGTGGGAGTGGGTGGAGGTTGGTGGGTGGGTGTGTGGGGTGGGTGGAGTGGGTGGGGGTGAGTGGAGTGGGTGGGGTGGGTGGGAGTGGGCGGGAGTGTGTGGAGTGGGTGGGGGTGAGTGGAGTGGGTGGGGTGGGTGGAGTGGGTGGGAGTGAGTGGAGTGGGTTGGGGTGGGTGGGGTGGGTTGGGGTGGGTGGGGTGGGTTGGGGTGGGTGGGGTGGGTTGGGGTGGGTGGGGTGAGTGGAGTGGGTTGGGGTGAGTGGAGGTGTGTGGGGTGGGTGGGAGTGGGCGGGAGTGAGTGGAGTGGGTGGGGGCTGCATCTCGGCTCCTCCTCCTACTCCGGCTCGTGACGCACACTCGGCACCGCTGCTGACGTGGAGGCCGAGCCCAGCTGGCAGTGGAGGAGGCGGAGGCGGTGGCGGGGCGGGCGGCGTGAGACAAACACGGCCGCGACCTCCCTCCCCCCCGGGGAGACAAAGACGGCCGGTGGTCACCTTCGTCACCAAGCGGAAGCAGCAGCGCATCGGGACGAGTCTGCTGCTGCTTCTACAGCAGCAGTCATCCTACAACAGCAGCAGCAGTCATCCTACAACAGCAGCAGCAGTCATCCTACAGCAGCAGCAGTCATCCTACAGCAGCAGTCATCCTACAGCAGCAGCAGTCATCCTACAGCAGCAGCAGTCATCCTACAGCAGCAGCAGTCATCCTACCGCAACAGCAGTCATCCTACAGCAGCAGCAGCAGTCATCCTACAGCAGCAGCAGCAGTCATCCTACAGCAGCAGCAGTCACCTTCAGTGAGTGCCGTTTGCTGTATCGCTCCTTGCGTGACGGATCACGTCCGGTTGTGATTGAAGCGACTCGGGAGCTGGGACTCAGCACCTAGGGTCTGGTTACTCAGTACCTGGGGTCTGGGACTCAGGGGCTGGTTACTCAGTACCTGGGGCCTGGGACTCAGGGCCTGGGATTCAGTACCTGGGGCCTGGGACTCAGGGCCTGGGACTCAGGACCTGGGACTTAGTACCTGGGACTCAGGGCCTGGGACCTGGGACTCAGGGCGTGGGACTCAGGACCTGCGACCTGTGTGACTTCAGATCTGGGAGCCTGGTGACAGAACTGGTCCAGTTGTGGTTAAGGGGACTAGGAGTTCGCATTGTAGTTGGACTTTGGTTGTGGTTGTTGTTGTTGTTTAAAGGGACTTGGAGCGCAACAGGCACGGGAGTCGAACCTGCGTAGTGTAATGGTCCGGGAGTTGTGGCGTCTGGCAGTGGAGGTGGATCGACTAATGCTGACGCCAGGCGCGTTGTACCCAAAGTCTGTGGTTTCGCGAAATCCCAGTCCTTAATACCCCGTGGGTTAAGACGGCATTGTGCTATGTTACCCCTACTCCTAAACCCCACGTGTGTGTGTCCATAAACCACGTGCGGATTATGTTTAACCCCAGTCCTAAACCCTATATGTATATCCCGAACCCTCACCATACCTTAACCCTAATACTAAACCCTATACGTATATCCCTCACCATACCTTAACCCTAATACTAAACCCTATATGTATATCCTGAACCATACCTTAACCCTAATATTAAATCCTATATGTATATCCCTCACCGTATCTTAACCCTAATACTAAACCCTATATGTATATCCCTTACCATACCTTAACCCTAATACTAAACCCTATATGTATATCCAGAACCATACCTTAACCCTAATACTAAGCCCTATATGTATATCCCTTACCATACCTTAACCCTAATATTAAATCCTATATGTATATCCCACACCATACCTTAACCCTAATACTAAACCCTATATGTATATATCTTACCATACCGTAACCCTAATACTAAGCCCTATATGTATATTCCGAACCATACCTTAACCCTAATACTAAACCCTATATCTCTATCTCTTACCATACCTTAACCCTAATACTAAACCCTATATGTATATCTCTTACCATACCTTAACCCTAATACTAAACCCTATATGTATATCCCGAACCATACCTTAACCCAATACTAAACCCTATATGTATATCTCTTACCATACCTTAACCCTAATACTAAACCCTATATGTATATCCCGAACCATACCTTAACCCTAATACTAAACCCTATATGTATATCCCTTACCATACCTTAACCCTAATACTAAACCCTATATGTATATCCCGAACCATATGCTGTTTTTTTTCTTGAGGCTGGCCATGAACACCCATACTGAGACCGAACCCTCTGCTGAATATCCCCATGTAGCTTTAGACCCCCTGATATATCTGTGCAATGTCTCATGCCTAAACCCCCTTAACAATGAGACTGTTACTCTAATCTTAAAAGTGTACAACAGTGCTAACAACAACGAACGCGTTAACACCAACTCAACTGGAGCCATGCGCTTACTTAACCAGAGCCTTGCAAACAATTTTCGTGCTTTTTGCTGAGGTCACGAACCTAATTCGTAACTTGAACACGCAATTCGTAACTTGAACACGCAATTCGTAACTTGAACACGCAATTCGTAACTTGAACACGCAATTCGTAACTTGAACACGCAATTCGTAACTTGAACACGCAATTCGTGACGTCAGTGGACACCTGGCCGGGCGATCTGCCAAATGGATCGTGATTCTAATCTTCGTCGTCGTCATCAGCAGATCATTTTGGCGGATAAAACGTGGGTGGGTGGGTAGGGAGGAATCCGTGATGATTGTGAAGTTTAGACGCGGCGATTGAGGCACCGGCCATAGCAACGGGGAATTTCCACCACCACGGTGATAGATCGCGAGAGTGTCATGGGGGGGGGAGGTCTGAGTTAAGTTATAGGTCTGGGCTATAGAGTGGATGATGAGTTCTAGGTCTGGGCTATAGAGTGGATGATGAGTTCTAGGTCTGGGCTATAGAGTGGGTGATGAGTTCTAGGTCTGGGCTATAGAGTGGGTGATGAGTTCTAGGTCTGGGCTATAGAGTGGGTGATGAGTTCTGGGTCTGGGCTATAGAGTGGGTGATGAGTTCTAGGTCTGGGCTATAGAGTGGGTGATGAGTTCTAGGTCTGGGCTATAGAGTGGGTGATGAGTTCTAGATCTGGGCTATAGAGTCGGTGATGAGTTCTAGGTCTGGGCTATAGAGTGGGTGATAGGTTCTAGGTCTGGGCTATAGAGTGGGTGATGAGTTCTAGGTCTGGGCTATAGAGTGGGTGATGAGTTCTAGGTCTGGGCTATAGAGTGGGTGATGAGTTCTAGGTCTGGGCTATAGAGTGGGTGATGAGTTCTAGATCTGGGCTGTAGAGTGGGCGTTGAGTTCTAGATCTGGGCTATAGAGTGGGTGATGAGTTCTAGGTCTGGCTATAGAGTGAATGATGAGTTCTAGATCTGGGCTATAGAGTGGGCGTTGAGTTCTAGATCTGGGCTATAGAGTGGGCGTTGAGTTATAGATCTGGGCTATAGAGTGGGTGATGAGTTCTAGGTCTGGGCTATAGAGTGGGTGATGAGTTTTAGGTCTGGGCTATAGAGTGGGTGATGAGTTCTGGGTCTGGGCTATAGAGTGGGTGATAGGGTCTAGATCTGGGCTATAGAGTGGGTGATGAGTTCTAGGTCTGGGCTATAGAGTGGATGATGAGTTCTAGATCTGGGCTATAGAGTGGGTGATGAGTTATAGATCTGGGATATAGAGTGGGTATTTAGTTATAGATCTGGGCTATAGAGTGGGTGATGAGTTCTAGATCTGGGCTATAGAGTGGGAGATGAGTTCTAGATCTGGGCTATAGAGTGGGTATTTAGTTATAGATCTGGGCTATAGAGTGGGTGATGAGTTATAGATCTGGGATATAGAGTGGGTATTTAGTTATAGATCTGGGCTATAGAGTGGGTGATGAGTTCTAGATCTGGGCTATAGAGTGGGAGATGAGTTCTAGATCTGGGCTATAGAGTGGGTGATAAGTTCTAGATCTGGGCTATAGAGTGGGTGATGAGTTCTAGGTTTGGGCTATAGAGTGGATGATGAGTTCTAGATCTGGGCTATAGAGTGGGTGATGAGTTATAGATCTGGGCTATAGAGTGGGTATTTAGTTATAGATCTGGGCTATAGAGTGGGTGATGAGTTATAGATCTGGGATATAGAGTGGGTATTTAGTTATAGATCTGGGCTATAGAGTGGGTGATGAGTTCTAGATCTGGGCTATAGAGTGGGAGATGAGTTCTAGATCTGGGCTATAGAGTGGGTGATGAGTTCTAGATCTGGGCTATAGAGTGGGTGATGAGTTCTAGATCTGGGCTATAGAGTGGGTGATGAGTTCTAGATCTGGGCTATAGAGTGGGAGATGAGTTCTAGATCTGGGCTATAGAGTGGGAGATGAGTTCTAGGTCTGGGCTATAGAGTGGGTGATGAGTTCTAGATCTAGGCTATAGAGTTGGCCACGAGTGATGTGTCTGGGCTATAGAGTGTGTATTTAGTTCTAGATCTGGGCTATAGAGTGGGTATTTAGTTATAGATCTGGGCTATAGAGTGGGTGATGAGTTCTAGATCTGGGCTATAGAGTGGGAGATGAGTTCTAGATCTGGGCTATAGAGTGGGTGATGAGTTCTAGATCTGGGCTATAGAGTGGGTGATGAGTTCTAGATCTGGGCTATAGAGTGGGTGATGAGTTCTAGATCTGGGCTATAGAGTGGGAGATGAGTTCTAGATCTGGGATATAGATTGGGAGATGAGTTCTAGGTCTGGGCTATAGAGTGGGTGATGAGTTCTAGATCTAGGCTATAGAGTTGGCCACGAGTGATGTGTCTGGGCTATAGAGTGTGTATTTAGTTCTAGATCTGGGCTATAGAGTGGGTATTTAGTTATAGATCTGGGCTATAGAGTGGGTGATGAGTTCTAGATCTGGGCTATAGAGTTGGCCACGAGTGATGTGTCTGGGCTATAGAGTGTGTATTTAGTTCTAGATTTGGGCTATAGAGTTGGCCACGTGTGATGTGTCTGGGCTATAGAGTGTGTATTTAGTTCTAGATCTGGGCTATAGAGTTGGTCACGAGTGATGTGTCTGGGACCCCGTGTGTTGTCTGATGCGAGCGGTTCCCGGCTCACGCCTTGCGGATCTGTCGCGTGTCCACGTCGGTTCACGCGAACGCACCGGCTACGTTTTGTTTTCTTTCCGCCTGACACAATTTTTATTCGTTTATTCATTTGACAATCGTGCGCAGGTCCCAGAAAATGTCGGGACTCTCTCTCTCTCTGTTCCAGGCGGGGCGCGGGGGGGCGGGCAGTTACATTTTGACACTCAACGTGAACAAACATTAACAACAACGAAGCGTTCCTTGCCAAACGGGTTCCAAACACATTCGTGGCTTGCGAATTATCCGTCTCTTGTGTGGCGCACGCGCGCACGCACGCACCCCCCCCCCCCCCGCTCAACTCACCGGGTGGGTCACTGAATGGAGGGGTCATTAGGAGCAGCAGGGTCACACACACACACCCACCACCACCCTCCCCCCTGCCGCATTGTCTAAGGAGAGTCCACTTAGGCGAGGATTGTTCGCCAGCACAGGCCCGCCGTCGCTGCGTTCCCTTCCGTTATGCCCTCGTGTTGCCGTCACGCACCGGGCCACGTGTTTTGACTGCAGCGGCGGCGGCAGCAGACAACAAAAGACCTTCCGCGGCGACCTGCGGCGGCTATTGTCGTGAGCAGTGCGTGCGGACAAAAAGTGTTTTCGTCCACACGACGCACAAAGATCCTCCTCCTCGCCCGTCCACCTTCGTAGCCCCGGCACTCGCTTGGGGGGGGCGAGCGCCGTCAGCGAGCGGCGCACGAGGAGGCGGGTGGACACCGCTACTCCCGGCCGCCTTTGCCTCCCCCATTGGTGATGATTACACACCGCGCCATGGTGCTCATTTGAGGCTGAGTCGACTTAGGGGAGGCCCAGCGCCGGTTCAGATAATCGTCACTGGGTGTTGGCCGTGAGCGGGAATCGAACTCGGGTCGCTGGGTTCGTAGCGCAGCGTAGCGCTACCCGCTACACTACCGCTCCCCACACAGCCACAGGTGTGGAACACTCAGATGTGACACAGGCGTGACACTCAGACGTGGCACAGCCACATGTGTGAAACACACACCTTGACACACAGGTGTGGCACACACGCACAGGTTCGGCACAGACACACAGGTGTGACACACACACACAGGTGTGAAACACACACAGGTGTGACACACACACAGGTGTGACACACACACAGGTGTGACACACACAGGTGTAACACACACACAGGTGTGACACACACACAAACACAGGTGTGACACACACAAACACAGGTGTGACACACACACACAGGTGTGACACACACACACAAGTGTGACACACACACACACGTGTGACACACACAAACACAGGTGTGACACACACGCACAGGTGCGGCACAGGCACACAGGTGTGACACACACACACAGGTGTGACACACACACAGGTGTGACACACACACAGGTGTGACACACACACACAGGTGTGACACACACACACAGGTGTGACACACACACAGGTGCGGCACAGACACACACACAGGTGCGGCACACACACACAGGTGTGACACACACACACAAGTGTGACACACACACACAGGTGTGACACACACACACAGGTGTGACACACACACACAAGTGTGACACACACACACAAGTGTGACACACACACAGGTGTGACACACACACAAGTGTGACACACACACACAGGTGTGACACACACACACAGGTGTGACACACACACAGGTGTGGCTCCGCTTCTCAGTCGTGTGCGTTTTGGAGAGCAGGCGCTGTCTCTGATCGGGGTGTGGTTGTGGCTGGAGGGGAGGGAGTGGGTGAGTGAGTGGGTGAGTAAGTCAGTGGGTGAATGAGTAAGTGAGTGGGTGAGTGAGTGGGTGGGTTAGTGAGTGAGTGAGTCAGTGAGTGAGTGAGTCTGAGTGGGTGAGTCGGTGAGTGGGTGAGTGAATGAGTGGGTGAGTCAGTGAGTGAATGAGTGGGGTGATGGAGCCAGAGAGCGGCTCTGGGTGTGATTGTGCCCAGGCGAACCGGATCAACTGGTACCCTGAGACCCCCCCACCCTCCCCCCACTCTGGGCTGTCCCAGGCAACAGCGACCCCCAGGGAAGTATACTCAACTAAACTTGTTTTTATTATTATTTCACCAGGTAAGACTCACTCGGATTCATGCAGCTCGTTTTTCAGAGGCGAACTGGCCACAAATGAAAGCGCAAAGAAGCGGCGTAACCATCGCGTGGAAATGCAGAGCAGTAGCCAAAGACTCTAAACGCGTTGTTGCTGATTCTAAATGTGGAGGGAGGAAGACCCGGAGGCAAGTGGACGTGACCACGGGGAGAATGTGCAAAACGTGCAAACTCCAAATGGACAGGCGTCGGGGTTCGGGATCGAACCCACGACCTCCTTCATACCAGACAAAGATCCCCCTTATAGCCTCGAGAGACCCTTGGGGCAAGTGCTGTTAGCGAGCACCAATGAAGGCCGAAAGGCACGCGAGGGGGTGGGTGGCCAGCACCACGCCCGGCCGTCTTTGTCTCCCCAGTGGCGATGTTTTACACACCGCACCAGGTACTCATTTGAGGCTGAATCGACCTATGGGAGGGCCTGGACCGGTTCAGATAATCGTCACCGGTGTTGGCCCTGAGCGGGATTCGAACTCGGGTCGCTGGCTTCCTGGTGCAGCGCGCTAACCGCTACACCACCGCTCCCCACACGTGTCAGACACACACGCCTGACGTTAGCTCACCTGTGTGGAGGGCGTGGTGTTTGTGTGTCATAGACTCTGGCTAATCGAAAACGAAAAAAATTGTCATTGTTGTGCGTGTGTGCGTATGAGTGTGTGTGTGCGTATGTTGGTGGTGGGAGCGGTGGTGCAGCGGTTAGCGTGCTGCACTACGAACCCGGCGACCCGAGTTCGATTCCTGCTCGCGGCCAACAACACCGGTGACGGTTATCTGAACCGGTCCTGGGCCTCCCCTAGGTGGACTCAGCCTCAAATGAGTACCTGGTGGCGGTGTGTAGTAAACATCGCCACTGGGGAAGACAAAGGCGGCCGGGCGCGGTGCTGGCCAAACCCACCCCCCTCGTGTACCACAGCGGCGGCCTTCACAGGTGTGCTGCTCGCTAACGGCACTTGCCCCAACAGCCTGCTGGAGGCTACACGGGGGATCTTTGTCTTGGTGCGAGCCGGCGTCAATTTGTTTTAAATCGCCGCTCTGCTCTGAGCACGGGACCGCGGAGGTGCGACAATGGGCAGGGATTAAACGTTGCAATCGATAAGAGTTGTAATGGGCTTCTTGAACTGTTGGTCGTCAGGTTATTGTTGTTGGATGGGTTTGGGGGGGGGGGGTAAGGGGGGCGGTGATTTCAAAGTGGAGCGGTGGGAGGGAAGAAGCTGAAAGAGAAATGTAGTGGCCTGCAGTGTGGGGTGAGTGAGTGGTGAGTGGGCTAGTGTGTGAGTGAGTAGGTGTGTGGGGAGCGGTAGTGTAGCGGTTAGCGCGCTGCGCTATGAACCTGGCGACCCGGGTTCGATTCCCGCTCACGGCCAACACCAGTGACGATTATCTGAACCGGTCCCGGGCCTCTCCTAGGTCTACTCAGCCTCAAATGAGTACCTGGTGCGGTGTGTAGTAAACATCGCCACTTGGGAGACAAAGGCGGTTGGGCGTGGTGCTGGCCACCCACCCCCTCATGTACCGTTCCGGGCTTCATAGGTGCTTGCTAACAGCACTTGCCCCTACAGTCTGTTAAGGCTATATGGGGGATCTTTATCTTTGTGGATTAGTGGGTGCTTGTGCGGGTGTGTTGTGTGGGTGAGTGGGCTAGTGTGTAGGTGTGGGTAGGTGTGTGGGTGGATGAGTGGGAGCAGGTGGGTTGTGTGAGTGAGTGAGTGAATGAGTTGGGTGAGTGAGTGTGTGGGTGTGTTCGTGGCATCGTGGCAGAGTAGTGAGTGTGGGTGGGCGAATGAGTTAGTGGGTTGGTGAGTGAGAGAGTGCATGAGTGGGCAAATGATCGGATGGGTGAGTGAATGAGTGTGTGTGTGGGTGGCTGGGTGGATGAATGAGTGAGTGGGTTAGTGTGTGGGTTTTTGTGAGTGTGGATGAGTGAGTGAGTGAGTGTGTGGGTGGCTGGGTGGATGAATGAGTGAGTGGGTTAGTGTGTGGGTTTTTGTGAGTGTGGTAGTGTGTGTGGATGAGTGGGTGAGCGAGTGAGTGGGTTAGTGTGTGAATGAGCGAGTGAGTGGGTTAGTGTGTGGGTTTTTGTGAGTGTGGATGAGTGAGTGAGTGTGTGGGCGGCTGGGTGGATGAGCGAGTGTTTTCCGTCGTGCTCTGCAGTGGGTTGAGCACAGTGTTGTGTTTAAACAAAGTGGTAAAGTATATATTTTTGTATTTATTTCCTTACCGGTAATACAACTCGTTGGGACGAAGCCCTGTGGCTACCCGTCGACCGCGTTGTGCACGCTGGTGGCGTGGCAATCGCGCGCCGCTCACTCCGAGACTCGGCCGCTAAGAGGCGTGGCGCGCGCCCTTGCCCGTCGGGGCCCCCGCCAAAAGAAAACAAAGCGCTTACCTGCGCACTTTGCGTCGTCAAACACTCCGCATTCCCCTCGGCCATCCCGTCATTAATTGTGGGTTTTTTTGTGAAGAGGGTGGCGGAGTTCCCACACTCTGGGGCAGTGCACAGTGAGTATGGAGGTCTCCGGGGGGGGGGGGGGGGGCACGGTTATCCGTTTCATCGGCTGGGTAAACGCTCGGGGTAAAAAAAAAGCTAACCGGACCTTTCGCAACCGCACGAAGTTCCCAAGTCTTCCCTGGCCACGGTTTTTGCCCCCTCTCCCTCCGCTGTGCTTGACAACACGGAGAGCCATTTTTACTGAACACACCTGCGATGGTTTCAACTGCGGCGGTTCTCATCCCTTGTTGAATTTAGTTGCAACCGAGTAAACCCACCCTTGCCTGGACACAACACGGTTCGGAGAAGTAAATGTATGAATGATGAACATCGATGTTTCAACCGAAGGTCAATTTTTGTGAGGTATCCCTAACTTGGCCAGTAACCGCAAGCGGATAAATGTTGACTTAAAGCTTTCGTGACTGCAGGAATTAATCGGTTTTTTTTTTAGCTATTTAGTTTGAACCTATCTACGTGACTTTGCCGAAAGACCAAAAGAACATGCAAGCGGAGAACAGCAAAATCAACGGATGCTCTCCATGCGTGACGTCATTTGTTCGCACTCGCCGGCTACTCTTGGAAGCCACGGTGTCTACGACCCGCGAGTTTCGAAAGGTCTTTTATGTCGTTCTAGACTACCGCGTGGATTTCAAATGTTCTCGTCGTTATGTTACATTGGCAGATCCATGCGCGGCTGTTCACCGATGACTCTCTCGTATGGTACAATGTCACGCGTTCATAAATCACCCCCTTGTGGTCTCTGCCACGTACCCCTGGGGGTCCGCGTACCCCTCCGGTTGAGCACCACCGGGTTTGAACATTGAGGCTAACGGCGGCCCTACCTCAACATCCGTGGGCTATCGTGGTCGCACGCGGACCGGTGTAACCTCTCTGGCGGCCGTAGCAGCGTCTCGCGCGTATCTGGGTCTCGCCAAGACGCACTGCTCCGCACAGATGGATTAAAGAATCCGCTGGCTGTACATTACTGCAGTATGAATAGACATTAGTCGGTGATGCTGCTGCTGCTGCTGGCAGTGGTGCATAAGCGCAATTAACAACAACAACACAACAGACCTTGACGCATGGCCTTAAAAGATTAACGTATATAATCGACGACGTTTTGGGCAACGGCCCTTCTTTATCATTAGACCTCCTTTGCCAGTACCAAAATGTAATAATAGGGTTTTCCCCTTTTTTTGGCAACAAAACTGAAACCTTTTTACGAGGATTCACGTCTGCATTAACCGCAATACCTGCAGTCAAAACGCAAACAAAAAACATACTATGATAATATATGCATTTTCCTTGAAACTGATTGGTCCACACCAAGGGACGGCTTTCTTTTGAGCCTCGACCCAATTGGTGCTCGACCAGATGACGCCAGAAGGCGTCATCTGGTCGAGCATTTTGACTGCAGGTATTGTGGTTAATGCAGACATGAATCATTGTAAAAAGGTTTCAGTTTTTCTACCAGAAAAAAGGGGAAAAACCCTATTATTATTATGAGGCCCTTCCTTAGTTTACGTTCTGCGAAGCAAAGCCCCGTAGGGCACCCCCCCCCCCACCGCCCATCGCATTATCTCCCAAAGATGCGACGAGACCAGGACGCGTACAATACCTCGCCAACCTGAGTTCGACTCCCGGCCCGCCACAGCCGAACATCATCGGGGCTGGCGATTTATCTGAGCCGGGTCGACCCGGCCCTCAAAGCGAGCGCCTGGCGTTCGTGCGGCGCGGAGAGCATCGCCATCGGGGGGGGGGGGGGGGGGGGGGCGGGGGGGGGCCGAGCCACCCACCTCCTCATGCCGCCATGGCAGCCGTCGTCATCGGTGTCGCTAACAGCACCTTGCGGCGGCGTGAGGCTGCGTGGGCTCCGGCGGTGGCGGCGGTGGTGGTGGTGGTGGGTGGAAGAGAGCAGCAGTGATCATCGGGCCCTGCGGCATGGAGGCCGGCGTGGGTGGGGGGTGGTGGGGGGAAAGGTGGGGGGGGGGCTGTGCACGCGTGGGGGGAGGGGGGGGGAGTGCCGAGTCAGCGACTCCGCCGGTCCGGCGAGGGTTGATAGGCAGCATCGCTGACGGCCAAAACTCGCCGGAATTCAAACTAAAACAATTAACTTTTTTAGTTTATTTTTACCAGGTAAGGGCTCACTCAGCTGTAGAGCTCTTTGTCTGGAGCGACCTGGCCATCACAAATGATAGCTCAACGAAGTGGCTGATATCATCATCATCGTGTGGAAATGCATAGCAGGAGCCAAGTGCTCTCAACGCCGCGATGTTGATTCTAAATGTGGAGGGAAAAACCGGAGGACGCTGAGAAACATCCACGCGACCACCACGGGGAGTGAGAGACAGAGACACGCAAACTCCAAATATACAGCAGCAGGCGTCAGGGTCGGGATCGAACCCAGGACCTCCTGCGTACCGGGCGAGGTTGTCGACATCCCGCCTGCGTGGCACCTGCCACTGCCACAGTGGAGGGGGGAGGAGGAGGAGAGGGAGCGGTGGCGGCGGCGTCGTCTTAACCGACGTGACCTTTCGCGATTGACAGACGCTACCCCCACCCCCCCCCACACTTTCCCCCACCCCCTCCCCTACGTGCGTCGCCACGCGGTTGAACGGTCGCCTGACCAGGTGCGGCCAAGCGTCACACACCTGCAGCCCGCGCTACGACGTGGAGGCAGACGGGGGTCGGCGGGTCACGCGGCGGATGGCGATCGCTACGACTCGGCTAACCTCCCATTCCCCCCCCCCCCTCGCCCGGCAGGCGGAGGAAGCCGCGGCGCCGTCGGGACCCCCGGCGGGACCCCCCCCCCCCCATCGCTCCGCACCATGCCGACAGGTGAGCCCCCCCACACCACCCAGCACCTCCCACTTTCTCCAACCGCCCCCCCCTCCCACCCACCCCCAATGCGACAGGTGAGCGCCCAGCGCTGCCCCCCCCCGTCCCCCCCTCCCACCTCCCATCCCTCCACGTCCCCCTCACCCCGCGCCATGTCGACAGGTGAGCCCCACCCCCCCCCCCCCCAAAACTACCTGGGCTGTGTAAAACAATCGTTGTTTTTTTATTTCATGTGGCAAGGACATATGCGTCACGGAGGCGTGATTGCTACTTCTCGTGCTATTTATTTTCTCCGCAATGATGCGAATGGTTATTTTGTGTTGCGTGTATGGACGTTGAACTTCTTCCGCACCGTGCGTAGGCCAATAGAGATAAACGGAGGTCTGGGGAGGGAGGACTACAAATTAAACACGCACGCACAAAAAAATAAGCAGATAATCTGATTGTGGGTTTGTCCAGAGGCCCTCTCTTCGATCGCTCTTCCGTCAATCTCGCTGAACGAGGAGTCCCTGCAAGGCTCGAGATTCGTCGTTTACGCAAGCCGGGTTCGAAATAATGAAAAAGCGATAATTCGGATAATTTGGTTAAAACGGCAACAACAGCCCAGCACGTGGCACAGCGCATGCGTGTGAGTGCGTGTGTGTGTGTGCGTTTCTGTGTGTGCACGTGTGTGTGTGTGTGCGTGTCTGACGCTGTGGTGTTGCAGTTAGCTCGTCTGCGCTACGAACCCGGCGAGCCGAGTTCAATTCCCATGCACGGCCAACACCGGCGACGGTTATCAGAACTGGTCCTGATCCTCCCCTAGGTCGACTCAGCCTTAAACGAGTGCCTGGTGCGGTGTGTAAACATCGCCACTGGGGGAGAGCTGGCGGCCAGCCATGCCTGTTGACCACCCGCCCACTTGTGTGCCGTGCACTTGCCGCAACGATCTGTTAAGGCTACACGGAGGGTCTTTGTCTTTGTGTGTGTGTGTGTGTTCAGGCACACTCACCCCCACCCCAATGGGTCCGTTTTCAGCGCTCACGCCCAGCATGTGGCCTCAAGACATCTTGGCCAAACTCGCACAGGTGACGTACGCACTCGCTCACGCACACACAAAGGCAAAGATCCCCCGTGTTGCCTTGGCATACTGTCGGGGCAAGTGCTGTCCTATAAAGGCCAACACGGCACACGAGGGGGTGGGTGGCCAACACCACGCCCGGCCACCTTTGTCTCCCCAGTGGCGATGTTTACTACACACCGCACCAGGTACTCATTTGAGGCTGAGTCAACCTAGGGGAGGCCCAGAACCGGTACAGACAATCGTCACCGGTGTTGGCCGTGAGCGGGAATTGAACTCGGGTCGCCGGGTTCGTAGCGCAGCGCAGCGCTAACCGCCTACACCACCGCTGCCCACATCAACAATTAACTTAAACTATTTTTAATTGAGGCCCACCGAGCAATATAGCTCTTTTCAGAAGCGGCCTGGTCACACGCTATGATAGCTCGATGAAGTGGCCTATCAACACGTGGAAATTGATAGCAGCCAAATACTAAATGCGTGATATTGATTATAAATAGTGGAGGAAAAAACCGGAGGCCCGGAGAGAAATCCACGCGACCGCGGAGAGAGAGCGAGCAAATTCGCAAACTCCACATATACAGCAGCAGCAGCAGGCATCAGGGTCGGGATCGAATCCACGACCTCCTGCATACCAGGCGAGGTAGTTAACATCTCGCTACCAGGAGAGATAGCTGCGCAAACTCCAAATATACAACAAACGTCAGGGTCGGGATCGAACCCACGACCTCCTGGGTATCAGGTAGTTAACATCTCCGAGCCACCGCGGCCTCTCGACGGAGCGCGCACCGAGAGGCGGGGAGGGGGCGACGTTCGCCCCCTCCAGCGTGAGCGGTGGCGACTGCTTGGGGTGGAGGGGAGGCCCTCGCGCAGCTAGCAGTGGAGAGATCATGGCAGCCGATGATTACAATGAGACCCGCGTGACCCCCCCCCCCCCCCCAATCCGCTCCCCCTCCCCTGCTCTCCCGTGCAGAAGGATGAGGAGTCGCAAGATGGGGAAGAGCTGCTCTTCGACGAGTTCGGGTTTCGCTTGGAAAAGGAAGGTGAGTGGCGACGCAAGGGCAGAGATCCCGCCGTGTGGTCCCGACAGACCGTCGGGGGCTCGGGTGCCGTCCGCGAGCACCGAATTTAAGGCCGGCGCTACGCACGATGGGGGGCGGGGGCGGGGGGGGCGGTGGGTGTGCCGAATAACACCGCTCGCTGAAAAGCCTTGACCGGACGCGCGGATCCACACGGCCGAGGTGTCTGTCTCCCGTCCCTGCTCCTCCTCCTCCTCCCCGGCGCCAGACGGGGTGGATGCGCGGCCGCCGCCGCCGCCGCCGCCGCTGCCCCCCGCGGGCGAGGACGCGCAGGTGCGCCTGCGCTGGCAGGCGTACCTGGAGTTCACACAGAACCACGGCGTGGGCGACCTCACGTGGGAGCAGCTCGCCGACACCGTGCCGCGCTCGGACAAGCTGCGCACGCTCGTGCTCGCGGGCATCCCGCACAGCATGCGTCCCCACGTGAGACACGCACACACACACACGCACACACGCACACACACACACACACGCGCACGCACGTGGCGCGCGTGTGCCCCTGGCTTTGACCCCTGCCACGATACTGTACAGATGTGTACGGAGACAAAGATTCCCTCCCCCACACGAGGGGGTGGGTCTGGCCAGCAGCACGCCCGGCCGCCTTTGTCTCCCCCAGTGACGATGTTTACACACCGCACCAGGAACTCGTTTTGAGGCCGAGTCGACCTAGGGGAGGCCAAGGACCGGTTCGAAAAGCCGTCACTGGCAATTGTACTCAGGTGGCCGGATTCTTTGCGCGCGCCGCGCTAACTACTGCGCCACCGCTCCCCACGGCTGCACACGCACGCAATGCGTACACACGCACGCAATGCGTACACATGCACGCAATGCGTACACACGCACGCGGCTTTTCTCTCCCTGTGCCGCGCCCACTTCTGTTCACTGCCCCCCCGCCCTCCTCGCCGCCCCCCCGCAGCTGTGGATCCGCCTGTCGGGAGCGCTGCTGAAGAAAAAGACGAGCGATGTGTCGTACCGCGACGTGGTGAAGGCCAGCTCCGAGGACGCCTCCCTCACGGCCAAGCAGGTGCCGCCCCCCCCCCGCCCTCCCCACGCGTCACCCCGGCCCCCGAATACGTACACGCTCGCGCACACGTACGCATCTATTTCACTCGCGTACGTACAAACGCGCGTGCTCGCACGACTCGCTCGCTCGCTCGCTCGCGCGTCTGCGTGTAGATCGAGAAGGACCTGCTGCGCACGATGCCGACCAACGCGTGCTTCTCCGAGATGACGAGCACCGGCGTGCCACGCCTCCGCCGCCTGTTGCGCGCCCTCGCCTGGCTCTACCCCGACATCGGCTACTGCCAGGGCACCGGCATGGTGAGAAGGTGACACGGGGACAACGGATGTGAGACATCGTCGGCCATGATGTACCCGCTGCTGGGTGAAGACGACCTCCGCGAGCCTTCTCCGCCTCCCACGGGCCTCGCAAACTGACGGCCCCCCCCCCCATCTCACACGTGCGGGCCGAGTTCTTCCGCCCATCGCTGCTGCCATACAACCACCCCCCCCCGCCGCCTCTCTCCCTAGCCCTTACCGCTCTTACACTACCCCCCCACCCCCTCCATGCTACCCCCCTCCCCCCTTCCTCTTACACCCCGCCCCCTCCCCGCGCGCGTCAGATCGCGGCGTGCCTGCTGCTACTGCTGGAGGAGGAGGACGCCTTCTGGTCGATGGCGGCGCTGGTGGAGGAGCTGCTGCCGGCGGCGTACTTCAGCACCACGCTGCTGGGCGTGCAGGCCGACCAGCGCGTGCTGCGCCAGCTCGTCGCCTCGCACCTCCCGCGCCTCCACGCGCTGCTCACCGAGCACGACATCGGTGTGTCCGCCTGCTCGCTCGCTCGCTCGTTTGCTTGTCCGTCCGCTCGCTCGTTCACTTGCTCGCTCATTCACTTGCTGGCTCGTTTACTTGCTGGCTCGTTCACTTGCTCGCTCGTTCACTTGCTGGCTCGTTCACTTGTTCGTTCACTTTCTCGTTCACTTGCTCGCTCATTCCCTTGCTCGCTCGTCCATTTGCTCGCTCGTCCACTTGCTCGCTCGTCCACTTGCTCGCTCGTCCACTTGCTTGCTCGTCCACTTGCTCGCTCGTTAACTTGCTTGCTCGTTCACTTGCTCGCTCGTTCACTTGCTCGCTCGTTCACTTGCTCGCTCGTTCACTTGCTCACTCGTTCACTTGCTCGCTCGTTCACTTGCTCGCTCGTTTGCTCGCTTGTTCCCCCCTTCTCCCCCCAGAGCTGTCCCTGATCACGCTGCACTGGTTCCTGACGGTGTTTGCGAGCGTGGTCCACGTGCGGCTGCTGCTGCGCCTCTGGGACATCTTCTTCTGCGAGGGCTCCGTCGTGCTCTTCCAGCTCACGCTTGGCATGCTCAAGCTGAAGGTGCGGCGGCGGTGGCGACGACGCGCAAACCGTTACACTGCCACTCCCCACTACGCGCACACACACGCAGGGTATGCACGCACACATGCAGGGTACACACGCAGGGTACACACGCACACACGCAGGGTACACACACACACATGCAGGGTACACACACACATGCAGGGTACACACGCACACACGCAGGGTACACACACACACATGCAGGGTACACACACACATGCAGGGTACACACGCAGGGTACACACACACACATGCAGGGTACACACACACGAAGGGTACACACACACGAAGGGTACACACACACACACGAAGGGTACACACACACACGTAGGGTACACACACACACGCAGGGTACACACGCAGGGTACACACACACACGCAGGATACACACGCAGGGTACACACACACGCAGGGTACACACACACACGCAGGGTACACACGTAGGGTACACACACACACGCACACGCAGGGTACACACACACACGCAGGGTACACACGCACACACACACGCAGGGTACACACACACACATGCAGGGTACACACACACACAGGGTACACACGCAGGGTACACACACAGGGTACACACGCACACATGCAGGGTACACACGCAGGGTACACACGCACACATGCAGGGTACACACGCAGGGTACACACGCAGGGTACACACGCACACATGCAGGGTACACACACACATGCAGGGTACACACACACATGCAGGGTACACACGCAGGGTACACACACACAGGGTACACACACACACGCAGGGTACACACACACACACACGCAGGGTACACACACACACACACGCAGGGTACACACACGCAGGGTACACACGCAGGGTACACACACGCAGGGTACACACGCAGGGTACACACACACACGCAGGGTACACACACACACAGGGTACACACACATACACATGCAGGGTACACACACACGCAGGGTACACACACACATGCAGGGTACACACACATACACATGCAGGATACACACACACACACGCAGGGTACACACACACACGCAGGGTACACACACACACACACGCAGGGTACACACACACACACACGCAGGGTACACACACACGCAGGGTACACACACACACACATGCAGGGTACACACACAGGGTACACACGCAGGGTACACACTCACACACACAGGGTACACACGCAGGGTACACACTCACACACGCAGGGTACATACACACACATGCAGGGTACACACACACACGCAGGGTACACACGCAGGGTACACACACACACACGTGCAGGGTACACACACACACACACACGCAGGGTACACACACACACACGCAGGGTACACACACACACGCAGGGTACACACACACACACGCAGGGTACACACACACACACGCAGGGTACACACACACACACACACGCAGGGTACACACACACATGCAGGGTACACACACATACACATGCAGGATACACACACGCAGGGTACACACACACACGCAGGGTACACACACACACACACGCAGGGTACACACACACACACACGCAGGGTACACACACACGCAGGGTACACACACACACACATGCAGGGTACACACACAGGGTACACACGCAGGGTACACACTCACACACGCAGGGTACATACACACACATGCAGGGTACACACACACACGCAGGGTACACACGCAGGGTACACACACACACACGTGCAGGGTACACACACACACACACACGCAGGGTACACACACACACACGCAGGGTACACACACACACGCAGGGTACACACACACACACGCAGGGTACACACACACACACGCAGGGTACACACACACACACGCAGGGTACACACACACACGCAGGGTACACACACACACACATGCAGGGTACACACACACACGCAGGGTATACACACACACACGCAGGATACACACACACGCAAGGTACACACACACACACACGCAGGGTACACACGCAGGGTACACACACGCAGGTTACACACACACACGCAGTGTACACACACACACACACGCAGGGTACTCACACGCAGGGTACTCACACGCAGGGTACACACACACGCAATGTACACACACACACACGCAGGGTACACACACGCAGGGTACACACACGCAGGGTACACACACACAGGGTACACACACACACACACGCAGGGTACACACACACGCAGGCTACACACACACACGCAGGGTACACACACGCAGGGTACACACACACACGCAGGGTACACACACGCAGGGTACACACACACGCAGGGTACACACACACACACGCAGGGTACACACACACACACGCAGGGTACACACACACACACGCAGGGTACACACGCAGGGTACACACACACGCAGGGTACACACACACACACGCAGGGTACACACACACACACGCAGGGTACACACGCAGGGTACACACTCACACACGCAGGGTACACACACACACGCAGGGTACACACACACACGCAGGGTACACACGCAGGGTACACACACACACATGCAGGGTACACACACACACGCAGGGTACACACGCAGGGTACACATACACACACGCAGGGTACACACACACACACACGCAGGGTACACACACACACGCAGGGTACACACACACACACGCAGGGTACACACACACACACATGCAGGGTACACACACACACACATGCAGGGTACACACACACACGCAGGGTACACACACACGCAGGATACACACACACACGCAGTGTACACACACACACACATGCAGGGTACACACGCAGGATACACACACACGCAGGTTACACACACAGGGTACACACGCAGGGCACACACACACACACGCAGTGTACACAGACACACGCAGGGTATTCACACGCAGGGTACACACACACACACGCAGGGTACACACACACAGGGTACACACACACACGCAGGGTACACACACACACGCAGGATACACACACACACACACGCAGTGTACACACACACACACACGCAGGGTACACACACACACACACGCAGGATACACACGCAGGGTACACACACACGGAGGCTACACACACAGGGTACACACGTAGGGTACACACACACACACGCAGTGTACACACACACACGCAGGGTACACACACACACGCAGTGTACACACACACACACACGCAGGGTACACACACACAGGGTACACACACACACATGCAGGGTACACACACACATGCAGGGTACACACACACACACGCAGGGTACACACACACACATGCAGGGTACACATACACACATGCAGGGTACACACACACACACATACGCAGGGTACACACACACACATACGCAGGGTACACACACACACACACGCAGGGTACACACACGCAGGGTACACACACACACACGCAGGGTACACACACACACACACGCAGGGTACACACACACACATGCAGAGTACACACACACCGACGATAATTATCTTAGTGATGACGGTCACGTTGCCTCTCCGCCACCACCGGTCCCTTCCCAAACTCCCCACACAGGAGGATGAGTTGGTACAGTCCGAAAACTCTGCCTCCATCTTCAACACTCTGTCGGACATCCCGACTCAGATGAACGACCCAGATCTTCTCATCCAGGTAATGCACCTGCCCGAGGTCGACTCAGCCTCAAATGAGTACCTGGTGTACGGTGTATAAAACATCGGCACTGGGCGGGGGGGGGGGGGGGGACAAAGGCGTGGTGCTGGCCATCGACCCTCTCGTGTGTCATTCTGGCCTCGTCCGCTGTTCCCAGCATTTTCCAACGGTCTGTTAAGGCTCTGCGGCCGATCTTTGTCTTTGTGTGTGCGCTTGTGTAGGAGTCGATGAGGGTGGCGGGAGGCCTGACGGACGCCATCCTGGAACCTCAGCGGCGGAAGCACCTGGCCTACCTCATGGCCGACCAGGGTCAGATCATCAACCCCGAGGGGCCCAACCCCACCATCCCCAAGCAGGTGGGGAGTGAGGGCACGGCGCTCGTTTAACCCCCCCTCGGCGTGCCGGCCCCTCGCTCATTAACCCCTCGCTCATTAACCCCTCGCTCATTAACCCCTCGCTCATTAACCCCTCGCTCATTAGCCCCTGGCCTCATTAACCCCTGGCTCATTAACCCCTGGCTCATTAACCCTCACTCATTAACCCCTCGCTCATTAACCCCTGGCCCCATTAACCCCTCGCCCATTGACCCCTCGCTCATTAACCCCTGGCCCCATTAACCCCTGGCCTCATTAACCCCTCGCTCATTAACCCCTCGCTCATTAACCCCTCGCTCATTAACCCCTCGCTCATTAACCCCTCGCTCATTAACCCCTCGCTCATTAACCCCTGGCCCCATTAACCCCTGGCCCCATTAACCCCTCGCTCATTAACCCCTGGCTCATTAACCCCTGGCCTCATTAACCCCTCACTCATTAACCCCTCGCTCATTGACCCCTGGCCTCATTAACCCCTCGCTCATTAACCCCTCACTCATTAACCCCTGGCCTCATTAACCCCTCGCCCATTAACCCCTCACTCATTAACCCCTCACTCATTAACCCCTCACTCATTAACCCTCACTCATTAACCCTCACTCATTAACCCCTCGCTCATTAACCCCTGGCCTCATTAACCCCTCGCTCATTAACCCCTCGCTCATTAACCCCTCGCTCATTAACCCCTCGCTCATTGACCCTCACTCATTAACCCCTCGCTCATTAACCCCTGGCCCCATTAACCCCTCGCTCATTAACCCCTCGCTCATTAACCCCTCACTCATTAACCCCTGGCCTCATTAACCCCTGGCCTCATTAACCCCTCGCTCATTAACCCCTCGCTCATTAACCCCTGGCTCATTAACCCCTCGCTCATTAACCCCTCGCTCATTAACCCTCGCTCATTAACCCCTCGCTCATTAACCCCTCACTCATTAACCCCTCGCTCATTAACCCCTCGCTCATTAACCCCTCGCTCATTAACCCCTCGCTCATTAACCCCTCGCTCATTAACCCCTCGCTCATTAACCCTCGCTCGTTAACCCCTCGCTCATTAACCCCTCGCTCATTAACCCCTCGCTCATTAACCCTCGCTCATTAACCCCTCGCTCATTAACCCTCGCTCATTAACCCCTCGCTCATTAACCCTCGCTCATTAACCCTCGCTCATTAACCCCTCGCTCATTAACCCCTCGCTCATTTACCCCTCGCTCATTAACCCTCGCTCATTAACCCTCGCTCATTAACCCCTCGCTCATTAACCCCTCGCTCATTTACCCCTCGCTCATTAACCCTCGCTCATTAACCCTCGCTCATTAACCCCTCGCTCATTAACCCCTCACTCATTAACCCCTCGCTCATTAACCCCTCGCTCATTAACCCCTCGCTCATTAACCCCTCACTCATTAACCCCTCGCTCATTAACCCTCGCTCATTAACCCCTCACTCATTAACCCCTCGCTCATTAACCCCTCACTCATTAACCCCTCACTCATTAACCCCTCGCTCATTAACCCCTCACTCATTAACCCCTCGCTCATTAACCCCTCACTCATTAACCCCTGGCCTCATTAACCCCTCACTCATTAACCCCTCGCTCATTAACCCCTCACTCATTAACCCCTCGCTCATTAACCCCTCACTCATTAACCCCTCACTCATTAACCCCTCGCTCATTAACCCCTCACTCATTAACCCCTCGCTCATTAACCCCTCACTCATTAACCCCTGGCCTCATTAACCCCTCACTCATTAACCCCTCGCTCATTAACCCCTCGCCCATTAACCCCTGGCCTCATTGACTGTTGTTGCCCCCCCCCCGCCCCCCCCCCCGTCCCCTGGGTGCACACCGTCCGGCGGAGCAGCTGGCACGGAGGCAGCTGCAGCGGCAGAAGTCGGTCATCGGGGTCCTCTTCTTCGGTACGAACCCACACCACCGCCGCCGCCGCCGTCGTGGTCAGCCGTAATCTATCCACTGCTGGATGAAGGCCGTCGCTTTCCCCCCTCGCTCTGCGGCGATGTAACGATTCTGTCTCCCCGATCTTCAGCTCCGTCTCTGCGACTCCTTGCTTTGCTGATACCGCTACCATCCCCCCCGCCCCACCCCCCTGCTGCACCTCACCAACCCCCACCCCTAATGCCCTGTACCTGTCATGGCCGCCAGGCGACCAGGAGGACCCGGAGTCTCTGAAGGCCAAGAACATCAAGCAGACGGAGCTGATCTCGGCGCTGCGCGATGCCATCCTGCGCGTGGCTCGGCACTTCCAGGACATCGACCCCGAGCAGGGGGCGGTGGGTGACGCAGACAAAGATCCCCCGCGTGGACTTAACAGGCCGTTGGGGCAAGTGCCGGGTTGGCGAGCGCCCGCGAAGGCCGGCACGGCGCCCAGCGCGGGTTTCAGGCCGAGTCGATGAATGAGAGGCCCAGAACCGACGCATGCAGTCGCCGCCGGTGTCGGTGGCCGTGGGCGGGAATGGAACTCGGCTTCGCCGGGTACCGTGGTGCAACGCGCTCAACCGCTTCGCTACCGTCGGGAACACCGATTGGCGCGCGAGGAGCGAGTCGTTGCCGGGCGTTGTGCCGAAACGCGCGCGTGTTACCCCCCCCCTCCCCCACCGCGCAGGACCTCACGCCGGACTACTCCACCGAGTCGCACCAGCTGGACCACGAGAACTACGTCGCGGTGACGCGCAACCGCCGCCGGCGCGCCAAGGCTCTGCTCGACTTTGAGCGCCACGACGACGACGAGCTGGGCTTCCGCAAGAACGACATCATCACGGTACCGCCGGGCGTCCGCAAGAACCACATCATCACGGTACCGTCGCGGACGACGGCCGGTTATCGGTGTCGCCGCGGCAACCGCTAATCGGCAAGGTCGACCCCGGTATCGGCCGAGGCGACCGGTATCGCCGTGTTGCTGTGACCCCCTTTTGCAAAGGCAACCAGTGTCCCCTGGTGTTGGCCAGGATCGCCATGGCAACTGGATGCATTGTAAAGCAGTACTCATTGTTTTGGAGTAAAAAAAATAATTATTTGGCGTGGAAAAGAAAGCCAACTTCCTTCAATGCTCTATAATGAGGTGGGGGGAGGGTGTGGGGGGGGGGGGTTGACCAGGGGAGGGCGGAGACATAGCAACCCGTGCACGTTTTCATGGTGAGTGCGCAAGTTGCCGCGGCAACGGCACTGGGTGCCCCGGCAACCGTATGGCAGTTGCCATGGTGACCTCGTAGCAACCGTGCGATGGCTGTTGTGTTGCAGTGGATGTGCTGTACGATTACCCTTTGGTTGCGAGTGTACTGTTAATTGTGGATCAACCTGACCTTGCCACAGGAATGTGGAATATCCACCGCTTGAGTACAGAGACGACATTAGCAGTTGTTGTTGTTGTTAAGCACGAACTGGGTCCTGTCACTCGAATGTGGCGTTTACATCCTCTGGATGAAAGCTACCAGTGGTGCTCTTCAAATTGAGAAAATACTGAGACACGTTGTAGGAATGTGGAATTTGCATGGCTCGGAACTCCGAACAATGGTGACGATGATGATGAGAATCCCCGACGAATGTTTTTTTTAAAGGTCATTTGGCCGATCCATCGAAATGTTCCGGTAAATGTGCTGCGTGTGTTAACTGTTGATTTGTATTTAAAGCTTTCGTCACTGCAGGGATTCATATTCTTGGTTCTTTCGGTAAAGTCACGTAGAAGGGAAACAATAAAATAATAAAAAACATAAAACAATGATGATTGCGTGAGTTGCAGTCGAAACGTCGTGAGAATTTTATTGTTTTATATTTTTATTATTTTATTGTTTCCCTTCTACGTGACTTTACCGAAAGAACCAAGAATATGTTGATTTGTAATTGCAGTGTTTTGTAATTCTCCCGGGGACGTGGCTGCTCTGCCTTCCAGTTTTGTGTTTTTTTTTATTTTCTCTGTTTTGTTTTATTCATTTTCGTGAGTTTGACGGCCCAGGTCACTCTTGCAAATGAGACTTTATTCCTGGTTCTCTAAAGTCATCACCTCCTGGCTTAACCAATCGCTTGTGCTCGTTACAAGTGAGCATAAATGAGCTGTAAAAAAAAGTTCAGCATACATACCATACATACAAACTAACTATTTAACTATTTTTATTTTACCAGCTAAGGCTCTTTTTCCGAAGCCACCTTGCCACACGTGATGATAGCACGACCAAGTGGCTTACCACGTGGAAATGTGTAGCAGCCAAATACTCGAAACTCGTTATTTAAATTTTAAATGTGGAGGGAAAAACCGTGTTACGGTAAAGTCACGTATGTGACTTTACCGAATAAAACCAAAGAGTATGAATTCTTGCAGTCACGAAAGCTCCAAACCGTGTTACGTAGTTGCGAATGTTACTATGATTCTTGTTATTCACGAATGTTTACGTTCGTGTCCGCCATGGCTCCAGATCATCTCTCAAAAGGACGAGCACTGCTGGGTCGGAGAGCTCAACGGACTTCGAGGTGAGCGGTGGGGTTCGTCCATTTAACCAGTCGGTGAGGCGGCCCTCTCGTCGTTTGGCAAGTCGACGGATAAGTCGGTCGATCGGTGGATTAGTCCGGTAAGTCGGCCAAGTCTTCAATCAGCCATTCAGGTAGTCGGTCGACTGTTCAATCACCGAGTCGATCGGCCGCTCGGTTGCTCTGTCAAGCAGCCAACGAAGCAGTCGCTCATTGAATCTCTCGATTCCGTTCCACCGGTTAGTGAAACCTTTTCCGGCGAGGCACTGAATGTTGAAACCGGTACCCGGGGTTTGGTTTTTTTTTGTCTTGCGCTGAACCAGTGCTGCCGGGAGGGAGTTGCGCATCGCTGCCGCCCGCGTGGTTTTTGTCGTGTCGAGACCCGCGGGAACGACCGCCCGCGACGCGGTGGATCCGGAGCTGACGACGGCGACGGCGACGGCGGCGGCGAGGGCGACGGCGAGGGCGACGGCGGACATCGTTAATTTGTCCCTGCGTGGTGACGTCTCTTCCCAGGTTGGTTTCCGGCCAAGTTCGTCGAGGTGTTGGATGAACGAAGCAAGCAGGTGGGTGGGCGTGTGCGTGCGCGCGTGCGTGTGGGTGTGTGTGCGTGTGTGTGTGTGCGCGTATGGGTGTGTGTGCGTGTGTATGTGCGCGTATGGGTGTGTGTGCGCGTATGGGTGTGTGTGCGCGTATGGGTGTGCGCGTATGGGTGTGCTTGCCTGCCTGGCACAAGCGTCGTGGTGACGTCACCGCCACTTTGTGGCGAATTTGCGGTTGTGGTTGTTGTGTGCGTGCGTGTGGGTGTGTGTACGTGTGGGTGTGTGTGCGTGTGGGTGTACGTACGAGTGTGTGTGCGTGTGGGTGTGCGTGCGTGTGTGTGTGCGTGTGGGTGTGTGTGCGTGCGTGCGAGTGCGTGGTGGTCAGGAGTGGTGGCTTGCAGTGGCCCGCGCTTTGCTTAAGCCGCCATCTATTGGGCGTCTGTGAAAAAGAGCCCCTCATCGAATTCCTCCTCAAGTCTAAATAAAGATTCTGAGGAGGAGCACTGCACTACTTACCCGGCGACCCGAGTTCGATTCCCGCTCACGAACGACATCGGTGACGGATGCCTGAACCGGTCCTTGCCCATCTCCCCCCCCCCCCCATCCCTCCTCTAGATCAACTCAGCCTTAAATGAGAGAAAAGCAGCGGGGCGTGGTGCTGGCTGGCTACGCCGCCGTTGTTTTTATCGTGCCACGTGTGTGTGTGTGTGCCCTGCCGTGCCGGCCTTCATAGGCGCTCTCTAACAGCACTTAGCAGTCTGTTGAGGCTATACGGGGGATCTTTGTGTAGTGTAATTGCGAATGTACGTGCCAGTGAAAGAAAAAACAATACCAATGAGATGGTTAAAAGTGAGAAAATAAGTGAAAGGGGGGTGGGGGGGGTGACATTTTTAAACGAGGGGAACGTTTTAAATCGGTTTGCGTTCATCACAAAAATTCCACCGGAATCGATCGCTGGGTGGTTCCTGACTTTTTTTTTGGGGGGGGGGGGGGGGGAAATTGGTGAGCAATTCTGAAAGCCTGATTGTGGCGAAAGGACTTCGCCAAGTGGAGATCGTAGACTCTGCAGTCTCTAGATTGTCTTCGCCTTACGTTGGCTCCACGATGCCACACAGAGAAAGTGCGCGTGAAGTGTGTGCGCGAGTACCCGGTGCCGGTGTGTAGTAGTACACACCGCCACCGGGGAGACAAAGGCGGTCGGGCGTGGTGCTGGCCACCCACCCCGTCGCGGGGCCACAGTGCCGGTGGCCTTCATGGGCGCTGCTCGCTAACAACACTTGCCCCAACGGTGTGTGAAGGCTACACCGGGCGGGGGTGTGCGGGGCATTAGTGTGTGCATGTGTGGTGTGTGGTGTGTGCGTGTGTGCGTGTGTGGTGTGTGCGTGTGTGCGTGTGCACGGACGCGCGCGCGTGCGCAGTACTCGATGGCGGGGGATGACTCGGTGACGGAGGGGGTGACGGACCTGGTGCGGGGAACGCTCTGCCCGGCGCTCAAGGCCATCTTGGAGCACGGCCTCAAGCGGCCGTCCATCCTGGGTGGGCCCTGCCACCCGTGGCTCTTCATCGAGGAGGTGGGGCGGGGTGGGTGGGGCGGGGGGGGCGCACGCGTACACGCCAACGGGCGCGTACGTGTATGCATGCATGTGCGCGCGTACACACGTGTGCACGTACACACGTGTGCACATACACACGTGTGTACGTACACACGTGTGCACGTACACACGTGTGCACGTACACACGTGTGCACGTACACACGTGTGCACATACACACGTGTGCACGTACACACGTGTGCACGTACACACGTGTGCACGTACACACGTGTGCACATACACACGTGTGCACATACACACGTGCACGTACGAAGTCAAAGATCCCCCGTGTAGCCTTGACAGACTGTCGGGGCAAGTGCTGTTTGCGAGCACCTCTGAAGGCCGGCACGGCGCACGAGGGGGTGGGTGGTCAGCACCACGCCCGGCCGCCTTTGTCTCCCCAGTGGCGATATTTACTACACACCGCACCAGGTACTAATTTGAGGCTAAGTCGACCTGGGGGAGGCCCACGACCAGTTCAGATACTCGTCACTGGTGTAGGCCGTGAGCGGGAATTGAAGTCGGGTCGCCGGGTTCGTAGCGCAGCGCAGCGCTAACCGCGTGCGTACACATGCAGGGCCCTTTCTCAACCCCTCTGTTATTGCTTCAGGGCGACTCCATCTCAACTGCCCACTCGCCTCAAAGTACACCTAGCCTGGCACTTGCCAACAAGCCTCACCCGATCGCCCCGCCTCTTCCTATGACGTCACCTCTCTCTCTCTTTCCTTCCTCGTGACGTCATCCTCACACTGTAGCCTAAGATCGCGCGAGTATTTATACCCTAGCTTCCCGTAGGTGTCGGCTCTACACGTGTGTACATACAAGGCTCTACACGTGTGTACATACAAGGCTCTACATGTGTGTACATACAAGGCTCTACATGTGTGTACATACAAGGCTCTACACGTGTGTACATACAAGGCTCTACACGTGTGTACATACAAGGCTCTACACGTGTGTACATACAAGGCTCTACACGTGTGTACATACAAGGCTCTACACGTGTGTACATACAAGGTTCTACATGTGTGTACATACAAGGCTCTACATGTGTGTACATACAAGGCTCTACATGTGTGTACATACAAGGCTCTACACGTGTGTACATACAAGGCTCTACACGTGTGTACATACAAGGCTCTACACGTGTGTACATACAAGGCTCTACATGTGTGTACATACAAGGCTCTACATGTGTGTACATACAAGGCTCTACACGTGTGTACATACAAGGCTCTACACGTGTGTACATACAAGGCTCTACACGTGTGTACATACAAGGCTCTACACGTGTGTACATACAAGGCTCTACACGTGTATACATACAAGGCTCTACACGTGTGTACATACAAGGCTCTACACGTGTGTACATACAAGGTTCTACACGTGTATACATACAAGGCTCTACACGTGTGTACATACAAGGCTCTACACGTGTGTACATACAAGGCTCTACACGTGTGTACATACAAGGCCGCTGTGTTCTCTCACCCCGCTCCGGGGGGTCCACCTCCCATCCCGGCAGGCGGCGAGCAAGGAGGTGGAGAAGGACTTTGAGTCGGTCTACTCGCGACTCGTGCTGTGCCGCACGTACAGGTGGGCGCAGCCGCTCCTCCCCGTGAGCCACGGGCAGTGTGACACCCCCAGTGTGACCCACAGGAAGTGTGACACCCCCCAGTGTGACCCACAGTGTGACCCCCAGTGTGACCCCCGGTGTGATCCCCGGTGTGACCCCCAGTGTGACACCCTGCGTGACCCCCGTGACCCCCAGTGTGACACCCTGCGTGACCCCCAGTGTGACACCCTGCATGACCCCCAGTGTGACACCCTGCGTGACCCCCGGTGTGACCCCCGGTGTGACCCCCAGTGTGACACCCTGCGTGACCCCTGTGACCCCCAGTGTGACACCCTGCGTGACCCCCAGTGTGACACCCTGCGTGACCCCCAGTGTGACCCCCAGTGTGACCCCCGGTGTGACCCCCAGTGTGACACCCTGCGTGACCCCCGTGACCCCCAGTGTGACACCCTGCATGACCCCCAGTGTGACACCCTGCGTGACCCCCAGTGTGACACCCAGTGTGACCCCCAGTGTGACACCCAGTGTGACCCCCAGTGTGACCCCCAGTGTGACCCCTTGCGTGACCCCTTGCGTGACCCCCAGTGTGACCCCCGGTGTGACCCCCGGTGTGACCCCCGGTGTGACCCCCGGCGTGACCCCCGGTGTGACCCCCGGTGTGACACCCTGCATGACCCCCGGTGTGACCCCCGGCGTGACCCCCTGCGTGACCGCCAGTGTGACCCCCAGTGGGACACCTTCCGTGACCCCCGGTGTGACACCTTGCGTGACCCCTGGTGTGACACCCGGTGTGACCCCCGTGACACCCTGCGTGACCCCCGTGACACCCTGTGTGACCCTCAGCATTAAATGACAGTGAATCCTGCTTCGACCCGTCTTGCCCTAACAGTCTGTTAAAGGCTATATGGGGGATCTCCGTCTGGTGGTGTAGCGGTTAGCGCTACGCTGCACTACGAACCCAGCGACCCGAGTTCAATTCCCGCTCACGGCCAACACCGGTGACGATTACCTGAACCGGTCCTGGGCCTTCCGGAGGTCGACTCGGTCTCAAATGAGTACCTGGTGCGGTGTGTAAACATCGCCACTGGGGAGACAAAGGCGGCCGGGCGTGGTGCTGGCCACCCACCCCCTTTAGTGACGTGTGCCGCCTTTCATAGGTGCTCGCTAACCGCACTTGCCCCTACAGTTTGTTGAGGCTATATGGGGGGGATCTTTGTGCGTGTGTGTGCGTGCGTGTGCGTGCATCTCAGTCAATCAACCCATGGCACCTGGGTCTGTCCCGTGACCTCCTGCCAGTGGGTGTTCAACACTTCACGTGGCCTCAACGTGCACATAGCCTGGTGCAAGTGTTGTGGTGACGTCACCGCCACTTAGTGGCAAATGGCGGCTGTTGCTGTGTCTGTGGAGCGGTGGTGTAGTGGTTAGCTCGCTGCGTTACGAACCCAACGACCTGTAATTGATGCCTGGCTATGGCCAACGTGAGCAGTGGTTGTCCTGACCGGTGCTGGCGTGGCGTGGTACAGGCTGGATGAAGATGGTAAAGTTCTCACCCCGGAGGAGCTCCTGTACCGGGTGAGTCCTTGCATTGCCATGTAATCTTTGTCTTACGTTGGCTCCACGAGCCACACAGAGAAAGCGTGAGTGTGTGAGTGTGCGTGAGAACCTGGTTTTGTGGTACTTAATTGAAGGTGGAGGGGTTACCAGCCCCTCGCACCCATCCAGAGCCCCCATTTGGCCTCTGTGGTGGTTACAAACGCCATGAGGGGAATGGCCAATCTGAATTGGCCCCCTCCCCCCACGGCACTACCCACCACAGCGTTGCCGTCCGGCACCACGAGGAGGTCTGGGGTGGTTTTTGCCAGTCATCTCAGTCAGTCGACCCACGGCACCTGGGTCTGCCCCGTGACCTCCTGTCAGCGGGCGTTCGACACTTCACGTGGTCTCAACGTGCACATGGCTTGGCGCAAGCGTCGTGGTGATGTCACCGCCACTTAGTGGCTATTGGCGGTTGTTGTTGTTGTGAGTACCTGGTGCGGTGTGTAAACATCGCCACTGGACGCCACTGGAGAGACAAAGGCAGCCGGGCATGGTGCTGGCCACCCCACCCGCTCGTGCGCCGTGCCAGCCTTCATAGGTGCTCGTTCACAGCACTTGCCCCAACACTCTGTTACGGCTTTCAACCTTAACAGGTGCTCGCTAACAGCACCGTGTACGTGTGTACAGGCGGTGCAGTCTGTGAATCAGTCACATGACACGGCGCATGCACAGATGGACGTCAAGGTCCGCTCGCTCATTTGCATCGGCCTCAAGTGAGTGATGGAAACGGAGATAACGAAGACGACGATGACGACGATGACGACGATGACGACGACGATATGTGATGGTAATTATGATGTCAGTGACGACGGGGAAATTTAATTCACCGGGAGAATCTGTGGCAATGCGGAGTATATTATTTTTGTATTGACGACAGATTGGACACGGAAGGGTATGGTCATTGTTCAGTGTGGGATTAACTCGTTACCTAAGCGAAACACCTCCCTCCACAACGTCCCGTGAAATACAGATGCATGCGTGTGTCACTGTTAGCGCCATAGCGCTGTTGCTCTTGCGTCATGATGTTCGAGATGATGCTTTTGCTTATAATGCTGACGATGAGGGTGTTGACCTCGTGTGCCCCTGACCCTCGGTACCCCTGACCCCATGAACCCGCATGCCCCAAACCCCGCGTTTTCTGGACCCCACGAGCCCCTGACCCCGCTTGCCCCTGACCCCGCTTGCCCCTGACCCCGCTTGCCCCTGACCCCGCTTGCCCCTGACCCCGCGTGCCCCTGACCCCGCGTGCCCCTGACCCCGCTTGCCCCTGACCCCGCGAGCCCCTGACCCCTAGTGTCCGTGCAGCGAGCCCCTGACCCCGCTTGGCCCTGACCCCTGTGTCCGTGCAGCGAGCCCCTGACCCCGCGTGCCCCTGACCCCTGTGTCCGTGCAGCGAGCCCCTGACCCCGCTTGGCCCTGACCCCGCGTGCCCCTGACCCCTGTGTCCGTGCAGCGAGCCCCTGACCCCGCTTGGCCCTGACCCCGCGTGCCCCTGACCCCTGTGTCCGTGCAGCGAGCAGGTGCTCCACCTGTGGCTGGAGGTGCTGTGCTCGAGCGTTCTCACCGTGGAGAAGTGGTACCAGACGTGGTCGTTCCTGCGCAGCCCCGGCTGGGTACAGATCAAGTGCGAACTTCGGTACGTGTGTGCGTGTGTGCGTGTGTGTGTGCGTGTGTGCGTGCGTGCGTGCGTGCGTGTGTGCGTGTGTGCGTGCGTCTTTGTGCGTGCGGTTAGTGCACCAGCTCGCAAAACCCGACGAGACGAGTTCGATCCCCGCTCACGGCCACCAACACCGGTGACGATTATCTGAACCGGTTCCTGGGCCTCCCCGAGGTCGACTCAGCCTCAAAGGAGTACCTCGTGTGGTGTGTAAACATCGCCATTGGGGAGACAAAGACGGCCGGGTGTGGTGTTGACCACCCACTCCCTCGTGTGCCGTGCCGCCTTTCATAGGTGCTTGCTAACCGCACTTACCCCTGCAGTTTGTTGAGGCTATACGGGGGATCTTTGTCTTTGTGTGACTCGCTGTCTTTCTCCATGTGTGCTGACCCATTGCCACCACCCCCGCCGCCCCCAGGGTTCTCTCCAAATTTGCGTTTAATCTCTCGCCCGACTGGGAGCTTGCTCTCAAGAAGGAGGTACGTGTGAACGCGTGTGTGTGTGTGTGAGCGTGTGTGTGTGTGCGTACGAAGTGGTGCATCGGCCAGCCATCTCAGTCAGGCAACCCATGGCACCTGCTGGGTCCGTTCCGTGACCTCATTCCAGCGGGCATTCGACACTTCACGTGGCCTTAAAGTGCACGTGGCCTTAAAGTGCACATAGCCTGGCACGAGCGCTGTGGTGACGTCACCGCCACTTAGTGCCGAACGGCAGTGGTTGTTGTTGTTGTTGTGCGCACGTGGGGAGCGGTGGCTCAGCGGCTGGCGTGCGGCGCTGTGAACCCGGCGACCCGAGTTTGATTCCTATGCGCGGCCAACACCGGTGGAGATTATCTGAACCGGTCATGGGCCTCCCCTAGGTCGACTCGGCCTCAAATTAATACCATTTGCGGTGGGTAAACATCGCCACTGGGGAGACAAAGGCGGTCGGGCGTGGTGCTGGCCCACCCCCCACCCCCCTTGTGTACCGTGCGAGCTGTCACAAGTGCTCGCTAAAAGCGCTTGCCCCAACAGTCTGTTAAGGCAGCTTTGTCTCTGTACATTACCCAGCATGCATGCGTGTGTGCACCTCAAACGTGCACCTGGTGCAATAAAGTTATACAAACCTGGTCACATGAACACGGATATTCAAAAGACAAAGATCCCCTATATAGCCTTAACAGACTGTTGGGGAAAGTGCTGTTAGCGAGGGACAGCACAGCACACGAGGGTGTGGGTGCCCAACACCACTCCCGGCCGCCTTTGTCTCCCTAGTGGCGATGTTTACACATTGCACCAGGTACTAATGTGAGGCTGAGTCGACCTAGGGGAGGCCCAGGACCGGTTCACATAACCGTCACTGGGGTTGGCCGTGAGCGGGAATCGAACTCGACCCGAGTGTGCATGTGACCAGCTTCCTAACCACAACACTACCGCTCCCTAACATACACACACAGACACACACACAGACATACACGCGCATCGCAAGACGCGCCTCCAACTTTTGCTTTAATACCGGGGGAGAAATGAGTGTCTCATAATTCATAGTGTATGCTAATAGCTCAAGTCACAGCCAGTAGCGCTTCATGAAATTGATTGATGTTGAATTCCAGCTTCCTGGTTTCATTGCCTGCGGAAGGAAGATATTTGGCGTGGCTATCGATTGCAACGTCGCGTTATATAATTGAGTTAAATTAGTTTGTGGGAATCGGTAAGAATCGGCACTGAAACGGTAACAATCAGCGCGTTGTTATTGTATTTGTATGTGTGTATGTTGAGCTTCTTTCATGCCATACACAGCCAACCGTGCTAATCGGAGGTGTAAGGGAAGGACAACCAACTAAACACAAAAAGCAGTTCAACGCGCGCGCACCACGCGACGGTTTGATTAGTCTGGCCGCGTCGGGTGGTGGAGGTCTTACTCGACAACGACAACAAAAATCTTCAGATCATGACCATGGCCTTCACCTAAAAAAAACAAAAATCGGCGACACGCGTCTCGCGCCCTCTCGCCCACGTCGCGCGGCTCGTGCTGTTCGTACGTTCACTCTCCGTCCGTCCGTCTGTCCGTTCCAGGACAGGGACACTCGTCCGCTCAAGGAGGGCATCCAGGACATGCTCGTTAAGCACCACCTCTTCAGCTGGGACATCGACGGCTAGAAGTTGGGGGGGGGGAGGGGGGGGCGCGCGGCACTCTCACGTCGTCTCGACCCTTCACCTTTAACCTCTCAACTGCCGCCACCCCCTCCCCTCGCCCCACAGCCCCACAAAGCAAGTTAACCCGACCCACAGCTCGGTCTGCAACTTTCTGTGTGTGCCTCCCCCGGCTTGTGCTGCCCCTCTCCTCGCCGCCCAACAGTCTCAATTTCCCATCATCCTTAGCAGCTGCCGCCACCCCCTCACTCTCAAGATTAACCCTCGCGCCACCTTGACCCCTAAAACGCGGCCGATCCTTGATTGTGTACAGCCTTAATAATAATTTATAAATGAAAAAAAAACCCCATTAGTCCTTTCTTTATTCGTACAGGAGAGCCCTGCTGAGTCTCGGGACTCGTTTTCAGGTGGGGGTGGGGGTGGGGGGGGTGTTTCCGGCCACATCGGGATGATCGGCCAATTGCTTTACAGTATTGAGTTGACGGGGCGGGCGCGCTTGTAGGGGGGGGAGCGAGGCAGAACGGCGTTTGCGTAAATCCGACGCGCCTGTCGCCGGAGCTTCCTGATGGCGAGCTGTTTGACTGCCTTGCCACAGGAGGTCGCGGGTTTCGATCCCCGACCCTGACCCCTGCTGCTGTACATTTTGACTTTGCGGCGCCTCCCTCTCCCCGCGGTAGCGTGGGCTTCTTTCTGCGGGGTCCTCCGGTTTTTCCCTCCACATTGAGGATCGGCGTCGCGTGTTCACAGTATTTGGCTGCGATGCCTTTGCACGCGACGAGCCGCTCCGTTGAGCGATCGTTTGTGATGGCCGGGTCGCTTCTGAAAAAGAGCGACCTGGTAAAAACGGAAACAAGCCAAAAAAAACGCCTCGCTTCACGAGTCGGCCGGCGACCTACGGCCTACTTTGTGTACTGCTGCCTGCAAGCGCTGCCCCCCCCCCTTAAAACCCACCCCCTCCCCCGCCCCCCCCGCCCCCCCCCCCCGAGCTGCCTCCTCCCTGCACGGCATGGCCTGGGGGACCAGGGGGCACGCCCGAGAGGAAACGAAACTCTGCGAGGAGTCTGCGGATTATTCGGCGCCGCCGCATCATAATCATCGCAAACCCTGCGCACGGACGATGTTCACAAAAGTATTCCACCGCCTCTCTCGCTCGCGCGCACTTGTCCCCTGTCCCGAGCCCCCTGGTGGAAATTCCACAATACTATGGCGGTGACCGGCAGCACCTTAATTTCAGCAACACAACAATAGCAGCCACAGCGGCAGGGGTAACAGCAACCGGCTAATGACCTCCCTATTCTACATGGGGCATCATCCCACAGAAGATCGTGGTGGTGGTGGTGGTGGTGGCGGCGGCGGTGGTGATTACGACGACGCCAATGATGATGATCATGAAGATCACGGTGATGATCGTGAAAACGATTACTTGTATTGACGATGGGAACAAGGCTGGTGAAGGACATGATGATGATGATGATGATGGTAAATATGACGACTCAAAGATGATGGTGGAGACTTGGCCAGTGACCTTAGCGACGCAAACCTCTGTTCCAGAATGAACATTGCGATGCTTCGCTAATGCCGCACGCACGCACGTGCGCGAGCCGGAGTAACGCGCAGTGCGTTACGGCGATGCACGTACTAACGCCCGCGATTCAGTATTACGAAAGGAGGAGCGGGCGTTTGACGGCGACGCGCGTTAAAACCTCGGCGGGGGACGGACGCTGCGTCGCCCGGACGGCTCCATCCCGAGATTAACCCTCGGGGGGGCCCCCCCCGCGTCTTCTACGAATCGGCGACCCGGAAAATACTTCCTCGCACGGCACACCCCGCACCGCATCCCAGCGTCCCTCTCTGCCTGCGGCTGCGGCTGTTGCTGCTCACGTGCTACTTACTCCCAGTTCTGCCCACCACATAAACGAAAATATTCAGTGAGAACGTAAGTTCAGTGGGCGCGAGGATTTTAGTGTGAATTCCGTGTTCCCGCGCAGTCCGATCCTGTTTTTTTTTTTTCCCCCGGAGAGCACTTGGGCCACTTCAGCCACGGATAATCGATGTTGGCATTCCACGGTGGAAAACCTCCCTGGTCAGGTTCTGAACCTAACACGGTGCTGCTCGTGTGCCGGTCAAGTCCTGGTGCTCGACTCGGCTTGGCAATGGCACACGGAGCTGCCGGAGAGACCGGAGATCCCAAAGAGCTGGAATGGATTCTGATCTCCCCCCCCCACCCCTTCCTCCGCCTGGCGAGGCAGTGGGGTGGAGGGCAGTGAGTTTTTTTCTGAATGGGGAAATGTTGTGGAGTTTTTAAAGTAGGGTGACGGAGAGAAACTGGATGTAATGTATAAAATATATCGTAGCGCTTACGTTGACACTTTAGTTTCAAGAATTTTGTATGTGTTTTTTTTGGTTTTCGGATTTGCGTTGCGTGCGTTCGCTTGGCTGCGGCTTCATGTGGCGTTGGCAAAGGGATTCGGTTTTTTTTGGTGACGGTTGCAAAGCAATGCCCCACCTCCTCCCCGGGGGCCGAATAAGTTATGATGCAAAGCAGAAGCGGTAGCAGTGCCGAACCGAGCGAAGGGGCACAAGGAGCGGAGTAGCTGAGAGATGGATTCACCTTCCGGTGCATTAGTTGGGGTTAGATGAGGAAGGAGAGGGGGGTGGGATAATTAGTTGGGTTACACCAGGGGGTCGGCGAGCACTACAAACAAGAGGAGACATTTGTTTTTATTCGGTAAACAAAATATTTCAAGGGCGGCAATGCACGTGGTCCTTAATAAATAACATCACGAAGCGCGGCTCCTTAATGAGCCACATGCCGCAGGTTGCCCGCCCCTGCCCATGGTAAACTGGGGACTTCCATGGTGAACTTGAGTCTCGTGGTAAACTGGACTCTCATCGTTAATTGGGGACTTCCATGGTGAACTGGACGTCCATGGTCAGGGTTTGGCAACCGAAATAACAAGAAGAGCCAATTTTTATTTTATTTTATTTCAAGAGCCGCACTGCAGTCCTTGAAGAGCCACATGGGCGGCAGGTCGCCCACCCCCTGAGTGTGACGGCGAAGCGGGGGAAGGTGCAGGAAGCGAGTTCGGAGGCGGTGGGGTAGGTGGGGAGAGAGAAAGTGCCGGGCTGAGAGCGATGCCTTGCACCGCCGTCGAGGGCGTGGAAGCCAGTGCTGGTTTCTCGGCGGCACTCGTTGACGTCTTTGCAAGGAGCTCTCTCGCCTGCTCCACCCCCCCCCCCCCCACGTCTTCGCGCACGTGAACTCGCTGGGTCTCCGATCTTCTGTGGTGGTGATATTGGCGGCGCGACCGAGGCTCTCGCTCGCTCGAGGAAAGTAAATCGATGTCAGCTGGCTCGCTCGCTCTCTCTCGCTCTCTCGCTCCACGCGAAGGCACTCGATGCGCAGATGCTGGCCTCCATCCAGCAGTGGATTGACCGCGGCTGATTATGTACTGCACTGTTGAACTTCTTTTCGCGCTGTGCGTAGCCAACCCCCTCTAATCGGAGGTGCGGAGGAATGACAAACTTAACGCAAAAAATCAGTTCGGGTAGGAATTCGTTTTCACTCGAGATGATGGATTTGGACGTGCGTAGCGGCTTCCCAGTGTCGGGAGGGCGACGCGGGTGACCGTCCTCGTCGTTTCGATGGCCAGCGACGAGTCGCCACTGCCAGGGTCACCCGGAGTTCGACGGTGATTGTTGTTTTTGTATGGAAGCAGGGAAAACGACGCGCAAACAGCGGACGTGAAATCCGGTTGCGGCACGTGGCAGGCTTTGGTGGTTTACAGTCGTAAGTTGGGTCCGTGGTGGGTGGTGGTGACGGTGGTGACGGTGGTGCTTGTGCAATGGGTCCGGTGATTAAGTTAAAAAGCGGAGTTGACTTTCCGCGGCAATGCTGTTGCAAATGCAAATGTTGGGTCGACGTCCGTTTTCGTTGTGTGGCGATGCTGTGCGAGTGAGAAGGAGTGTGTGTGAGTGAGTGCGAGTGTGGAGGAGTGTGCGAGTGAGTGCGAGTGTGGAGTGTGTGTGTGGGTGCGAGTGAAGGAGTGTGTGTGTGAGGAGCGCGTGTGTGTGCGAGTGTGGAGGAGTGCGAGTGCGAGTGAGGAGTGTGTGAGTGTGGAGTGTGTGTGTGGGTGCGAGTGAAGGAGTGTGTGTGTGAGGAGCGCATGTGTATGCGAGTGTGGAGGAGTGCGAGTGAGAAGGAGTGTGTGTGAGTGAGTGCGAGTGTGGAGGAGTGTGTGAGTGATAAGGAGTGCGAGTGAGAAGGAGTGTGTGTGTGTGAGTGAGAAGGTGCGCGTGTGAGTGCGAGTGTGTGAGGAGTGTGTGTGTGCGAGTGTGGAGGAGTGTGAGTGCGAGTGAGGAGTGTGTGTGTGTGAGTGAGAAGGAGTGTGCGAGTGAGAAGGAGTGTGTGAGTGCGAGTGTGGAGGAGTGTGTGTGTGTGAGTGCGAGTGAGGAGGAGTGTGTGTGTGAGTGCGAGTGAGGAGGAGTGTGTGTGTGTGAGTACGAGTGAGGAGTGTGTGTGTGTGAGTGCGAGTGAGGAGTGTGTGTGTGTGAGTACGAGTGAGGAGGAGTGTGTGTGTGTGAGTACGAGTGAGGAGGAGTGTGTGTGAGTGAGTGCGAGTGTGTGAGGAGTGTGGGTGTGCGAGTGTGGAGGAGTGCGAGTGAGAAGGAGTGTGTGAGTGTGTGTGCGAGTGTGGAGGAGTGTGTGCGAGTGAGAAGGAGTGTGTGTGTGCGAGTGTGGAGGAGTGTGTGTGAGTGAGAAAGAGTGTGTGCGAGTGAGAAAGAGTGTGTGCGAGTGAGGAGGAGTGTGTGTGTGCGAGTGTGGAGGAGTGTGTGTGTGCGAGTGAGAAGGAGTGTATGTGAGTGCGAGTGTGGAGGAGTGTGTATGAGAAGGAGTGTGTGAATGAGTGTGTGTGAGTGCGAGTGAGAAGGAGTGTGTGTGTGTGAGGAGTGTGTGTGTGTGTGTGTGAGAAGGAGTGTGTGTGTGAGTGCGAGTGTGGAGGTGTGTGAGTGCGAGTGAGAAGGAGTGTGTGTGCGAGTGATTGCGAGTGAGAAGGAGTGTGTGGGTGTGAGTGAGAAGGAGTGTGTGAGCGAGTGTGGAGGAGTGTGAGGAGTGTGTGTGCGAGTAAGAAGGAGTGTGTGTGTGTGAGGAGGAGTGTGTGTGTGAGTGGGGAGCGGTAGTGTAGCGGTTAGCGCGCTGCGCTATGAACCTGGCGACCCGGGTTCGATTCCCGCTCACGGCCAACAACCAGTGACGATTATCTGAACCGGTCCCGGGCCTCACCTAGGTCGACTCAGCCTCAAATGAGTACCTGGTGCGGTGTGTAAATATCACCACTAGGGAGACAAAGGCGGTCGGGCGTGTTGCTGGCCACCCACCCCCTCGTGTACCGTTACCAGCCTTCATAGGTGCTGGCTAACAGCACTTGCCCCTACAGTTTGTTAAGGCTATACGGGGGATCTTTGTGTGAGTGAGGAGGAGTGTGTGTGAGGTGTGTGAAGGAGTGTGTGTGTGTGAGGTGTGTGAAGGAGTGTGTGTGTGTGAGGTGTGTGAAGGAGTGTGTGTGTGTGAGTGAGAAGGAGTGTGTGTGAGTGAGGAGTTTGTGTGTGTGTGGAGGAGTGTGAGTGTGAAGGAGTGTTTGTGTGTGAGTGAGAAGGAGTGTGTGTGTGCGAGTGTGAGTGTGCGAGTGTGTGTGAGGAGTGTGTGTGTGTGAGTGAGAAGGAGTGTGTGTGTGTGCGAGTGAGAAGGAGTGTGTGAGGTGTGTGAAGGAGTGTGTGTGTGAGGAGTGTGTGAGTGCGAGTGAGGAGGAGTGTGAGTGAGGAGTTTGTGTGTGTGTGGAGGAGTGTGAAGGAGTGTTTGTGTGTGTGCGAGTGAGAAGGAGTGTGTGTGGAGGAGTGTGTGCGGAGTGTGTGTGTGCGAGTGTGTGTGTGCGAGTGTGTGTGAGGAGTGTGTGTGAGGAGTGTGTGTGTGTGAGTGAGAAGGAGTGTGTGTGTGTGTGTGCGAGTGAGTGAGAAGGAGTGTGTGTGAGTGCGAGTGTCAATTCTGATCGGTCGTTGGCACCACCGCGCGTCGCCAGCCGCGCTAATCGGAGGTTTGGGTACAACAAGTGACTCGCCAAAACGAGGTCCTAAAGGAAATGAGTTTTCAATCTGGAATATTTCAAAGTGCATCGCCTTCGGTGGCTTCCGAATGTTGGAAGGAAGACGCGCTGCACACGGATCACGATGGAGTGTGATGACCATGGGCAGCGATTAATGAAACACTATGTTACACGATATGTGTTCCTGGGTACTAAGTGTTTTTTTTTACTTTGCTTTTGTGACGAGGACTTGATGTGAACGAAAGACACACACACACCACGTTTTCTCATTGAAAATAGATACATTTCAAAAGATCACTGTCCTGGTCACAAAAGCAAAGTTTGTGGGGAATAATAGACATTTGCTGTACTTTTGAGGCATGAGCCATTAGGAAATAACACTTACTACCCAGGGACTAAAAAATATATTTATTTTTGTAACACCATGTTACCAATCGTTCATGTCAAGGTCATAACAACTTGATTTGAAGCTTTCGTGACTGCAGGAATTACCCTTATTTATCTCTGTTTTCAAGGCCTCGACACAGAGGCATTGGGTCTCTGTGTCTGTGTTGTTTCTCTCTGTGTGTCTCTGTGTTGTCTCTCTCTGTGTCTCTGTGTTGTCTCTCTCTGCTTGTGTGTCTGTGTGTCTCCGTGTCTGTGTTTTGTCTCTCTCTCAAATTCAGTTCTATCTGACGACGGTTCCTTGTGTTGCAATCGAAACGTCGTACTCTATTATTTAATTAATTTTCTTTCTACGTGACTTTACCGAAAGAACCAAAGAGTCACAACAACTGGTGGTTCCTATAACAATGATGATGATAATGACGACACCCTCGCACTTTTATTATTATTTTACCGCATTCTCCAGAAAGTGAGCAGCGGCTTTATTTCGTCCCAGAGTCGCAACTTTGTACCGTGCTACTTTGTGAGTTTGTATTTTGCCACTCTCTCGCTTCCCCTGGCGGGTCTGGGTTGAACACAAGGTGAGTTCCTCGAGCGCTTGCAGCGGTACATCTTACTTTACGCGGGGCCCTGTCCGATAGCCGGGACAGCACCGTGATGAAAACAAGGAAAATAGCGAACACCGGTGGCGTTTAGAGCCGCTTGATGGTAACGGTTTAGCGGTGACGGTGGTGACGGTGGTGGTGGTAACACTGTAGGGGGGCGGGGGCAAAAATCATAATCTTGATCTATCCTGGAGGAATCCGATGAGCTATAAAGCTGTTTTGTCACAGATGACCAGCCGGGGGCTGGTCATAAAGTTACAACAACAAACAATACAAACACCGCGATGAGAGTGCGTAGTATACATATACAAGGTAAGCAAATCACTGAAAATAAAAGTATTTTTTGTTATTTACTTTACAATTTTAAACCCCACTGAGTTATATCTTACAAACCATGACGTCAAAGCGCGGGGCGACCCCCCACTCCACCCCTTCCCCCCCCCCCAAATTGCGGGGCCCTGGGCGATCGCCCCGATTCGCCGTCTACCCGAGGCACGGCCTCCGCGTCTCCCGGCAGTCGACGATGTTCGCGATTGGCGCTTCGTCGTGGCTGCGAGGGGGTTTCGCGTGCGGAAGGGACGGGACTGCAAGCGGGTCCAGAGACTTTGCAGACTTCGAGGAGTGATGTGTCGACGTTCTGTTACGTACGTAAGGGAGAACTTCTTTCGCACCGTAAGGTAACCAACCAAATGAGAGGTGCGGGGAGGGATGATGTGTGTGTAAATGGACCTTTGTAGCGAAGGAGAAAAGAGGGGTGGTAGTGGTGGTGGTGTTTGTAAACAAGATTTTCGTTCAATCCGAGCGTCGATTTCGGTTCATTTCGAGCGACGGCTCTGGTAATGCACAGGTGCCGTACTTGAAACGTCGGACGCACGCACGCGCACGCGTGGAGGAAATCTCCGATGTATCATTTAGTATTCGCGCCCGCTCGCTCGTTTGTTGTTGTTGTGTTTGGCTCATGGCTGTCAACCCCTCATCAGTGCCCTCCCTTATTGCAGACCAATTCAGACCTGACCGGTCACCCCGTGCCCCTTATAAACCTTCAACGGTCACCCTACAAAGTCACCATCACAAGGGAGAAACACAAAGACATAGACAACAAAAACCATTGTTTGTGCGCCCGGATCGAAACTGGTGAACGCCGTATGGACCTGAAAACTCAAGTTTTCCCCGTACAACAATACGGGGTTAAACCGGTGCAGGGGTTGACGGCTATGATTTGGTTTAACACGTAGGCTTTCGCGACAAAAATATTATTGATAATAAAGGCTATGATTTGGCTACCCTGGCGCTCACATGGATCGGCGATTCCCGTCGCTTATCAGGTACTGGACTTTGCCCGCAACGACAAAGCCACTGCCCTTTAAGGGATGGGAGGGGAGACGTTGGCACGCGGTTTCCTCCTCCGTTTCGCTTTGACGAGGTGTCGTCTTTAGTTGTTTTCTTTGTTAGACCGCGTAAGAGATCGGTGTGGATGTGAGGTTGTTTGTTTTGATTTGAAGCTTTCGTGACTGCAGGAATCCATACTCTTTGGTTCTTTCGGTAAAGTCACGTGGGTAGAAAACGAATAACATCACGACGTTTCGATCGCAACACAAGCAATCGTCATCAGGTGGGACAACCACAGCTGTGTTTTTTTTGCTGTGGTTGTCCCACCTGATGACGATTGCTTGTGTTGCGATCGAAACGTCGTGATCAATTTGTTTTTCTACCTATGTGACTTTACCGAAAGAGCCAAAGGGTTTGTTTGTTTTTTCTCAAGAGGCCTAGGCGACTGATGATGTGATGGTGATGAGGTGGTGATGATGATGCACTTGGTATCCGCTTTAGCTGGGGGGGGGGGGAGTAGTTTCACTCATTAATATAATTGATTCGGCGGCCGCGCGTTAAGATTTCAAACTCATCTCAATAATAACAACACGACACATGGTCATTCGTTTCGAAGGTGGTTTGCTACAGCTGTCAACATTTGTGGTGTTCATTATTTACGGACCTAGTGAACGGTTTTATACGGGAACAATGGTTCCCGTGGTTACAACCAACCTCGTTCGTCTGATGGGTCAAGTCAATCGGCCAGCAGTGTTTTAATGACCCGTAGCAATGCCCATGGTCATTCAGTCGAGGCCACGTTTTGTCAGCGTCGAGCGACTTCTCCGGCTCCCACGTGGAGGGGGCCCGCACGCTCTCCCTAGGGCGGCGGATGTCGTTAGCGAGCACCTGTTAAGGTTGGCGTGGTACGTGAGAGGTGGGTTTGGTTGGGCGAGGAGTTGCACCACATCAGCGCACCCAGGTACTTACCTAGGGGACGGGGTCGACTCGAAATATCACTTGCTGCTGCTGATGATGATGTGTTTTTTTGTTGCACTGGGAGGAAAAACAAATTGAACCCGGGGCGTACAAGATTATTAATCTCAAGTGTGCGCGAATCACTGCAAAACCTACACACACACGCCTCGCATATCTTTGTGAATGTGCACACGACCACTTTTACTTCAAAGTTTAATGTCAAGCAGAAGTCCGTTCTGTGCCGCATACAGTAAATAAAGACGCGTGTTTACTCCACCGGCCCCGATTGGCTTTTCCGGACCCCAGCAGCATTTATTTAAGCAAGCGAATACTGGAGCTAGGTTTCACCCTGCTGGGTCTCACCAGCAGAGTATGGCTTGTTCAGGGAATGCCGCCGGATTGCACCGAATTTTTGTGATTGGCGAGAGGTCACCCTGGGAGGCCCATTCGTTGCAAGCGGCTACACGGCACGCGCGTGGAGCGCGTGCCGTGCCCTGCGATTGTAGAGAGGTTTTGGCAGACGCCTAAATGCTCACGGCAACGCATCGCGCAGGGTAATTCTGATTACAGACAATCGGCGGCCTCCTTGTGACGGCTGAGCGGACCTGGACGTGGGCTGGTTCACGCGCCGCAAGATCGCAGTCGAGAAATTCCAAAGTTCAACTCCGGCTGCAGCCAGCGCGGGAACTTCATGTTCTGTTCCAGACTTTTTTTTTAATACAGGATGCTTAAAAAAAATGTTAACACTTCCGAGAATTTGCAACAACACCACCACCACGAGAAACGTGCTGCTGCCTCCGGGCTCTGGAGACCACCTGGAGATGATTCCAGGCCACGTGTTGACAAAGATGGCGAACACGTGGGAGACTCTTTTTGAAGCTATTAATGTTAGTGCATTAGCCTGTATTTACTCTTGGTTGTCCAAGCGCTGTCGTCTTAATGTTGAACATTATGCTGAAGACTCTGGGTGCCGACGTGACCGTAATCTCTGCGCAAGCGTTGGCCATTGGTGAGCCAACGGTGTCATCGCAAGCTCGAGACACCATCTTTTTTTCCCGGAGACTAACATTGTCAAAACAGGTCGAGTTCTTATCGATTTGTATAAAACCGTCAATGAGTTGTGTTCCCACCTTCGCTGACCCGCGTGGTGAAGTGTGGTCGAACATACCACGTAGTAACGCGTGCAAATCTGCGGACAGAACGGCCGCAACTCAAGAGGCGCGGAGCCAAGCTCAAGGAGTCACTCGAAAGTCGGGTTGTCTAGGTGAGTTTCTAAGTGTCTCTTGAAGGAGACGCTGGAGGCGACGCTGCGAATGTGCAGAGGGATGGCGTTCCAGACTGCGGGGCGGGGGGCAGCCATCGAGAAGTGGCGCGTCGCCGTGACCGTCCTGGATCTTGGTGTCTAGAGGAGTCAAGAGTGAAGAGAGAGTAAGGGGGGCAGCCAGATGTAAAGGCGGGGTGGCAGCTGAACCGGATTATCATCGTAGCAAAATGCTACGGGCCCCGTACATTCAAGTGCCCCGCGCTAAACCCTTTCAAGCTATAAATTCCAGTTCAGTGATTCTGCACTCGCTCTATTACTATAGTGCTATACTGCCTTCAACTTTTACGAACGACCGGGGTGTTTAAGGTTAGCGATTTGTCGTGTTATCTGGCTGTATAGCAAATTTTAAAAAAATGCAATTACTTTACTATGCAACTTAAAAAAAAAAATTTAGGGCCCCTTTATAACAACACATGCTACAGGCCCCGACCGAGCTTAATCCAGCACTGGGTGGCAGAGGCAGACAATCTTGGATGTTACCCAGCTGGCAATGGGGAGCCAGTGGAGGGCACGGATAGAGGCAAGCGAGTCGAGCCGAGGCTGGGTGTGGCCAATGACGACGCGTACCAGGTTGTTTTGAAGTCTTTGAAGTTTTTTTGAGGTTGCCAGAGGAGGGCCGGACTAGGACGGAGTTGCAGTAGTCGAGGCGAGACCCAACTATGCAACATGGCACTGCGTTGGCAGTTTCAGTGGAGATGAGAGAACGTAGGTGTCTGAGAGCCTTCAGGTGAAAGTTACAGGAACTGATGATTCGATTGGTTATGGCGGTCGAAGGATGAAGTTGAATCGTGTATGACACCGAGGTAGCTGAAGTGATCGGTGAACCTGATGCTGTGACCAGAGATGGATGTGTGTTGGGAGCGCGGATGAGTTGAGACGTTACCCTGGTGCCTAACATGATGGCCAATGACTTTGAAGGATTGAGGGCAAGGTTGTGTACGGAGAACCACTTGCAGGGCAGTGGTGCATTCCGAGAGCGTGGATTTTTCCCCAGGTCCTCCGGTTTTTCACCTCCACATGTAGAATCGACATCACGCGTTTATATAGTTATTTGGCTGCCATACGTTTCCGCGTGATGATAGGCCACTTCGTTGAGCTATCATCGCGTGTGGGGCCATGTCGCTTCTAGGAGATTCACCTGGTAAATTAACAACAAAGTTTAATTTTAGGTCTCACGTCTCCCGTGCGGTAGCTGCGGAGAGTAGAATGGATGGTAGCGTCACGGCTTTGGCCACGACATCTTGACATCAAATGCCTGACTGGCCACTTCACCCTTTAACCCAGAGTTCAGAATCAGAATCTTGACTTATCCTGGAGAAATCCGATGAGCTGATGAAGGGCTCTTTTTCACATATATCCAGCAGGGGGGCACAGGGTGAGAATGTTAACAATGACAACAACGATAGGAGTGTGAAGTGTAGGAGAGGCGAGCAAATCACTAACATAAATAAATTAAAATATATTGCATCAATTTCGATTTAAAGCTTTCGTGACTGCAGGGATTCATATTCTTGGTTATTTCGGTAAAGTCACCACGTAGAAGGGAAATAATAATAAAAGAACAATAAAATTCTCACGTTTCGATTGCAATACAAGCAATCATCATCGATCATCATCTTGCTGTGGTTTTCACACCTGATGATGATTGCTTGTGTTGCAATCGAAACGTCGTGAGAATTTAATTGTTTTTATTTTCATTTTATTATTTCCCTTATACGTGACTTTACCGAAAGAACCAAGAATATATTGCATAAGCAAAGCAACAGAAAAAAGTCCCAGCCTGAACCTGACCTCGACCCAGTTTTACCGCAATCTGTCCATAAATGCTGCCGATTTCATGTAAAATCATCATCACAGCCTCGTGGATTTGCAGAGAAATGCTTCGAGGCTTTACAAGCTCCAGTTGCTTGTTGTGGCAAGGTTGGTGCAGTGTGCAAGATCTGACAGCAGGTGGCATGACATCGCTTTAGTGGCGGCGTGAGACCCGAGGGGTTATTGGCGGAATAACTAGACGTCATAGGAACACTTAAAGCATTAATATTAATAGGAACGTGGATAAGCGGTGAATAAATAGGGAATTAAAATGTGCATAAATAAGAGCATAGCATTTCTTACCGTAGGCTAAGAAGATGATTGGCTGAAGGGGTTGATGGAGAAGTCGGGGTGGGAGAAAATTAATGTCATCGTTTTACCAATTGTTTTCCTCACGTGTCTTTCTTCACATTTATTTTTTGGGGCCGTTGTTATTGATCTTGTTTAAATGAAAAAAAACACACGAAGTATTCAAGAGAGCTGTTTCCATAAGCAACGCAACATCAACACATTGACATCAGTCAGGAGCTTATAAAAGGGCGGGTCGCCGATTGGCCGTGGTCTGCCGAGTCCACTGAGGAAGCCCTCCGATTGGTCGAGATTGGCGGGTCCGCGTGACATCATTAAACTTATCCGTTATCCAAAATGTATCGTTCATAAAAACTATGCGGGGTTTGAACCCCTACGCATGCCCGTCGACCCATACGGGTTAACCTCCGTATTCTTGTGCAGGGAAATGTAGTTTTCAGGTCCATACGGCGAATAGCCGTTTAAATACGGGCAACAAAAAATATAAATATTTACGCGATCTAACCCAAAAAAAAAACATCTATTATGGATCTTAACTTAAAGCTTTCGTGACTGCAGGGATTCATATTCTTGAAAACGTCGTAGTTTTGTTATTTTTTTCTTAGAACCTATCTACGTGACTTTGCCGAAAGACCCAATAATATCTATTATGGATATTGGTTAAACCAGCGTTTACAGAAAGCAAACGCACACTGATACCTATCTGAATGCAGATTCGCATCATCATCCAGCTCAGAAATCCTCTCTTATCAAGACGCTTTACATCGGGCTAAAACAGTATCAGATGGTGAAAGTCTAGTGAGAGAGATCAAACACGTTAAAGAAGCATTACGACAGAATGGCTACAATAATACTCAAATGAACAGAGCACTGAATGCCAAATCACGATCGCAACCCAACAATGCTGAAAGCGATCAGATTGTAAAAAAAAAAATCCATATCTCTCAGGAGTAACTGACAAATTAGCCCGTGTTTTGCAAAAGCAAAACATTACAGTAAGATTTGGTACAGTACACAAAATTCAAAACCTAGTATCTTGCACTAAAGACGAATTACCTCAATTATCAACAAAAGGTGTATATCGGATTAACTGTTTATGTGGCAGATGCTATATTGGACAGACGGGACGTAACATCAGCCTAAGACTAAAATAACACCAAATAAATATTCAATTATCTCAAACACAACTGTTGGCAGTGGCAGAACATGCTTGTCAACAAGGACACTCAATTTATTTTGATAACGTTGAAGTGTTGTGTAAAACTAATTATTACTGGCAAAGACTAATTAGAGAATCCATTGAAATTGAGAGAAATAGAAATAACTTTAATCGCTCTGACAGCTACAGGCTTAGTGCGGCTTGGAAGCGTATTATTAAATAATACTACAATTCCTTATAGGGGAAACACATACTAATTAACAGATTACTAACATAGCATATAATCACAATAACACACATTACAACTAATTACTAATCTACAACTCATTACTAATCATAACCATTGACTGATTACCAATCGATTATATAATTACAATACCCCCCTCCGCCTCAAATCACTGCACCTGAATGAGTTAAATGATGACGTCACCCTGCTGCTGCTCTATTTAAAACCGGGAGCAAGTGAGGGCTTTACCATTCTGGCGAATTGCCCGATGATGCTGGATGTAATTACCAGCGAAACGTCGTACTCAAATTTTAAATGATGTTGATTCACTCTTCAACACACCGGTGGGCTAAAGTAGTGAACTATTTGTCCATTGTAAACGTGACACATTTTTTACTGTTTGGCCGTGTCGGGTGGTGGAGGGTTATGACACATTTATAAATAACGTGATCTAACCCAAAGACCTTGATAATGAGTAATACTCTGCTATAAACCACGTGTATTATATTTGATACTGTGAATGTCAGAGATGGGGGGGGGGGCAGTGAGAGTGGTGACGTCGCGGTTAGCGCACATGCGCTCTAAACCTGGCCGCCCGAGTTCCGATCAGAGCAGAACATTTACTTGTGCTGGGGGAAACCGATGGGCTGTGAAGCTCTTTTTCACAAGCGTCAAGTAGGGGCGGGTAAGGACGTTACAACAACAAATCAATTCCCACCCACGGATAACTTCAGTAGCAAATATCAGAAATGGTCCTAGTCCATCCACCCAACTCCCCCCCCCCCCACTCCTTCAGTAACATGCACTGACCAGTGTGGCGAAGTATGGTTAAACCGCCACGATCAACAGGCGTAGGGAAGACCTTCATGCAGGCAGTGGATTGACAAATGGCCGTACATTATCATTGAGTGAACGCAAATGTATAACGTACATAACCAGTAAACATGCCAAAGTCGGGGCAACTTTGGCACGTGCTTGGTACCATTGGGCCGACGACGTTGGCATAGCTTTGCATGTTTACTGGGTAGGTAAGCGCTGCCAAGGTTCAAAGTTAAATCTTCATTGGGAGACAGCTCACATCATCATCATCATCTATAAAAAAGGCCCCGTAAAATGACCACTTTGCAAGGAGATGCCTGTACTAACCCCCCACCATGGGAATGTGGAATTTGAACCGTTGGCTCAGGAGACCACCTCGCAATGAAAACGAGAGATGGCCAGAGCAGACTTTAAATAAATTAATACATTCCCCCATGAAACCGTAGTTTTTGTTATCAATTTGGCTTCTTCAACCCACCCCCCCCCCCCAAATAAAAACAATTTTGGGAAAGCATACAGGCTGATGATTTATTTACCCACCATTTTTTCTCTTCTCACAGAGATGTAAAAAAACACAAATTGTGAATAATGAAATCGCAGGAGCAAGCAAAGTTTAAAGAAAGGTTTCTTGTCCACTGACCCCACGCGTAAAATTAATCTGGTTCTGTAAAGACTTAAGGCAATGGATGTTTACGATGTATTGAACTTCTTTCGCACCATACGTAGCCAACCGTGATAGTCAAAGGTGTGCAGGAAGGGCGACAAACTAAACACAATGCATATAAAATTCAACCCCCCAATTCAGACCCAGAACAAGCCTGGTGTCTAACACTCGCCGATGGGAAATAATTTTTATCTATAGGCCAACGGGTAAACATTTAATTAGTTTTTCCAGCAGCATGTTGACTGAACAAGGCAATACCTGGATGGGTTTGACTTCGCTGGATCTAATCAGCAACGAAACAGCATCGTAACAAACCAAAGCCACTTTTGTTACGGGGTAGTTTGCAGATGCAGACACCCATAAACAGCTACGCTAGCCCAAAATTGTGGGAGCTGCGGCAATGAACAAGACGGTTTCATGAAAAGAGGAATTAAAAATGAATTTTGCAAACTGTGCGCAAGGCAGAGCCACTGGACTGGGCGACGTCAAATAGAAAATATGGCAGTGGAACTAATTTCCTCGATTCAAATTTTCAAAATGTTCAAAACCACAATGCAAAAAAGGGGAAACGGCCAGATCCTGCTGCCCGAGTTGTGTACGGCTTCCCATAAACTGCTGTATCCAGATATAGATAAACCCGATCGTCAGATCTCCATTGGCTACGAATCTTCGTCAAATTATATCGGACGAGCGTTCCAGTTTAACGCACGCGCGTAAATCGCCGAGCCACGCGATGGCGTCCTTGGTGGCCTCAGAGACCTTCGCTGAACATAAAATCAGTGCGCGCTCATCGACAACGCTCGACGTTGTTTGTATCGTGCCACAGCTGTCGTGCAGACCCCCAACGGTGGAGGTTGGTCACACACAGACCTCGCCCCGTGTCCGGAAACATGTCCAGCAAGGCCCACCGACGGCGCCACAGGGGCGAGATGTCATCTCCCTCGCCTGGTATGCAGGAGGTCGTGGATTCGATCCCGACACTGACCCCCTATTTATTTGGAGTTTGCGTGTCTCTCTCCCAGTGGCCGCGTGGATATTTCTCCAGGCCCTCCTTCCACATTCAGAATCGACATCACGGGTTTAGATTATTTGGCCGCTGCTATTAATGTCCACGTGATAAGCCACTTCGTTGAGCTGTCATTTGTGGCCAGGTCGCGTCTGAAAAAGAGCGATGTAGCTCAGTGGGCTATTCCTTGTAAAATAAAATAAAAACAATTGATATGGCAGATGAACAAGCGACGCGTGTGGCACGAAACAGAGGCCCTTTGCTGTGGTTTGTGTGCCATCGTCGTCCCCAGGGCCTCTTCCCTGACCCAACGGTCGATTCGCTCACACGAGCCGACACCTTCGACTTGTGACATCCATAGCGGGCAGCGGTGGATTGCAACAATTTATACGATTGAAATGTGTACCTTTTTTTTGTTACTTTTTATAATCCAAAATGACGTTGAAGCAGGCTTTAGGGGAAATGTCTTTATTAAGTAAAACTACGAAAACAAAACCACACGCAGCAAGCTAAAACATTTTAATTATTCATCCTGAGGCCTACAGCAATGAGCGATTGGAGGGTCAGGGGTTCGTTTGGGTTCGGGTTGGCGGGGCACGGGAGTCTGGGTGAGGGGGCTGGGGCCGCATGCATTCGGTGACGAGATGAACCCTGACCATCTGATGGTGTGACGGGCGAGCAAGCTGACGCACGGATTTCCTCCGGGCTGCGGAGGAAGACTCCTCTCGTTGGGCATCACCGGTAACGGTAATGTGTTTGTTGTTTTTGTTACGCACCTCCCAAGTGGAACTTTATTTGATTTTCTCTTCATATATTTTCAATTAAAACAATTATAAAGTTCAACGTTGCTAAAACCTTCACCTGTTCGCCGACCGATTCCGCCGTCGTTTGCGACTGCGAGCAGCGGCCGTGTGTGTTTTTTTTCTCTCTCTCTCGTGTCTACGCGAGAGATTTTATTTCGATACTTTCCCCCCCCCCAGGTGATATCGGATAATTGTTGAAATGTCGCACACCTAACGTTTAATTAAAAACAACACAGGCGTTTTTACACCTTCAATTCTGCCCGTCGTGTGCGCGATACGAGAAAGAAAGCGGGTGGGCTTGTACGCGACCAGGCAGGCATGGAGGCCACGGAGGCATGGAAAAGGAGGGGGGGGGGGGGCTCCTCTGTTGCCTTGACAACGAGAGGAGGCGCGGGGGGGGGGGGGTGGCGTGGGCGGGTACCAGGAAGGACCCCTCTACGAGGTGACCTGCACGGCCGTCTGGGATGCCTGCTTGCCTCGCTGCCGTTGACCTCCCCGCCGTTTGCCGCTGCCCCTTCCCTGTGGCGGACAGACAGACAGATAAGACGGACAGACAGGCGTAAGCTTACGCCAGCGAGCGCGCACGTAGACGCGCGCACAAACACTCCGGTGCACGTGAACACACGCCGTAGTTTAATGGGTGAACGCGAGCGACTGCAAACGCACCCAAATATGTTCAGGAAATTAAACAAGTGACAAGAGAGGTGCCGTGATCCATATTTGTCATTGGGCTAGGCGCAGCAGTAGCCTAACCCAAAAACAAATATGGATCGTAGTATTTGCTCCGAAAACCTACACATTTTAAGTCAAAAGTTCCACACCCCTGTTTAGACATATATATATATATGCCAGGGCAAGTGCTTCATAATACATTTTTGGGGTCCCATCAAATAATGTGTGTCGTGCACCCTCCTCCACAGCTTACACGGCCGACTGATAAAAGTCGTCACTTGAACAAACGTGCCAACTTATTACTGATTCAGGGGCACACTTGTGCTGGAAAGCAGTTGCCAGCAATTTCAACTTCCCGACGACGCTGGTTGCAACACCGCTGCTGCTGAAGCAGCAACTGGCACGTTTGGATGGTGCACGACGCACAATCTGACCCAAAAATAAATGATGCATCATAATATTAGCCTCAAAAGTGTATGCGTAAAATTTAGGGAAAGCGCTGTTCGCGAGCACCAGGCAGGCCACGCTGTACAGCGATTGGTGGGATCCGTACCCAGTACGTCTGACCATCATCATCTCGCCAGTGCTGATGTTCAATAATTGTTTTCCACTATGCCTACTTGGGGGAAGCCCAATTAAATGTCAAATGCCAATAGCCAAGAATCAGGAGTTAAACCCCAGCCGCCGGGGTTTCAGGTCAGTGCATGTCAACGTCGAAGTGTAAACACACGTACACTACATAACGTCGGCTGTATTGGCAAATTGACAATGCACCACGTGTTTCTGTGTAAATACACTTCCCTGCATGTGTCCGTGTGTAAACACACTGTGCAACGCGTGTCTGTGTGTATGAACACACTGCTCGTGTCTATGTTTATACACACTACCCCACGTGTCTATGTTTATACACACTACCCCACGTGTCTATCTTTATACACACTACCCCACGTGTATCTGTGGGGCACGAGAGGGGCGCTAAGGTGGCGAGATGTTCAACTACCTCACCTTGTATACAAGGTTCCATTCCCACCCTGACGCCTGTATATTTGGATGTTCTCCCCGTGGTCGTGTCGATTTTTCTCCGGGGTCCTCCAGTTTTCCCCCTCCACATTTAGAATCAACATCAAGCGTTTAAGAGTATTTGGCTGCTATAAATTGCCAAATGATAAGCCACTTCTTTAAGCTATAATTTGTGGCCAAGTCGCTGATGAAAAAGAGCTATACAGATAGCTCAGTGGGCCTTACCTGGTGAAATAAAAAAAAGTGTGTGAACGTTCACACACAACGTGTCTGTGTGTGTTTACACACACGACACCACCTGTATCTGTGTAAATACACTTACCCCCACACGTGTAAAAAAGACGTCACTGCATTATCTGCGCAGTGTAAACACACAAAACTCCGCACGTCACGCTCTCGGACAAAGGCGAGCACTTTTGTGAGCGAGCGCATGTCTTGAATCAAGACGTCACATTCACAACCATCACCTTCTCCTTGTCTGCGTCCTCTCCTTGTGACTGCATACGGAGGTGTGCAAGGGGGAGTGGTGGGGGGGGGGAGAGGAAGGCAAAGCAAGGCGGCAGGATCAGAGTGCAAGGCCCCCCAGGGAGCGAGAGAGAGAGTGGAAAGAGGAAAGAGAGCTGCACCAACCACCACCATTCGCCATGTACACATGCACACACGATAACGCACAGCAGGATGTACACGTACATTAGTACACACACAAATTGCACACTGCTAGACACATACTCAACAACCACCACCATTCGCCATGTACACATGCACACACGGTAACGCACAGCAGGATGTACACGTACATTAGTACACACACAAATTAGCACACTTCTACACACACACACGACAACAGCCACCATTCGCCATGTACACATGCACACACGGTAACGCACAGCAGGATGTACACGTACATTAGTACACACACAAATTAGCACACTTCTACACACATACACAACAACAGCCACCATTCGCCACCAAGCAGCGATGACGTCACCCCGGCCCTTGTGCCAGGCTGTCCACTTTAAGGCCACGTGAAGTGTCGAACGCCGCTGGCAGGAGGTCACTTCACAGAGCCAGGTGCCCTTGGGTTGACTGACTTAGATAACTGGTAGATGAGCTTCACCACTCGCAGCTCCACCTCCACTCACTTACAAACTACTGGCGACAAATGATAGCTCAACATAGTGGCTCATCATGTGGAAATGTATAGCAGCCAAATACTCTTAATGCATGTTTCTGAATGTGGAGGGAAAAATCGGAGGACCCGGAGGAAAAGCCACGCGACCCATGGGGAGAGAGACACGCAAACTCAAAATATACAGGGCATCAGGGTCGGGATCGAACCCGCGACCTCCTGTATACAGGCAAGGTAGTTGACATCTCCTAGCAACCGTGGCGCCCAGAGTTTAATCGGGGTTTCTCAAGTTGAATGGAGCTGATGGTCTCAGCCCAGTCACCAATGACTGCACGACAAAACCACCCCCCCCCCCAATCCAACTTCATTCCAGCTCTGCGATTTAACAGAATAGTTTGTCCATGCGACGAGCCCTCTTTGCGCGGCGTACGAGAGGTGAGCCCTTACAGAGTGGATTTAGAGGTCGACTGAAGAGCGACTTCACAAGTGGTTACAATGGACGTTCTCTTAAAGACCCATTTTCCGACACAGGGTTGTGTACTGCTAGCTGCCGAGTTCCAAATAAACCATTTATTTTCTAATCGCTAAACTGTGGCTGTAAGAATCGTTCTTCAACTTATCAGGCGATGGATTTGATTGAACAGATAATTCTGAAAATAATCGGCGCATTAAACGCTCACGTTAAAACAGTTTAAATTGCTCGGCTACGTGAGATGCTGCAGGGTTCCACGACAAATACGTGGCCAGATCGTTCATCACGTGGCCTAACCCCTCCCCAAAAAATAAATTATGAATCAGTCTACTTATTCACTCGCGACATAGCACTGGCACAGCGCCAACGCATTCCCGGCCGAATCCTTTTGAGAACGACAACAGACTAACAAGAGGGACAGACGGACCGACCGCCACATATGCACCACGGTCCGGGGTCAAACCCCGCGCGCCGGCGCCGGTTTCCCCGTGGCGCACCTGTGTTCCCTGTGCCGCCACCTGCACTGTCGCGTCCTCCAACGACGAGGAGGCTCCAGCCTCGGCGCCGGCATCACCAGCGGCCGCCCCCGGCGTGCCCGACGCGGCTCCGTGCTGCCCCGCCATCGCGTTGGTGCCGAAGCCTCCCTTCTTGCTGGGCTGCATCTTCACCTGCTGCGTCTTCATGTTGGTGGGCGCCGTGTTGACGCTGGAGATGAGCTGGCGCACGGGTTTGGCAACGCAAACACAACAAGAGCGGCAATTTTTATTGTTCTTCGAATTCGGTAAAACAAAAAAAAAACCACCATCAATATTTAAAGAGCCTCCAATGCATGCGAATACGAGGCGGTGGTCACAATACAGTCCTTCGTGAGAAGCGTGCGGCACCAGAGCCGCAGCTTGCTGACCCCTGCCCAAAGTAAATTGGACTTCCATGGTAAACTGGAATTTCATGGTGAACTGGACTTCCATGGTGAACTGTACTCCCATGGTAAACTGGACTTCCATAGTCAAGGGTTGGCAACCAAAACAACAAGAGCTATTTTTTTTCGAGTTTCGGAAGCCGCACTGCAGTCCTTAAAGAGCCTGCGGCAACCATCGTCAATGTCGTCATCGGAATGCTTTCACTACCATCGAGCACATTTACAGCATGTCCCAACGCGGTAGATGGGTTCCTTCAAAGTGCCGCGTCAAGCGAAAAGCGCGCAAAGCGCCAAACTATTTCCCCGTAAATAATATAACGATAAAGTTTTTGGAGATACGATATGCTATGCATACACAGCGAGATGGCGGGACGAATAACTGTGGGTACGCCGCCGCGTTACTGTATCATTCCGCGTACTGTATGACTGTACCACTCAGCCACGCAGCTCAAGAAAGTAGTTTGTAGTCTACCGCTCAGAAACCGTGCTGTAACGTGGTACGCCGTTGCGCGTTATAACGGGGCACACTCCACGTTGTGCGAAAAGTGTTCCCAAATGGAAGAACTGCATTACAGCGAAACAGCGTTACGTGAACAGCACGTATTAAGCAAGGCTTCAGGCAATATATGTTTACAATATAATTCAATCTCCCAGGACGATGCGCACGATGCGTACGTAAATACCACCCTTAAAATATTGTTGGGGCAAGTGCTATTAGCGAGTACCTACGAAGGCCACCACGGCACATGAGTGGGTGAGTGGCCAGTGCCACGCCCGTCTCCCTTGTGGCCATGTTTACACACCGCACCAGGTACTAATTTGAGGCCGAGTCGACCTAGGGGAGGCCCAGCACCGGTTCAGATAATCATCACCGGTGTTGGCCGTGAGCGAGAATCGAACTCGGGCCGCCGGATTCGTAGCGCAATAGCGCTCACCACTACACTACACACACACGTGCGCGCGTACTTTAGTGATGGTGCCCACGGCTTTCGTGCGGCCCTCCCGGAACACGAGGCGGGTGTCCGGGTGCAAGAACTCGGGGCTCTTAATGAAGCGGAAATGCACGTTGGCCTTGTCGCCCGTGCGCAAGCAGTCGCGGCTCATGCCCAGGATCGTGGCCGTCTGCCGGATGCTCCCACAGTGCACTGCATGCGGCAGGTGGGGGGGGGGGGGCACAGGGAAAGGGGGCAGAGGACCATGGCGGAGAGGAAAAACAAAACATCAGAGTCAGATTTGGTACGGTACATAAAATACAGAATTTAATATCTGGTACAAAAGGTGTATTACCAAAGCTATCAACAGAAGGTGTGTACAGGATTAACTAGACGTGTGGTAAATGTTATGTTGGACAAACAGGACGAATGATCAGCACGAAACTAAAAGAACATCAGAGAAATATTGAATTCTCCCAAATGCAACTATCAGCAGTTGCAGAACACACGTGCCAACAAGGACACTCAATTGATTTTAATAATGTTGAAGTTCCGTGCAAAACTAGCTACTACTGGCCAAGACTAATTAGAGAATCTATCGAAATTGAAAGAAATCAAAATAACTTTAATCGTTCGGATAGCTACCGTCTTAGTGTTGCGTGGAAGCGAATCATCAAATGCTACATTATTTAATGCATGCCTACAAAGGGCAACGTACTTCAATAGGGATTACCGTTGGTAGGGCTATTTTAATAAACACAATAGACAGGAAGGACAAGTTCAAAGGGCTCGCATAATGCACATGCATAATGTACGTTGCCTCAGTAATCCCCCCCCCACCACATTATGCAAGAGCGTAGAAGGGTGGACAACACATCTACGCCTCTATATAAGGAATTAAATGGTAAGACTTCTCCACAGATCTGTCTGTCGCCTGATGAAGCTAGTTGTAATTACTGGCGAAACGTCGTACTCAGATTGTAAATATTGTGGCTTGGCTCTCCAACACACCGCTTAGTGCTGTGCTAGTGACGAATTGGCCACGTTCTGTTTACGTGACAACCCTTACTCGTTGGCCGTGTCGGGTGATGGCGGGTTTTAACGACACATTCATATATTTACGCGATCTAACCCAAAAACCTCTATTCTGGATGATATTGGTGGCGAAAGCTTACGTGTTAAACTTAAAAGGGGGTGTGGGGGGTGGAGGGGGGGGGGCGTCAGGGCGTAGCGGCGGCAATGAGGGAACGCAAACGGTGACGAGAGCGGCATCGTGAATTGCAGCAAAGACCGTGACGGAATAATAAACGTCACTTGCGGGGCCGTATCCAGCCCGTAGGCTGTGTCCAACCTGCAGGCCGTATCCACCCCATAGGGCGTGTCCACCCCAGCGGCCGTAGGTTCCCCTCGCCTGCTCTAGGGCGATGGTTGCCGAGTCCCTGCGACCGTCGTAACAAACGACGCACCCACCCATGGCCTGGTAGCGTGGGCTGATGGTCGTCGGATGGTGGAGGACCAGGATCTCAGCCTCGAACTCCCAGTAAGCCTGAGGGTTGACGCGTGGTGACACCATCACCATGCCCTTGCGGATCCACGCGCGCTTGATCTGCGTGGGCAACGAAACGCAGACCGCAAGCGACGTCAGGGAGCGGCGCGTTAACGATGGCGGGAGCGGTGGCGCAGCAGTTCGCTCACCGGAGCTCTTCATTCTGAATTGAAAAACCAGGACCCACAGCGGGTTGCTCGCAGAGGGCTGAAACAGTCTCTCCCGGGCTCAGTGGCTACAACACACGGCCATCGTGAACCAGACCCCGGAGCCACCCATCCACCCCGGTGACCTTGCCCTTTGTCTGCTGAATATTTCCACTCTTGTCGGTTAAATCTCGCGGTTTGGTCGCGCACCCCCCCCTCCACCCCCCCCTCCACCCCTCCTCCACCCCCCGTCCACGCACCTGCACCCCCTCCCCACCAACCCATCCGACACGAGCCTTGTGGCCGCTACGTTACCTTCTTGAGGGCGAAGGAGGCGGTCTGCCCGCCGCGCACCTCGCGCACCGGCATGCGCTTGCGGTGGATGCTCTTGACGGCGATGGCCGTGAAGGCGCCCAGCGGGTCGGGGCCCAGCAGCAGCGTGTCGTTGAGACGGATGAGGCCTCGGAGCACCGTGCCTGACACCACCGTGCCCACGCCCTGGAAGCGCAGCGGCGGTGAAATCAGGACACAAAGGAGTGATCCTTTCTGCGCATACGTATTAGGACAGCTTTCAGATAACGCTCGCGACAGATACGTTTCCTCCGTGGCCGGGAATCTAACTCAGGTGGCCACGTTAGTGACCCATTAGGAGAGCCGCCCAGCTTCCACTCCACGCACACGAAGACAAAGATCCCCCGCGTAGCCTACAAAGGCTGCTGGAGCAATTGTTGCTTGCGAACGCCAATTAAGGCCGGCACGGCGCACGAGGCGCGGCCAGAATCCACACCCGGCCGTCGTTGGACGATGGTTTGCCGGAGTCACTGTCACTGCTGTTGTCAGCACGGAGGCCCTGGATCGGTTCAAGATATCCACTCGCCACCGATGTTAGGAATCGTTAGCCCTTCTCGCAGACGACATTCGCCTGTAAAACATGGCGCTCTGAATAAGGCACAAATACCAAATTAACTTTATTTTAAATATTCATCATGATTGGTTGGGCTAGGCCAGATCATGTTTGTCGTGTAACCCTCTACCACCTGACAGAGAAACAAATTAAATTGCCACGTGTACAAACGTTTAAACACGTGAAAGCGTTTTAACGTATGTATATTGAATTTCTTTCACACCACCGTACGTAGCTAACCATGCTAATCGGAGGTGCGGGGGGAAGGAAAGCAAACGAAACACAAAAAGCAGTAATGCCGAGTATTTTACGGTTAATACGCCTGCAGTGTTAACCAGGGCAGACTCCCGGCTTCAAACCGCCAAACTCTGCGACAATCGGTAAAACGGGCTCCCCCTGGACCACATCACCGCCCCCAAATTAACCATTGCAATTTTACTAATTCTAATTTTATTCATGACATTGGCTGCGAAAAGTGACTACGTGTTGCGTACTAAGCAGATGTTAACTACCTCGCCTAGTATGCATGTATATTTGGAGTTTGCATGTCTCTCTCTCTCCCCATATTCGCTTGGATTTTTCTCCAGGTCCTCCGGTTTTTCCCCTCCACATTTAGAACCAACGTCACGCGTTTACAGTAATTTGGCCGCTATACATTTCCACGTAATTACGATAAGCTGCTTCGTTGACCTATCACATCGCGAGTGGCAAAGTTCGCTTCTGAGAAGGAGCTACACAGCTCAGGCCTTACCTGGTAAATTAAAAATAGCTTTTTTTAGAGTTCATTTCACAAGCTTGAAAATTAGATATACAGTATAGTAGTATGCAACTGCCATTCTCTGCATCGTAAGTGACTGCACCACGTGACTTGTGCCACCGAAAGGTACACTCCGTGCGCTATCATCGCATGTAGCCAGATCGCTTCTGAAAAAATTGTCACATTGCTCAGTGAGCCTTACTTGGTCAAATTAAAAAATATTCAGTTTTAAAAGTAAACGAGAGTGATACGAAAGCATGACATCGCTTCCGTACTTTTCCTGCCCCCCCCCCAAAAAAAAATGATGTCACAGCGGGAATAGGGCAACGGCGTCGCTTTCTCTGGTGCAACGGACGTTTAAAATCCGTGCTATGGTCGCGTTACCGGCACGGAGTAGGTGTCGTCGATCTGGAACTCAGCGGGCTCGGCCTCGCTGAAGCCCATCCGCGCCGACAGGAGGTTGAGGAACATCTTGAGCAGGTCCAGGTTCTCGCCGCTCACGTTGGAGATCTGGAAGATGGGGCAGATGCGCTCCGACGTGAAGTTGGTCGCAGTCACCACCACGTCGTCCCGCGTCTGCACCAGCACCGGGATCTTGCGGCAACCGGGCGACTTCAGCAGCCTCTGCAGCAGCTTCAGCGTGTCTGGTGATGATGATGGTGACGACGACGATGATGATGATGGCGATGATGAATGACAGTGGTGATGGGAATTGGATGAGGTGCAGCGGTGGAAGAGGGGGGAGGAAGAGGAGACAGAGGTCAGGTAAAATTTCGATTTAAAGCTTTTCGTATAGGGTAGTGTATAGTAACGCAGTGTATAATTCAATGTTGGGGTCTGTCTATGGCAGTTTATAATAAAAAGATTAGTTGGAGGCATATTATAATAATTTTTGCGACATAGAAGTGTAATGTATAATGACTTAATGTTAGTAGCTCAGCTTAGTGGAGAATATATTGAGTACATTGAATATATTGAAGTAGTTTATATTTACTTCTTTCACATCGGTTTATTGTATGACAGTTGGGTAGTTGCAGTTCTTTAGCGTCAATACACTAAATGCCTCTGTTGATATGTAAACTCTGACTTTAACATAGCTACTTCCGTGACCAGTTACATGCTAATTCCTCACATTAACATCATGCTAATCTCCCAGTTACATGCTAATTTCTGACTTTAACATCCTGCTAATCTCGCACATTAACATAGCTACTTCAATGCTAAATTCTTCTGTTGATATGTAAACTCCTTTGTCAAGGCGCTCTGCTCCTCCCACCCAGCTTAAAATACGCTGCCAAGCTTAGCAGTGTTCATTGGAGCACTGATTTTCCGACAGCTCTGTTTCTTCACCTGAGGAAGGCTACTTGTGTTGTGGCCGAAACGTCGTGTGTATAAAATGAGGTCACTCAAAGGAATTTCAGTAGTAGTTCTAAGATTTCTATTTAAAGCTTTCGTGACTGCAGGGATTCATATTCTTGGTTCTTTCAGTAAAGGCACGTAGAAGGGAAATAATAACATTTAAAAATTAAAATAAAATTCTCACGACGTTTTGGCCACAACACAAGCAGCCGTCCTCAGGTGACGTGACTTTACAGAAAGAACCAAGAAGAGAGGTCAGGTTGTGATTGGACGTGATGCGGCAGCTACATGAAGATTAGGAAACGTTCTTCTTGGGAGGAAGGAACCGTCTCGATATTTAAGCTTGCTTCACTGTTGCACTGAACTTCATTTTGGTAACCCACTCTTACAAATGAGGCTGTAAATACCTTCAATAGTCTGTTATCACTACGTGCATTCCCAGTTTAGAAATTGTGCAAGCAATTTTGCGTTTTTTTAAGAATGCGAAATGTTTAACTTACGAGGAAATGTTCCCCAATTCGTCAGCAACGCATATATACACACAACACTATGCATAATGCGTCAAAGTTATAGCAGAGGATACTTATGCACAAATTACGGACCCTTTGTCAATCCACTGCTGGTTGAAGGCATCTCCACACTGCATCAGTTACAGGGGTTGGTCTGACCGTACCATTGAACATGCGCGACACGTTTAACAATCATGAAGCGCATTCGGCATGTAACGCACAGATATAAAACGAAAAACTCATTTTATCTTACCAGGTAAGGCCCATTGAGCTACATAGCTCTTTTTCAGAAGCGACCAGGCCACAAATGATAGCTCAATGAAGTGGCTTATCACGTGGAAATTTATAGCAGCCAAATACTGCATGTTGAATCTAAATGTGAAGGGAAAAACCAGAGGACCCGGAAAAAAATCCACACGACCACAGGGAGAACATGCAAACTCCAAATATACAGCAGGCGTCAGAGTCCGGATCGAACTCAAGACCTCCTGTATACCAGGCGAGGTAGTTAACATCTCACCACCGTGGTTCCCACGGTGGCGTAATGTTATCTGCATTCCAATGGAGAAGCTTGGGCAACCAAGGAAGGGAATGACTGGAGTTTTTGTTTTTGACACTCTGCCCCAACCCGGATGCGTGGTCACGAGGTCACGAGTGGCACCTTGCAGCACGTTGGGCGGGCACATGTCGATCTTGGTGACGACCACGAACACGGGGACGTTGAGGGCGAGCGCGAGGCCCAGGTGCTCCTTGGTCATGCCCACAATGCCCGCGTTACTGCCCACCTGGTTCATGCGCGGGCAGGGGAGGAGGAAAGACAATGTCAGAGATCTATACGAGCACACGGTGTGAACAACCTCCAACCCTTGGACCGCACAGCAACACGACTTCCGGCCTTCCATCGTATAAGTCTATACGAATCTCCGTGCGAGTCTATGGATGTCTATGCAATTCGATAAATCTGCACACGAGTCTGTATCTCAACCAACGGACCACAGAGCAAGTCACTGCTTGCTCCCTCCATCGCATCACTCCAAGCACAACGGATACCCCCTCCATCCTTGTGCCCAAAGAAAAAAGTCCCCCATATCGCCTTTGACAAACTGTTGGGGCAAGTGCTGTTAGCGAACACCTATGAAGGCCAGAACGACACACGAGGGGTGAGTGGCCAGTACCACGCCTGATCAACTTTGTCTCGCCAGTGGCGATGTTTACACGCCACACCAGGTACTCATGAGGGCGAGTGGACCTAGGCGAGGCCCGAGAACGGTTCATATAACCGTCACTGGTGTTGGCCGTGAAAACGGGAATCGAACCGTGACGCGCCAACCACTTCGCCACCGTTCCCCCCCAACACACACGTGCGCCGCGTGCATACACGCGGCGCACGTGTACGTGTGTGCATCTCACCATGAGCATGCAAAAGTCGGGCAGGTGACCCGTCATGCCAAACACCGTGGTCTTCAGGTACTTTTCGTGCCCCGCCAGGTCGATGAAGGTGATGACCTTGGACGACTTCTCGCAGATGCGTGTCCAGTCGAGGCCGCTGGCATGCGCGTCGGGCTTGTTCACCACGTTGCCAGCGCTGTCGAAACCCAGGATGTCGTTGCCAACGCTGCTCGTCCTCCCTGATTCCATCTCGTGCTTGTGCCGGAAGAGCTTCTGGCGCGCGAAACCACGGCCGTTGTCCAGCTCACCGTGGGTCAGCACGCCCAGCAGCGTCGACTTCCCCGCGTCCACGTTGCCCACCACCGCCACCCTGACCATTGGGCGGCAGGAAAGTGGGGGAGGTGGGGGGTGGGGGGTGAGGGGGGTCAAAGTGGGGTCGCGGGGGAAGGGAAGAGAGAGGAGCGGTCACGGAGGTGGGCAGCGGCGATTGGAGGAATGGTCACGGAAGGGAAGAGGGGATGTCACGTTGAGGGAATGGTATGATGGGGAAGGTGGGGAGGGTGAATGGGGGGGGATGGGTTCGTCATGGAAGGAAAGGGGTGGTAATTACAGAGGATGGTCATGGTGGAGGGGAGAGAAATGACACGTGGGGGGGGGGTCAGTGGAGTGGTTAGGGCCACAGAGGAGCACGAGGAGGCAAAGACAGTGGTCACGTGGGGGTCTGGGGACTAGCGGTTGTGGTGGGGGGGGATTTGGGTGGAAGAGGGAGGGAGGTTGGTGCTTTCTCTTTCAACTAAGTGATATCGCAGTGTCTCATCTAATCTCTCCGCTAACACACATCTCCGTGAATTCAGAAAACAGTCTCGCACAGCATAGCGTTTCGAAACAATCGAGCACACGGTCGAGGATTTCAGCCCGGGCTGGAGCATGCTGGAGGGCAGCGTGGAGACGGAGGGCAACCTTGCACTTGTGGCTAGAGGTGGGGGGGGGGGGCGGCACTGCGATCGCTGGACACAAAAGGGGGCATCCCTGTGGTTGTGTGGTTAGAAGAGGGCGGCACCACCGTTTTGTAGTTCGAGGAGCAGCGCAGTTGTGGAGAGGCAAGTGTCATCCATTGCAGTTCTGCACCGATGGGGGTCATTCCTGCAGTTTCACCATGGTGGCAAGATTTTAACTACCTCGCCTGTTATACAGGAGGTCGTGGGCGCGATCCCAAACCTAATGTCTGTATATTTAGAGTTTGCATATTCTTTCTCCCCGTGGTCGCGTGGATTTTTCTCCGGGTTCTCTGGTTTTTCCCTCCACATAGTAATTTGGCTGCCATACACTTCCACGTGATAAGCCACTTCGTTGAGCTAACCAGGTCGCTTCTGAAAAAAAACTACATGGCTGAGTGGGCCTTACCTAGTAAAATAAAACATTGTTTTAATAGTTTAGTTGTGCAGAGGCTGTGAAGCTCCGTGGTCAGCAGTGGGAGGAGGGGGGTCTGCATGATGGCGCAACCCATCGTTCGCTTGACCCACCTGACCTCCAGGAAGTCGTTGTCAGCCACGTTACGCCGCACGAGGTACTCGCGCGCTCGCCCGCCCGGCTCAGAGCGCTCACGCAGCAGCACGGTCTCGGCATCGCACTGCCCCGCCATGCCCTCCAGCGTCGCCGCTGACGCCACCATGTCGTCCTCGCCCAGCCCATACTCTCCGCCATCTGCCGGTGAGGGCGAGGGGGCGTGATGCAGCAGCGCACGCGTGAGTGTGTTGCATTGACACGTACGCGGTGAATACATAAAGCGGTGTTCTTTCATTGCAAGGTCTGCGGGCCACTGGCAGCCCCTGGTGGCCTTTAGTGCGGCCCCTGACATGCACCCCCCCCCCCCACCCCACCAAACACAAATTGTGAAAACACCACCATCGTGCTGTGAAATCCAACGGCTTCAAATGTGTGGCAGCCCTCACACTGATATCTTATCGGCAAAGGTGGCCCCCCTCTGAAAAATTAGACCACTGGCATAAAGCAATTATCAGGCCTCGGCCTACAGACCTTAGGCAAGGACATGGTGACCACCGCCACCTCACCCTGTGTCCGGTCAACGTAGAGAGGTTCGATTGACGGTGTGACCAGTCTGTGACGAGCAACTCACTACACTTCAGAAACAGTTTAAACCCAAGCGGATAAAATCTGAATTCGAACTTACGACCTCCGTTGTGCCAGCCCAACATCTCCCACACGCTATCCACCTGCAGAGCCACCAGGTCACCTCTCATTTCCCTACCTCAGCCATTAATTTACTGCCTGCCAACTGACGTCATCCTTTAACGCCCGTCCCAAAATTGTCACGCCCTGGTGCACAATTCTAGCGAGGGCTGCTTGATCCAACAACAATCTCTCTCTATGAGTCTGTTGGGGAAAAAAAATCATCCGCGTGTGTCCGCAGGTCTTAATAATTGACGATTATTATCTTTGCAATTATACGGCTAACTTAGCACGAAACGAACCTTCTGGCAACCATCAGTGAACGTGCTACCGCAGGACCGTGTTATCAGCCCCGACTTGCGAGTACCGGACTCACCACTGCCCTGCCCGATGACGTAGATGGTCTCGCCCTGGCCCTCGGAGAGACGCTCTCGCAGCTGCTGCAGTAGGCGCTCGTACTGCTCTGCATCGGGGCTCACCAGCGCCAGCTAATGCACGTGCACGTGGACACACACACAGACACGTGTGAGAGGTAGACATGGGTACACCGGTACACAAAGACCCCCCGTACAGCCTATTACCAGACTACTGGGGAAAGTTCTGTTCGCAAGCACCTATTGAAGGGCGACACGGCAAACGAATGGGGTGAGTGGCCAGCACCATGTCCAGTTGCCTTTGTCTCCATAGTGGCGATGTTTACACACCACACCTCGTACTCATTTTAGGTCGAGTCGACCTTGGGGAGGCTCATGACCGGTTCAGATAATCATCACTGGTGTTGACCGTGAGCAGGAATCGAACCTGGATAAACGGGTTTGTAGCACAGCATGCTAACCGCTACACTACTGGACGTGGACACACACACAGACACGTGTGAGAGGCAGACATGGGTAGGCCGATAAACACACACATACACACTTGTCAGAACTCAACGTAAAGCAGTCGGGGTGAATGATTATCTACAACTCGCTAGTTTATTCCAGCCACTTGCTCAACAGTAAACAGTCGCCTCCTTATCACTCTTCTATCGCTTCTATCATGGTTACAGTTCCTGTGAACTTCACATGTTTCAAGTTTTATTTTGTTTAACCAGGTGAGATCTGGGTGATCACATTTGACAGATTCCTCCACCCTTGTCGAGAACTTAAGTCTACCAGACTGAAGGTTTTATCTTTGCCACCGTGTTCAACCACCACACTTGCAGGTCACAACACTTCCGGCGATCAGGCGACCTGCTTTCCATTCTTGTACGTCCACGACATCCGTGGTTACTACTCCCACGAACGTCCCTCAATGATTCCTCCACCCACTTTGAGGACTCGGTCTCTCCCAGATTGTTTCGTCTCATCCACCACACTTTGGAATTCTCTCCGATCGCCGTCTCGTCTCTCAAGCTCTTTTTTAAAAATGGCTCAATCTATGAAACACGTCAACCCTTATCTGTGACGGTGCTGTTTGTTGCTGGCCACCGGATATTTTGGGCCTATGCTCAGCAAGCTGGTAAAGAAAAATACGGCCACATCGAAAACACACATATGCACATGCACGTTAAGGTGCAAACATGCGCATGATGGCACACGAACACATGGGCACACACATACAAACGGGTAACACACAAGGCACATGGGCACAAACAACCATAATAATTCACACCCTTTTGTCAATCCACTGGTGAACACGAGAGTTGTTTGACCATACCTCGCCACTCTGGACAGGACTTGTTAGTGAAGGAAGAGGCCCATGACCAGTTCAGAGAGTACGTGTTACATTGGCAGGGAATCAAACTCAGATCAGAGCCCAAATAGCACAGCGTGTGGAAACACTTAGGGGTACAAATATGGCCATTATAAGTGAACTATACACTATATATGTGCCCTTTTCAAAAGTGGCTAGGCAAGTGTTATTTTTGAACATTAAAATATATATAAAGTTCACCACCATAGGTGGTACCTATAAAATATCTGGTAAAAGGCGAAGGTGCAGCCCTGCAATTGGTTGTTCGAACCACCGCTGACGAAGGGTCTCTAATGGAGGGAGCTCTAGAGACCCTAAGCAATCTTTTTTTTTAGTTTTTACATTTCCATTTAACGTGCTATGAATTAGGGCCCACTGGCCAAAACGTCGCCGATTATACATGTTTCCTTTGAAGGCCGCAGTGTTAACATGTTGAGCTTTTCTGTTTAAATTAGATTTTGGGACTTCTGAACCCCATACTAAACGGGGGGGGGGGGGGGGGGGGACGACGACAACCACCGATGATTACAATAAAAGTTGTTTATAAAAAAAAACATAGAAACAAGGGAAACAGAACAAGTGCTCGAGAGAATAACTCGACGTAATGACGATACTGCTGTTGCTGATGGGATACGATGATCGGCATTTAATTACACCAAATGATGTGGCGATTGCCGCTGCTGCTGCGTTGTCAGTGGTGCACGAGGGACAACCAACAACAAACCTCAACACACGATCGTCAATAACACAGTGGCCCTAAAAGGTCACAAATAATATATGTACATTACATACAAATAAAAGCGGTTGATTTTCCATGCTTGTGCTCACGTTTACGTATTCGTTTCGGAACAATGTTATTGAACGAGAAACGTGTTTATAATTGATCGCGATTAGTGGCTGGCGGGGTTAGTGGCTGTGTGGGTTCGATTCCCCATACATACGAATATCACCCAAACCATTATCGACCATCGTGCCCTGGAATGTGTTGCGTGTCGACCATTATTTTTGAAACGCCATACAAAAGAAGAACAAGATAACAATCGTTAAGGGTATAGCGTGGAAAGTTCATGGGGAAGTCAACTTTTGTCACTCTGCCACACACACACACGGAAAATGTACCGGCTGTTGGCCAGGCCCCTGCCTGCTGTGTATGAGTTGTCACTTGACTTAAATGTACGTATGTATGTTGAACTTCATTCGCACCGTACGTAGCCAACCGTGCTAATCGTAGATGCGGTGGGGGGGGAACAAAACTAAACATAAATCAGCTGTTCATTTGAACAGGTTACGCAGCTATGGCATAGCAGTGAACGTTAGCAACACGCCGTGAAAGAATGTTCATTCAACGCGGCGCCACGTTGTTTATTAGTTTACTTTGTAACTTTATTACAACCCAAAACAACAACAGCCAGCCCTTTTTTTTTAGCCACCAAGTTGTTGCAACGTCACCGCCAAGTTGTTGCAACAACGTCACCGCCAAGTCACACATCTTGTGCTGTTGTCGGCTCGGGTGTACATCAAGGCCACGTGAAACTGAATATCCCGACGTGTCGGCCCAAATTCGACAGGTCGCCGACACCTCGACTTACATAACTGTATACAAAAGATGCCCATACGGCGCTCACGAATAACGGAATGTTTGGCCGGCTGCTGCTGGTACACATAGGGCCATTATAAGCGACCTGGCCACAAATTAAGAGCTCAACGTGGACATGTCTAGCAGCCACACACGGCACTCTAAACGCGTGTCTCTACATGTGGAGGGGAAGGGGGTCGGGGGAGAAAAATACCGGAAGACCCAAAGAGACAATCCACGCTACAAATACTACAACACAGGAGTGTGGGTCGGGATTGAACCCACGACCTCCTCCTGTATACCAGGCGAGGTTGTTAACATCTCGCAGCGGTGGCGCATTATCCCCGCTTGGTGAGACGTTTCAGGTCTACGATAACATCGCCTGAAAAGCGCAAAACTTCGCAACATAAACCACTGTTTGATATGGACAACAACAACAACCAACAGCCATTCGCCACTAAGTGGTGGTGACGTCACCACGACGCCTGTACCAGGCCATGTGCACCTTGAGGCCACCCACAGGCAAACACGTCGTCACGTCCCCGTAGGCCTGCGATTCAACGCTTCCACCGTGAAAGCTCCGCGCAGTGGTGACAGCTGTGCAGGACGGACAAGGCCAGGCGGGGGACCGACTCGCTCCCGAGCAAGGAACCTCATCACCACCACCACCACCCCCATTACCTTCGATGCGAGTGTCGAGTCCGCCTCCCCATTGACCGTCTCCAGCACGCCGCTGTCCGGCGCGTACAGGTTACTGGCCTCGGCCGGTGACCCGGGAAACTCCATCTCGGCGACGGCGGTGGTGGTGGTGATACCACCAGGTGCTCGCTCGCTCTTCCTTCTTCACCTTCACCGACTCACTGAAAATAAACTTGACCCGAGTGTCGCCTTCCAACGCAGACCTGCGACCTCTACCCCCCGCCGCCGCCGCTCCTCCCGCGACAACAATCAGCGTCTCTCCCCCAACTCGCGCCGCTTCTGCGACACCGCAACGGGGAAACGGTGGCAATAAATAAGCGCACCCGGGATCCGACCCGAACAATGGTCACTGATCGTCGGAGGTGATCGTCGGAGGCGACCGGCGAACGTCAAGAGCGGCGCTCACGGTGGGCTACCAGCCGTCACTTTCCCACGCGAGAAACAACAACGTTGCGCCCCAGCCGATGGTCACACAACCACCTCCCCCCCACCACCTAAACCCACTCAACAACTCAGTGCTGTTGTAATCGATGTTGTGCTTGTGTTAGGAGTCGAACTGTCCCCGCGGATATCAACGGCAACGAAAGCAGCAGTGGCCGGACCGAGTCGGGGCCGCGCGAAACGGGGCCTCCGCTCGCCATCCCGACTCCAGGAGCCACCGTCAGAACCCTCGCCTCGTCCTCCCCCTCCTCCCCGCCGCCCCAACTCCTTTGCGCTCTGACGCCGCGAGTCGCCGCCGCCGACGCCGCTGCGAATCCCTCTCCGCCGTGGCGGTCAAGCCTCCGCCGCTCTTTGCCGCTCCTCGGCAGTTGCACGGCCGCGCTCAGTCACGAAGACGACGAAGACGACGACATCACCACCACCATCATCATCGGACCGCTTCCTGGGCAGCGCGCACCGTCTGCGTTCGGTTGTGCTGACGACATCGGCCCGCAACGCACCCGGGGGAGGTGGGTGGGTGGTGTGGAGTGGGTGGTGTGGGTGGGGAGGCGAGTGCGAGACGACGTTCCCTGAGGCGTCGTCACACGGGGGGGAGGGCGCTGCTGCTGCTGCTGCTGCCCCTCGTCGTGCTGCTGACGGTGTCTTTGGTGGCCATCTTGGTACTCCAGCGCGCACCGATTGGTCGGCTTGGAGGACGCGGCGTGGGAGGAGCGGAGGAGTTCAGACTCCGCCTCGCCATTGCCCCCCCACCCCCGCCGTCGCTTGTGACGTCACCGGAGCAGGCAGTCAACCCCCGTGGTAAGATGGCGGCGAGCGGCCGCCGCGTTGCCCCTCCTCCAATAGGGCCGCGCGACGGCGTAACGGGCAAACAGTCGCCTCGCGGGTTGCGCTGATTGGTCACCGCGGCCGAACGCTCTTGCAATTGGTTCGCGGCCCACTAGGGGGGGTGGGGCCTGGAGCGTGCGTGGTTTTGATTGGATGGATGGGGGGAAGAGGGCAGGGGGCGGGGGATGCGGCCGCGCTGATGATCACCAATGGATACAAAGCCAGTTGTTTCATGCCAGTTTAACACGCAGTAGGCTTTCGCGACCAACATCATCCACAATAGTTTTTTTAGTTTGCGTAAATATATATGTCGTAAACCCGCCACCACCCGACACAGCCAATTTAGTAAGGTTTGTCACGGTAAACAGAGCGTGCCAAATCGTTACGAGTAACAACACTTACGTGTTGGAGAACAAAACCACACAGGTGTGTTGGAGAGAAAATCCACACAGGTGTGTTGGAGAGCAAATCCACACAGGTGTGTTGGAGAGCAAATCCACACAGGTGTGTTGGAGAACATATCTACAGAGGTGTGTTGAAGAGCAAATCCGCACAGGTGTGTTGGAGAGTAAATCTACACAGGTGTGTTGGAGAACAAATCCACACATGTGTGTTGGAGAGAAAATCCACACAGGTGTGTTGGAGAACAAATCCACACAGGTGTGTTGGAGAGCAAATCTACAGAGGCGAGCTGGAGAGCAAATCTACACAGGTGTGTTGGAGAACAAATCTACACAGGTGTGTTGGAGAACAAATCCACACAGGTGTGTTGGAGAATAAATCTACAGAGGTGTGTTGAAGAGCAAATCCGCACAGGTGTGTTGGAGAGTAAATCTACACAGGTGTGTTGGAGAACAAATCCACACAGGTGTGTTGGAGAACAAATCCACACAGGTGTGTTGGAGAGAAGATCCACACAGGTGTGTTGGAGAACAAATCCACACAGGTGTGTTGGAGAGCAAATCTACAGAGGCGTGTTGGAGAGCAAATCCACACAGGTGTGTTGGAGAGCAAATCTACACAGGTGTGTTGGAGAGCAAATCCACACAGGTGTGTTAGAGAGCAAATCTACAGAGGTGTGTTGGAGAACAAATCCACACAGGTGTGTTGGAGAGAAAATCCACACAGGTGTGTTGGAGAACAAATCTACAGAGGTGTGTTGGAGAACAAATCTATACAGGTGTGTTAAAGAGCAAATCCGCACAGGTGTCTTGGAGAGTAAATCTACACAGGTGTGTTGGAGAACAAATCTACACAGGTGTGTTGGAGAGCAAATCCACACAGGTGTGTTGGAGAGTAAATCCACACAGGTGTGTTGGAGAGCAAATCCACACAGGTGTGTTGGAGAGCAAATCCACACAGGTGTGTTGGAGAGCAAATCCACAGAGGTGTGTTGGAGAGCAAATCCACACAGGTGTGTTGGAGAGGAAATCTACACAGGTGTGTTGGAGAGTAAATCCATACAGGTGTGTTGGAGAGCAAATCCACACAGGTGTGTTGGAGAGCAAATCTACAGAGGTGTGTTGGAGAGCAAATCCACACAGGTGTGTTGGAGAGCAAATCCACACAGGTGTGTTGGAGAGCAAATCTACAGAGGTGTGTTGGAGAACAAATCCACACAGGTGTGTTGGAGAACAAATCTACACAGGTCTGTTGGAGAGAAAATCCACACAGGTGTGTTGGAGAGCAAATCTACAGAGGTGTGTTGGAGAACAAATCCACACAGGTGTGTTGGAGAACAAATCCACACAGGTGTGTTGGAGAACAAATCCACACAGGTGTGTTGGAGAGCAAATCTACACAGCTGTGTTGGAGAGCAAATCCACACAGGTGTGTTGGAGAACAAATCTACACAGGTGTGTTGGAGAACAAATCCACACAGGTGTGTTGGAGAGAAAATCCACACAGGTGTGTTGGAGAGGAAATCTACACAGGTGTGTTGGAGAGTAAATCCATACAGGTGTGTTGGAGAGCAAATCCACACAGGTGTGTTGGAGAGCAAATCTACAGAGGTGTGTTGGAGAGCAAATCCACACAGGTGTGTTGGAGAGCAAATCCACACAGGTGTGTTGGAGAGCAAATCTACAGAGGTGTGTTGGAGAACAAATCCACACAGGTGTGTTGGAGAACAAATCTACACAGGTCTGTTGGAGAGAAAATCCACACAGGTGTGTTGGAGAGCAAATCTACAGAGGTGTGTTGGAGAACAAATCCACACAGGTGTGTTGGAGAACAAATCCACACAGGTGTGTTGGAGAACAAATCCACACAGGTGTGTTGGAGAGCAAATCTACACAGCTGTGTTGGAGAGCAAATCCACACAGGTGTGTTGGAGAACAAATCTACACAGGTGTGTTGGAGAACAAATCCACACAGGTGTGTTGGAGAGAAAATCCACACAGGTGTGTTGGAGAACAAATCTACACAGGTGTGTTGGAGAACAAATCCACACAGGTGTGTTGGAGAACAAATCTACAGAGGTGTGTTGGAGAACAAATCCACACAGGTGTGTTGGAGAGAAAATCCACACAGGTGTGTTGGAGAACAAATCTACACAGGTGTGTTGGAGAACAAATCCACACAGGTGTGTTGGAGAACAAATCTACAGAGGTGTGTTGGAGAGCAAATCTACACAGGTGTGTTGGAGAACAAATCCACACAGGTGTGTTGGAGAGCCAATCTACACAGGTGTGTTGGAGAACAAATCCACACAGGTGTGTTGGAGAGCAAATCTACAGAGGTGTGTTGGAGAACAAATCTACAGAGGTGTGTTGGAGAGCAAATCCACACAGGTGTGTTGGAGAACAAATTCACACATGTGTGTTGGAGAGCAAATCCACACAGGTGTGTTGGAGAGCAAATCCACACAGGTGTGTTGGAGAACAAATCCACACAGGTGTGTTGGAGAGCAAATCCACACAGGTCTGTTGGAGAGCAAATCCACACAGGTGTGTTGGAGAACAAATCCACACAGGTGTGTTGGAGAGCAAATCCACACAGGTGTGTTGGAGAGCAAATCCACACAGGTGTGTTGGAGAGCAAATCCACACAGGTGTGTTGGAGAGCAAATCCACACAGGTGTGTTGGAGAGCAAATCTACAGAGGTGTGTTGGAGAGCAAATCCACACAGGTGTGTTGGAGAGCAAATCCACACAGGTGTGTTGGAGAGCAAATCTACACAGGTGTGTTGGAGAGCAAATCCACACAGGTGTGTTGGAGAGCAAATCTACAGAGGTGTGTTGGAGAACAAATTCACACAGGTCTGTTGGAGAGAAAATCCACACAGGTGTGTTGGAGAACAAATCCACACAGGTGTGTTGGAGAGAAAATCCACACAGGTGTGTTGGAGAACAAATCTACACAGGTGTGTTGGAGAGCAAATCCACACAGGTGTGTTGGAGAGTAAATCCACACAGGTGTGTTGGAGAGCAAATCCACACAGGTGTGTTGGAGAGCAAATCCACACAGGTGTGTTGGAGAGCAAATCCACAGAGGTGTGTTGGAGAGCAAATCCACACAGGTGTGTTGGAGAGGAAATCTACACAGGTGTGTTGGAGAGTAAATCCATACAGGTGTGTTGGAGAGCAAATCCACACAGGTGTGTTGGAGAGCAAATCTACAGAGGTGTGTTGGAGAGCAAATCCACACAGGTGTGTTGGAGAGCAAATCCACACAGGTGTGTTGGAGAGCAAATCTACAGAGGTGTGTTGGAGAACAAATCCACACAGGTGTGTTGGAGAGAAAATCCACACAGGTGTGTTGGAGAACAAATCTACAGAGGTGTGTTGGAGAACAAATCTATACAGGTGTGTTAAAGAGCAAATCCGCACAGGTGTCTTGGAGAGTAAATCTACACAGGTGTGTTGGAGAACAAATCTACACAGGTGTGTTGGAGAGCAAATCCACACAGGTGTGTTGGAGAGTAAATCCACACAGGTGTGTTGGAGAGCAAATCCACACAGGTGTGTTGGAGAGCAAATCCACACAGGTGTGTTGGAGAGCAAATCCACAGAGGTGTGTTGGAGAGCAAATCCACACAGGTGTGTTGGAGAGGAAATCTACACAGGTGTGTTGGAGAGTAAATCCATACAGGTGTGTTGGAGAGCAAATCCACACAGGTGTGTTGGAGAGCAAATCTACAGAGGTGTGTTGGAGAGCAAATCCACACAGGTGTGTTGGAGAGCAAATCCACACAGGTGTGTTGGAGAGCAAATCTACAGAGGTGTGTTGGAGAACAAATCCACACAGGTGTGTTGGAGAACAAATCTACACAGGTCTGTTGGAGAGAAAATCCACACAGGTGTGTTGGAGAGCAAATCTACAGAGGTGTGTTGGAGAACAAATCCACACAGGTGTGTTGGAGAACAAATCCACACAGGTGTGTTGGAGAACAAATCCACACAGGTGTGTTGGAGAGCAAATCTACACAGCTGTGTTGGAGAGCAAATCCACACAGGTGTGTTGGAGAACAAATCTACACAGGTGTGTTGGAGAACAAATCCACACAGGTGTGTTGGAGAGAAAATCCACACAGGTGTGTTGGAGAACAAATCTACACAGGTGTGTTGGAGAACAAATCCACACAGGTGTGTTGGAGAACAAATCTACAGAGGTGTGTTGGAGAACAAATCCACACAGGTGTGTTGGAGAGAAAATCCACACAGGTGTGTTGGAGAACAAATCTACACAGGTGTGTTGGAGAACAAATCCACACAGGTGTGTTGGAGAACAAATCTACAGAGGTGTGTTGGAGAGCAAATCTACACAGGTGTGTTGGAGAACAAATCCACACAGGTGTGTTGGAGAGCCAATCTACACAGGTGTGTTGGAGAACAAATCCACACAGGTGTGTTGGAGAGCAAATCTACAGAGGTGTGTTGGAGAACAAATCTACAGAGGTGTGTTGGAGAGCAAATCCACACAGGTGTGTTGGAGAACAAATTCACACATGTGTGTTGGAGAGCAAATCCACACAGGTGTGTTGGAGAGCAAATCCACACAGGTGTGTTGGAGAACAAATCCACACAGGTGTGTTGGAGAGCAAATCCACACAGGTCTGTTGGAGAGCAAATCCACACAGGTGTGTTGGAGAACAAATCCACACAGGTGTGTTGGAGAGCAAATCCACACAGGTGTGTTGGAGAGCAAATCCACACAGGTGTGTTGGAGAGCAAATCCACACAGGTGTGTTGGAGAGCAAATCCACACAGGTGTGTTGGAGAGCAAATCTACAGAGGTGTGTTGGAGAGCAAATCCACACAGGTGTGTTGGAGAGCAAATCCACACAGGTGTGTTGGAGAGCAAATCTACACAGGTGTGTTGGAGAGCAAATCCACACAGGTGTGTTGGAGAGCAAATCTACAGAGGTGTGTTGGAGAACAAATTCACACAGGTCTGTTGGAGAGAAAATCCACACAGGTGTGTTGGAGAACAAATCTACACAGGTGTGTTGGAGAGCAAATCCACACAGGTGTGTTGGAGAGCAAATCTACACAGGTGTGTTGGAGAGTAAATCCACACAGGTGTGTTGGAGAACAAATCCACACAGGTGTGTTGGAGAGAAAATCCACACAGGTGTGTTGGAGAACAAATCTACACAGGTGTGTTGGAGAACAAATCCACACAGGTGTGATGGAGAACAAATCTACACAGGTGTGTTGGAGAGCAAATCCACATAGGTGTGTTGGAGAGCAAATCCACACAGGTGTGCTGGAGAGCAAATCCACACAGGTGTGTTGGAGAACAAATCCACACAGGTGTGTTGGAGAGCAAATCCACACAGGTGTGTTGGAGAGCAAATCCACACAGGTATGTTGGAGAGCAAATCCACACAGGTATGTTGGAGAGCAAATCTACACAGGTTTGTTGGAGAGCAAATCCACACAGGTGTGTTGGAGAACAAATCCACACAGGTTTGTTGGAGAGCAAATCCACACAGGTGTGTTGGAGAGCAAATCTACAGAGGCGTGTTGGAGAGCAAATCTACAGAGGTGTGTTGGAGAGCAAATCCACACAGGTGTGTTGGAGAACAAATCCACACAGGTGTGTTGGAGAGAAAATCCACACAGGTGTGTTGGAGAACAAATCCACACAGGTGTGTTGGAGAGCAAATCTACAGAGGCGTGTTGGAGAGCAAATCTACAGAGGTGTGTTGGAGAGCAAATCCACACAGGTGTGTTGGAGAGCAAATCTACAGAGGTGTGTTGGAGAGCAAATCCACACAGGTGTGTTGGAGAGCAAATCCACACAGGTCTGTTGGAGAGTAAATCTACAGAGGTGTGTTGGAGAGCAAATCTACACAGGTGTGTTGGAGAGAAAATCTACACAGGTGTGTTGGAGAGCAAATCCACACAGGTGTGTTGGAGAGAAAATCCACACAGGTGTGTTGGAGAACAAATCTACACAGGTGTGTTGGAGAACAAATCTACAGAGGTGTGTTGGAGAACAAATCTACACAGGTGTGTTGGAGAACAAATCCACACAGGTGTGTTGGAGAGCAAATCTACACAGGTGTGTTGGAGAACAAATCTACAGAGGTGTGTTGAAGAGCATATCCGCACAGGTGTGTTGGAGAGTAAATCTACACAGTTGTGTTGGAGAACAAATCCACACAGGTGTGGTGGAGAACAAATCCACACAGGTGTGATGGAAAACAAATCCACATAGGTGTGTTGGAGAGCAGATCTACACAGGTGTGATGGAGAACAAATCTACACAGGTGTGTTGGAGAACAAATCCACACAGGTGTGATGGAGAACAAATCCACATAGGTGTGTTGGAGAGCAAATCCACACAGGTGTGTTGGAGAGCAAATCCACATAGGTGTGTTGGAGAGCAAATCCACACAGGTGTGTTGGAGAGCAAGTCCACACAGGTATGTTGGAGAGCAAATCCACACAGGTATGTTGGAGAGCAAATCTACACAGGTTTGTTGGAGAGCAAATCCACACAGGTATGTTGGAGAGCAAATCTACACAGGTGTGTTGGAGAACAAATCTACACAGGTGTGTTGGAGAACAAGTCCACACAGGTGTGTTGGAGAGCAAATCTACACAGGTGTGTTGGAGAACAAATCTACAGAGGTGTGTTGAAGAGCAAATCCGCACAGGTGTGTTGGAGAGTAAATCTACACAGGTGTGTTGGAGAACAAATCCACACAGGTGTGTTGGAGAGCAAATCTACAGAGGCGTGTTGGAGAGCAAATCTACAGAGGTGTGTTGGAGAGCAAATCCACACAGGTGTGTTGGAGAGCAAATCTACAGGGGTGTGTTGGAGAGCAAATCCACACAGGTGTGTTGGAGAGCAAATCTACACAGGTGTGTTGGAGATAAAATTTACACAGGTGTGTTGGAGAGAAAATCCACAGAGGTGTGTTGGAGAACAAATCTACACAGGTGTGTTGGAGAACAAATCCACACAGGTGTGTTGGAGACCAAATCTACACAGGTGTGTTGGAGAACAAATCTACAGAGGTGTGTTGAAGAGCATATCCGCACAGGTGTGTTGGAGAGTAAATCTACACAGGTGTGTTGGAGAACAAATCCACACAGGTGTGGTGGAGAGCAAATCCACACAGGTGTGTTGGAGAACAAATCCACACAGGTGTGTTGGAGAGCAAATCTACAGAGGCGTGTTGGAGAGTAAATCCACACAGGTGTGTTGGGGAGCAAATCCACACAGGTGTGTTGGAGAGCAAATCTACAGAGGTGTGTTGGAGAGCAAATCCACACAGGTGTGTTGGAGAACAAATCCACACAGGTGTGTTGGAGAGCAAATCCACACAGGTGTGTTGGAGAGCAAATCTACACAGGTGTGTTGGAGAGTAAATCCACACAGGTGTGTTGGAGAACAAATCCACACAGGTGTGTTGGAGAGCAAATCTACAGAGGTGTGTTGGAGAGCAAATCCACACAGGTGTGTTGGAGAGCAAATCCACACAGGTGTGTTGGAGAACAAATCCACACAGGTGTGTTGGAGAGCAAATCTACAGAGGTGTGTTGGAGAGCAAATCCACACAGGTGTGTTGGAGAGCAAATCCACACAGGTGTGTTGGAGAGCAAATCCACACAGGTGTGTTGGAGAACAAATCCACACAGGTGTGTTGGAGAGCAAATCCACACAGGTGTGTTGGAGAGCAAATCCACACAGGTGTGTTGGAGAGCAAATCTACAGAGGCGTGTTGGAGAGCAAATCCACACAGGTGTGTTGGAGAGCAAATCCACACAGGTGTGTTGGAGAACAAATCCACAGAGGTGTGTTGGAGAGCAATTCTACACAGGTGTGTTGGAGAGCAAATCTACACAGGTGTGTTGGAGAACAAATCCACACAGGTGTGTTGGAGAGCAAATCTACAGAGGTGTGTTGGAGAGCAAATCTACAGAGGTGTGTTGGAGAGCAAATCCACACAGGTGTGTTGGAGAGCAAATCTACACAGGTGTGTTGGAGAACAAATCTACAGAGGTGTGTTGGAGAGCAAATCTACACAGGTGTGTTGGAGAGAAAATCTACACAGGTGTGTTGGAGAGCAAATCTACACAGGTGTGTTGGAGAGCAAATCTACAGAGGTGTGTTGGAGAGTAAATCCACACAGGTGTGTTGGAGAACAAATCTACACAGGTGTGTTGGAGAGCAAATCCACAGAGGTGTGTTGGAGAGCAAATCTACACACGTGTGTTGGAGAGTAAATCCACACAGGTGTGTTGGAGAGCAATTCTACACAGGTGTGTTGGAGAGCAAATCTACACAGGTGTGTTGGAGAACAAATCCACACAGGTGTGTTGGAGAGCAAATCTAAAGAGGTGTGTTGGAAAGCAAATCTACAGAGGTGTGTTGGAGAGCAAATCTACACAGGTGTGCTGTACTAGTAACGAAATGGCACGTTCTGTTTACGTGAATCCACACCGGTGTGCTGTTCGTTACGAGTGTGGTGTACTCGTAACGAATTGGCACGTTCTGTTTACATGACAAACCTTACTAAATTGGCTGTCAGGTGGTGGCGGGTTTAACGACACATTTATATTTACGCGATCTAACCCAAGAAAACCAGTATTATGGATGTTTCATAGCTGTCAACCCATACGGTTTACCCCGTATTCTTGTACAGGGAAATTGAGTTTTCAGGTCCATACGGCGTTCAGCCGTTTCAATACGGGCAACAATCGTGTTGTCTATTTGTTTGTGTTTCTCCGTTGTGATGTGTCTTTGTAGGATGAACGTTGAGATTTATAAGGGCACGAGGTGACCAATAAGGTCTGAATTGGTCTGTAATAATATAAAACGCTGATAACATGTATGTTGTTTACACACAATCTTTATTTTGACTGGAAGAATCCGATGAGCTATAAAGCTCTTTTTTCACACGTGTCCTCTCGTGTACTTTGCACTCCTATCGTGTTTTGTACTGTTTGTTATTGTAATGTTCTTAACCCGCCCCTACTGGGCATCTGTGAAAAATAGCTTGAGAGCTCAACGGATTCCTCTTGTGTAAATACAAATTCTGATTCTGAACGAACAATGTAAAACACACGATAGTAGTGCAACGTATAGGTAAGGTAAGGAAATCACCAAAAATATATATTTACGTGGCTTTACCAAAAGAGCCAAAGAATATAATAAACTTTTTATATAAATAAACAAAAAAAGTTTTACCAGGTAGAGTCCACTGCGTTATAACAGTTGCTTCTTTGTCATCCACAGGATTACGGAGATATAATAAACTGATGATGCCCAAAAGTAAGAAAAAAAACCCACGTTATCACTGTTATATACAAAGTAACAAGGCTATGTCAATGATAAACACAAAGAGTGAAAGAGTAGCACAGTTGCTATTTGGGTTAACACGGTCACGTGACTCATGAGTCACAGAGTAAACCCATAATGGCACGTTTGCCGCGTACCAATTGGCAAGGTTTTGTCAGCGATGAGCATAACAAGAGTGAATCCTGTACGAACACAGATGTCATCTACATCTGTGTAAGGTGTGGGAGGGAGAGGTGGGGGAAGTTATTTGACCATACTTCATTAAGCTGGTCAGTGCGGGTTGGTGAAGGCGGGAAGCGTGGACTTGGAAGCATAGAAGTACGGTACAACATTTTTCTGTACTGCCCTCTGCGGTGCACAACAAAGCCTGGCAGCTCCCTACAACAGCCCGTTAATGTATGGGAGTCACCAATCCGTGGACTGTCCAGGCTTACACCTGCTTAGATTGGCCATAGCTGCTTTGCTTCGGTTACTTGGTCAGAAATGAATTTTCAAATGACCTCTCATTAAAAAACAAAACTTTGTCATGTGCGTCTTCTCACGTGTTGTCTGTGTGCCATATTTTGGCTGGCTGATCCGGATTAAATTGTTACCGACTAATGCGCACAAACTCGCCAGCCACACTGCGAGTTAATGCTGTGGAGCATTCTGGAGAGAAACCAAATATGATCAGAATTCCGTTCCGTCTCCACATTAATAAAACATATACCGTATAGTCTATCTGCATTTTTGCATATCTTTCCAGATCACAATGTCTTTAACAAGCCTGACTGCTGATGAGACCCAGAATTGTCTAAACCGCTGCAGAGTTTGCTTGCTCTGGAAGCATTGATTGCCAGTTATTTTTTGAGACAAAACATATATATACAATGTGAAATGACGTGACGAAATAAATGTTTTACGAATCGTATAATATTTGGGCTGATCCACGTAAATAAATTATCCGGCCAAATGTGTGTCGTAAGACCCTCCACCAACCGGACACAAATTCAATCGTCACGCGTACGAAGCGTGCCACGTGACACATTTGGCGAGATCATTTCGCGTGGCCGAACTCGCGACCAAATCAATTGTGAATCATAACCATTGGTGGCAACTAAAAACCACCTAAGGGGCGTCCATAAATGACGTCACGCGATTTTTGACGATTTTTGACCCGCCTTCGTCACACGGCGTCACAAAAAGTCAGACCCCCCTCAAATATGACGTCACAAAGCTCTGCCCCCCCCCCCCAAAAATATAAAACATACTTCAAATCTCGATTTAAAGCTTTCTTCGCTCCAGCGCTGTCCTCTGGACAGTCTCGTCCCTTCACCTGATGAAGGCCGCTTGTGTTGTGGCCGAAACGTCGTGAGAATTTTATTGTTATTTTATTTTATCAATTTATTATTTTATTCTCATTCTACGTGACTTTACCGAAAGAACCAAAGAAGATACTTCAAATCGCTTTAAAATATTGTCATTGTAGTGCGTATTTATTGTGGCGCTGCACTCTGATGTTGTAGGAAAAAAACATTTATTAAAAAGTCTATTTTATTTAGTAGAACGTGTCTATATTTAAAGTTGCGCATTTTGATGTGACGTCACATTTCTCAAACCCCCCCCCCTCGTCACACATCGTCACAAATGTCTGACTCCCCCCCCCACCCCCTAGGTGCGTGACGTCATTTATGGACGGCCCCTCCTAAGTGCTTAAAGTTAATTTTAAATTGAATTGGCTCAGGCACCCACGGAGAGCTCTGCGGGTAGCCCCAGCCCCCACCCACCACCACCCCCCTCGCCAGGAAGGACCCCGACTACCAGCCCACACCCAGATGCATCACGGGACTCCCCCCCCGCCTCCACCGTGAGAGTCACGGCGGCTAAATTTAATTATTTTCGTAACTAACTCGCGGCTTGGGTTTTCTTAACCAGCACCAAGATTCATCATAGGCACGCGACAAAATAAAAACACATCTTTTTAAACAAACAAAAAATATCCACGCAAAGTGTGGATTATTAACTTAATTGTTTACGGCGCCGCAGCGGGACGCTCTGATTGGCCGAGGTGAGTCCACGTGACCGCGTCGTTGACCAATGGGAGGCGTCCCAGTGGTGGGGGTGGAAGTGCTGCCCGGGTGAGGAGTGGAGGAGGAGGAGGGGGCAGCAGAACGAGGGAGGAGGCCGCCGAGGACGGTCACGCGGTGAAGGTGGTGGTGGTGGAGGAGGAGGTTGACGAGGTGAATGCTAAAGAGGCGTCGAGGAGGCAGTGTGGTTTGTGTCGAGGAGGCGGTGGGGCAGTGGGTTGAGGTGGTTGGCTGAGTGGTGAGTAATAGAGGGGTGGTGAGGAGGAGGAGACGAGGTGGATACTACAGAGGTGTCGAGGAGGTAGTAGTGGTTCGTGTCAAAGAAGCGGTGGGTAATCGGGTGAGGTGGGTGGTGAGGAATAGAGTGGTGGTGAGGAGGAGGAGACGAGTTGGAGACGGAAGAGGTGTCGAGGAGGTAGTGATTTGTGTCAAAGAAGCGGCGGGTGGTGGGGAATAGTGTGAGGTGCTTATCTGTGGTGGGGAATAGAGGGTGGTGGTGAGGAGGAGACGAGGTGAGGATTGAAGAGGTGGTTGTGTGGAAGAGGCAGCGGGAAATAGGGTGACGTGGTGGTGGTGGTGGGGGATAGTAAAGTGGTGAGGAGGGGGGGTAGCGATTGGTGTTCAAATACGTGGTGTGGCGGGGTAGTGAGGGGTGATCCGGGTGAGCTTCGGAAGAGAAGTGGTGGTGAAGAGGAGGAGAGGTAGACAAGAGGACGAAGGGTGACTGGTGGTAAAGAACGTTGTTGATGAGGTGGTGAGAAGAAGTCAACACGGCAACAGCGTTGGGCCGAGAGCTCCCGGCGGCGGTTTGGGTTTCTTTGGCCTCCTCCTTCCTCATCTTCATCGTCGTCGTCTTTCTCATCTTCATCGTGGTCGTCTTCCTCAATCGTCGACACCGTCAGTGGATGGTCGGCATCGCGGCTCGGGGTAAATGAGATTCACCCTTCTTCATCACCCTCATCATCATCTTATGTCCGTCATGAATAATCCCGCAGCGCAACATTTGCATCGCACCGCACCACTCTCTTATCCATTGTCGTTACCCGCGATCTTCGTCATCGTCTTACAACAAAAGGGTATATCTCCTTTTACATTTTTAATTAACTTGTGATTGCCGAGTACTGTACAGCTCTCGACCGCCTCGTTGTAGTCTCGGTTAGCTTGTACTGTACATAATGATTGATAGTCCTCATCCAACGTCGTCTTTACTATCTGTTAAAATTATCAACCAACATCATCGCCTTTCCGGCGTCTCGGTGGATGGGTTTTCTGGCGAGTTGATAGGCGTCTTCATTACGTTCAAAGTGTCATTAATTACCCGTCTTGTCTATCTCGATTATCTGCGTAATAGCCGCAGACAACACATGTCCTGCCCAGGGAGTTGTCTCGGTGAATAGTCGTCAACGTTATCGCATCTCGCATAGGTTTGTGGAGGGGAGAGGTCTCTGCGATGGGGCGAACATCAACATCTTGTTTGTATGGCTTAGCATCATCATCATCGGCATCGTCTTCATCGCCGGCAGCGTCTTCATCGCCGGCAGCGTCTTCATCACCGGCAGCAGCACCTTCATCATATTTAGCATGATCACAATCATGCTTTTTTATGATCATCCTAAGGTGTTGGATAATCTACATCGGTTTGTTTTTTTTGTGTGGTGAGAATATAAGATCGGAAATGTAGCTTTCTCTCGCGCTTTTCAATCAACCTCATCACCGCCACCATCACCCGAAGGGTGTTGGATATTCTACATCGTCGTGTTGGCAGTAGGAACCCATGCAACACGGCTTTCTCTTGTGCTCATCATCCCCCCGTCCTCCTCCTCCCTTATAGGTTTCCCCAGCGGATGATCTACATCGTTTGCGTCCCCACCCCCCGAGATATCTGCTTCGCCATCATCATCATCTTTACCATCGTCGTAGCCACACGATTCGCCCTGGCGGCTTCGGCTAAGACCACGGCGGCAGCAGCGACCACGACGACGACGACATCCTCATCATCATCCACGGCCATGAACTGCGTGCCGTGGACGAGCGCAGCGAAGAAGATGAAGGTTGAAGCCGACGCACAGCAGCAGCATCAGCAGCAGCATCAGCAGCAGGCCCCCAGCGGCCTCTACCACGAGCGTCAGCGGCGGGAGCTGTGCGCCCTGCACGCTCTCAACAACGTCTTCCAGGACGGGGGCGCCTTCAACAAGGAGCAGCTCGACGAGATCTGCCAGAGGTGTGTGTGTGTCTGTCTGGTGTGATGGAGGTGATGTGTGTGTGTGGTGTGATGGGGGTGATTGTGTGTGTGTGTCTGTCTGGTGTGATGGAGGTGATGTGTGTGTGGTGTGATGGAGGTGATGTGTGTGTCTGGTGTGATGGAGGTGATGTGTGTGTGTGGTGTGATGGAGGTGATGTGTGTGTGTGGTGTGATGGGGGTGATTGTGTGTGTGTCTGTCTGGTGTGATGGAGGTGATGTGTGTGTGGTGTGATGGAGGTAATGTGTGTGTCTGGTGTGATGGAGGTGATGTGTGTGTGGTGTGATGCGGAGGGGGTGGGGGGGTGTTTGTGATGTGATGGGGGTGATAAGGAGTTTGTGGTGTGATGGGGGTGATGTGTTTGTGTGTGTGGTGTGATGGGGGTGATGTGTGTGTCTGGTGTGATGGAGGTGATGTGTGTGTGTGTGTCTGGTGTGATGGAGGTGATGTGTGTGTGGTGTGAGTGTGGTGTGATGCGGAGGGGGTGGGGGGGTGTTTGTGATGTGATGGGGGTGATAAGGAGTTTGTGGTGTGATGGGGGTGATGTGTTTGTGTGTGTGGTGTGATGGGGGTGATGTGTTGGTGTGATGGGGGTGATGTGTTGGTGTGTGTGGTGTGATGAGGGTGATGTGTTGGTGTGTGTGGTGTGATGGGGGTGATGTGTGTGTGGTGTGATGGGGGTGATGTGTTTGTGTGTGGTGTGATGGGGGTGATGTGTGTGTGGTGTGATGGGGGTGATGTGTTGGTGTGTGTGGTATGATGGGGGTGATGTGTGTGTGGTGTGATGGGGGTGATGTGTTTGTGTGTGGTGTGATGGGGGTGATGTTTTTGTGTGATGGGGATGATGTGTGTGGTGTGATGGGGGTGATGTGTTGGTGTGTGGTTTGATGGGGGTGATGTGTTGGTGTGTGTGGTGTGATGGGGGTGATGTGTTTGTGTGTGTGATGTGATGGGGGTGATGTGTTTGTGTGTTTGTAGTGTGATGGGGGTGATGTGATGTGTGTGTGGTGTGATGGGGGTGATGTGTTTGTGTGTGTGGTGTGATGGGGCAGGGGTGTTTGTGATGTCATGGGGGTGATGTGTGTGGTGTGATTTTATAGGGGTGGTGTGTTTGTGTGATGTGATGGGGGTCGGTATGAAATGACGGGGGTGGTATGTGTGGTATGATGTGTGGGGGTGGTATGGTGTGATGGGGGGGGGGGTGTGATGTGATAGGGAGTGTGTGGGGTGGTGTATGGGGTGTTGTGTTTGTGTGATGTAGTGTGATGGGGGTGATGTGTGTGGTGTGATTTTAATCGGGGGTGGTGTGTTTGTGTGATGAGGGTGATGTGTATGGTTGTGGTGTGAGGGGTTTGATGTGTTTGAATGATGTGTGTGGTGTGATTTTATGAGGGTGGTGTGTTTGTGTGACGTGATGTGTGTGGTGTGATGTATATACAGTATGTTGAACTTCATTCGCACCGTACGTAGCCAACCGTGCTAATCGGAGGTCCGTGATATCGGTGGCATGCGTGTTGTCGGTGTGAGAGAGCAGTGTGGCGAGGCGGTGTGTTGTACATGTACGTAGTTTAGATATCGAGTTGTATGTGAGTGGTTCGTGTGTGTGTGTGATGGGAGCTACATGATCTCAGAGAGGTGCCGTGTGTGTGAGCGGTGGGTGTTTGTGTGGGATGGTTGGGAGTGTTTTGATGTGTGTGTGTGTGAGAGGTGTTGGTGTGTGTGGTGATTTGTGGCATAGTAGGTTGTGTGTGTGGTGGTTGTGAGCGGTGTGTGTGGGGAGCGGTCAGCGCGTTGCGCACCAGTGACGAGTATCTGAACCGGTCCTGGGCGTCCCCTAGGTCGACTCAGCCTCGTATGAGTACTTGGTGTGGTGTGTAAACATTGCCACTGGGGAGACAAAGGCGGCCGGCCGTGGTGTTGGCCACCCACCCCCTCGTGTGGCGTGCCGGCCTTCATAGGTGCTCGCTAACAGCAACAGCCTGTTAAAGACTATACAGGTGGTTTTTGCCTCTGTGTACAAGAAGTGTAAAGGATGCTGGGATATGTATGTTGAACTTTCGCACCGTATGTAGCCAACCGTGCTAAATGTGTGTTACATGAGGTTTGTGTGTGCGCTAGGAGGTGTTTGTGTGCTAGAGGTGTGGGTGTGTATCGTTTCAGTGGATATGTACAAGGAGGAGTGTTTGAGATGTGGCGTTTGATATCGTTTCTTTTGTTTATTTGGGAGTGTGCGTTTTCCTTTTGTGTATACTGGAAGTGTGATGGAGCGTGTGTGTATTGCTAGAGATGTTTGTGTTGGAGGTGCACTGGAAGTATGTGTGTGTTAGAGTCTTTGTGGTTCAGTTTGGAGCGGTGGTGTAGCGGTTAGCGCACTGTGCTACGAACCCGACGACCCGGGTTCGATTCCCGCTCACGGCCGCGAAGACCAGTGATGATTATCTGAACCGGTCCTGGGCCTCCCCTAGGTGGACTCGGTCTCAAATGATTACCTGGTGCGGTATGTAAACATCGCCACTGGGAAGACAAAGGCGGCCGGACGTGGTGTTGGCCACCCACCCCCTCGTGTGCTGTGCTGGCCTTCACAGGTGCTACTCGCTAACAGCACTTGCCCCTACAGTCTGTTAAAGGCTACACGGGGGATCTTTGTTTTTGGTGCTGCCCACACCACCCTGATGTACAGTGCTGGCCTTCTTAGGTGCTCGCTAAATATTTTGTGGGGATATGAGTGTGGTGTGGATGAGTATTGTTCTGTACGTCGTGTTCCGGGGATATTGGTGTATTTGTGTGTTGTAGTTGCGTCTGTGTGTGTGCGCACTAATGTGCGCTGCAGGTATCTTGTATGTGTGTTACTGAAAGTGTTCGAGGTGGAGATGCGGTGGGTGATGGAGGTGTGTGTATGCTGCGATGGGTGTTTGTATGTACGGATTTATGGGTGGCATGTGCTGAATCATAATTGTGTGTGTGTGTACTAACAATTGATGTTTTTGGAGATGTGTAAACTGGAGGTATGTGCAAGATGTGTATACTGGAGGTATGTGCTCGCTAACAGCACTTGCCCCTACAGTCTGTTAAGGCTATATGGGGGCTCTTTGTTATCTTTGTTTATGACAGGTGTGTATGTCGTGGAGGTGTGTAGGTGCTGAAAGTGTGTGTGTGTTGGAGAGTTGTGTTCTCGGTGTGTTTGCAGGTGTGTGCAGCATGCAATGACGTTATCTTTTAGTTTATATCAATTCTATGTGTTATTGAAGCATCTCTGCTTTATTGTGCTTTGAGTTTGTGGTGTATGAGTGTTAACCATCAGTTTGCTTGTTTCAACCTGTGGTGTGTATGTGCTTGTGTGTCTACGCTGTCCAAGTGTGTAAGCTATATATTTGGCATGAGCATGCAGTTGTGATGTGCGTGATCTTGTGGTGCATCTGAGCCTTGTATTTTTTTTATTGCCTTGTGTTGTGCACTTTTGTGTGAGTTTGTGCAGGCTGGTGTGTGTTCGTGTGCGCGAGTGGCGTGAATACCATAAATATTCTTAACCATGGTGGGAGGGTAGTTCAGGTGAAAGTCATTCAAACACTCTATTCTGTCGCCGTCGCAAACTAAACAAACCCATAACGTTCACCGTTTAATACCACTTTCTATATAGCATACTCGTGTATTGAGTTATTTTCTCATTGTTATTACAGTACATACCACTGTCAACGCAGTCCCGACCTATTAATTTCACCGGTTAAGAGCCCTTAACAGTTCAATCTTGACTTAACGCTTTCGTGACTGCAGGAATTCATATTCTTTGGGTCTTTCGGTAAAGTGACGTAGATAGGTTCAAAGAAAATAACCAAAAACTGCGACGTTTCGATGACGACCGCTTGTGTTGCGATCGAAACGTCGTAGCTTTTGGTTATTTTCTTTGAACCTATCTGCGTGACTTTACCGAAAGACCCAAAGAACCCTTAAGAGTTGACAAAAAAACTTTTGAAAGAGACACAAAATACAGGAAAAATTGGTTGAATGGGGTACAAATGTATCGGCGCACGAAGCCCCATTTGATACAGGTGTGGTATTTTGTTGTTTCTGTGGAGATTTTGGTCATGGGACTTTACGTGTGGTCACCATTAGACCGTAATGAGCTTTGGCGGTAATTGTGACGGCGGGTAAAGTGAAAAAAATATAAAATGTGGCCTGCTTGCACGCGCGAGAGGGCCCGCGTGCGATTAGAGCCAACCGGGGAGAGATCAAAAACACGCAATTAAATATTAACGTAACGCGACGAGCCGATGTTGTGCCTTACGCATCGGTGACATGCCCGTGCGGGTTATAATTACCGGAGCATGCGACGGGGTTCGCCCCCCCCCTCCCCCATTTGATTCTGCCAACGTTCGTCGTTTTTGGAAAAATATTTTTTGTTTACTTTCTGTATTTTCCGCTATTTCCCCCCCACCACCACCTCAACCGTGCTTCTGGCGTCGCGGTTGTCATGGAACGGAGGAATTTCCCGTTGGGTCACTGAGGGGCAGAGAGCTGTGTATCATCACACATCGTGTCCGTCTCCTGTGAAGATGTCGCCCAACTACGTCTGGAGTCATGAATATTATCGGGGCGTCTTCCCCCTCCGCAACGACTCCACGCCCGCCGTTCCTCTTAAATTCCTCGCAAAGAGTATTCGTAACATCGCGATTCAACTTTTTATTCTCTACTTAATTGTGCCAAATTGTGACAAACTGAACTTTAATCGTATTTTTGTCTGAGACCATCGACTCGCTCCGTGACTCCAGTTCTTGCCCAGGATCCCAGCGCTCGCTCGGTGTCTCTGACGCGGTCACGATGAACCCCCTCCGACCTCTGGTCACCTGTCTGATTGTGAAACATTTTTTATTTTTATATCACCAGCAATGATCACCCCCACTTAACACTGGGTGTGTCCGCTAACATTTCCAATAAAAAAAATGCCTTCGTGTTATTCAGAGCTATTTCAGTGGTTTGGTATGTAATGTTGCATAAACGTCGGCGCTGGTGATACAAGAGGTGGCCGGGCGTGGTGCGCTTGTCACACCACCACCACCCCTTCATCACGTGCCGCACCGGCCTTAATAGGTGCTCGCTAACAAAATTTACTGTGGCCTGTAATATTAATGGGTGGGGGGGGGTTGTATTCATTGTCTTCTCACAGGCTGTCTCCAGACTCAATGCTGAACCCACACAAGAGCATGCTGGGAACGGGAAACTACGACGTAAACGTCATCATGGCCGCCCTGCAGACCAAGGCGTGCGAAGCCGTGTGGTGGGATAAGCGCAGGTATTGAACCAGTCACACTAGCACTTGGAGACCTCTCGGTCAGGACACCTTGGCGAGAGTCCGCGAGACCATCGCCGATTATTGTAATAACATCTCTACCATGCCGAAATGCCAGATACCTGGCTGATCTCGTCAAGGAGCATGGAACCATCACTTAAACTCCGGTCATGCTCGTAGAAGCAGCAGCTTTTGGGTCGCCATCGAACAAAGATGGTCACTACATCGCGCGCTTTCAGATGGGGCTTCTATGGCCATCTTGAACGCTGTTCCTTCCGATATTAGGAAGCCACTGGAGCTTTGCACTTTTAAATCTAAGTTAAAAACGTATTTCTTTAGAACTGATTCATGTTTAGTTTGTTGTCCTTCCCCTACACCTCCGATGAGCACATTTGGCTGCATACGGTGCGAAAGAAGTTCAACATACATACATACATGTCATCAGGGAAGTCGAGGAGGAGCCTTATGGGTTCACAATGGCCGCGTCGAAACGCTACACTTCACAACACTCCACTGTGGCATTCACATAATTGAGGCAGAATTTGTGATGTTTTCATCTCAAATGTATTTTGCTATTCCATTGTCTGCCTCGCAAAACACAGAGAAACGACAGTTAAACATTGATAGACAACGGTTTCATGGTTAAACAAATCGTGTGCGGGGACCTGGATTTTATTCCCGGTACTTATTTGCTTGGCTGGGCTGTCCAAGCAAAGCCGCTTGTGGGACACGGTGGTGACACGTTAATTTCCTCGCCTCGTATGGAGGAGGTCGTGGGTTCGATCCCGAGCCTGACGCCTGCTTTATAAGTGGACGTTGCGCGTCTCTCTCCCTATGCTTTTCATGCTTTTCAGAGTATTTGGCTGCTATACATTTCCACTTGATGAGCCTTTTTGTTGAGCTATTATTTATTGCTGGGTCGCTTCTAAAAAAAAGCTATTTAGGTCAGTGGGCCTTACCTGGTAAAATAAAAATAGTTTTTAGTTTTCATAGTTTATGGGTTCTTGGCAGAGACGGATACTCCAACAAAATTTCACTGACAAAAGTACAGGCAGTCCCCGAGATGCGAACATTTACACTAACAAACGAACCACCATAAGATTATTTTATCTTAACCCTCCGACTTGTGAATCTAAGGTCGTACTTGCGAACCGAACCGCATAACTATTTTGTTCAGCGGAGGGATCCCCCGCAAGATGTAATGAGTCCCAGCATCCTAGAAACACCCTTTCAGGATTCAAGGCACGTGAAAGTAAAACTGTTTTTGTTTATTTTCATGTTACTTTAAGTTACGCTTTATTTACAGTCATATTACATGCACGTGTACACATTCTTCTCATGAGTTTCACAAAGCTTCCCTTTTTTGTTGAACCATTACACGTTTTATGACACTGACCGTACGTACCATTTAATACTGAGTTTCCGAGATGCGAACAACTCTACTAACGAACGGATCCCGGGAACTTAGCCTGTTGCTCGTAAGTCGAGGACTGCCCGTTGTAAAGGTCAACAGACTCCCAAGGCCATGAGGGGTGTGGATCAGTGGGGGTAGATACCAGTTCGGAGGACGCAGAACCGGCACCACTATCTCGAGACCCTGCGTTCAAATCCAGGTTTCGGCCACGCATGGTTAAAAACCACCCGGAAGAGTTGACGGTCTCAGTCCGTTCACCAAGTTCCGCCACAAGACCATTAGCACAGTTTGCAACTTTTAAGGTGCCAAAGATGTTCAACATACAGTGAGGGGAAAAAAGTATTTGATCCCCTGCTGATTTTGTACGTTTGCCCACTGACAAAAGAAATGATCAGTCTATAATTGTAATGGTAGGTTTATTTGAACAGTGAGAGACAGAACAACAACAAAAAATCCAGAAAAACGCATGTCAAAAATGTTATAAATTGATTTGCATTTTAATGAGGGAAATAAGTATTTGACCCCCTCTCAAATCAGAAAGATTTCTGACTCCCAGGTGTCTTTTATACAGGTAACAAGCTGAGATTAGGAGCACTCCCTTTAAGAGCACAATCAGTCAATCATATTCCAAACTCTCCACCATGGCCAAGACCAAAGAGCTCTCCAAGGATGTCAGGGACAAGATTATAGACCTACACAAGGCTTGAATGGGCTACAAGACCATTGCCAAGCAGCTTGGTGAGAAGGTGACAACAGTTGGTGCGATTATTCGCAAATGGAAGAAACACAAAAGAACTGTCAATCTCCCTCGGCCTGGGGCTCCATGCAAGTTCTCACCTCGTGGAGTTGCAATGATCATGAGAACGGTGAGGAATCAGCCCAGAACTACACGGGAGGATCTCGTCAATGATCTCAAGGCAACTGGGACCATAGTCACCAAGAAAACAATTGACAACACACTACGCCGTGAAGGACTGAAATCCTGCAGCGCCCGCAAGGTCCCCCTACTCAAAAAAGCACATATATACATGCCCGTCTGAAGTTTGGCAATGAACATCTGAATGATTCAGAGGACAACTGGGTGAAAGTGTTGTGGTCAGATGAGACCAAAATGGAGCTCTTTGGCATCAACTCAACTCGCCGTGTTTGGAGAAGGAGGAATGCTGCCTATGACCCCAAGATCACCATCCCCACCGTCAAGATCTGCAAAGAGGAGTGGGACAAAATCCCTCCTGAGATGTGTGCAAACCTGGTGGCCAACTACAAGAAACGTCTGACCTCTGTGATTGCCAACAAGGGTTTTGCCACCAAGTACTAAGTCATGTTTTGTAGAGGGGTCAAATACTCATTTCCCTCATTAAAATGCAAATCAATTTATAACATTTTGACATGCGTTTTTCTAGATTTTGTTGTTATTCTGTCTCTCACTGTTCAATTAAACCTACCATTAAAATTATAGACTGATCATTTCTTTGTCAGTGGGCAAACGTACAAAATCAGCAGGGGATCATACTTTTTTCCCTCACTGTACATACATGCATACATACAAGTCATGCAGTCTAATGTAAATAATTAGCTCCCACATTCGACGAATGCTTGGATTTTCAGACCGGCCACAACGGATACTCAACAAAGCGGTCACAAGGCGTGGCGTGATTTCACCGCCCTGCCGATTAGGTGAAACATCAAAACCGGGGACTTGGTTATTTTCCTGGAACTATTTCAACTTTTCTGTCGTCTCATTTGTCGTGTATCGTTTTCATGGTCTGTCTCGTATTGTCTTTTGTTCTTTTATAGCATCAAGGTACAGTAGTATTTAATTTGCATTCACGGGGGAAAAAAGTTTTCTTTTACTTCCATGTCAATGCACGTATAGTGAGCCTACAAACCAGTTTTGACGTATGAATTGTTCAAGGTCACATAATCAAGTTAGTGTCTCCATTCTCAAATGAACATTGGGTGATGGATCATCTCAGCTGTCCTGAGACAATGGTGCACATTCCACATTCGGATGACAATACAATTTTCAATACAATGCAAGTCAGTCGTAGGCAGACGAAACAAGAAGGCCTCGAGTCTGGACTTAAACAGTGGCCGGGAGTCGACAGCACTGATTGCTCGGGGAACGACATTCCAGACTGGGAGCAGCAGGGGAGAAAGAGCAACTGTACAGGAGCCAGACTTCTGAATAGGGCAGGCAACTCGTGTTGACTTCCCACAAAGCAGTGCTCATTTCAACCCTTTCCCATTCCAAGACGCCTGCAAGTTGCAGGGTGGGTCCCATTCACCGCTGAATCTCGGAACGCGCAAGCCGTTACTGTTATTTATTTACAGAGGCATAGCACCATTGTTTATAAAGACATTGTACTGTGCTCATCACAGAACCGTAGTGACACGACCACACTCTATGACAGCTGGCACCAAACCGCCACACACCCTTCCGCATGGCCTTTGACTTCCGATTCCGTTGGAAATCGATTCGATTCCGATGACGTAAACGTACGTAATCGGAACGGAATCAGAAGGGTTTATGAACCCCAATTTGGGGGGGGGTCATGATGGTGGTGATTGGAGCAGGCGACCCCTGGCAGGATTTGAACTCAACTCGCCGTCGTCGCCAGAGGACACTCGTCTGATCGGACGCAGTGGTTTTCGTTCACTTTGCGATTCTCACAACGGTGAGCAATTTTAACTCGCGACCTTCCCAGTTGTGAGTTGGCGACACAAGCGGCTGAAGACATTGACATGTTAGCAGTGTCGGCGAAGACCAACGAGTTTGTGTCAAGGATTAAAAATGTTGCAGCCTTTTTGCCGAGGCTCTTTATAGCACTGCTCAACGAGTGACCTTTTAGTACGAGAAAAAAAAACATTGGAATTTAATGATAGTTGCAATAACTGTAATGGCGAGTGGGGATTTACGTCAAACAGATTTAGAGGCTCTCAAACAGATTTAGCGGAGACGTATGCGCATTTTGAAATCAGCTTTGTAAACAGACTCATCAGGATTAAAAAAAAAAACGGGGAGGAGGGTGTGTCTCAGTCTGTGAGCCAGCAATGCTGATATTTTTTTAGTATTTGAGTAAAAAAAAAATCCATTTAAAAAAAATTTCCACTGGTCTGTAAGAGGTACAAAGAGAACAATGGAACTTGATGGACGCTGGATTATGGTTTTACATTCAGTGGGTGGGAACCTGGACTGAGACCTATAAGCTTAGTGGTACCGGCTCGTGTGCTCTGACAATCATTATGTAAAACCCCACGAGAGAGAGAGGGACACCCCATACCCTGGACTCAAACCCACAAATCGAAATCGCGTCGGTTGAGGTGCTTTCTCACAATGCTGTTATGAACCCTCGGGGGAAAAAATTCCCGGTGTCAGTATCGGAAACCTGATTTGTTTCAACGGTACTAGTTCTCGGGCGCTGATGTGACCGTTAGGGGTCACCTTGAGAGAGAAAGAGAGAGACACCACCCCAGGATTTGAAACCAGAAGCTTTGGTGCTAGGTCGCCTGCTCTGACGTGGTTATTATGAGTCTACTTACAGAGACACACATAGACAAGACTCTACGTTTCTAACTCGGTCTTCTGGGCAGCATTTGCTTTTGTGCCATCGAAGGCATGGATCTCACGCAGCAGCAGCGTGGGTTCTGCCACTCCGACACGGCCATTATGAGCCCCCTGAGCCCACCGCCTCATTACCGTGTCTCCTGGCGGGTTCGCTAGCCATGCTTTAACGAGCGGTGACCGTAGGATTGGCGTCACACCTGGCTTGTCCATGGCCCAAGGCTCGGCCCCTCCACCGCCCAACCCTCTCCCACTACCCCACACTCCTCCCCACCCTCGTCTACCACTCCCTCCACAGCGGCAACGTCACCAACGCGAGATTTCCCATTTCAACTGTGCCCCGTGCAAATACCGGGCACGCCTTACGCCCACCGTTGCTATATTTAACCGCTAAACACCTACGGCTATTATGCATTGCCCTGCCATCCTACGCTTTGGGTTGGAGGCAAGGGCTGGTAGCTCGTGCAGAGATTTGCGAAACGCCTAAACCCATTGGTTTCCAAGAACCTGTTTGTCCTCACGTCACCTTGAGTGCGTTGGTGGATTTTCTCCGGATGGTTTCCCAAATACCTCAAGGCAGGATGCTTCAAATAGCCTTTTAAGTATTGTTGAAGACTTATGAATTAACTATTATTTTCAATCCAGTGTCCTTTATTTAATCAGCTGAGAATGATGGCTGGGTGACAAACACGAGTCACATTTCTCATGCAGCGTAGAAACAAAGTCGGAGCATGGGGACAGCACTTGGCGCGATTGGCAATCCTGGGTCAGCGGTGGAAATTCCACAGTCTGATGGCAGGAGTCAGTCCCTCCTTGGGGGAATCACTGTTGGTGTCTATCAGAGTTGAGCTATGTGTTTTATATATGTCCGAGAGATGATGATTAATGTCAAGTCTACACCCAGCCAGATTTGAACTCAAAACGTTCCAATTGTGAGTGGAATTCTGACCATGGTGCTGGCTGGTTAGTTAAACGTTTTCGGAGATAATTTTGCACGTATGGTGTGGGTGAGTGTATTTTAAGGATAATGTGGTGTGTGCGTGTGGTGTGCGATGGAGTGGGATGGTGTGGTGTATGAATGGAGTTGTGGGCGTTTGTATTTGTGGTATGGGTGGCTGTGGCATATTTTGATGAAGTGGTGTGGATTGATGTGTGTATTGTTAATGGGTGCGTGTTGTGTGGATGCAGTTGGTGTAGTATATGTGTGGGTGTTGTATGTATGGAATGAGCATCTTAATAGTGTTGCTTTATGTGGAGGCATTTATGTATGGTGTGGTTAGCATATTGGTGCTTGTCATATGTGGTGTGGTGTCTAAACATTAAGGGTTTCCATGTTGGTGGGCAGCCGCGGGCTACGTGGCCAAGAGTCAGAGCCATTCCCTGTTCACCTTGGGGTGCGACAGGGATGTCCTCTGGCTCCCGCATTATTTAACACCATCTTTGACCACGTAGTTTCAGAATCTTTCCATGGCTGTACCGGAGTAATTTCCATCTGGCACAGATACAATGGGAGGCTGATCGATGCTCGAGTGCGGCTGAGGGACGGCTCCCTATTGGTCAACCATGTAATGTATGCTGATGATCTGGTGATTGCTGCTTACTCAGAGGAAGAGTTGGAGGTGCTGCTGCTGAACCTGGAGTGAACTACTAAGAGGGTGGGGTCTTACCATTAACCCCACCAAAACTAAGTAACTGCCTGGATATTTTGTGCCATCAAACACTCCACCCCCTTAACTCTCCATTGGTGATAGAGCAGTTGTGGAGAGTTTTCCATGCCTGAGCAGTGTGATTATAACCAGCTCCGATTTGAGAGCAAACGTCTCACTCTGAATCAGTCAGGTGGCATTATATTTTAATCGGCTGCGTAACGCTGTGTGGAGCTACCTGGTCTGTCGCTCCACATGATGCTTCGGGTCTTCTCGGCCACAGTCATGCCCTCCCTTCTCTATGCTTGTGAAACGTGGACCCCTCTAATGAAACATCAGTTCTGTTTGGAAACATTCAGGCTGGCCTGCCAACGATCTATACTGGGTTTAACCAGGCTGGATTGTGTGAGGAGCTCACAAATCCTTGAAATATCTGGACACATTCCCATCAGTGAGCTCCTCCGTCAGGCAAGGCTGCGTTGGCTGTATCATGTAGCCCGCAAGTCTAGCCACCGCATGCCCAAGCAGCTTCTGTTTGGCCGCATTGAGGAGGCTATAACGGGCAAGACACGGGCTGGAGAAGAGGTGGAGCTAATGCGGCATTGGAGGATTTGGAGCTGAGTGGACTTGCCGAAGACTGGTACCAACGGTGTCAAGATTGGCCTCTGTGGAGGAGGCTCGTGAAGGACGCTGCTACTGGGCAGTTTAAGGCAGTCGCCCTCCAATAACAACTGAGGGCAGAGGAGTGAAACTCACAGCAACGAGCGGAGCGCTGGGCGGCTAAAACACAGCAAGTTGGCACAGGTTGCACAGCAGGTGCATCTTGACAGTCTCTCAGTCAGCTGAGCCATGGCACCTGCTGGGTCTGTCCCGTGACCCCATGGTCTCAAAGTGCACCTGGCCTGGCACAGGTGCCGTGGTGACGTCACCATCACTTAGTGGCAAATGGCGGGTATCAGTATTGGTCTATTGGTGTCCATAGGTGGGGAGCGGTAGTGTAGTGGTTGGCGCCACCGCACTACGAACCCGGCGACCCGAGTTAAATTCCTGCTCGCGGCCAACACCAGTGACGATTATCTGAACCTGTCCTGGGCCTCCCCTAAGTCAACTTGACCTCAAATGAGTACCTTGGTGCGGTATGTAAACATCGCTACTGGGGAGACAATGGTGGACAGGCGTGGCGAAGTATGATAAACTCACCCCCATGGCGTGCATGGGGCGGCCCTCATCTCGCGGTGGATTAACAAAAATGGCATTTTTGTTGATCGGTGCTGCATTCACTATCCCTACGTTATAGCGACCTTTGACCCAGGGTGGACGGGGATGCGAGTCACATGGTTTATAGGCGGGCATGGTGACACCTGCAATCGGCGCATTGGGGACGAGGATTGGTGGATCGAAAAGGTTTTATGAAACTTAACAATCTCTCTGGGCTGTGAGGTCAACCAGGATATCGCATTACAGCAAGGTGGTTCATGGACCCATGTGTGTGAGTCGTGGAGTGTTATCCCCTCATATATGTGGTGGTATGAGCTATCTCTGAGCACTCTGGTTTCCTATCACGTGCAGAAAACACCTAATTACTGACGAGGAATTGGCCAAACATCCCTACGTAGCAGGATCCTCCTGAAAAAAGAAGTCTTTAGACTCGACGAGGCTTTGCTGTGTTAATGACATTTTTATCATTGCCATATAACGTTTAATGATGTTCGTTGGTTGTGCGTTGCCATGGGCATCACCTCCAGCCAGCGTCTCTTGAAGTCGCTCTAAAAATACCTCTTTCCCCGTGCACACATGCGTACATTTCACACGCACGGCCGGTTAATTGTGCAGCGGTGGTCTGTTCCATTAAAGATTTCAAATGATGAAGCTAATTATTTAAATAGGAAAGCCTCACTGAGCTTCAAGATTTTTTTTTTAGAATGGCCCTGCCTTATTTTACCAATTCCATTCATGAGTGTTTGACTTCGTCTGGGAGGAAACCAGAGAACATGACGTAAACACCCACCCCCCCAACGCATGGGCGGAGGGGTTGACACTGAGCCACGTCTACCATCTCCTCACCATACCTCGTCCGCCCCATGCCCGCAACACCTGCACAGTTCTGATGGTCATTGCTAACCGGGCCCAATCCAATCCAAGACCTGAATGGCTAACCAGGCCTGAATGACTAACCAAGCGATTGAGGGAGCATTGATAATCATTTCGTTGTAAGCAATGGAAAATGTCTCGCTCTTTAACTCTATCTCTCTCCACCCCCCACCCGGCTTTTCTCCCCTCCCCACGGTCCCTCCCTCCCCTCCGAGCAGGGACGTGGACAGCATCGCGTTTGGGAACGTCGTGGGCCTCATTCTCAACATCCCATCGAGCATGCGCTGGGGGCCCCTGCAGCTGCCGCTCAAGCGCAAGCACTGGATTGGCGTGCGCCAGGTCGCTGGCGTCTACTACAACCTCGACTCCAAGCTCAAGGCGCCGCAGCGCATCGGCTGCGAGGACGAGCTGCGGTGAGCGATGGCGCAGCCGATCGTCGTGGTTCAGGTCGACGTAGGGCAGCGATGGGCAACCCCAGACGAGTCGGTGGGCCACCCGAGTGAGCCTCTCCTTCGTCTCGGTCGGGCCGCAAGCTTGACACTCCCACACCTCCGATTAGCTCGGTTGGCTACATACAGTGCGAAAGGAGTTCAACGTACATACACGACGTACGGACAACTTCGACCAGGATACCGCGAGGGGCTCCACGGGGCGGGTGAGATCCGTGGGATGCAGGTTGCCCACCACTGACCTGGCGAGATGTTATCTCCCTTGCCTGGTTTGCAGGAGGTCGTGGGTTCGATCCCGACTCTTGACGCCTGCTGTATATTTGGAGTTTGCGTTTTCTCTTTCCCCGTGTTTGCTTGGATTTTTCGTCGCGTCCTCCGGCTTTTCCCTAATTTTAGATCAGTGTCCGTTCAGCGCGTTTGGCTGCTGTCAATTTCCACGTGATAAGCCACTCCGTTGAGCTATCGTTTGTGGCCAGGTCGCTTAAAAAAAACGTTGATATAACTCGGTGGGCTTTACCTGTTCAATAAAAAAAATATTACGAGAGCATTTTGGTACTTCCTCAGGCGAGGGCGAAGCTGCTTTGTAGCTTCATCCAATTCGAACCTTTTTTTTTGTAATTTCTAATTACGCACATTTGGACCATGAGCGCAAGCACACATTGCCCACTCTTTTTTAACTAATGTCTCGAGATCTTTAACATCAGCAATGGTTACCAGGATGGCCGCTTGGCCCCAAACCGCGAACCTCTGCAGCATGTGATAAATGCGCTACCGCTCGTTCCGGGTCACTGGGGTTGCACCTTAAGGTAACCAAAACATTTTTAGGAAGCTGCCCGACGCTATCCTTAACTATCTAAAAGAGGATATAAGGCCCGCTGAGTCTTATATCCTTATCATGTGGAAATCTAATGCAGCCAAACACTCTAAACGTGTGATGGTGATTCTAAATGTGGAGGGAAAAACCGGAGGACCCGGAGAAAAATCCACGCAACCACGGGGAGAACATGCAAACTCCAAATGTACAGGCGTCAGGGTCGGGATCGAGCCCAAGTCCCCCTGTATACCAGGCAAGGTAGTTAACATCTTACCACCGTGGTTCCCTAAAACATCCGCCATAAAATGTTAGAGGATTGGATTGTTTGGGACTGAAGCTTTAATTAAAAAAAAATGTAGAGGTGGCTTGGTGGTTCAGAGGCCAGGAGTGTTGAGCTGGTGCTGCTGAGAACCTGAGTTAGAATCCAGGCAGCTGCCAGTGATTGAAAGCGACTTTTTAAAGTGTGGAGATTTGATGGTCTCAGACCGGACTGGTCACCGTCGACTTTGTGCGTGCTGTCCAGGCGCTTCCTGAAGGAGCAGTTCAGCGGGAAGCACTGTGAGCTGCTACTCGTCGTCAGCATCGAGGTGGAGGCCGAGCAAAGCTGGCGCCGGGACGAGTGACCGGGCAACACCATTACTCGTCCTCATCCCCCCCCCCCCCCCCCCCCACTAACGCTCCCATGGGAACGTCGATTGGGACCGCAGCAATAGCAGCAGCAGCGGCGGCCGACGACGGCGACAAAAACAAACTAGCAACCAAACGGATAACAAACTGTCAACGCAAAATATGCATTCGCGAACATCTACGACGGAGTTGGACCTGCGAGCGGAAAGGCCGGTGTGGGTGAGATTGCGGTGGAGCTGACATGGTGGAGCTGACGTGGAGCCGACGTGGATCACGTTGACCGACTTGCTGTGCCCACACAGAGGCGCGCGGTGACGGGAGGGACGCCGCGCCAGCGTGACGGCGGTCTGGCAGGCCACGTGGCGTCATATACCACACCCACGTGCGCTCCATGCATACTTTACACGATGTGAACCACACGCCATCGACCACAAATAGCATGCACACCACGAGCACGCTGCACCACACGCACCATGTACACCTTGCGCAGAATACACCACACACAGAAAGCATACTATACGTCACGCACCGTGTACACCACATGCACTATACACCACACTGCTCACTGCACACCACACCATTCACACCAGGCACCTACTCGCACTATACCCCCACGCACACACCATTTACACCACTTGCACACCTGGTCGCCCATGCACACTACACACCGCCGCGCACTATACACCACACACTCACACCCCCACTGATTGCTATGTGCACCAAACACCCCAATCCACAGCATTCTCACCAGACACCTGCTCACACTATACCCCCATGCACATTACACACTGCCACGTACGCCGCGCATCGCCATGCATAATGTACGCCGGGGTGCGCATCCGCCATGCATAATGCACACGCCAACCACGCCACTCAGCGTGTACCTGTCATACACCACCAACTGTACGCACCACCACTCAAAACCGCACACAGCTACCCAAGGCCCTCCCTATAATGGTTAAGCAGGTTGTGTTACCCTGATCCTCATTAATTGATGATGATGGGGGGGGGGGGGGGAGAGGAGCCGGTGGGGTTTGTTTCCTCGTCCAGATCTTTTGAGGTCTTTTGTAAAATAATATTAAGAATAATAAACCGCAAGCGAGTGGGGAAACGTAAACAAAGCACACAAGCAGCCGCACTCGGAAGAGGAAGGGCAAGGCGTGGTGTTTTTAATCAGAGCAGCGACCCCGTGACATGGATACGCACGGACGTCGGCTTCAGGGGACAGAGAATGTAACTCCGATTAAATACAGAAAACGGGGTCTTTGTCGTAATTTCACACACGGCAAAAAAGAGAGGGGGGTGTGTGGGGGGGGGTGCAACCCGCTATATCCATCGGCATCATCGCCATCATCAAACTGTAATAACTACATCGGTTTTGATATATATATAAATACTGTATATGAAAATAAGCAAAAAAATTATCTAAAACGGAAAAAAAAACAACCGCGAACAGATGAACGCGTCTTTTTGTAGCAGATTTTGGTTGTGCGTGTGTTTTTTCTTCTGGTGTGCGTGTTTGTGCGCGTGTGTGCCGGGAGCGTCGTGGCAGTTATAGTGAGCGCTGCGTGCCAGCGTCCTGGTTTTATTGGACCTGATGCACACAGAACACCGGTTTGCCAAATTGGCATCCGATCTCCCTCTAGGTTGACTTCAGCCTAATGTGATCGCTAACTACTTGACTGCCTCAACACTGTACAATGTTAAAGGTGGGGCGCGTGAGAGTCGCAGTTCGGGCGTTCACAAAAGCAACACATGTTTTTTTCGCGGGCAAAAACCAAAGTGAAATATTAAGGAACGTAGGCTATTTATCCACAGACCAAAAGCTGGATTTGGTGGATTGTGTAAAGGATGAGACACCAAGACCCCTGTGCTCCGGTTTCCTCGTAACAAAAGGTTTTACCGTAAAGCGGGACGTTCCTGGAAGTGTCTTTAGACTCGGTGAGCATTTTGTGGGTAAAGGTTTCCTGTTACACAAAGGGGGGGGGGGGGGGGGATCTCTCATAACTTGCCAGACTTCCTTTGCAGACGCGTGCATTTTTCGATTTGGTGCAATTTTCAGTGTTGTTAATTCGTTTCATTATTATTGTATTGTAGTTTCATTTTTTTACGTCTTTGTTTCGTTTGTGTGTGTGTTTTTTTTGGACAAAATAATAACTTGTATATGGCATGGGATATACGTGTACCGAACTGTGCAGTGCTTACAATCTCAATCTTGCCTTTGTTCATGAGTACTTAAATACTTGGACCCCAATGTGTGTGTGCTGGTGGAAAGCCAATGTCCACCAATATTCGATGGACGCAAATGGGCAAATCACTGTTCTGCAAATTTGTCTCTTTCCCACAAATAATCGACGGGGAAAGTAATTTCCACCAATTCACGGATTGTGACCTCTCTGTTCCGTATTCCTCCGTTAATGTTTTGTCGTTCGTGAAATCAAAAGTGGAACCCAAAAAAATATGTACCTATATTTTTTTTTGTATTCACCGCAGAATGTACAGAAAACGAACCGAATGCTTTAGTGATGGCAAACGCTCACTCCTTTGTCTTGAGAGTAAAATAAAATTGAGTGTAAAATGACTGACTCGTCATGTCCTCAGACACTGGCAGGGTCGATTCTTATACATTTACACATTTTTGTTGTATGGGGGTGGGGGGGGGGAGAAGGAAAAAATCTGGGTCTGTTTTGACATTTCGAGAATTAAGTGGATGGGCCAAGTGGTTCGGAGGTCCAATCACTTAGCTGGCAGACGTGAGGGCCTGGGTTAAAATCCGGCAAACCACTTGTAGTGAAACCAAATCCTCAGGTTCAGTGAGTTGATGGTAACAGCCCCGTCACCAGAATAACTGCACAAAAGTAGCATCACATATAAATTTGTTTTGGCACTTGATGTGTCTAGATTCCTTGGATCTTGATTATTAAAAATCGTCGGTCCAAGATTTCATCAGAGCAGGTGGGAAATGCCCTGCCTTCGACTGTGTGGACCAGAGGTCACGTTCCAAGGGATCTCGGAGGGTCATCGAATGTTCACTTCCGTTGGCCATTCTGCAAACACGAAGCACTGCTCTGTGAGACGATGTATTTTATTGAGTTCAACTGTTTAATTGCTGTGTATGTTGAACTTCCTTCGCACCTTGCGTATCCAACCTTGGTAATCGGAAGTACATAATTGAAGGAGGGCCATTGCCCGTAGTATTATCCTACTACCGCGTACTTTATATTTGTTATAAGGCAGTGCTTAATGATCGATGAAGGTGAGTATTGTGTGTGTGTTGGTACACCACTGGCAAGACAGTCCCCGAATTATATACAATACTGTAATGCGTATTTTGCATCATTGAGTTGGTCTTCATCTTCGTATGGTTGATGTTCGTGAAGAGCACCGAACTGTAATTTTACATTGAGGTGGTTGGTCGAGCCGGATTATTGCGTCCGGAATAGTGCAGTGCATCGCTGCGACGATGCCTCATTCGTATCTGTGAATCGGGCCTTGAGTCGTCATTATCTTCCATCGTTTTTGTTCCGGGTGACCACAGTCGCACATTACAGAGGTTTCTTTTTATTTTCCATTTGTGCGACGACAAATTTCTACATCTGCCATGGTTTGTGCGGATGCGATTTATGGTTTATTGAATTTGTATGCGAGTGTCTTCATGCGGGCAGCAGTGGTGTAGGCTGTTAGCGTGCTGCACTATGAACCCGGGGCACCCGAGTTCGATTCCCGCACTCGGCCAACATCAGTGCCGATTGTCTGAACCGGTCCGGGGCCTCCCCTAGGTCGACTCAGGCTCAAATGAGTACCTGGTGCGGTGTGTAAACATCGCCAGTGGGAAGGCAAAGGCGGTCGGGCGTGGTGTTGGCCACTCACCCCCTCGTGTGCCGTGCCAACCTTCATAGGTGCTACTTGCTTACAGCACTTGCCCCCAGCAGTCTGTTCAGGCTAATCGGGGGATCTTTGGTTTGTCTTTGTCGTGCATTTTCGCGAGCTGGCGTGTGTTGGTGTTTATTTGTGAGATCGATGTTGTAGCAGTCATGCGTAGCTGTGTATATTATCAGTTCACGTATTGGTGAACAGTTGTGTGTGAATGTTGAACTTTCGCACAACCCTACGTAGCCAACCGTGCTTATCGGAGGTGCGGCAAAGGATCGTAAACAAAACACGAAAGTCTGTTCTCACGAAATTCGTTTTTTAAATCGAACTTTGAAAGGTGCATAGCTCCAGTGGCTTCCAAATTGTGTACCATTTCCATTCGTATCGCATAGTTAAAGCATTTATACTGGTAGGAACCTCCTGGTTACACCAGCCCACACGGGATTATTGTGTCCGTCCGTTGTGCATCCAAAAATGGGAGGGGTGGGGCTGGGTGGAAAGGGTGGGGAGGGGCTGGGTGGAAAAGGGAGGGTGGGGAGGGGCTGGGTGGGGAGGGGCTGGGTGGGAGGGGTGGGGCTGGGTGGGGAGGGGCTGGTCACCCCGTGGTGCCCTTATAAAACTCAACGTTTAACCTACTCACGCAGGCTTGTGCCCGCCCCACAGTCGGGCATATTTGCGGAATACACCACGCCGCCGTTGACCCTGGCCATTGACCGAGCAACCCAACGTTCCTACCAGCTCCCTCCGCAGGAATGTGTTGTTCGTCCAACTAGTGCGTTTGAGTGTGCCAGTCATCTGTGCGTATTTTAGTATTGAGTCGTTCGTTGGTACGGTATCACAGTTGTATTGGTTATATTTTGTGTTTACTGTGTGAGTGAGTTATCGATAAGTTGGCATGTAATGGCTGTGTATTTTTGAGCTTGTGTATTTTTGAGCATGTGTGTAAATGATATTCGAGAGTTCGTGTGTCCGTTCACTCGTTGATAGTTGTGTTGGTCAGCTGACATGTATATACGTGTGTTGGTTGTACGGCATTAGTGTCTGTACGGTTTTAATATTGGTGAGCTGGTATGTATGTATGACACAGTATCAGTGTTACGGTATAATAGTACGTATATGTTCTAGATTTGAAGCTTTCGTGACTGCAAGGATCCATACTCTTTGGTTCTATTCGGTAAAGTCACGTAGGTAAAAAAAATAAAACAAAAATCACGACGTTTCGGCCACAACACAAGTCGCCTTCATCAGGTGAAGGGACCGTGCTGTCACGAAGACAGCGTTGGAATGAAGAGAGTCAAGCCAGGTCGCGTCCTTTAAGCTGTGTGGGAGGAAACAAAACGCTTTGACAAAGGAATTAGTATAACATGCTCATGGAGCGCCTGACACGGGTGGGGGGAGGGGAGTTTGCAAAGGTACAAATGATGGTGTGCGAGGGAATGACCGTGCAACAACGTAACGGGCCGGCACGGGGCAGGGGGAGGGCAGTTTATGACCTGGTTGTGCGGTGTATTATTAGTATTATTAGTACTTTATAGTAATATTAAAGTGTGCGCATTCGTGGGGCTAGTGTGGATTAGCGAGCATCATAGTTGGTTGCTGACAGCAGGCTGTTAATGGCTATATGGGGGATCTTTGTTTACGTATGGAAGGGGCCGTCCATAAATGACGTCACGCACCTGGGGGGGGGGGTCAGACATTTGTGACGATGTGTGACGAGGGGGGGGGGGTTGAGAAATGTGACGTCACATCAAAATTCGCAACTTTAAATAAACGTAGACAACACGTTCTACTTAATTAAATATACTTTTTAATAAATGTTTTCTCCTACGACATCAGAGTGCAGCGCCACATTAAATACGCACTACAATGACAATAGTTTAAAACGATTTGAAGTATGTTTTTTTTGGGGGGGGGGCAGAGCTTCGTCATATTTGAGGGGGGAGGGTCTGACTTTTTGTGACGAAGGGGGGGCGGGGTCAAAAATCGGTTCAAAATCGCGTGACGTCATTTATGGACGGCCCCTAATCCACAGGGTGGTTCAGATATCGTGACCTCCCCAATTTAAGTGGCTCCTAACATTTGTTTTCCCTTTGCATATTCGTTTCTGTTTTTCCACACCCATTAAAAGCCAACGAATATAAGGTTTTAGATAATTAAATGGAGGAGGGGAGGGGGGGTCCCAAGACTTGTGGACCCACCCTTAACCGTCTTTTATATTTGTTGGTGATACACCGTGGCATTATTGCGACTATGACCAAACCACAGGTCTGTATGGATGCGAGACCAACCGTGTATATAGCAGGTTTTAGTAGACCTGTGCGTGAATGTTTGACATGATATTCGTGGCTGTGTTTAACTACAAATATGCCATGTGTGTCGTACTGTGTATGTATGTACTGTATGTTGAACTTCTTTCACACCCTATGTAGCCAACCGAGCTTATCGGAAGTAAATGATGGGTTAATTCTCAGGTAAAATTAATATTCTCCCCGCGTATATTAATCTGTTGCAATGTGTATAGCACAGTAGTGAATATTATACAACCATTAGTGTGAGGTAAATTCTCTTTTTGTATCATACTAGTTCATAAAGCCTGTCTTCACCAGCCAAAACGTTTCAATAAATATAATAATTAGCCTGATATGATTTTTTTTTTTACAATTGGTCAGAAACTAACAACTACAAAAAAATATTTTTCCGCAAAAAAAACTTAAATTGTTGACCACTTGATTCAACTTCTTATATTTCAAGACGTACCCATCGGAAAGCGTTTAATTTAAAGATTCCGTTCTTGTTTTATGAGAAAGAACAAAAATTAATTAACTTAATACTCTACGAGGGGAAGCTCTCTTACATTTTACCGTTTCCGAATTATTCAGATTTGAACATCATAAAATGCGTATTTTTTTGAAATAAAAAACCCACTTGAATCCGAAATACCTCAAAAACAATCAAAGATAGAACAACGAAAAGATGGAACAATGGTTCTCGCTTTAATTTTATTTTCCGTCTAACACTCAATAAAACGAAACAACCCCGCACACTTACATTTGTTTAATTCTAGATTTGAAGCTTTCGTGACTGCAAGGATTCATACTCTTTGGTTCTATTCGGTAAAGTCACGTAGGTAAAACAAATTAAAATAAATTGAATTAAAATAAAATAAACAATTAAAACACGACGTTTCGGAGGCAATGCAAGCTTCCGTCTTCAGGTGGGACCAGTCACAGCAAAATCGCTGCAACAGCGATTTGTTTATGGGACACTTCAAATCGAGATTTAGGGGGCCTTCAAATGAAAAATCTCGGATTTCCACATTTCTCGCCCTGTTGTTTGGTGTCCTAAAAGCGACCTGGGTACCATAGTTCAGCTTTATATCTTGTCGGGAAGTAACCTGGAGGTTTTTGAGACACGTACAGATTAAGGTATTTCATTTCTAGGTAAGATGATGCTAATAGTACTGCTTTGAAATTGGGTCCATCTATTTGAAAACACCCGGTAGTTTAATTCTCAGGGGAGAGAGACCCATATTCTCACCGTGTATATAAATGTGAACGTGCAAGTATTCTGTTACTTTGCACTCATTCCTATAATTGTGAGGCAAAATAACGATTTTAATTCTCAGGGGAAATCCCTAACACATTTCGTGTGAAATGTGTTCCCGCATTAGTATTTGCGTGCCCCCTGAGGTTAATTCCCGTCGTATGCATGTGATGGTTATAACTGATGTTGTTTAAATCCCGGCATTACATTTTTAAAAAAAAATCTCAATTCTTTCCCCGGGTCCATAAAGAGTTATTTCTGAGTAACAAAACAATGGGCAGTTAATGACGATATTCATCCCATAAGTAAACCAAATCGCCGCCTCCATCTCTCTTCCCGCAGATAGACCCCCCCCCCCCTCCCCGTATGGCTCTCGTAATAGTGTGAAGTTAAATTAAATGAGCTTATTTACTTTAGTAATTTATCTTTGTTGCGGGTTAGAATATCCCAGCAACGGGAGGGCCATCAGCTGATTTCTCAAACAACAACCCGCGTCACGTGGCCGCGCAGCCGCCCATTGGTCGAGGCGGCGAGGTCAAAGGTCGGGGCAGCAGCTGATTGTGATGCTGCTGAGTTGTTCCGGGAAGGAGGTGAGTCCGAGCGAGCTGCTGATGTTACCCTCTCCTCTCTCTCTCACTTCTCTCTCACTCGCACCCGCGTAATGCACTCGCAGCCAAACTCTCAGCTACGTGCACCAACCCCGTGTGTGTCACCCACACGCAGACTCACACCCTGTGTGTGTCACCCACACGCAGACTCACACCCTGTGTGTGTCACCCACACGCAGACTCACACCCTGTGTGTGTCACCCACACGCAGACTCACACCCTGTGTGTGTCACCCACACGCAGACTCACACCCTGTGTGTGTCACCCACACGCAGACTCACACCCTGTGTGTGTCACCCACACGCAGACTCACACCCTGTGTGTGTCACCCACACGCAGACTCACACCCTGTGTGTGTCACCCACACGCAGACTCACACCCTGTGTGTGTCACCCACACGCAGACTCACACCCTGTGTGTGTCACCCACACGCAGACTCACACCCTGTGTGTCACCCACACGCAGACTCACACCCTGTGTGTGTCACCCACACGCAGACTCACACCCTGTGTGTGTCACCCACACGCAGACTCACACCCTGTGTGTGTCACCCACACGCAGACTCACACCCTGTGTGTGTCACCCACACGCAGACTCACACCCTGTGTGTGTCACCCACACGCAGACTCACACCCTGTGTGTGTCACCCACACGCAGACTCACACCCTGTGTGTGTCACCCACACGCAGACTCACACCCTGTGTGTGTCACACATACACCCTGTGTGTCACAACCCTGAGTGTCACACACACACAGACTCACACCCTGTGTGTCACTCACACAGACTCACACCCTGTGTGTCACAACCCTGAGTGTCACACACACACTCACACCCTGTGTGTCACTCACAGAGACTCACCCTGTGTGTCACTCACACGGAGACTCACACCCTGTGTGTCACAACCCTGAGTGTCACACAGACACCCTGTGTGTGTCACTCACACGGAGACTCGCATCCTGTGTGTCACAACCCTGAGTGTAACACACAGACTCACACCCTGTGTGTCACTCACAGACTCACACCCTGTGTGTGTCACTCACACAGACTCACACCCTGTGTGTCACTCACAACCCTGAGTGTCACCCACACACAGACTCACACCCTGTGTGTGTCACCCACTCACAACCCTGAGTGTCACCCACACACAGACTCACACCCTGTGTGTGTCACTCACAACCCTGAGTGTCACCCACACACAGACTCACACCCTGTGTGTGTCACACCCCTGAGTGTCACCCACACACAGACTCACACCCTGTGTGTCACCCACTCACAACCCTGAGTGTCACCCACACACAGACTCACACCCTGTGTGTCACTCACAACCCTGAGTGTCACCCACACACAGACTCACACCCTGTGTGTGTCACAACCCTGTTTGTCACAGACTCCCAACGTCACTCACAAAACAAAGATCCCCCGTTATAACCTTAAAAGACTGTTAGGTCAAGTGCTGTTGGCGAGTAGCACCTTTCAAGGCCGATACAGTACACGAGGCGTGGGGGGTTTCCTAGCGGGCGATGTTCACACCGCACCGGGGTTCTGTGCTAGGGGGAGGCCCAGGACCGGTTCAGATAATCATCACTGGTGTTGGCCGTGAGCGGAATTCGAACTCGGCTCGCCGGCTTTGTAAGCGCGGCGCGCCGACCGCTCCACCACCGCTCCCCACACACCCCACGTGTCGCACCCCACAGTGCCAGATTATTCCGGGAAGCAAAAGTAACTACATCATGCTACGGGCCCCCCACTTTGAAGGGGCCCCCCACCCCGCGCTAAACGCTTTCAAGCTATCAATTCCGATTCAGTGATTCTGCACTCGCTCTATTACTATAGTACTATACCGCCTTCGACTTTTATGAACGACTGGGGTGTTTAAGGTTAGCGATTTGTCGCGTTATCTGGCTGTATAGCAAATGAAAAAAATGAAATGTATTTTGCAAGTAAAAAAAAAATAGTGTTTTAATATTCATCCGTTTTTATTTTTAATTTAGGGCCCCTTTATAACAACGTATGGTCCAGACCCCGCACTAACTCAATCCAGCACTGCGCACACTCAAGTCTCGTACTAACCCTTGCACCCAGTCTCGTGCACACCTCCGCTTAACGAACTCACACAATCTAACACCCCACACAACACACACACGTTCCAAAACACACCGCGAATACACCGAAGGACAACGGCGCAAAAAAAAACGCAGCTCGCGCTGTTGATCGCAACGCGGAATGCCCCCCTTACGGTCCGCAACTCGCAGCACACACAAAGTGCTTGCCGCAAGCGAACCACGGTACCTCGATGATCTCGTCAAGGGGCATGGCCCATCATCACGCGAACTCCCCCTCATCCTCGCAGCGGCGGCGGCTTTTGACGGCCATCCCATCTGCTCGCATTTCGGGATGCGCTTCTGCGGCCGTCTGGAACGCTCCTCCTTCTCATGCTGGCGTCTTTGCCCGTCCTATAGGGACGGGAGCTGTAATATTTACGAAAGAACCGAGCAGAGGACAATTGCATCTTGTGTAAATTTAATGGCAGTGGATCTTGCACGAAACTATGGCATCGAACACTTCACTACATTTCACTGTAGCACTGTATATGTAGTGGTTGAACTTTACACGAACAACTTTTGTCTTTCTTCAACCACTTCTTTATTTTCATCGTTTAACACGTCCTCCACACTCCACCGTATCCTGGACACCGCGGCTCGCTCGCCATGCTTCGCCCGTCTCGCTCACCACCTTGGTTCCCAGTATCACGTCGCTTTGCTCCGCGCACACGTCTTCAACTCCTCTATTCCTACGCTCTCTCCACTGCTGGCTATCCTCCTCAGCTCCTCCGCTATACAGCGTCGTCGCACACAGCGAAACCCAATCTCACTTCTCTGTCTCCGCACACCTCGTCTCCAGCTCCTCTATTACTACGCTCACTCCACTGCTAACTGCTTCGTCTTCTTCAGCTTCGCTATCACTATGCTCACTCCACTGCTAACTGCTTCGTCTTGCTTCAGCTTCGCTATCACTATGCTCACTCCACTGCTAACTGCTTCGTCTTCGCTATCACCATGCTCCAACTCTCCTCTAAACTCTGTTTCCGAACTCCACGTCTTCACCGCACAACTCCAATCTTTCCCTCTCTCTCTCTCTCTGTCTCCCCCCAATTTATCCCCATTCTCATTATCGCTGATTAATTGGTCCGCGTGCCTCCGCACGCCTCGCGTCTTCAACCACCTGCCTTTTTCCAGACACCTGGACGCCTCCTCGGCCCCCGCAACAGCACCAACCAATCACAGCAACTTCTGGCTTAATTGGCCCGACCGTTACCTCATCACCCCAGCCTCTTCACCTGGCTGTCCTCACACGACCCCACTGTTTCCGCCGTCTCCTCAGGCTGACCCCAGATAAACCCCACACTGTCCGTGTGATCAATACACTCGTGCAGTTTCCCCAGCACACCTTCCTACTCCACTACATATATATAACCGACCTTCAATTTGTTCAAATCCACTGCTCTGATACTTTATTCTCTTCTGCTTTCCGTCGCTGTGTTTGAAATAAATTGGAAATCGGTACAATATCTGCAAAATCACCGAGAAATGTCTCCATAAAGAAAGGGGCAATTTGCGCCTATACAAATTCAATCGCTTAAGGTCCCAGTGCTCTGAGACTTATGGTGCGCTGTTGTAGCTCGCCTGAGTTGCAAACTATTCGAATAGGAGGCAATGGCCGCAAAGCAGCTGAAAATATTTGAATTTTAGCAAACATTTTATTTCAGCGTCGTAGGGAAGCGTCAAGTTGACCTCCCTTCTGTTAGACGTGGCGAGGGAGGCAAACGAATCCAGGAGATGCGGTGCGATGTGACTTTGCGTTAACGCGATGGTCAGCTCCCTATAAAGATGGGGTGAATTGGCGTTACAAAAGCATAAATGGTCGCTCCAACTTTCTCAGCGTTAGCGGTGATGCAATGCAGCAACACACGTGAATCTTTACGAGGGCAGGGGCCGCACGTGGAGTGGCGTGACGCGCGCGAGACACACGGACAAACGCGTTTGACACGTTACTAAAGGTGACGCGTAGATTACTTCATAATGAGTGGCAAAGTGCAAGCAATTGTGCCTCAACAAATTTAAGTTTCCGCTCCACCTTTCTGCATGTGGAGTGACGTCAGCCGTTCATGATTATTAATGAGGGGTGGGGGGGGGTGTGTCCATTTTCAGAATGGCACCTGCTAATGAATATTAATGAGGGGGGCTGGTCGACGGGGAGTGACGTCACGAGCGTTTAGGACATTCCTGGGTGACTATAGTTAGGTATTAGGAAGCCACTGGGGCTGTACACTTTTCTAGCTATAGTGAAAACGAATTGCTTTGGAACTGCTTTTTGTGTTTAGTTTGTTATCCTCTGCCCGCACCTCCGATGAGCACAGTTGGCTACATACAGCGCGCAGGAAGTTAAACGTACATGCATTGATAACACACACCTTTGGTACCACTGCACAACCTGAGGCGTCAAACACCATCGTGTCCTGCACACCACGGCCTCATGCGCTCCGAGAACCCGTTTTCGGTACTATACCACACAAAGACAAACATCCTCCGTGTAGCCTTAACAGACTGTTGGAGGAAGTGCTGTTAGCGAGCACCTGTGAAGGCCGGAACGGCACACGAGGAGGTGGGTGGTCAGCACCACGCGCCCCGGCCGCCTTTGTCTCCCCTAGTGGCGATGCTTACACATCGCACCAGGTACTCATTTGAGGTTAAGTCGACCTAGAGGAGGCCCAGGACCGGTTCAGATAATCGTCACTGGGTGTTGGCCGTGAGCGGGAGTTGAACCCGGGTCACCAGGTTCGTAGCGCGCTAACCGCTGCACCACAGCTCCCCATACGCAACCCTGAACTCACCATGGCCTCACATGCACACCGTGACCTCCATGCAGGTTCAATCTAAAACTTCGCCACGCGTACGTTGTCATGAGAATGGCGTTTGTTCGGTGCAGGCGTGGATCTCTTTGTGTCTTTTTGTCTCTGTAGGAGAGGACCCCTCCATTTCATCAAGAAGAACCAGCCCAGCAGCCAACCAACATTCAGGGCCCCGATATTCACCATTAAGTACAACGCACCCCCTTGTCAATTGCCCCCTGATTTTCCTTGAAGGGCCTGCTCCCCCACACCCCCCTCCACCCCCATCCACCCACGCTCTCCAATTTACGGACGCGCAGCTCCCATAACTTCCTCTTAGGGATCCCAACTCCTCGTTAAAGCACCTCCCCCCCCCCCCCCAGCTGCCCCGCACTCCGCTCCTTCGAGTCCGTGTAGTGCTCCCCCGACCAACTCATTTTCAACCCGTGTTTCACGCGTGACCATGACGGGTCTTTTTTTCAAGAGCGTTAAGAACCAACGCAGCGGCGGTGGCGGTGACGATGGTGGCGACGGTGGTGGCGACGGTGGGAACGACGCCGCGCCACTGCTGCTGCTGCCGCCGCTTCCTCGTGTCGGCGGCGAACAGACGACTACGACTACGACGACGGCGGCGACGACGGCGGTGATGGTGGTGACCTCCTCGGTAGCGCGGAGGCGCATGCTAGCGGTGCTGGCGGTGGTGCTGGTGCTGCTGCTGGCGGTGAACGTGTGCGTGGTGTGGTCCGAACACAATTCGTCACGGCCGTTCCGCCCACCAGCACCTGCACGGCCACGACCAGGTTGGGAATGAAGGAGAGCCCCCTCCCATCCCCTGCATATCCCATCCTCCTCCACGCACCTAAATTGACTCGTGATCTTCGAGCGTCCAGATTTAAGTTTGCTTCGGGAGCAGTGCGGCTCATGCCAAATTCAGTGCCCAAACAAATTAAAAATGTGATGCTATTTTTGTGCCTATCTTACGTGACTTTACCGAAAGACCCAAAGAATATGAATTCCTGCAGTCACGTTTGCGAAGTTATGCAAGTTGTCTTATTATTAGCAAAAAATATTATTCGTAATTAACTGAGAAGCAATTGTGGCATGAGTCTCTCTCGCAATAATTTTTGTGTTGTGTTCTCCAATTTATTTTTCGCATTCCTTGCAGGCAACGCTTCATCACCCTCATCAACATCATCATCCACATCATCATCTTCATCATCATCATCGTCGTCGTGCTCGTCCGTCGCCGAGTCCTGGCGCTTCGACTGCTATCCCGAACGAGGCGCCGTGGTGACGGAGGCGATGTGCGCCGCCCGCAACTGCTGCTACGTTCCCGTGGTGACCAGAGAGGGTGCAAGCAACGGCGGCAGCCGCGGCATCGGCGTGCCGTGGTGCTTCTACGGGCCGGGCTACGGCCTGTACGTGGCGCCGGCGGGCGGCTGGGTGGAGACGCCGCTGGGCATGGAGGGCAACCTGACGCTCGTGGCGCGGAGCCCCTACCCGCGCGACGTCGCCACCGTGCGGCTCAGCGTCGCCATGGAAACTGACAGCCGCCTGCGCATACGGGTGACAGTCTTCGCACGCGCTCACACGCGCGTTGGCACACGGGCGAGTACACACGGCAGCACCCGGGATAGCTAGCTTGACCGTTGCTCGCGAGCTACCGCTGTCGCATGCGGCGCTAGCGTGCGCGTCGTCAATTCCCTTAGCCCAGTACCGGGGGTTAGGACCATCGCACAGGGATCAGAATCACGGAGGGGCGAGGGGAGACTATAACACGGTCGCACACGGGGCGCCAATGCAGGTTCTCACAGGAGGCTAGCTCACGATCGCACAGGGGCTAGGATGCAAATACGGGGGCCCAATACAGTCGCACGGGCCGTTGGCACACGAGGATAAAAATGATACAAGTTATACATAAAAAAATATAAGAATGCATTTATACAATTTTGTTTGTACGCGCTACTGATTGTTGCGGTTGTGTGCTTTTAAAAAAATATATTTTTTTCCGCAGCTGACGGACGCGACGGCGCCGCGCTTCGAGGTGCCGGTGTCGGTGCCAAACGTGTCGCGCCGCGCGCCCAGCCAGCTGTACCGCGTGGAGCTCACGCAGGAGCCGCCCGGCGTCCTCGTCGTGCGCCGCTCCACCGGGGCCGTGCTGTGAGCCCGCGCGCCGCGTACACCTGTCGGCGCTTCGGCCCGCGACGGTGAAGGGAGGCCTCCTCCCTCCCCAGGGGGTCTTAGCGGTCAATGTGTTGCCCCTTTAAGTCTCTCGGTGTGAATGCGATCGTTCGTCTCTACGCGTCCTTGCGTACCTTTCAGCTTTTGTCCCATCTCTTTCGTCGCCATCCACGAGTCCGATATATCAGAGCAGGAAGATTTTTTAATGTTTCCTTTTTAAGACACATTGGCATGTGCACACACCCTTATAATACATACATGCATCCCAATACAACAACAACCGCCATTCGCCACTAAGTGGCGGTGATGTCACCGCGACGCTTGTGCCAGGCCATGTGCACCTTGAGGCCATGTGAAGTGTCGAACGCCCGCTGGCAGGAGGTCACGGGGCAGACCCAGGTGCCACGGGTCGACTGACTGAGATGACTGGCTGGTGCACCACCTGTGCCCCCTTCTGTGCCAATCTGCTGTGCTTTAGCCACCCGGCGCTACGCTCGTTGTTGTGAGCGTCGCTCCTCCGCCCTCCGTTGTTGTTGGAGGGCGACTGCCTCCAACTGCCCAGTAGCGTCCTTCACGAGCCTCCTCCACAGAGGCCGATCTTGACACCGCTGGTACCAGTCATCGGCAAGTCCACTCAGCTCCACGTCCTCCTGTACCACATCACTCCATCTCTTCTCTAGCCCGTGCCGCGCCCGTTTAGCCCCCTCGATCCGGCCGAACAAAAGCCGTTTCGGCATGCGGTGGCTGGGCATGCGGGCTACATGACCCAGCCAACGCAGCCTTGCCTGCCGGAGGAGCTCACCGATGGGACCCTGCCCAGATCATTAAAGGATATGTGAGCTCCTCACACAATCCAGCCTGGTTAAACCCAGGATGGATCGTAGGCAGGCCAGCCTAAATGTTTCTAACTGGCGAAGATGTTCCATTAGGGGGGTCCACGTGCTTACTCACTCTAACATAAAAGGATATGTACATACAGAGACAAATATCCCCCCTATAGCCTTAACAGACTGTTAGGGCAAGTGCTGTTAGTGAGTAGCACCTATGAAGGCCGGCACGGCACACGAGGGGGTGGGTGTCCAGCACCGCGCCCATCCACCTTTGTCTCCCCAGTCACACTGTACCAGGTACTCATTTGAGGCTGAGTCGACCTAGGGTAGGCCCAGAACCTGTTCAGATAATTGTCACTGGTGTTGCCTAAGCGAGAATCAAACTTGGGTCGGCGGGTTCGTAGCACATTGCGCTAACCGCTACATACACACACATACACACACACATACATACCCAAGCTTTCAGAAGCGCAGTTTTTCACACGTACATGCTTACTCACACACACTTGCGCACACAGGCTAATGTACACACTGGATGTTCTCACACACACACACACTGCAGGTCACAAGTTCAAATACCAGTGCTGGGTTGACTCGGCCTACCATCCGTACCTTGTCAATTTAATGAGTACCACCGCTCTGACCAGCCGTCTTGTGGAGAGCCTGACCCCTGTCATAGGAATGTACAATTTCCTGAAAGCAGTTCAGGGCTGGGCCGCCAACAGAAATAGGCACCACCCCCCGCACCTCCGATTAGCACGGTCAGCTACGTACGGTATATAATAAGTTCAACATACGTACTTGCGTACAACAACCGCCATTCGCCACTAAGTGGCGGTGACGTCACCACGACGCTTGTGCCAGGCCATGTGCACCTTGAGGCCACGTGAAGTGTCTAACACCTGCTGGCGGAAGGCCACGGGGCAGACCCAGGTGCCACGGGTCGACTGACTGAGATGACTGGATCGATGCACCACACCTGTGCCCCTTGCGTACACACAAGGACACACATGAGCGAAACCCGTTCTGTCTCCCTCTCCTCCAGGATCAACACCACGGTGGCGCCGCTCGTGTTTGCCGACCAGTTCCTATCCCTGTCGACGCGGCTGCCCACGACGCAGATCTACGGGCTCGGGGAGCACCGCGCCGGCCTCCGCCAAGACGTGAACTGGAACCGGCTGTCGTTCTGGGCACGGGACAACCCCCCGACGGTCAGTCAGGGCAGGGGAGCGGCCTGTCGAACGGAAAGATCGACAGGCACAGCCCAGGGGTCGGCAAACCGAAATAATGATGAGGCGGTTTTTTTGTTGTTGTTCCGAATTCTATACTTTGCACACCTAGCGTGTTTTTGTATTGTTTGTCATTGTAACCGTTCTGACCCCCGTGCCCCTACTAGACATTTATTAAAAAAGAGCTTCATAGCTCATCGGATTCCTCCAGTATAAATAAATATTTAGTGAAAAAAAATGTCTATTTCAAGAGCCGCGATGCACGTCAATACGAAAGGGTGGGTCCTTAATAAATGACATCACCAAACAGTCCTCAAAGAGCCGTATATGCGGCTCCGGAGGCGCAGGTTGTCGACCCCTGGCGACCCCTGCCGACCCCTGGCCTAGTTGGTCCGTGGACCTTTTCCGTCAATCAGTTTTTTTTTTCAAAAAGCCGCTGCTGTGATAAGCACCGGCACGCTTCCAATTGGCCATCTCCACCGACATAGTTCCATAGTTTCATTTATTTTGGTATAGCCCTGTGAGCCATACGGCTCTTGAATCGGGTGCAACCACAACAAACAAAAAACACGAACAAGAAAAACATCTTAAAGTGACTATGTGACTGTGCAAACAGAAAAGCCAATAAAAAAACTACAAAATATTCCTGACAAAAAGCACCGTACACCAACGCTGTGTGCAAAAAATCCCAGTGGGATCATTCAATTGGTTGAATAAATATTCAGGCAGTTGGACGTTCAATTAGTTGGTTAGTTTATAATTCAATTCAGTTGGGAGTCAGTTATTCAGTCATTCAGTTAGTCAATCAGTCATTCGATCTGCTCGTCAGTTGGATAGTCATTTAATCTGTCACTTAGTAGTTCAATCAGTTGATGAATGAATAATTGAATAGGTAAATAATTTAATCAGGAAGTCCATCAGTCAATTATTACATTAAGGAATGATATCTGTTTATAACCAGGTGTTCAGAGGTCATCCCTGCCCATCATCTCGCCAGGGTTTATAAATGACTGTTTAAACATTGGTCGTACTAAATTATGATGTAAATCCATTTGCTGTAAGTCCAAGTTTGTCAGTGCCCAGGCAAGCAAGTAATGGTGCTCATCTCCATTGGTGTCTCTCGGCCAGTGGTAGAAATTCCACATTCCGATAGCTGGGGTCAGTCTATCCGCAGGACAAACCACCGTTGAACTGCCCCGCAATAAGGACACTAATTTGATCTGTCCCTTGAGTGATGAGCTGGGTTGCAATCCGATTTTTGTATCGATTCCTCTACGAATGATTATATCAGTTCGATTACCCGACTAGTGGGATTATACCAACATCACCCATTCCCGCGCGTGCCGCTGGACTGGAGGTGATGGCCGGGCTTGGTGACGTCATTGGCCGTGTCATGCCGGGTGCGGCTTTGTCGGAGGTGTGCTGCCTTCACGAGGCAGGATGTTAAAAAAAAACTAAACTATTTTTATTTGATCAGGTAAGGTCCATTGAGCTATATAGCTCGTTTTCAGAAACCACCTGGCCACAGATGATAGATCAGCAAAGTGGCTCATCATGTGGAAATTTATAGCATCCTAATACTCTAAATTTTGGGGGTTTATAGCAGCCAAATACTCAAAGATGTTGGGAGTGGCCATCACGCTTCCTTCGGCCTGAGTAAGCAATCACGCAAAATGTTTTATCAGTTACACTTTAATTCGATTGAGCTGCTAAGTGACTAATTGCTCACTGTTGCCGGTTGTCCGTCTGTGTGCTGCTGCTGCCTGTAGGAGTCGACAAACCTGTACGGTGCCCATCCAGTCTACCTGGCCCTGGAGGCCGGTGGAGCGGCACACGGAGTCTTCCTGCTCAACAGCAACGCCATGGGTGAGAGGCCATCCTGGGGAGAATGCATGGTGGCAGTGGTGGTGGCGGTGCTGGCGGTGGTGGCGATGGTGGTGATGATGGTAGTGGTGATCTTGACGATGGTGGTAGTGTTGGAGCGGAGCGCCGGTCGGCTAAAACACAGCAAGTTGGCACAGTAGGGGGCACAGGCGGTGCATCGACCAGTCATCTCAGCCAACTCATGGCACTTGGGTCTTACCCATCATCTCCTGACAGCAGGCGTTCAACACTTCACGTGGCCTTAAAGTGCACATAGTCTGGCACAAGCACCGTGACGACATCACAGCCACTTAGTGGCGAATGCCGGTTTTGTTGTTGCTGTTATTGATGGTGAGGATTGAAAACTAATTTCTTTAAAACTGCATGCACGCGGGCGCGGTCACGCGCTTCTATGGCCATCTGGAACGCTCTTCAGATATTAGAAAGCCACTGGAGCTATGCCCTTTTAAATCACTTCGATTGAAAGCTTATTTCTTTAGAACTGTTTTTTGTATATAATTTGTTGTCCTATCCCCGCTTCTCCGATTAGCACGGTTGGCTACGTACGGTGCAAAAAAATTTCAACATACATACAACAGCACTATTAAGGCTATATGGGGGATCTTTATCTTTTGTCTTTGTTCGTAGTAAAAGTGGTTTGGTGGGTCATGGTGGTGGTGGTTGTGTTAATAATTATAGTAATGGTGGTGGTGATGATGCAGAAGGTGGTTGTGGCTGTGATAGCGATGATGATGATGATGATCGTTGTGATGTTTTTGATGGTAATAGAGGCGGCGGTGGTAGTGGTTGAGTTTGTGGTGCTAATAGCGGTGAGGATGCTGTTGGTAAGGATGGTGAGGTGGCAGCGATTGGTGATAGCGCTGTTGACGATAGCCACAACCCCTTGCGTCAGTTGTGGCGGCCGTGGCGATATCGGTGATGACACAGGTGATGTTGCCGCCGGGTCACGTAGCCCGCATGCCCAGCCACCGCATGCTCGAACAGCTTTTGTTCGGCCGGATAGAGGTTGCTAAATGAGCACGCCATGGGCTAGAGGAGAGATGGAGTAATGTCGTACAAGAGGATACAGATCTTGGTGGACTTGCCGATGACCGGTACCAGCGGTGTCAATATCGGCCTCTATGAAGGAGGCTCGTGAAGGACGCTGCTACTGGGCAGTTGTAGGCATTCGCCCTTCAGCAACAACGGAGGGCGGAGGAGCGACGCTCGCAACAACGACCGGGGCGCCGGGTGGCTAAAATGCAGCAGGTTGGCACAGTAGGGGAGCACAGCTGATGCATCTGCCAATCATCTCAGTCAACCCTTGGCACCTGGGTCTGTCTCGACACTTCACATGGCCTCAAGGTGCACCTGCCTTGGTACAGGCGCCATGGTGACGTCACCGCCACTTGGTGACGAATGGCGGCTGCCGTTATTTTTGTTGACGTCGCCGCCGTGTAGATGTGGTGCTGCAGCCGGCGCCGGCCGTGACGTGGCGGACGATCGGAGGGATCCTCGACCTCTACGTGTTGCTCGGCCCCACCCCCGACGCCGTCGTACAGCAGTACACCGAGGTCGTAGGTCAGCAGCGCGTGCACTCACTCGCAAAGTCACGATTCAAAGACAACGGTCCCCCCTCCCCTACCCCGTGTAGCCCGCGCAAGACTGTGGCGGTCAAACCGTTCAGGCCGCGCAACAAGCCCCTCGTGCGCTGGTGGACGGCCTGTTAAGGCTATAGGGGGATATTTGTCTTGGGTTTCGTGCGTACGTGTGCGTGTGAACACGCATGAGCGTGCGTGTGTCTCTGTGTGTGCGTACATTTTGTACACGCAAGCGTGTATGCGTGAGCGTCCGTGCCTGTGCGAGTATCTGGTGTTGTGTGTAAACATCCTCACGAGGGAGACAAAGGCGGCCGGGCGTGGTGCTGGCCGACCACCTCCTCGTGTGCCGTGCCGGCCTTCACAGGTGCTACTCACTAACAGCACTTGACCCCATGTGACACGGTATATACATTCCTAAGAAGTGCCACGTGAAGCGAAAAATACGGGAAGCGAAAACAATTTCCCCACTAATAATGTAATGATAAAGTTTGGCGAGATGCGATGTATGCACACACGCAGAAATATGGCGGGACAAATAACTGAGAGTACGCCGCCGCATTTAATGTATTTTTCCGCGTTCTGTATCACTGTACCACTAGGCCTCGGCTCAAGAAAGTGGCCTGTCATCGACCGCTGAGCAACCACGTTATAACGGGGCCCGTTCGGCGTTATAACAGGACGCACATTCCGAACGGAAGAACCGCGTTGTAGCGAAAACCCGTTATAGTATAAACACCGCACGCTAAGTGAGGGCTCGCCGTATGGGGGATCTTTGTCTGTGCTTGCTTGCGTGCGTGCGCGTGCCTGCAGGGCGACCGGCCTTGCCCCCGTACTGGGCCCTGGGTTTCCACCTCTGCCGCTGGGGCTACAACAGCAGCGACGGCACCATGAGCACCGTGCGCGCCATGAGGGCGGCAGGGATCCCGCAGGTCGGGCCGCCACCCTTCCCTCTGCCTCCCTCGCCTTCCTCTCCCCTCTATCGTCCCTCTCGCACCACGCACCCCCCTGCCCCCACCTCCTCCAGCAAGGTGCCATTGCCAGTTGATTCTCGAACTGAACCAACCGATTGTTAAAATGAACCGTGAGCCCGAATCGTCGCGAGCGGGTTCGTGCGTGTGGGGTTCACGACGGAAGCGCAAATCGTCACAGCTCTGCCACAGTGCCGGATTTAGGTAGTGCGGGGCCTGTAGAATATGTTATAAAGGGGCCCTAAATAAAAAAAAACATGAATTAAAAAAAACACATTTTTAACTTGCATAGTAAAGTAATTGTATTGCTATACAGCCAGGTAATATGACAGATCGCTAATCTTAATCACCCAGTCGTTCATAGTACTATAGTATAGTACTATAGTAATAGAGCAAGTGCAGAATCACTGAACCTGAATTGATAGCTTGAAAGGATTTAGCGCGGGGAACCTTCAAAGTTGCGGGGGCCGTAGCATTTGCTACTTGTGGTACTAGGATAATCCGGCACTGCTCTGCCATCCACTGAATAAGAAGATTCTCCTCTGCTGCCCCGACAGTCTGGAGCTGCCGACCCCCAGCCACCCATGCTGTCGACTCTAAACTTCATCGCTTTCCAACTGAGGTTGAAAGTGTTGATCGTAACTGGAGCCACTTGATTGGATAGCTTTGCATTAAGGATTTTCTTTATAGCTGATATTAAACTAAAACTATTATTTTTCCAGGTAAGGCTATATAGCTCTTTTTCAGAAGCGACCTGACCACAAATGATAGCTCAGCAAAGTGGCTTATCATGTGGAAGTTTATTGCAGCTAAATACTCTAAACGTATGTTTCTAAATGTGGAGGGAAAAACCGGAGGACTACGGTGAGAACATGCAAACTCCAAATATACACTTGTCGGGGTCGGAATCTAACCGACGACCTGCTATATACCAAGCGAGGTAGTTAACATCTCGCCACCTTGGCGCCCCTTAAAGAGATCTCTTGATGGGCCGCATGTGGCTGTGGAGCCACAAGTTGCTGATCCCTGCACGATCATCATCATTATTTTGTATTCAAGGCTCAGAAGGCCTTGTATAGATCCAGAGGGGACATTGTTGTTGTTATCGTTATTGTACGGGTCACGTGGTGTTGTTGCAGGATGCACAGTGGAACGATATCGAGTACATGCACAAGCGGCTCGTGTTCACGTACGACACGAAGGCCTTCGCGAGCCTCCCGGCCATGGTGCAAGACCTGCACGCGCACGGCCAGAAATACGTTGTCATCTTGGTATGTGTGGGTGCACGCGCGTGTGCGCATGATATGCACGAACGCACACGCGTGCACACGTATGTGTTCGAGCTTGCACCATGAGAAATCCGGAGACATGGGGATCCGGGATCAAGAAACCCCTGGGCTGGATTAGAGGTGGACATACACAAACAAAGATCCCCCCCATAGCCTTAGCAGACTTTTTTGGGCAAGGCCGGCACGGCACATAGCGGGTGGGTGGCCAACACTGCGCCTGACCGCCTTTGTCTCCCCAATGGCGATGTTTACACACCGCAGCGGGTACTCATTTGAGGCTGAGTCGACCTCAGGGAGGATGCCCAGGGGATTGTTGATACCCGGGTCGGAGACGCTGAGCAGCGTCTCCAGTGCAGCAGCTGCAGGGTCTGCGGGAAGGATCGACGGCGTTGGATGTGCGGTGCGGCGGTGGCATCGGGGGGCTCTGGCCACGGCGACGTCTCGATGCGTACGCACGTCGCGTGTGTACGTACATATGTATGCTGAACTTCTTTCTCGCCACTGTATGTAGCCAACCGTGCAAATCGGAGGTGTGGGGGAAGGACAACAAACCAAACATAAAAATCAGCTCTAAAGAAATGAGATTGCCATCTAAATTATTTAAAAGTGCGTAGCTCCAGCGGCTCCCAAATATCAGAAGGAAGAGCGTTCCAGACGGCCGCAGAAGCGCACCTGAAAGTGTACGCCCGCGTGCACGCAGGACCCAGGGGTGAGCAGCTCCCAGCCGCGTGGCACGTACCCAACGTTCGACGCCGCGCTCGCGCGCGGCCTCTTCATCAACAACACCGACGGCACGGCTCCTCTCATTGGAAAGGTGCTTACGTGCGTGCGTGCGGGGAGGTGTGCGTGCGTGTGTGTGTGTGGGGAGGTGTGCGTGCGTGTGTGTGGGGACGTGTGCATGCGTGTGTGTGTGTGGGGAGGAGTGCGTGCATGGAGGTGCTTGTGCGTGCATGTAGGGAGGTGTGCGTGCGTGTGTGTGTGTGGAGAGGTGTGCGTGCGTGCGGGGAGGTGTGCGTGCGGGGAGGATTGCGTGCATAGAGGTGCGCGTGCGTGCATGTGGGGAGGATGTGCATGCAAGTGTGTGTGTGGAGAGGTGTGCGTGCAGGGAGGAATGCGTGCATGGAGGTGCGCATGCGTGCGTGCGTGGAGGCGCGCGTGCAGGGAGGTGTGGGCTGGGCAGGTGTGGGGAAATGTGAACGGGAGCTGTGACGGGGGGGGGGGGCAGAAAAGTGGTATTAAGGCGTTGTGTAATCGGTGTGTGTCTGCTGTGTGTCGGTGTGTCTCTGGTGTATCAGCGTGTGTATCAGTGTCTATTGGCATGTGTATTAACGTGTGTCTGCTGTGTACGAGTGTGTGTCTGCCTTGTATTGTTGTGTATCAATGTGTCTTTTTGAGTAACAGTTTACATCAGTGTGTCAGTGTGTGTATCAATGTGTTTGTGTGTGTATCAATGAATATCAGAGACTGTGTCTCCGCATGTACCAATGTTTATCTGAGTGTGTGTATGAATTTGTATCGGTGTGTATCAGTGCGTATCTTGAGTGTGTGTCTCTGCGTGTAGCAATGTATATCGGAATGTATATCAGTGTGCATCTGAGTGTGTATCGTTCTGCATCCGTGTGTGTCCCGTTGTGTTTCAGGTGTGGCCGGGTGAGACGGCGTTCCCGGACTTTACGAACCGTGCGACGCATCGCTGGTGGTTGGAGAACCTCAAGTCCCTGCACGACCTCGTGCCCTTCGACGGGCTGTGGATTGTACGTGCGCGCTTATCCCTCCCCCTGGTCCACTCAGCCGTAACACTCAATCGCAGTGCCTTGCCGACTCGTATGAGCAATGCGGAAGCACGCGTTTCCATCGGCGTTCGAAAGCCAGCCGTGGATATTCCAAATTTCTATGCTGGGGGCCAATCTTATCGACCGATGACTCATTAGCCATCGATTAACCATTCAATTAAACAGTAATTATTATCTGTCAATACAAATTCAAATCAATCTCCCATAAGAAGTACAGTAAGTCCTCTTTTAACACGGTAGATATATTCCTGAAAAGTGCAGCGTTAAGAGAAAACTATTTCCCCATAAATAATTTAATGATAAAGTTTGCCAATATACGATGCGCTACTACGTGCACACACATGGTGGAACAAATAAATGAGCGTATGCCACCTCGTCACTGTATCACTCTCTCCCCTTTGGGGGGGGGTGGCACGTGCCCCCCCCCAATGATCCGATCGAAATCCCTAATTTCGATTGTATCATTGGGGTTTATTAGTAATAAATCGGCATTTTGCGACCCCTACTGCCACTGTGTAGCATATTATGATGTGCCAGGGACTCTATGAGATGATAGGACAATAGTCTGAGTCCATAATTGGCAATAAGTAACGGCAAAGCAGTTATAAGTGACTCACAGGATTGTGCGCAGTTGCGTAAACAGTCCACGACTTCCCTGAAGGCATCAACACCTTCAGCGAGCGCGATGCCGATCACACAACACGGTTCGAATTCGACCCTCGATCGATGGCTGCGCCGCACACGCGTCGAATAAAAAGCAAGGGACAAGTCCTTACTAACTAACAACTTCTATCATTTTTAATTGCTGGAGGGGTTGCCCCCCCCCCCCCCCCACCTGAAAATCCTGGCTCCGCCATTGTTCCCATCGCCCCTCGCCCCATCGCCGCTCTCCCCTCCTCGCGCAGGACATGAATGAGCCATCTAACTTTGTGGACGGCTCGCTGGACGGGTGTCCCAATAACGAGCTGGAGAACCCTCCCTACACTCCTGGTACGCACGCACACACCTACACACGTACACACATACACACACACACCTACACACCTACACACGTACACGCACTCACACCTACACACGTACACACACACACACCTACACACGTACACACCCACACACCTACACACACACACACCTACACACGCACACACACCTACACACGCACACACCTACACACACACACACCTACACACACACACCTACACACACCTACACACGCACACACACCTACACACACACACCTACACACGTACACACCCACATACCTACACACGTACACACACAAACATCCCCTGTATAGCCTTAAAAGTATTTTGGGGCAAGTGCTGTTAGCGAGTAGCACCTATGAAGGCCTGCACGGCACACGAGGGGGTGGGTGGCCAGCGCCATGCCCGACCGCCTTTGTCTCTCCAGTGCCAATGTTTACACACCACACCAGGTACTCATTTGAGGCTGAATCGACCTCAGGGCAGAGGCCCAGGACCGGTTCACTGGTGTTGGTGGCCGTGAGCGGGAATCAAACTCGGGTCGCCGGGTTCATAGTGCAGTGCTACACTACCACTCCCCACAGACAATAGCGCACACGCACACATGCTCATAGACGTCGGCTATCGTACGCCATGCTGGATTCCAGACGCACTCGCTCATTGCCCCGGTAGCCTACGTAGGCTACAGATGAGATCGTCTTCCATCTCAATATATCGAAAAACAATATACACAAAACAGTGTGTGTGTGTCGGTATATCTATCTGTGTTTCAGCCGTGCATGGAGACTCTCTGAAGGCAAAGACGATCTGCGCGTCTGCGCGGCAGTCCATCTCCTCCCACTACAACCTGCACAACCTATACGGGCTGACCGAGGCCATGGTCTCCTACAGGTAGCTCACCTGCACTCACCTGGGCAGCCGGGATCACCTGGCCCTCTCGGTGTCCGACTGCATTACAAGCTCCCGCTCATTACACACAAGAGTGTTTGCCACAAATGAACCACAATACCTTGCTGATCTTCATCATTGGACCTCCTTTGCCAGTACCGAAATATAATAATAGGGTTTTCCCCCTTTTTTGGTACTGGCAAAGGAGATCCAATGATGTAGATGCTTACCCCGAGCCCTCATTACTTTGATAGTGCATTGTCTTTGAGCTGTACGCCTTTTGGCGTCATCTGGTCTAGCACCAATTGAGACGAGGCTCTAAAGAAAGCCGTCCCTTGGTGTGTACCGATCAGTTTCAAGGACAATGCATATATTATCAGAGTGTGTTTTTTGTTCGCATTTTGACTGAAAGTATTGTGGTTAATGCAGTAACATGAATCCTCGTAAAAAAGGTTTCAGTTTTGTTGCCAGAAAAAAGGGGGAAAAACCTTATTATTACTTTCTGATCTCGTCAAGGAGCATAAACCATCGCGCAGTACTCAGGTTACCCTTGCAGCGGCTTTTGGCTAACCATCGAACAAAGACAGTCACCACGTCGCGCACTTTCAGATGCACCTCTGCGGCCGTTTGGAACGCTCTTCCTTCCGATATTAGGAAGCCACTGGGGCTATGCACTTTTTCAGTCTAAATTGAAAACTCATTCCTTTAGAACTGCTTTTTGTGTTTAGTTTGTTGTCCTTCCCCCGTACCTCCGATTAGCACGGTTGGCTACGTACGGTGCGCGAAAGAAGTTCAACGTACATACAGACTCGCTCGTCCACCCTCTGCTCGGCCCGCACTGCCCGCAGCCGAAGGCTTGAAGGGTCGACTCGCTCCTCAAAGCCAAACGAGCACAGAGGGCGGTGCTCATCTCCTGCTTACAGCACCGCAGAGCCAGTGGTGAAAATTCCACATTGCTGTGGCGGGCAGCACGTCTATTCACGAGCGACGCTCGTGGTTACCGGTGCCGGTGGCTCTCGGTTAACGTGCGGTTGTTGATTTTGTGTGCGACGGGGAGTGCGATGGTGGAGCTCAGGGGCAGGAGGCCGCTGATCATCTCCCGCTCCACCTTCCCGAGTCACGGCCACTATGCTGGTCACTGGCTCGGTGACAACCGCAGCACGTGGAAGGACCTGGCCTGCTCGATAGCCGGTAGGGCCCACGCGCACGCACACACGCACACAAAGATCCCCCGTGTAGCCTTAACATACTGTTGGGGCAAGTGCTGTTGAGCGAGCAGCACCCATGAAGGCCGGCACGGCGCGCAATGCGCTCCGAACCCGGCGACGCGGGTTCAATTCCTGCTCATGGCCAACACCGGTGACGATGATCTGAAACGGCCCTGGGCCTCCCCTAGGTGCTCGCTAACAGCACTTGCCCCAGCAGTCTGTTAAGGTTATACGGGGGACGTTTGCCTTTGTGTGTACGTGCGTACATCTCCTCGTCAGAATCAGAATCGGAATATTTATTGCTACTGGTGGAATCCAAAGAAATACAAAGCTTTTTTTTCACAGATGTCCAGTCGGGGCGGGTAAGAACGGTTACAGTCAACGCATGGCACTTGGGCCTGTCCCGTGACCTCCTGCCAGCGGGCGAGCCTTCGATACTTCACGTGGCCTCAAATTGCACCTAGCCTGGTGCACGAGCCCCGTGGTGACGTCACCGCCGCTTAGTGGCGAATGGCGGCTGCTGCTGGTGCTGCTGTTGCACCCCTCCCCTCTTCCCAGGCGTCCTGAACTTCAACCTCTTCGGCGTGCCGCTGGTCGGAGCCGACATCTGTGGCTTTAATGGCGACACCAACGAGGAGCTGTGCGTGCGGTGGATGCAGCTCGGAGCCTTCTACCCATTCTCCCGCAACCACAACACCATCGGCGCCGCCGTGAGACTCGCACACCAAAGACAAAGATTCCCCGTATAGCCTTCGACTTACTCTTGGGGAAAGTGCTGTTTTGTTTCTTCGTACGCGTGTGTGCTTCAGCGCACGCGTGTACGCACCTGTGTACGCATGCGTGTGTGTGCGGGCGTTGTGTGTGTGTGCACACCTGTGTACCTGCTGTGTGTGTGTGTGCGCACCTTTGTACTTATGGATGTTTTGTATGTGTGTGTGTGCGCACCTGTGTACTAATGCATGTGTGTGTGCATTTATGTCTTTGTTGCGTGCACGCGCGTGTGTGCGTTACGTGTGTATACATTTTGTGCGTGTGTGTGTTACGTGTGTATACATTGTGTGTGTGTTTGTGCGTTACGTGTGTATACATTGTGTGTGTGTGTGTGTGCATTACGTGTGTATACATTGTGTGTGTGTGTGCGTTACGTGTGTATACATTGTGTGCATGTGTGTGTGTGCGTTGCGTGTGTATACATTGTGTGCATGTGTGTGTGTGCGTTACGTGTGTATACATTTTGTGTGTGTGTGTGCGTTACGTGTGTATACATTTTGTGTGTGTGTGTGCGTTACGTGTGTATACATTTTGTGTGTGTGCGTTAAACGTGTGTATACATTTTGTGTGTGTGTGTGCGTTACGTGTGTATATATTGTGTGTGTGTGTGCGTTACGTGTGTATACATTGTGTGTGTGTGCGTAGCGTGTGTGTGTGCGTGTGTATACATTGTGTGTGTGTGTGTGTGCGTTACGTGTGTATACTGTGTGTGTGCGTTGCGTGCGTGTGTATACATTGTGTGTGTGTGTGCGTTACGTGTGTATACTGTGTGTGTGTGCGTTGCGTGTGTGTGTGTTGCGTGTGTAGCCCCAGGACCCCACGGTGTTCTCGGCCGCTGCTCAGGCTGCGATGCGGCGCGCGCTACTCACGCGCTACTCGCTGCTGCCGCTGCTTTACTCGCTCTTCATGGGCGCTCACCAGAGCGGAAGCACCGTGGCACGGCCTCTCTTCTTCGAGTGAGACGGGGTCCCTGGGCCTCCCTCCCCCTCCCTCCCATCACCCCCTTCTCTCCTCACTCCTCCCTCCTTACCTACCTGCCTCACGTCCTCCCTCACAGCTTCACTCCTCTGATTAGCACGGTTGGCTATGTACGGTGCGAAAGAAGTTCAACGCTCCCAATTACTCTCTCATATTCTCAACTCACTACTTACTCACTCCCTCCTTACTCCCTTATTCCCCATTTTCCTCCCTCACTCCGTCTCACCATCCACCATCCTTCCACCCTTAATGATACATTTAGTTTTACGCAATTCTAAACAAACAAAAACCTTTATCATGACCCTTGTCCACATCCTCCCGTCTCACTCACTGCTTCCCTCCTCATTACCTCTCTCTCGCTCCCATCCCTCTCGCTTCTCTTCCCATGTCCAAATTTCCTCTCTCCATGTCTCTCCCTCCCTCCCTGCCTCCCTGCTCCCCTACCTCTCCTCTTCCACTCATTTGTTCACTTTAGTGTTCGTGTCCTTTCCTAACAGGAGCATTTGACTTGGAAAGAATGTATCACGTGACAACGACGAGTGTTTTATTTTAATCCGGTGTCGGGATGAGATGGGTTCTGTGTGGGGTGAGACCGACGGCTCCTCCCTGTCGGCTGAGATGACCGTGCTGTTCGGGTTGAGGTGGGTTGACCGGCGCTCTGCATCGGACGATACGAGCGTCTCCCGTGTCGGGATGGGTCATCATTTACAGACTCCACAAACCGCACTCCAACAGCAGAACCAAACTGGGACGCCGACTCGTTTACACAAAACGCTCGTCGATCGAGACACTGGATGCCGAAACCGGTCCAGAGTTTTGCTTTTCGTTCAACCATCGCTGCTGAAATTATGCGCTCATGGGAGTCTGCCGGGCCTATGCGTGAAACAATATACGTGGAGGGACGCTTGTATGCGAAGGAGACACTGTCTGCTGATCTAGTTCCTTCATGCAAAGCCAACGTCAGCCAACGACTCGTCACGATCAGCGTTGCTCACGTAGCTCGCACGCGCGTGTGCGCTCAGGTTTCCGCACGACGAGCAGGCGTACGCCATCGACCGGCAGCTGCTGTGGGGGCCGGCGCTCCTTGTCTCGCCGGCGCTGGAGGAAGGCGCGCGGTCCGTGCAGGCCTACCTTCCGCCCGGCACGTGGTACGACTTCTACACGGTATGCTGCACCGCCGCACCGCACTACGGACACCCAGCGGTACGCTCCGGCCACATCGCCCCCGCACCCCCCCGGTGCATGCTGGGAGGTGCTCCACGTTAGGTCTGTTCTTGCCATTGGACAGTCCTAATAATCTGCGACGCAGATCCTATTAATCCTATTAATAGGTCCCAGATTTCACACGTAATTTTGAGCAAGAGCATTTAACATGGCTGCTCCCAGGTTTTGGAACCACCGCAGAACTTTTGCCTATTGGCATCTCCATTCTGTCATCTCTGTCCTCATTCAAACTAACTCTATTGAATCACTAAAGTTTAAGTGTGGATGTAATTTTACAACGTAATTTATCTTGCATAATAGAGGGTTTTTTTGGGTAAGATCACGTAAATATAAATCCACAACATGACCATTCGAGTTTACTCTGATAATGACCGGTCTACTGAACTAGTAACTAATTGGCACGTTTCGTTCACGTGACAAACCTTACTAATTGTCTGTGTCGGGTGGTGGCGGGTTTAATGACACATTTATATATTTACGCGATCTAACCCGAAAAATACCTCTTATGGATATTGGTCGCGAAAGCCTACGTGTTAAAATTGTTTATTTTATAAATATATATTTTTTAATCTTTTATTGCTTTGTGTTGTCTGCCGGCCGAATCACCCTTGACAAAGAGCTTTCTTAGCTCGACGGGCTTTACTCAGTGGGAAATACACTTCATTCATTCTGAACATCTCATTCTGATGCAAGTCGGAATTCTGTTACGCGCCTGCTCAGCAGTGGCCGGCCTGGCGTTCTGTCACTTGGCCATTATGATCTCTCCACCCGTGGCCCCAAGTTCATTTAATCGCTTTCCAACTATGGTTTAAAGCGTTTATCGTAACCGGAGCCGCTGGATTGGATAGCTTGACATGAAGGTTTTTCTTTACAGTCAATATTAAACTAAAACATTTTTTTTTTACTCGGTAAGGCCCACTGAGCTATCTATATAGCTCCTCTTTCAGAAGCGACCTGGCCACAAATGATAGCTCAGTGAAGTGGCTTATATCACGTGGAAATTTATAGTATTCTAAAAATATGTTCTAAATGTTGGTGGAATAACCGGATTTCCCGGATAAAATCCACACGACTACGGGTAAAACACGCAAACTCCAAATATGCAGGCGTCAGGGTCGGCATCGAACCCACGACCTCCTGTATACGAGAAAAGGTAGTTAACATCCGACCAAATTTGAAAACCTCCACCCAACACTGAGATTCATCATGATACAGAGGTCAGAATTCTTCAGAATTCTCACTTCCTGGATTTATATTGTGACTTGTCCTAAAGATGCTTAACGCAGTTTCAAGCGATATATTGCGCATCCGTAATTGAGCCATCGCGTATCCCTAATTGAGCTAAATGTATCTATGGGACCCCTTCTGCCGCTATCAAAATGATTATCCTTTGGCTAAATTTGGTTGTGAGAATTCTTCTTCAACTTACCGGTGAACTGAAACAATATTAATTGGCACAGTGAATCCCTTGTGCACCACGTGACAATTTAATTTGGACCAGTCTGGTGGCGGAGCTTCTTCAATCCTCCCCTCTTCTCTGTTGCCCATTCTCTTCCTCTTCCCTCCCTTCGTTCCTCCACTCCTTCCACTCCTTCCACTCGGGACGGGAAGGAGTGACCCCTAAGTACCCCTCTATCGCTGTCGCTCATTCCTCAATCCCTGTAGCACCGCCCCTGCCATCGACATAATTCCATTCTGTGTCATCGTTTTGTAAGCTACGTCATAGAGCGACTTGAGTGAAGGCGCTCTATGACGATTAAATATAATCATTCTAATATACATTAGAATGATTATATTTAATCGGATAATTACGTGGCCTAGTCCCAAACAATCGAGTGCTCATCAATGTTGGGAAGCGACACAGAAGAATCCACGCGAGTAAGTGGATTCTTCTCGAGGTTAGCGAGTTCAGTCTGGGCACCCCCCTCCCCCTCTCTCTACTTCCCCCAGGGATCGGCGATCCGGAGCAAAGGGGAGAACTTCACCCTCGACGCTCCGCTCGACAAAATCAACCTGCACCTGCGCGCCGGCTTCATCGTGCCCAAACAGGTGAGCGCGGTGGCACTTCTCCTACACCCACCCCCCCACCCCCCCCGCCACCCCTGCCCCCCCCCCGTAGGATCCCAGGGAGGTTCTCCACGCGGGCAGAGGCGGCCGCGATGAACCGAACCGCGTCTCTAATCCACTCGTCTCCCTCTCATGTCCCCTCATGGCTCCGTCGCTATCTCCCTGCGTTTCCTCGCATCTTCGCTCATCTTCCTGTGCTCTCACGCGTTCCCACATTTCCCCGCATCCCCACCCCCCCCCCCCCGGGGTCCCCGCCCACCCCCCCCCCCCACGCCACGCTCCCTTGCTCCCCTCCTGTCTGCCCTCAGGTCCCCGACACGACGAGCAACGCGAGTCGCGGGAATCCCCTGGGCATCGTGGCTGCGTTACGGCCACCGGAGTCCGGCAAGGGTGACGATGGCGGAGGGGAAGAGGAGGAGGAAGAGGAGGGGGCCCAAGGGGACCTCTTCTGGGATGACGGGGAAACCCCAGGGCCCCTGCAGAGCGGCCGATACTGGGCCCTCAAATTCAAGGCTACGCAGGTCAGGCAGGGGAGCAGCCGTTGGTGGATTGGGCGCTTGCATACCTGTGTGTACACGTGGGTGCATGTACCTATGTGTGGGGAGCGGTAGTGCAGCGCTTAACGCGCCGCGCTACGAAGCCGGCGAAGTTCGATTCGCACTCACGATGAAAATTAACGCCGGTGACGATTATCTGAACCGGTCCTGGGCCTTTCCACTAGGACGACTCGGGCCTCAAATGAGTACCTGGTGCGGTGTGTAGTAAACATCGCCGCTGGGGAGACAAAGGCGGTCGGTCGTGGTGATGGCCACCCACCCCCTCGTGTGCCGTGCCGGCCTTCATGGGTGCTTGCTAACAGCACTTGCCCCTACAGTCTGTTAAGGCTATACTGGGGATCTTTGTCTTTCTAAATGCGTGTGTAGCGGTTAGCGCGCTGCGGTACAAATCCGGACACCCGAGTCGATCGACTCGGCACTTGCCCCAAAAGTCAGCTGAGGCTATACAGGGGATCTTTCTCTTTGTAGAGCACGCTGCACTCCACCGTGCTGCATGCCGCACCCGGCACTCCACTGCCCCCGCTCGGCTCCGTCTCCGTGATGGGCGTCCCCCGGTGCCCCAACCACGTACGCCTCAACGGAGGCGACGTTTCCTTCTCCTACACCAGCAGCACGCAGGTGACGGGGGGCACGGGGGGGCGGGGGGGCACGAGGGGGGAGGGGGGCACAGGAAGGGGCAGGTGACGGGGGAAGGAGGAGGGGGGGGGGCGCATTTTAACACAAAGTTGCGGTGAATATTAATGCTCGGCCAGGGGAGGGTACAAGGGCTGTGGCGAGGTTCGGGTGAGGGCTTGTATTGTCTCGTCTCGTGTGCTCACTTTGTCCCCGTGTCCCCCAGGTGTTGTCCGTGTCGAACCTCACCGTGCCACTGTCCGAGGCCGTCACGTTGGAGTGGCAGTGAAGACACGCGCGCAAGCACATGCGCGTAACGCACAAACACGCGCACACATCCCTACACACAAATTGGTACCCGCATACACGCGCACAGACACGCGCGCACAGCACGTGCACCTACACTCGCACAGAACTGAAATTCTCTGATAGATTTTTTTTTGTCTATCGTCGTGTATGGCAAGGTGTAACGAGCAACGTTAGCGTGTTGCGCTACGAACCCGGCGACCCGAGTTCAATTCCCGCTCATGGCCAACACCACGTGACAATTATCTGAATCAGTCATGGGCCTCCCCTAGCTCGACTCGGCCTCAAATGAGTACCCGGAGCGGTATTTAAATATTGCCACTGGGGAGACAAAGGCGGCCGGGCGTGGTGCTGGCCACCCAGCCCCTCATATGCTGTTCCGGCCTTCATAGGTGCTCGATAACAGCACTTGCTCCAACAGTCTGTTAAGGCGATGCAGGGAATCTTTGTCTTTGTTATGCATACCTCAATACGCGACCTTGAACACTTCACACCCAGCCCCCACCACCCTCCATCCATACACACTTACACAGGTCTTAGAAGACGTATTAGATAACGGCACCGTGAATCACTCCACCATCACTGCATGGCTACTTTGACTATTGGAGCAAAGAGAGCGTGAGAGCAAAGAGAGCGTTGGTATCGATGCAAGCAAACTCCGGAACCGGTTTCAACGTTCACTCTCACACCAGCAGAGTCAGGCTCGCTTGAACCAATTGCTGCTGAAGTCACACACGCGCTACGTCCTGCTGGTTTTTAACGGCATCGGGTGAGCGGTAGTTAAGCGTCTACTGTGAAGCAGGCTGCGTGTAGTATGTTATGGTTGATGGTTAAAAGACACCCCGCTGGGCCGCGTCACTTTATTGCTTTCGCGATTACTCTTTAGAAAAAAAAAAGTAACGAGGTGCGATTGAGGCTCGCAAACGACATCGCTTGGCTGTAACCGTGGCTGTGTTTTGTGATCCGAGTGCATGAGCTGCTGCCTCGCCTAGCGTCGAGCAAACCTGCTGGCATCAATTCCTCAGTTAATTTATTTCGGAGTCGCGCCGTGATTTTAAAAGAGGTAGTCGCTTGCTCGTCCTTTTGACGCGTCCGTCTGTCCACCCATCCCCTCTGCCCCTCTCTCCTACCAGCCAGCCAGCCAGCGGAGCGAGCAAAACTTTTGTCTGATGTAGTAGATGATATTATGATAACGTAACCCGCGTCGTTTGCGCGGGATGCACGGCCGGGGTGGAGGGTGGCCGAGCGGGGGGGGGGGGCGGCTCAACGCTGTGGGATGCAGGTGGCATCACCATCGCGCACTTGGGCCCCGCGCAAGCCAGCCAGGCGGCCCAGGAATCCAGCCAACAAAGCCACTGGATGAAGGCCACACCCTATGCCGTGTCTCATCTAAAATGTAAAGTTATTATTTTTCGAGTAACTACTAGGACATGCATCTGGTAAGTTAGTAAGGGTAACCGGATTAACACAGGAACAATAGAGTAATTAGGATTACTTGTAAAATTGGTACTATGATTACGGCCCTGGCTGTAAATGGTAGAGGCACTGTGTAATTAGTAAGTGTGAGCATTTGTTTTTGCACTCTTAATAGAGTCCTGTCCATCACAAATGCATGCGTGTGTATTTAGCACAGAGTGGCTGCTTTATAGAACTCAATCCTGTATAGTGTGTGTATACATGTATATGATTAAACGAAAGATGTTACATTTTAAAGCTGGGAGGAAACGTTCTGTTAACAATGGACCGGCGCCGAAGATCACCCAAGTTTTTCCCCCTTTTTTTCTGGCAACAAAACTGAAACCTTTTTTTTACAAGGATTCATGTTGCTGCATTAACCACAATACCTGCAGTCACAATGCAAACAAAAAACATACTATGATAATATGATGGATTGTCCTTGAAACTGATTGGTCCACACCAAGGGACGGCTTTTGAGCCTCGACCCAATTGGTGCTCGATCAGTTTTGTTGCCAGAAAAAAGGGGAAAAACCCTATTATTATATTTTGGTACTGGCAAAGGAGGTATAATGATGTAGATGCCCTCATTACTTTGATAGTACATTGTCTTTGAGCTGTATGCCTTTTGGCGTCATCTGGTCGAGCACCAATTGGGTCAAGGCTCAAAAGCAGTCCCTTGGTGTGGACCAATTAGTTTCAAGGACAATGCATCATATTATCATAGTATGTTTTTTGTTTGAATTTTGACTGCAGGTATTGTGGTTAATGCAGCAACATGAATCCTTGTCAAAAGGTTTCAGTTTTGTTGCCAGAAAAAAGAGGGAAAACCCCCATTATCGCCCAAGTAATTGAGTAATCTTCGGCAACTTGCATCAGTGTCGTGATGTTTGGCGGTCACTGGCCAGTTGTGATTGTAATGAGAGTAAGACACCTCGGAATGTGCAACAGTTTCGCAAAAGTTTGAGCGCGATTCGGAGGTTACGGAGCCCAGCTCTTGAGTCGCTCAAAGGCTCGCTGGCCGGAATGGCTGCGTCGCCTAGGTGTTCATTCATGAAAACCACAGCAAGAACATTTGAAAACAATAATCAGGTGTGAAAACCACAGCAAGAAAATTTGAAAACAACATTTTCTTGCTGTGGTTTTCACACCTGATGATGATTGCTTGTGTTGCAGTCGAAACGTCGTGAGAATTTTATTGTTTTATATTTTGTATTATTTTATTGGTTCCCTTCTACGTGACTTTACCGAAAGAACCAAGAATATGAATCCCTGCAGTCACGAAAGCTTTAAATCTAAATTTTACTTGAGGGTCGTTTATTAATGCTCATCAGGAAGCCGTAAACCACTGATTTGGCTAGTAACTTGAGTATATTCTGGTTAGTGCCTATCATTAGAACTTATTTTTGTGTTTAGTTTGTTGTTTGTTGTCCTTCCCCACACCTCCGGTTATAATGGTTGATGATGATGACGATGATGATGAAGCTTATGATGTGGATGTTGATAGAAGCAGCTGCCTGCAGTGGCACTTGAAATGAGAAGGAATGAGGCGCTGGCCTTTCTACGTTACAGGTGTGTGTGTATGTATGTACGTGCCTGTGGCATTAACATAATTAACATGATTATAGTTACAATTGGCATCGTCTGTTGTCATGGCCACTTTTGAATGTGCTTCTTAATTGAGATTCAACAATGACTGCTGTCTAAACAAAGTGATGCGGGTGAAAAGAAACTGTTGTTTTAAATCCGATTTCCTGTATTCATTAATATAATAATGACTCATAATTATGCAATGCTGATTTTGTGGTCACGTCTTGTTGGGGACAAAATAAGCATTTAATGTTGTCATTCAAGTAAAAATCTAAAGGACTGCGTTGGTTAGTGGTAGCGGTGTACTGAGCAAACGCACCACCACCAATAAAATAACTTCCTTAAAACTGAAACATACAGCACTGGTAAGACTGACGTTTTCGTTCATGGCCCTTCAGAGCAGAGAGGGCCAACCCTAATCATAGCCCCATAGCTCTAATCATAGCCCCAATCATAGCCATAATAACCATGACCCCTCCCCCCCTGCACCTCTGAGTAGCATGGTTGGCTACGTACGGTGCGAAAGAAGTTCAACATACATAACCACAATCTCAAGCCCTCACAAAAGTCCTACTCCTAACACTTAACTCAAACTGTATCCCTAATCCTAACCATTAAATAAACATCCTAACCACAGCCCTAATCCGTAGACTCTCAACCTAACTATTGCTCTCATATTAACTATGAACCCAAACTCTAGATCTGGCCATATCCCATGTAACTATTCAGAAGCTGCAATTTTAGCCTTTACCCGAGATCTTTCCTCAGTAAACCCTCACGCCAGCCTTAACCCGAACAGGAATGCTAACTCCTAAACCTCGGCTTAATCATTGTCTTAACCGTAGCCCTAACTGGGGTAGCCTTAACAACCCCTAACCATAGTCCTCCGCCTAGATCTTTTCAGCCTTTAATCATGCCCTTTGTCCCAAACCAACGATAGCCCGAGTCATACGCTCACAACTCTCGAGCTTTACTTACCATGTATGCCAGTGTCATGATGCACTTATTATTATTTTTAAGTACCTGCAATTCACTAAGTTGGAATTCTGTTCTTGCTCACGATGGCAGCAGCAGTGTGGCACGGGGGGGCGGGGGGTTGGCTAAATGCCAATGTCGATATGCTGGCCACAACGAGAGGGTTTCAGGAGAGAGCGAGAGAGCGAGAGACAGCGAGTTCGTGTCGTTTTGCTGTTCCTCCTCCGTTGAAGGAGCGCAGACCGCGGTGTTTCACTTACAGGGTTCATAGTTTGGGTTGCATGGCCAACATTTGCACGACTGTGGATTGTCTGCACGTAGCAACATGGCGCCCCACTACCAAACTACTCTCTTCCTTGTTGATGATTTCATTACATTCATCGCGCAGTCAGCGTAGAACCATTGCACTGGGATGTGTGACCTTCTTGCGTCAGCGTTCGCATAAACTGCTTCGATTGCCGTGCAGTACCGGTGTCACGAGTGATTTGTCTGATCCACGTAGCACAGGCGGGGCGGCGGCCACGGGTGCGGTATAATTTTTAGAGTCCACTTCGAACGTCGACCGCCAATTGAAGTGCGCAGTTTGCTGGAGTTTTGCGCACGAAGACGGGGCGACGTGTCCACAAAGCGACACAGACGTCTCCCTCGGAGTAACCTCTCAACCGCAGATCCAACGGTGACATTCCTGACAAAGTCGAAAACATCGGACGCCAAAAAAGGCGTCTTCGGCATTGCGTGTGGACGGACTGCAAGCAATCGTAATCGATTTGGAAGCGATGTCCAGGCCTCCGCATCATGCAACAACAAAACTGAGAAAACACAGCACTGGTAGACTCAATTTGGTGCCCAGACTCAACGGTTTCTGGGTCCGAATGCGGTTAAGACCGTTCATTATGACTGAGGCCAGGCCGATTCGGCGAATAACCTCAGGTCTACGTCGTCCAATCAGTGGTCTGTGCAGATCCCAGGGAGACATTCCTCCACTGCTTCGACACCGTTGCCGTTTGATGACGCAGGGTGCTTCCGGAGGGCCGCAGCCCAAGTTCTGGACTTTTTGTTTTCTGCCATGAACCATACAAAAAAAATGTTGTCTTGCATTGTTGTGAAAGTTTAGGAGGAGGACTGGTGTCAATGTTTCAGGCCTCTCAACAAACAAAGCTGCATCGTCATCGTAGTGTTCTTATTTGAATTCGTATACCTGTCAACCCCTTATCAGTGCCCTACCTTATTACAGACCAATTCGGACTTTATTGGTCACCCCGTGCCCCTTATAAATCTCAACGTTCATCCTACAAAGTCACCATCGCCACAAGGGAGAAACACAAACAAATATACAACACAAATTTGCCCGTATTGAAACAGCTGTACTCCGTATGGACCTTAAAACTAACTTTCCCTCTAGGGGCCGTCCATAAATGACGTCACGCGATTTTTGACCCCCCCCCCCCTCGTCACACAGCGCCACAAAAAGTCAGACTCCCCCTCAAATATGACGTCACAAAGCTCTGCCCCCCCCCCCCAAAAAAATGCTTCAAATCGCTTTAAACTATTGTCATTGTAGTGCGTATTTAATGCGGCGCTGCACTCTGATGTTGTAGGAGAAAACATTTATTAAAAAGTCTTTGATTAAGTAGAACGTGTTGTCTATATTTATTTTAAAGTCGCGCATTTTGATGTGACGTCACATTTCTCAACACCCCCCCCCCCCCTCGTCACACATCGTCACAAACGTCTGACCCCCACCCCCCCCCCCCAGGTGCGTGACGTCATTTATGGACGGCCCCCTTCAAGAATACGGGGTAAACCGTGTGGGTTCACAGCTATGAATGTATATAGCGCCTTGACCAATGAGCCGGACAAAAGGGTTCGCCAATCGTACAGCGGAATAGTTTTGATGAGTTGATGAGGACGGTGGTGGTAGCACGTGAATATGACGGCGCTTGAAAATAAACAATGGTAAAAGTGACATAGAGTGGTTATTCATAACGAGTGAGTGTGATGATGAATAGGGTAGGTAGAGTTGGGAAGAGGGATGGAGTGAGTTAGTGATGGGGAAGGGAGGGCCAAGGGGAGTTTGGAGTAAGCGAGGGAAAGCATGTACCGTACGTTTTAAAAGGAAGAACGAATTTTTGACCGCGATGCTGATTGTTGTTTGACATGAAGGTCAGCGAAGCTGTGCCGGCAAATCCTGACTCCGAGGTCGTGGGTCACGTTTTTATCAAAGGGGCCGTCCATAAATGACGTCACGCACCTGGGGGGGGGGGTCAGACATTTGTGACGAGGGGGGTGGTGGGGGGGTGGGAACTGTGACATCACATCAAAATGCGCAACTTTAAATAAATATCGACGACACGTTCTACTTAATTAAATATACTTTTTAACAAATGTTTTCTCCTGCAACATCAGAGTGCAGCGCCACATTAAAAACGCACTACAATGACAATAGTTTTAAGAGATTTGAAGCATTTTTTTTTATTTAAAGCTTTCGTGACTGCAGGGATTCATATTCTTGGTTCTTTCGGTAAAGTCACGTATAAGGGAAACAATAAAATAAAATAATTTATTTTCGGTAAAGTCACGTAGAAGGGAAACAATAAAACAATAATAAAATAATAATAAAATATTTTATTGTTTCCCTTCTACGTGACTTTAACGAAAGAACCAAGAATACGATTTGAAGCATGTTTTATTTTAAAAATGGAAATGTCTTTTTTTTGGGGGGGGGGGGCAGAGCTTTGTGACGTCATATTTGAGGGGGGTGTCTGACTTTTTGTGACGCCGTGTGACGAGGCGGGCGGGCGGGGGGGGGTCAAAAATCATCCACAATCGCGTGACGTCATTTATGGACGGCCCCAAAGACCCAGTCGCTTGCCCGACAGGTAGAGTTGCCGGTTGCGATGACGTATCATTGTCGCCCGAATCGCCTCGGCTGTGAGAACGACGGCGCGAATAACCAAGTGTGCTCAAAAGCTTCACCCATTAAATCCATCCATCGAATCGCGTGCAGTCAGCATCGGACTGCACGTGCGTTCGAATGTTACGCGATTGACATATTTATTTCGGCTGATGGATTATAACAGAGACGAGGTAAATTTCGATTTAAAGCTTTCGTGACTGCAAGGATTCATCTTCTTTGGTTCTTTCGGTAAGGTCACGTAGAATGAGAATAAAATAATAAAATAACACAATAAAATTCTCACGACGTTTCGGCCACAACGCAAGCGGCCGCGTTGTGGCCGAAACGTCGTGAGAATTTTATTGTGTTATTTTACTGGTAAGAACGAAGTTGTAAACTGAGTGTACCAGCCTGCAATAGATTAATGTGTCCGTCCGTCCGTCCCCTTTCAATACTTTAACGAAGTGAAATCTCGTGCTGTTGGGGTGTAAAAATAAAATTGCGCAAAATTCCAATGTTCCTACCAGCCCACCCTGCAGGGACCTGTTATTATTCTATTCTCATTCTACGTGACCTTACCGAAAGAACCCAAGAAGAGAGACGAGGTAGAACGGTGGTGGGGGGGGTGGGGGGAATGAACCGTTCTGGAATCGTGACCCGTGAACTGCGCCAGTTCTGAGCAGCGTTGGTGTACGGTGCTATTTCAGGAATATTTTGATGGTTTTTTTCCTGGATTTTCTGTTTGCACAGTCACACATAGTCACTTTAAGATGTTTTCTTGTTCGTGTTTTTTTTTGCTTGTTGCGGTTGCACCCGATTCAAGAGCCGAATGGCTCACAGGGCTATACGAAAATAAATGAAACTATGGAACTATGTCGGTGGAGATGGCCAATTGGAAGCGTGCCGGTGCTTATCACAGCAGCGGCTTTTGGTGAGCCATCTCACTCGCTCACCACACGCACTGCAGGTTACGCCACTTGTCGAAATTCAATCGGGATGTTTCACTTTTTGCACGTCGAGCAAGGAGCATGAATACTCTTTGGTTTTTTTCTCCTCGGTAAAGTCACGTAGGTAAAAATAAATAAATGAAAACCAAATTAAATCACGACGTTTCGGAGGCAACACAAGCTTCCCGTCTTCAGGCGGAACAGTCACAGCAGAATAGCTGTATCAAGTGGGGAGCTCTTGAGACGACCGAGATTATACACAGGTTAAGGAGCGTGAAACCATCATAAGGACGTCATACTCTTTGGTTCTATTCGGTAAAGTCACGTAACAAACAACAAAAAATAAAAAATCACGACGTTTCGGCCACAGTTGTATTGTATTTTGTGTTTACTGTGTGAGTGAGTTATCGATAAGTTGGCATGTAATGGCTGTGTATTTTTGAGCTTGTGTATTTTTGAGCATGTGTAAATGATATTCGAGAGTTCGTGTGTCCGTTCGTTCACTCGTTGATAGTTGTGTTGGTCAGCTGACATGTATATATGTGTGTTGGTTGTACGGCATTAGTGTCTGTACGGTTTTAATATTGGTGAGCTGGTATGTATGTATGACACGGTGTCAGTGTTACGGTATAATAGTACGTATATGTTCTAGATTTGAAGCTTTCGTGACTGGAAGGATCCATACTCTTTGGTTCTATTCGGTAAAGTCACGTAGGTAAAAAATTAAACAACAAAAACCACGACGTTTCGGCCACAACACAAGTGGCCTTCATCAGGTGAAGGGACCGTGCTGTTGTTTGTTACGTGACTTTACCGAATAGAACCAAAGAGTATGGATCCTTGCAGTCACGAAAGCTTTAAATCGAGTTCGGACGTCATCCTCGCGGCAGCGGCCTTTAGGCTGAGCCATCAAAGACGGCGGTCATCGCATAGCTTCCAGACGCGCTTCTGCGGCCGTCTGGAACGCTTTTCCTCCTTCCGAAATTTGGAAGGCACAGGAGCTATGCACTTATGCTAAACCACCAGTTCTGCTGAACTGGTGGTTTAGCATAATTGCGCAAGGCTTGAGAGCTTTCGTGCGTGCATTGCCCATCCGTGTGCTATGGGAAATACAGTTGAGGCCTGGTTAATTATAGACGCGACCCATTAAGTGTGTTTGCTCTGAGCAGTCACCAATGTGCGTCCCAGGAGCCCGAGAGCCTTGAACCCCTCCCACGCGCCTAGACATTGCTCATCTCATGAATGCCAACACCTCTCGTGTCCACGGCCAAAAACCAATACCCCCCCACCCACACAAACATCTCCCGTCACCATTACGAATACCTACACGCACTGCCGCCTCCACTCACCCAAAAGTATCTGCCAACCACAAACCCGGCTGCCCTCGCCATCCCATCACCTTCAAGTCGCCCTCTGAACCCCCTCAACCCGTCAACATTTCCACTCACCCGACCGTATATGTCCCACAATTCCCACTGATACCTCCACTCACCACCACCGATCCACTCACCACCGAGCCACTCCTCACCACCACCGATCCACTCACCACCACCACCGATCCACTCACCACCACCGATCCACTCCTCACCACCACCACCGATCCACTCACCACCACCACCGATCCACTCACCACCACCACCGATCCACTCACCACCACCACCGATCCACTCCTCACCACCACCACCGATCCACTCACCACCACCACCGATCCACTCCTCACCACTACCGATCCACTCCTCACCACCACCACCGATCCACTCACCACCACCACCGATCCACTCCTCACCACTACCGATCCACTCCTCACCACCAGCACCACCACCACCGATCTACTCACCACCACCACTACCGAGCCACTCCTCACCACCACCACCGATCCACTCACCACCACTACCGAGCCACTCACCACCACCACCACCGATCCACTCACCACGACCAAAGTATTCTCAGGATTATGATACCCACTTATTCTCTGCAGTATTTTTTTAAAAGTCAAATCGGTAGGTGTGCGCGTGTGAGCCACGATTTGCAATGATTTTCGCACCTCCAATTTAGCACGGTTGGCTACGTACGGTGCGAAAGAAGTTCAACATGCACGCACGCCGCATCCATCTAGCCTTATCTTGTCCTCACTTCCATGAACATGTTCACAGGATAAATACATGTAGGGTACATTAATACTGGTAGGAACGAAGTTGTAAACTGAGTGTACCAGCCTGCAATAGATTAATGTGTCCGTCCGTCCCCTTTCAATACTTTAACGAAGTGAAAAATTCCAATGTTCCTACCAGCCCACCCTGCAGGGACCTGTTATAGTATTATGGATATGCGCCCTCTATACTCTGGTTCTTTCGGTAAAGTCACGTAGGTAAAAAATGAAAGTAAATTAAATCACGACGTAACGAAAACATAGAATGCGCCCTCTACCTTGCACTCTAGTAGTAGTGCCTTAGGGGCCGTCCATAAATGACGTCACGCACCTGGGGGTGGGTCAGACATGTGTGACGATGTGTGACGAGGGGGGGGGTGTTGAGAAATGTGACGTCACATCAAAATTCGCAACTTTAAATAAATATAGACAACACCTTCTACTTAATTAAATACACTTTTTAAATAAATGTTTTCTCCTACAACATCAGAGTGCAGCGCCACATTAAATACGCACTACAATGACAATAGTTTAAAGCGATTTGAAGCATGTTTTACATAATTTTTTTTTGGGGGGGGGCAGAGCTTTGTGACGTCATATTTGAAAGGGGGGGTCTGACTTTTTGTGACGCCGTGTGACGAAGGGGGAGGGGTAAAAAATCGTCCAAAATCGCGTGACGTCATTTAGGGACGGCCCCTTACGCCGTCGCCCCTCACCTATGTCCTCCCCTCCGTCAAATTCTGCATAACTCTAGCCCCACCCCTCACGCCGTAATCCCGCCCCCTTCCCGGGCCCCTCCTCTAGCCACGCCCATCACCCGCCACCTATAAGCACACCCATCACCACACAGCACCGCCCCTCTATTATAACCACGCCCCCCCATAGTCGCGCCCTTAACCACGCCCTCGCCTCCTGCCCCTCATCTGTAGCAACGCCCCCTAAGCGACAGCCACTCTCAAGTTAACCATAACCACGCCCTTCCAAACGTGGCACCGACCCCTTTAACGTAGTAGCCCCGCTCATGGCCTCAGTGTGGGTCCCGCCGTGGGAGGCCCCGCCTCCTCGTAGCCCCCCCCACGGCGTGAGTGGGCCCCGCTTCTCACCACGGAAGGCACGCCCCCTCTCCTCTCGTCGCCACGGCGTTTAGTGGACCCCACCCCCCTGGTAGCTCCGCCCCCCTAGTAGCCCCGCCCACTGCATCAGTGGGCCCCGCATTGGTGTCGCCCCGTGTTTACACCGAGAGTGGCTCCGCCCCCGCTACTGCTGCCCCCGCCCCCACCGCGCGTTCTCTGCGATTGCGTCGCGAGAACCGGCGGCAGCAGCAGCACACGGGCAGGCAGTGCGTGCGTGTGTGAGACAAGTGTGTGTGTGTGACAAGTGTGTGTGTGACAAGTGTGTGTGTGTGACAAGTGTGTGTGTGTGGGTGTGTGACAAGTGCGTGTGTGTGTGCGAACGGTGCGTGTGTGCGACATAGGCGTGTGCCACAGAGGCGCGCGCATGTGCGACATAGGTGCGTAGTGCGCGCGCGTGAGCCACACGTGCGTGTGTACCCACGTGTGTGTGTGTACACGTGTGTGTGTGTGTACACGTGTGCGTTCGTGTGTGCTCAACGGCAGAGGTCGCGTTCATTGCGCGACAAATGCGTGGCGAGAGAGAGGAAGAGGAGGAGAGTCGGGCAGGACGGAGAGCGGAGACTGACGCCACAACATCATCAACCTCATCAGCAGCAGCAGCGGCATCATCACCACCTCGTCACGTGACTGACACCACTGCCACTGTATATCTCCTGACATCATCATCAGCAGCGGCGGCGGCAGCGTCGTCATTGCTATTACGTACAGACACCGTTACACCATCACCTCCCCACTGAATTCGCTGTTCACCTCGTCACATTTTCATCGTCACCTCGTCATCGCCACATCGTTCACGCGACTCATCCTTACACCTCCCCCCCCCCCGACGTCGTCATCGGAATCATCACCGCGCGAGACACCTCGTCGTCCAGCCGTCACGCAGCAAGCCCCCCTTTTAACTTCGTCGTCACATCACCTCGTCGCTTCGCGCTCACCTCGTCACTTTCATAACCATCGTCGCGCCGCGACTGACCTCAAATTGCGACCTCGTCACGAACGCCGTCGCCAACCTCCTTCGACTGCCAGCCAGCGTTGTTTGCGGCGTGCGTCGTTCATTCACTTCCACCTCGTTACTGACGCAGCTCGCTATAACATCATCTGCATCACCTCGTCGCAAGCCACCGTCGTCGCACCGATCGTTGTCGCAAGCATCGTTGTCATATTATAGACATCGTCATCTTTGCACTGTCCCGTTATATATTTTTTTCTTTCCACCTACACCCCCCCCCCACACAAATCTCAACTACCTCGTCACGTAAACTAATCAACATTTGACATCGCAATACGTTGCCATCACCTCCACCACCCTCGTTATTTATTCTGAACGTCGTCATGATCTGATGCGATTATTTGTTACCACCTCTTCACACCGTCGCAAGCATTATCCCATCTAACGTCATCATCATCACCTCGTCACTCGGCATCACCAACCACCACCTCAACATCAATTGTCACCTGTCCATCACAACCATAACCCCGACATCACAATTTGTATCGCCATTATCATCATGACCACCTCGTCACTTTCACCTCATCGTCACCTCGTCACACACTCGACTACTCGCATCATCATCATAATGATTACCACCTTGATGTCAACACAAACGTAAACAAAAAAAACCTAACCATCAATTCCCCTGACATCGTCACCTAATCTCATAATCACCTCATCGCCACCTCATCACCACCTCATCACCACCTCATCGCGTGACAAACGCGATCACTAGCACCTGACATAATACGCATCTGGAAGAATAAGAATAATAAAAAATTACCTCATTACTGAAGCATCACCTCGTCACTTCGGCCGTAAAACTTCATCGCGTGATTAAACATCGCAGTCTTGACACGCAAAAAAATATTACCAACATCTCGTGGCATCGTCAGCTCGTGAAATCACCATCATCAATCATCATCATCGTCAGCAACATTGTCACGGCATGAGCATCTCCTGATTCCATCCCCTCGTTCCTCAAGCATCATCACCTCGTCACGGAATCACTACGGGGCAACCCGACATCGTCACTCCCCTTTTGTCGTTCTCGCAACGTCGCTTTTTAACATCGTCGTGAACCTCGTCACGTCACTCGTCACATCACGGCCACCTCCGACGTCAATGCCACCTCCTCACTCGCGCCTCCGCATCATCGTCACCTCGTCGCCTCAACTTTCCCCCTCCGGCGTCAAAAAACCGCAACCGTCGTCACCTCGTCAGCCCACCTCATCAAAACATCGTTCGCCCCCTCGTCGCCTAACCTCGTCACAATTGCTCCTGGTCCAGGTCTCGCCTCTTCAGACAGGTCATCTCCACGTGTCCGCAGCCGTCGTTCGTCACACGAGACGCAAGGCGACTCACCACCTCGTCATTGGCACACCTCATCTGCCGATAGCACACCTCAAACTGCCTCCTCCTCACCTGGCACCGTCATTAATAAATCTCTGCTGACACCATCATCACCTCGTTTAAAGTCAGGGAAAAGAGAGAGCAAGAGAGACGCATAACAAAGAAAGAGTGAAGAGGTGGAGGAAGCGAGGAGAGTAGCCCAGCAGGAGGAGGTGAATTAGGGGGAGGGCAATACGAATAGAAAGAGGTAGTAGACGAGGTTAAAGAGGAGGAAAGAGGTGTAAAAGAATTAGGAGTTGAAAATAAGTGAAGAGGAGTGGAGGAATTTAAGAGGAGCTGGGGCACCACGTGACGAGGAGGAGGCGAGGAAAAGGTGATAGGAAGAGTATATGAAGAGGTGATGGTGAGGAAGAGTTATATGAAGAGGAATCCAAAAGCTGAGGTGAAGAGACGAGGTGTTGAGGAATATGTGGGGAGGAGGTGGTGAGTTTCGGTAGAGGGAGAATTTGTAAAGGAGGAAGGGCTGAGGGGGGAAAACGACGAGGTGAGGAAGACGAGGTGAGGGCGAGCCCGTCGCATGGACAAGCGGCTATGGAGCTCTCTGCAGTGGGGGAACGCGTGTTCGCGGTGGAGAGCATCAAGAAAAAGAGAATTCGCAAGGTGACCACACAAGACACACCTACACACACACACTCACACCTGCACACACCTACAAAGGCAAAGACCCCCCGTATAGCCTTAACAGACTGTAGGGGCAAGTGCTGTTAGCGAGCACCTATGAAGGCCGGAACGGTACACAGGGGGTGGGTGGCCAGCACCACGCCCGACCGCCTTAGTCTCCCCAGTGGCGATGTTTACACACCGCACCAGGTACTCATTTGAGGCTGAGTCGACCTAGGGGAGGCCCAGGACCGGTTCAGATAATCGTCACTGGTGTTGGCCGTGAGCGGGAATCGAACCGGGGTCGCCAGGTTCATATGGCAGCGCGCTAACCGCTATACTACCGCTCCCCACTCACACATACACCTACACACACATACACCTACACACACCGACACACCCCTACACACACCTACACAACAACAACAACCGCCATTCGCCACTAAGTGGCGGTGACGTTACCACGATGCTTGTGCCAGGCTATGTGCACCTTGAGGCGACGTGAAGTGTCGAACGCCCGCTTGCAGGTAGTCACGGGGCAGACCCCGATGCCACAGGTCGACTGACTGAGACGACTGGCTGATGCACCACCTGTGCCAACTTGCTGTGCTTTAACCACCCGGCGCTCCGCTCGTTGTTGTGAGCGTCGCTCCTCCGCCCTCCGTTGTTGTTGGAGGGCGACTGCCTCCAACTGCCCAGTAGCGTCCTTCACGAGCCTCCTCCACAGAGGCCGATCTTGACACCGCTAGTACCAGTCATCGGCAAGTTCACTCAGCTCCACATCAATAAAGCAGAGATGTAGGTCTTGTTGGAATTCCCTACACCTCTGCTGTAGCAGACGGACAGAAAATGTGGCATCTGTGCAGGACTGCCCTCTCCTGAAACCACATGGGGGCTCCGCAAGCCTCTCCTCAGTGTGCCTGGCAAGGCGATGTTGAATAATCCTTGCCAGGACCTTTCCCGACACACTGAGGAGTGAGATGCCCCTGTAGTTGTTACAGTATGTGCGGTCCCCTTTCTTAAAGAGGGGGGCCACCAGGGCATCCTTCCAATCCTGCGGAACCCGTCCAGTTGTCCAGACTGTTGTTATGATGTCATGTAGGGCAGTCTATGCACAAACGCCACCTTCTCTCAGCATTTTGCTTGGGAAATCATCTCTGCCCGGTGCCTTTCCTGGTCTCAGGCTCTGGATCGCCTTCAGTACTTCCTCAACAGGGTGTGACTTATTCTTCCAATATTTGAGGCACCGCAGCCTCAACAGGGTTATCCCCACTTTGTCCCACAATATTTTCCAGGCTGAGCGATTTCCCCTCCCCCAGGACCTCACACAAATGCTCAGCAAATCTGCAAACCTGTTCCTCAGGGTCGGAGATTGGATCACCATTCTTTCCCCTAATGATGGTGGAAGGCATCTGACTCATCGGCCTTGCCTGCATCCCTCCACGGATGTTCGCCTACGGTGGGAGCATAAGTAACTACGACCACCACTCCTCGCCTCTGGTTGATGGGAAGGCGTGCCCAAAGTAGCCTGGGGCTTACAGCTTCCCACACCTCACCACCACGCTCCCATGCCCCCTTCATGCTTTTGTTCAGAAGAAGAGCCACTCCATGTTGTTTGGCAGTCTCCTGCCCCGAGTAGAGGACTGTCCACCCCTCATGGTGGCAGGAGCCAGAGCCGGTCCACCAGACTTCCTGAATACCACAGAGATCCAGGTGGTACCGGTCCAGCTCTCGACAGAGGAGTGGCAGCCTTTCCTCCACAGTGAGTGTTCGAACATTCCATGTGCCCATCCCGTAGTGGCTTTTTGTTGTTTCTGGAGGAGCCCCAAGGGTAAGGATTCAGTCTCCTGGCTCTGCCAAATGTGGTTTGGCCAGGAGACATCATAGACGCCTGTCCCCCGGGGGCCACCGGCACACCTACACACACACCGACACACACATACACCTACACACTTACACACACACCTACACACACAGACACCTGCACACACACACACCTACACACACACACCTACACACACACACCTACACACAAAAACAAAGATCCCCCGTATAGCCTTGAACAGACTGTTGGGGCAAGTGCTGTAAGCGAGCGCCTATGAAGGCCGTCACGGCACACGAGGGTGTCCAGCACCACGCCCAGCCGCCTTTGTCTCCCTACACATACACATTACACTCTTTACACCAGGGGTGGGGAACGTCCGGCCCGCGGGCCGTACAAGGCGCACGAAATCATTTGGTCTCTGGCCCTGCCAAGGCAACCGCAGGCGGGACTCGAAATTCAATAAATCTAGGAGCAAACCTGGAAAAGCAGTTGCGAGTAGCAACAACATCAATACCAGCTAACAATATCACACGCCTCGCCAAAGAGAAGCAGTTCCAGCCATCACATTAGGGGTGAGCTAATTAAATGTTTGACCAAATATAACAGGCTAATTTTTAAGTTGATAATTTTGTATGGCCCGCGAATGATGTTATAAATATCCAAATGGCCCTTGGCAGAAAAAAGGTTCCCCACCCCTGCTTTACACGCACACCTCAACACACATTCACACGCGCCGTGTGCTTGTGCAGAGGTGACGTTGTGTCACGTGATTCACCTCATCGCCCACCTTGTCGCCTCCACAGGGAAGGGTTCAATACCTGGTCAAGTGGAAGGGCTGGTCCCCAAAGTGAGTAGCACCTCATCATTACTTTGGTGATGGCGTTGGTGGCAGCAATGATGATGGTGATGATGGTGATTGGTGATGTTGCGAATGGAGGTGATCGATAATGGTCTTGATTGGTTTATTTTTACGGTGATGTGGATGGTGTAAATGTTGGTGATGGTGGTGGTAATGTTGTGGGTGGTGTGAATGTTGATGGTGGTGATGACAGATTGTGATGGTGGCGACTGTGATAGTGGTGATAATTGTGGTCATGGTAATTATTGTTGTCATGGTGATACTGGTTATGGTCATGATGGTAGATGAATGTGCTCGTCAGAGACTCATCTAATCATGATCATGAAGATGATGATGGTTGTGATGGTAATGATATTGGGGTCGGTGGTGATGATGAAGAAGGAGGTAATGACAGTTACAACCTATGATGGTGATCTGTAGGTAACGACGGTGGTGGTAGATTATTTACGTCTTGGATTTAGTTACACTTCTGTTGATGCTGCTCTCGCTCATGATGATGTTGATGATGATGCCATCAGGTATAGCACGTGGGAACCAGAAGAAAACATCCTCGACCCTCGCCTCGTGATGGCCTACGAAGAGAGGTGAGAAAGTTGGGTTTTGGTGAGGAGGTGAGTGTATGTACTGGCATGACACTTTGTGTGTGTCTGCGGTGGTGTAGCTGTTAGCGCACTGCGCTATGAACCCGGCGATCCGGGTTTGATTCCCGCTCACAGTCGACGTCAGTGACGATTATCATAACCGGTCCTGGGCCTCCCCTCAGTAAAATCTTCAAATGAGTATCTTGTGCAGTGTGTGAACATCGTCACTGGGGAGACAAAGGCGGTTGGACGCGGTGTTGGCCACCCACTCCCTCGTGTGCCATGCCAGCTTTCATAGGCGCTCGTGAACAGCACTTGCTCCTACAGTCTGTTAAAGCTATACAGGGGATCTTTGTTGTTTTTGTGTGTGTGGAGAGCGGTGGCGCAGTAGTTGGCGCACTGCGCTGTGAACCCGGCGGTCCCAGTTTAATTCCCGCTCATGGCCAACATTGGTGATTAATATCTGAACGAGTCCTGGGCCTCCCTTAGTTTGACTCAGCCGCAACTGCGCACCTTGTGCGGTGTGTATGTGTGTGTACAAAACATCAGCACTGGGGAGTCAAAGGCAGCCCGGCGTGGTTGCTGGCCACCCACCCACCCCGTTGTGTGCCGCGCCGGTCTTCATAGGCGCAACTCGCTAACAGCACTCGACCCAACGGTCTGTTAAAGGCTATCCGGGGGGATTGTTGTCTCTGTGCAGGGAGCAGAGGGACCGAGCGATTGGTCTGCGGAGGAGAGGCCCTCGCTCCAGGAGGCTCGTGCTGCAGGTCGGACGCTGCCTCCCGCAAACGCGTGTTGTCGTTAGAACTCTGGGGCAACCCGCGGTTGCCAGAGACGGCACCCTGCCGCCTCTCCAACCCATTAGAATTTACCAGAAAACGTCAATAACGCATCCGTCAATAACACTTTGGCCTCGTAAGAATAACATATATACTGTATGTATGTTGCACTTCTTTCACACCACTGTACGTAGCCAACCCTGCTAATCATATCAGGCATTGGCTGGCTTTCTTTTACATGTATGCGCCCTGCAGAAGGGTTATTTCCCAACACCTCGAGGCAATCCTGTTGACGAATGTGCTCGAGTGTTATTGGTTGTGCTTGTGCACCACCACTGCCAACGCAGCACCATGCAGCTTTATTGGCAGCATTGCATAGGTATTTAGTTTAACATTAGAAATGCCAGTCTTCCTGTGGTGGTTGTTTTTGCTCTGATTTCTGTTTGCTTCGCTGCTGTACTTAATAAAAAAACAGGTTAGATTCAAGGTCAGGGAAAGAGTCACGGCAAGGGTTAAAGAGTCAAGGTTAGGATTAGAGTTAGGATTAGAGGAAGGGTCAGGGTTAGAGTCAGGCTTATGGTCAGGGTTCGAGTCAATGTTGGGTTTAGAGTCAGGGTTAGAGTCAAAGGGTTAGAGTCAGAGTTAGAGTCAGAGGGTTAGAGTCAGGGTTAGAGTCAGGGTTAGAGTCAGGGTTAGAGGCAGAGTTAGGGTCAGAGTCAGGGTTATAGTCAGGGTTAGAGTCAGGGTTAGAGTCAGGGTTAGAGTCAGAGGGTTGGAGTCAGGGTTAGAGTCAGGGTTAATGTTAGAGTCAGGGTTAGAGTCAGGGTTAGAGTCAGGGTTAGAGTCAGGGTTAGAGTCAGGGTTAGAGTCAGGGTTAGAGTCAGGGTTAGAGTCAGGGTTAGAGTCAGGGGGTTAGAGTCAGGGTTAGAGTCAGGGTTAGAGGCAGAGTCAGGGTTAGAGTCAGGGTTAGAGTCAGAGGGTTAGAGTCAGGGTTAGAGTCAGGGTTAGAGTCAGGGGGTTAGAGTCAGGGTTAGAGTCAGGGTTAGAGGCAGAGTCAGGGTTAAGAGTCAGGGTTAATGTTAGAGTCAGGGTTAGAGTCAGAGGGTTAGAGTCAGAGGGTTAGAGTCAGAGGGTTAGAGTCAGGGTTAGAGTCAGGGTTAGAGTCAGGGTTAGAGGCAGAGTTAGGGTCAGAGTCAGGGTTATAGTCAGGGTTAGAGTCAGGGTTAGAGTCAGGGTTAGAGTCAGAGGGTTGGAGTCAGGGTTAGAGTCAGGGTTAATGTTAGAGTCAGGGTTAGAGTCAGGGTTAGAGTCAGGGTTAGAGTCAGGGTTAGAGTCAGGGTTAGAGTCAGGGTTAGAGTCAGGGTTAGAGTCAGGGTTAGAGTCAGGGGGTTAGAGTCAGGGTTAGAGTCAGGGTTAGAGGCAGAGTCAGGGTTAGAGTCAGGGTTAATGTTAGAGTCAGGGTTAGAGTCAGAGGGTTAGAGTCAGGGTTAGAGTCAGGGTTAGAGTCAGGGGGTTAGAGTCAGGGTTAGAGTCAGGGTTAGAGGCAGAGTCAGAGTTAAGAGTCAGGGTTAATGTTAGAGTCAGGGTTAGAGTCAGGGGGTTAGAGTCAGAGGGTTAGAGTCAGGGTTAGAGTCAGGGTTTGAGTTGACACAGTACAAGTCCATATTGCATTGTTGCATGTGTACGTGTACACCCACGTGCACTGGCAGAGCCAGTGGGGGGGGGGGGGGGGTGGGGTGGCACGTGCCCCCCCCCAATGATCCGATCAAAATCCCTAATTTCGATCGGATCATTGGGGTTTATTAGTAATAAATCGGCATTTTGCGACCCCTACTGCCACTGTGTAGCATATTATGATGTGCCAGGGACTCTATGAGATGATAGGATAATAGTCTGAGTCCATAATTGGCAATAAGTAACGGCAAAGCAGTTATAAGTGACTCAGAATTGTGTGCAGTTGCGTATACAGTACACGACTTCCCTGAAGGCATTCACCTTCAGCGAGCGCGATGCCAATCACACGGATCGAATTCGACCCTCGATCGATGACTGCGCCATCACCGGACACGCGTCTAATAAAAAGCAAGGGACAAGTCCTTACTAACAACTCCTATCATTTTTCATTGCTGGACGGGTTGCCCCCTACCTGAAAATCCTGGCTCCACCATTGCCCATGTGTACACGCACGTGTGTGTGTATGTAATCAAGGCCGATGAAACCATCAATAGGCCTGGGCTCTGGGTTGTTCTTTCTATATTCAGAGTCTCTGACTCTCTGCTCACAATTACTAAATACCTTCACGATGGTGGGGAAGCCCGGGTAAAGCTGTCTGGCCGTGAGCCATTCCCTATTGACCTTGGGGTGTGACAAGGATGTCCTCTGGCGCCTATATTATTTAACATATTATTTCGACCACATAGTTTGAGAAGCCTTCCATGGCTATACCGGAGGAATCTCCATATGGTATAGATACAATGGGATGCTGATCAATGCCCGGGTGAGGTCATGGGACGGCTCTCTATTGGTCAACCATGTTATGTATGCTGGTGATCTGGTGATTGCTGCTCACTCAGAGAAGAAGTTGGAGGCGCTGCTGCTTGACCTGGAGCGTGCTACTAAGAGGTGGGGCCTTACCATCAGCCCCTCCAAATCTAAGCACCTGTCTGGGTATTTTGTGTCATCAAAAACTCCACCCCCACAACTCCCCATTAGTGATGGGGCAGTTGTGGAGAGAGTGGAGAGGCTTCCATACCTGGGCAGTGTCCTTATGACCGGTTTAACAGCAGACATCTTATTCCGAATCAATCGAGTGGCATTATATTTTCATTGGCTGAGTAACACTGTGCGGAAGCTACCTGGTATCTCGCTCCAAACGAAGCTTTGGGTCTTCTCAGCCACAGTAATGCCCTTGCCTCTCTATGCTTGCAAAACGTGGATCTCTCTAATGGAACATCTTCGCCCATTATAAACATCCAGGCTTGCCTGCCTACGATCCATCCTGAGTTTAACCAGGATGGATTGTGTGAGGAGCTCACAAATCCTTGAAAGATTTGGACAAAGTTCCATCGGTAAGCTCCTCTGGCAGACAAGGCTGCGTTGGCTGGGTCATGCAGCCCACATGCCCCACCACCGCAAGCTAAAACAGCTTTTGTTCGGCCAGATTGAGGTTGCTAAACGGGCACGCCACGGTCTACAGAAGAGATAGAGTAATGTCATACAAGAATTTACAGATCTGAGTGGACTTGCCAATGACTGGTACCAGTGGTGTCAACATCGGCCTCTGTGGAGGAGGCTGGTTAAGGACGCTACTGGGCAATTGGAGGCAGTCGCCCTCCAACAACAACAGAGGGCAGAGCAGCGATGCTCACAACAACGAGCAGAGCGCCGGGTGGCTAAAATCCAACAAGTTGGCATAGTAGAGGCCACAGCTGGTGCGTCTGCCAGTCATCTCGGTCAGTCAAATCATGGCACCTGGGTCTGTCCCGTGAACTCCTGCCAGCAGCGAGCCTTCGCCACTTCACGTGGCCTCGGAGTGTACCTAGCCTGCTGTGGCGATGCCATGGTGATGTCATCACCACTAGTGTCAAATGACGGTTGTTGTTGTGTACGCGTGTGTACGTGCATTTGTGTGCGTGTGTGTGCACGTCCCGCGCAGATCTCGAGCCTGGGGTCGCGGTCGTCCCGCGCCTCCCTGCGGCCCCGCGGCGTCGCCACCACCGCAACGGCACAGCTCCACGCGGAACCGCTGAGCGGGGAGTCCAGAGCCGGCTCGGTGATAGACGACGGCGAGGACGACGACGACGACGAGGAGGAGGAGGACGACGACGACGACGACATGGAGGACGCCGACTACGACGTCAACTTTGACGACGACGACGACGGCGCTCGCGCCATGCAGACCCGAGCCTCCGCCGCCGCCGCGGCCGCCACCACCACCCCCGCCGGCGCCGCCCAGGACCGGCCGTCGCCCTCGCGTTCCCCATCGCCCGCCTGCGCGTATTCCGGTCGGCGTCTCCGAACCCCGTCAGCGGCGGCAGCAGCCAGCGCTGGCGTCGGCGCGGCCCCGCAGGCGGGGGGCGACGGGATCGTAGCGGTCACCCTGCGGCAGAGACGCCGCCGGCGCCGGCGCCCGGCGACGCTGTGCCGCCCGGCGCCGCCCAACGGACGGCCCGCGGCGCCGTGCGGGCGGGGGGGCTCGGGCCCAGCGCCAGGCTCCTCCCTGCGCCCCCTCCGCGTGCGGTGCCGGCGCCCGCCTGCGCCCGCCGCCACGGCCGCCACGGCCGACTCGCGCCGCCGCCACCACCGGCGCCACCTGCGCCTGCAGCGCCGGCGGCTGCTGCGGCGGCTGCTGCCGAGAGCGGCGCGGGGAGGAAGCGGCGCCGGGCCGGCGGAGTCCTCGTCGAGGAGGGGCCGCGCCCGCGACGACACCGAAGAAGACGACGACGACGAGGAGGAGGAGGAGGAGATGGAGATAGACGGGGTGGACGAGGTGGTGCGCGAGGAGCGGCTGTTGTGGAGCCCCCCGCGTCACACGCTGCACGCGCACGTGGTGGTGACGGACGTGACGGCGCACCTCATCACCGTCACCTTCAGGGAGGCCGGCAGCCAGGATGGCTTCTTCAAGGTGCGGGCGAGCGCCAACAGCGCCGCCACCGCCAACGCCAGCGCCGCCACCGCCGCCACCATCATCGTGTGACACACGAGGTGCGGCGTGGAGGGGAGGAGGAAGAGGAGGAGAGGTCAGTGTGAGAGGAGGGGGAGACTGCTCGGAGAGATGGAGTGGAGAGACAGTTTAAGGATGAGGAAGGATTAGAAGAGAGGCAGGGATGAGAGCTGAGAGTCGAGAGGCGACGGCCTGGAGAGGAGATAGAAATCAGTGGCAGAGACAAGCGGGAAAGAGACACACGGGGAGATGCGTAGCATCTGGATTAACCTAAGAGAAAGAGCAGGAAAGGAGGGAGGCAAGAGAGAGAGAGAACCCAGAGAGGGGATGAGGGGAGCGAAAGACCCTCAACCACGGAGAGAGGCCGAGCGACCGTTGAGCAGACGCTCGGTCGATGGTTTCCTCGCACGGTGCCGAGCGGCGAAGTCGGAGGGTGATCATGGGGAGCGGCCCGCGGGACGGCAGCGGGGAGAGGAGGAGGAGACGTCTGGTAGAGAAAGACTCAAGAGCCCTGAGACGCAAGACGAAGAACCGTGGAGGAGATACCGAGACGGTGGGTGGGGATTCATCAGGAGAGGGAAGCAGTGAATGGGTTCAGGAGTTGGAGCTCGGAGCCGAGAAGGCGAGGTCTGCCTTTGGAAGAGACGAAGTGCGGATTGGAGGAAGAGGTGGGGAGGCGCGCGGAGAGATGAGTGAACTCCCAAGAAGATAGGGCGAGAGACAGGCTCTGCCGAGAGCAAAAAGGCTGCACGCAAAAAAATCAATCCATAATCTGTCCACTTCGGTGCACTTCCAGAATCACGAACAACTGCTAGGAGTAGCACTTCCAGAATCGGGGAGGGTGGGGCGCCGGCGGCTCCTTCTCCTTGTAGGGGCTAACAGCGTGGCCACGCGACGAAAACGAACCAAGCTAATTCGGTTTATCTGGCGGGTTCCTGCGTCCCGTGACGTTATTCGGCATCGCACAGCGCAGAACGCGTCGACGGACGACGCTTAAAGGACGAGTCTCGATGGACGAGTCTCGATGGACGAGGCTCGACGTACACCGCATAATGATTCAGGCAGAAGGAGAGAGCCGTGCCGAGGAGAAGGAGGCCAAATGAGGGTTGTGCAGATATAATCCACAATTCGACAGCTTCCGCAACGTCTGTAGTCGTTATGGATAATTTATTGTTCTGCAGTTGTCACAGTCGCGGATATTGTTTTGGCAATGTTAAACAATAGATGTTATTGTTTGACTAGGGTTTCAGTATTATTATAATTATTATTACGATAGTTGTTGAATTACCCATGTTGTTCATGTTTTTTTTTTTTAGGGCTGGTTGGTTGCTTGCCGTGCAGAGTATGTGACACGCGTACTACTGGTAACGCACACGTGACGTGCGACTGCTGCGTGTGCACACCGCAGTGTAACTCACGGTAGGGTATATACATGTGGCGCGTACTCACTGTGTCTACTGATAACAGTGAGTGCACGCCGCGTGTACTCGTAGGGAGGTTGTTCGCGTTGATGGGCATTTACTGGGACATACGGGCACAAGTATGCACACCTGTACACAATTACACTGAGGTATTCGCACGCAGATATACACAAGTACGTACAGGTACACACACAAGTATCCACAATTACACATAGGTACTTACACATAGGTAAATACATACACAAAGACAAACACAAAAATCCCCCGTATAGCCTAAACAGACGTGGGGCAAGTTGTGTTAGCGAGCACCTATGAAGGCCGGCACGGCACACGAGGGGGTGTACACACACAGGTACACACACACACAGGTACACAAGAGCACACGAATACCGTGCACAAGAATTGCACCCAGGTGCACGGGGAGGGCCGGGTCGCCCCGGGTAACCAATTACCCTAATTAATGACGTCATTAGTCGCAATGCTTTGCACTGCTCACGGGTCACGTGGCGTGGGTGTTAGGGATTATTTTTTTTGGGGGGGGGCGGGGTTTGTGGGGAAAATCGAGATACATTTTGGTTATTAATATATTTAACGTCCCAATTGCAGCACAAAAAGGGGTGAAGTATGGCTCATAGTGGGGGGGTTAGGGGTTAGGTGGGGGTCTCTATTCGTGTGCGTGCACAAATGAGTAGCCTCTTGATTTTATTCCACCGGGCCTCGAGCCGGCGGCACGAGGTCTGGCCTTCCAGGAGCGGTTCGGCTCCTGGTGCTCGCGAGTTCCACTTCCCTTCGCGGTGCGCACGGTGACGTAGTCATCGGCGGCGCGACGTGTGGCACAGCCAGCTGCTCGTCACCGACACGACGGCTGGGGTTTTACTGGGTCTCGCCCACGTTCGGAACAGGGTCGTGCCCGCTGCGCTAAGCAATGTGTGACTGCAGCATCGATGCAGGTTTCACATTTACTAGAGATCATCAGTGTAGTGCAGCTGTACTAAGTAATGTGTGACTGCAGCATCGATGCAGGTTTCACATTTACTAGAGATCATCAGTGTAGTGCAGCTGTACTAAGTAATGTGTGACTGCAGCATCATTGCAGGTTTCACATTTACTAGAGATCATCAGTGTAGTGCAGCTGTACTAAGTAATGTGACTGCAGCATCATTGCAGGTTTCACATTTATTAGAGATCATCAGCGTAGTGCAGCTGTACTAAGCAATGTGACTGCAGCATCGATGCAGGTTTCACATTTACTAGAGATCATCAGTGTAGTGCAGCTGTACTAAGTAATGTGTGACTGCAGCATCGATGCAGGGTTCACATTTACTAGAGATCATCACTGTAGTGCAGCTGTACTAAGTAATGTGACTGCAGCATCATTGCAGGTTTCACATTTACTAGAGATCATCAGCGTAGTGCAGCTGTACTAAGCAATGTAACTACAGGGTCATTGCAGGTTTCGCATTTACTAGAGATCATCAGTGTAGTGCAGCTGTACTAAGCAATGTAACTTAACAATGATTGCTGGTTTCACACTTATTAGAGTTAATCAGTCTAGTGCAGCTATGCTAACAAATGTAACTACTGCATCAATGCAGGTTTCACACTAGAGCTCATCAGTGAGGTTAGTCCTACTACTGTATTTGTAACCACTGTACTGATACTGGTCTTATCCGCATTAGGAGTCATCAGTACAGCATGGTCCTACTCATCTGTGTGACAACTTTGTCAGTACTGGCTTCAGTGTTCATACGGCTCATCAGTGAGGAATCCGAACTCCTCGATACATAGCTATGTTGACACTGGTTGTCACGTTCTTTAGGAATCATCAGCAGAGTGTGACCATACTAGCACGTGTGGCCGCCAGGCCAGTTATTGTAGATCATCAGTGAGGTAGCTCGACTACTGGTCTCTTCAGCATTAGGAATCATCAGTGCAAGTGTATCCGTACTCATCTGTGTGACAACTGTGTCGGTACTGGAATGATTCCCCACAGAGATCATCCGTGAGGCAGTCCTACGCCATATATATGTGTGTTGACATTGGTCTCATTAACATTGGGAATCGTCGGTGCAGTGTGGCCATGCTCAGCTATCCCGAAACTCTCGTTGAATACCGCTTTCATTCGCATTGTAGCTCATCGGTCGGATAGCGCCACCGCTCCACACATGACTGTGTTGATATTAGTCTCGTCCACATGAGTGCAGTGTAGTCATTACTAATATATGTTGACGAATGCATCAGTAGTGGCTTCATATAACTGTAGAGCTCGTCAGTAGTGCGAGTGTAGCTCTGCCCAGCCTACACGACAACTGGATGTACACCAGTTCCACGCATGCTCTTGCTCATCAGTACAGCATGGTCCTACTCATCTGTGTGACAACTTTGTCAGTACTGGCTTCAGTGTTCATACGGCTCATCAGTGAGGAATCCGAACTCCTCGATACATAGCTATGTTGACACTGGTTGTCACGTTCTTTAGGAATCATCAGCAGAGTGTGACCATACTAGCACGTGTGGCCGCCAGGCCAGTTATTGTAGATCATCAGTGAGGTAGCTCGACTACTGGTCTCTTCAGCATTAGGAATCATCAGTGCAAGTGTATCCGTACTCATCTGTGTGACAACTGTGTCGGTACTGGAATGATTCCCCACAGAGATCGTCCGTGAGGCAGTCCTACGCCATATATATGTGTGTTGACATTGGTCTCATTAACATTGGGAATCGTCGGTGCAGTGTGGCCATGCTCAGCTATCCCGAAACTCTCGTTGAATACCGCTTTCATTCGCATTGTAGCTCATCGGTCGGATAGCGCCACCGCTCCACACATGACTGTGTTGATATTAGTCTCGTCCACATGAGTGCAGTGTAGTCATTACTAATATATGTTGACGAATGCATCAGTAGTGGCTTCATATAACTGTAGAGCTCGTCAGTAGTGCGAGTGTAGCTCTGCCCAGCCTACACGACAACTGGATGTACACCAGTTCCACGCATGCTCTTGCTCATCAGCATGGTTGTAGCCTTTTTAATCTTGGACCAGCCCTAACTATAAACGACGGGCAGCACTGGTAGGGACTATCCAATGATAGTCACTATGTTTACCGTATTCTCTGGATTATAACTTTCTTCGGAAAATAAGACGCACCCCAAACCTGTGCCCGGTGACAATGAAGCTACTACAAATATTCACACACAGCTACCGGATTAAACTAAACATTTTATTTTACCAGGTAAGGTCCGCTGAACTATATAATGTATCTGTTCTTCTTTGGTTCTTTCGGTAAAGTCACGTAGAATGAGAATAAAATATTAAATTGATAAAATAAAATAATAAAATTCTCACTGTGAGAATAATAATATTCTCACTGTGAGAATAATATTCTCACTGTGAAAATATTGTGTTATTTATTTTATAAATGTATTATTTTATTCTCATTCTATGTGACTTCACCGAAAGAACCAAAGAAGATGAATCCTTGCAGTCACGAAAGCTTTAAATCGAAATGTATCTCTTTTTCAGAAGCGACCTGGCCACAAATGATAGCTCAACGAAAGTGGCTTATTATCGTGCGGAAATGTAGACCAGCCATATACTCTGAAACGCGTGATGTGAAGGGGAAAACTGGAGAAAAATCCAGTCGACCACGGGGGGAAAGAGACAGAGAAACACACGCCCACTCCAAATAAACAGCAGCAGGCGTCAGGGTCGGGATCGCACCCACGACCTCCTGCATACGAGGCGAGGCAGTTAACATCTCGGTTTATTGCTTTTACAACACGGGGGAAACGCGAGTGTGTTTATATTGCAGAGAATACGGTAATCGGCGCAGAGGTTTCATAATTGACGGGGGTATGTGTGTGTGCTGTACATGGGAGAATGTAGAGGTTTTTGCACGGGGGAGCAGTGGTGGTAATCACTTCGCCAGCTCTCGGAGGTAGAATGTTGGCAGTTCAATTCTCGGACGGGGTGGATTCAGGCCCATCATCCTCACCACTGCCACCATCGTCAGCGATAACCGTCGTATTCATCGTCACGGTCACCAAATATCACTGTCGTCAACATCACCGTCATCTCCATCATCATCACCTTCCTGATCGTCATCACCATCATGGGTCACCAACAGCGTCGTCGCCGTTACGACCACCATAACCATCGACATCATCATCATCACCACCATCGTCATCTTGATCACCATCGTCATCTTGATCACCTTTATCATCACACTTCGGGGTCAGTCAAATGAGCATCGCCTGGTGAGGCTGCGCCCACCGAGGCTGTGGTCGCGTGGATGTATGTGCTGGTCCCCATCATAGTAACGTGGAATCGTCGCCACTTGCTGCAGTGCAGTTCACAGTGGTGGCGTTCGTGTTTGAGTAGGTACGAACCTATCATGGCCGTAAGAATGTGGAACTTTTTTTTTTTACAAATTCGTTGCAGGTAGTCAGCAATAGCTGTGTTTTAGAACAGACCGGCCTCCGGCCATGGTAATGTGGAATGCCCACCGTGAGGCCGAGCAGTACTGACTAGCGTCTTCCTGAGCCGCTTTGTGTCGTGCATCTCTGCCTGGCTTTGTCTACGCACAGTATACTTGATATACTGCTGCATTGTATACTCTTTGCGTTCTTGCGCCATTCGACACGACGTGAGACAGAGTGGTGGGGACGCGTAAACGATTCACGCCACTGGAGGGCGATTCGAGGTTTTTTTTTTGGGGGGGGGGGGGGGGGGAGGAGGGGGGTGGTCGCGGTTCGATTCGATAATCGATTCTCCGACTCGGTGTTTACGCCGTGTCTGTTCGTGCCATTCCCCCCCCCCCCCACCGGGGTCCGCCTAAAAAAAAAATCACCGTGGGCATCTCTCTCGCTTGCAAATCTCGTAATGGATCGTGAGCAATGTGATCACGCGTAGGCAAATCGATTCGTAAACTCCGTGTACAAATTGGTTAAACGGTGAGAGTAAATTGCTTCATTAACCAATATCAACGTCGCCCCCGTAACTGATAGACCAGTCCAGGGGGGGGTGGCACTTTCGCCGATAAGACATCAACCGGTGTGAGGATGGCCGCCACACATTTAAAAACAATTGTTGGGGGTTGACAGCAGCACGACGATAATGATGGGGGGTGTTTTCACAATTTGTGTTTATTGTTCGGGGGGGGGGGGGGCGCACGTCACGGGCCACACTAAAGGCCACCAGGGCACCGCGTAGTGGCCGTGGGCCTTGCGATGAAGAACACCGGGATAGACTCGTGGGCCACTTGCAGTTCGGTTCTGCGATCGACTTCGTGCCGCGCAAAGACAGCTGTCATCGCGGTGGGAGGGGTGCCCCCCATGCGAAAAAAGTAAACTACAGCTGGGCATTGGAATGAGCTGGACGAGAAGTGATGGTGTCAAGGGCGCTTGAAGATGCTGCTGGGGCATATAAGCTCGGCGCCCAGTAGCATCCAAATCGGGGGGGGGGGGGGGGGGGGGGGGGAGCGCATCCTTACGTTGAAGGCTCACCGGTCGTCATCGGTGAACCTTCGGTCACGAGACGGAACCGTTTGAGACAGAGCCAGACTTGGCAGTCGTTGTTCGTTGAAGTCGATTGTCAAGTGAGAATCCTGGTAGTCACATCGCTGGAGCGTTGTTCTTCTTGCCGTTCGCATATACAACGGGAGAGCTGCGTTGCTGAAGAGCACCGCGTTATGGAAAAATCGCGTTATAATAAATAATGGGGGGTGGGGGGTAAAGCACAGCCCGCGGTAACGCGTGAGATGCATACGCAGGGCTGAACAAAGAGTGAGGCGCGTGGGTAGCACCTCGAAGCATCCAGCAGCATCCCGATGCCTTGTGCGACGATGCGACGCCGAGGCAGCCGTTACAACCGCGTATTCCTACTCGCGCGACGTAGATCCGTTCACTCAATTGCGCTACAATCTAAATTCGCGTCCGCGTTATCTATATATATAAAAAATAAACATTCCCCCATACATTCATCATCGCGTTACATCCATTTAGAGTTCTGAAAACAACACGTGGCGTGATAGAACAGACTGCACACGCATCGGCTGTGTTCGTACCGAGTCAGCTTGGAAATGGTTCGTGATGGATGTTGCGGGTTGTCAGGCCGCGCAATGATCTGGCCCAGCTGTCTTTTTTGATGTTCTTGTCGTGAAACCCTCCACCGCCCAACAACAGCCAAACGCATTTGATGTGTCACCTATACAAGCGTTGAACGTGTATATGTTTTATTCTTGCTGTTGTTTCAGTCAGCTAGCTCAATGTCACATTTAGAAATTCGATAATATCTTAATTAGATAATAGTATCTTATTGAGATAATACAATCTCAACTACTTTTGCTGGTGAGAATTGTGCTCCAGCTTACCCGTGAAAAGGCTTAATCTGTTTGGCCGTGTCAGGTGGTAGAGGGTATCACGACAAAGAATTGGGCCAAATTATTAACGTAGCCATACCAACAACAGCGAAAACATCTATTGTGAATCGTGATATTGGCTCCAAAAACCCCTTACGACGTGTTAAGGGCTTGCAATTAATTCACGCCACTTACAATTCGATTAATCGTCTCCAGACCATCACGCGATTATTCGATTCTCCAATCGATTATTTTTCTCAATCAATGGATCGCTGCGGGGAGGGGGAGCTGCATATTCCACGATCAATAATTTGCAATAACGTGGCTATGTTTCTAAAATAATGGAATCGGGGGGAGTGATGGGTGGCGAAAGAATCGATTAACCGTTACGCGCTTTACACGTGGGCGGCTAAAATGCAGAAAGTTGGCACAGTGGGGGGGGGGGGGGGGGGGGGGGTAACAGCTGGTGTGGTGCATCTACCGGTCATCTCGGTCAGCCAACCCATGGCACCTGCTGGGTTTGTCCCGTGACCTCCCGTCGGCGAGCCTTCGGTAACTTCACGTAGCAGTCTCAAAAGTGCACCTGGCCTGGCACAAGCGCCGTGTTGACGTCACCGTCAATTCGTGACGAACGGCGGGTATTGGTTATAACGTGGCGTTTCCGTGAAGATGTTTGGCTGACCTGGTGGAGTCGGGCCTCCCGGCACGTCGATGTTGTTTTGCTTGCCGTTCAAATGTTAACTGACGAGTAAAGAACCCTTGGGGAACCTCCGGTGATAGCACGGTTGGCTACGTACGGTGTGATAGAAGTTTCAATGTGCATAGATGCATTGGCAAACACACATTATATCCGCGATCTGTTTATCCGCAAAAATATAATAATGTGCACTTTGTCAATATTACGGACTCGTTATCAACAAACCCTATTAACTGCACGCACACTGCAAATTCGTTTATCCGCAAAAAAATATTTTATCCGCATCGTCTTATCTGCAGACTCCTTTCATCCGCGATTGTATTTAGCGTAATTCTCCGCATTATAAAGTTAGAAAAATTTGAATCTTGACTTAAAGCTTTCGTGGCTGCAGGAATTCGTAATTCTTTGGGTCTTTCGGTAAAGTCACGTAGATAGGTTCGTCCTGATGATGAACGCTTGTGTTACGATCGAAACGTAGATAGGTTCAAAGAAAATAAAAAAATAACAAAAAGACTACGACGTTTCGATCGTAACACAAGCGTTCATCATCAGGACGAACCTGTCTACGTGACTTCACCGAAAGACCCAAAGAATTACGAATTCCTGCAGCCACGAAAGCTCAAATGTGGTCACACACGCGCAGAGCCACCGGATTATAACACACAACCGCACGCACACGTTTGCTTTAATAGAGGTAGTAAGGTGCATCTTATAATCCAGAGAACACGGTGTTAGCTTTTGATTTTCCCACTTCCTCTCGAATATCCGCGATCTAGCGTCCAAAACAAAGCATCTTAATATCCGCGTTTCCCTTCGCCGCAAAGCGGACTCGCGTCCAAAAAACGTTGAACATCAATTTGGACCATAATACAGTTTTTTGGCGCGTTAGATCGTGATCTAACTCCCCAAAAACGATCGTGTTAGAACCCAAAAAAAAACCTGTTTTATGGATATTGGTCGCGAAAAGCGACGTATCAATTTGAACGTCAGCTTATTTTTGTTGACAAATCTTTTTCTTTCGAACTGTTTTGTTGTGTTTTAGTTTGTTGCCCTCCCCCCCCCCCCCCTTCTTCACCTCCGATTAGCACGCCAGGTCTACGTACGGTGGTGCGAAAGATGTTCAACATACACGCGTATATATCCGGCACCATTGGCTACGCCTTCGCGAATAAGAGGCGTCACACTAAATGTTGTAATAGAGATAATATACGCAAGAGTATATCGACTTAGCTGCTGACGGGCGAGTGCCGTGTTACTGAACGCATTAGGACCACGTGACGCCAAAACTACGGCTATCGTCATGTGTTATTATTTTGTGATTGAAGGGGATAAACGAAACGACAAGAAAAACGAACGTCTT